>NC_138778.1:51791213-52391213 GCF_965119305.1 Pelophylax lessonae | reverse complement strand
TAATCATTGCAGCAATTATTTTATATGCTTAAACAAATTGCTTTGGTCAAATGTAACATTAGGGGTGTTTTTTTTTTTTTTTCCCTTTCCGACAGTGTTATTCTGACAAGGCACAGGTGAATAAAATCATGTTGTTCTGTATTTTTTCCCAAATGAAGCTAGTAAATTTGGTGTCTTTCAGATTTGTACAAAGTTTACATTTTTTTTTTTCTTTTTTAATCGGATATTCCTAGTCAAATGCATTATAGAGGAGGATTTTCTATTATGTTTTATAGCTCCTTTTTGTTGATGTGATATGACTTTTTGCCACCACCTTTTGAAGGAAATTGTGATTGCATAGCCATTCAATCCCTTTCATGGCGAGGGGTTTGTTATTGATCTGTGGCTATAATACTTTGTATAGCTGGGTACACTCAGAATACAATAGCGCAGCAGGGAAGATCACTGCACCAACGTTGCTTGTTTGTATGGCGCTGTTTTTTTTTTTTTTCTCGTTCAACCTGCTGGGTTGAATAAAAAAACGATCTGTGTGAACCCAGCTTGAACTTGGTCAGTCACTGACCTGAAATTAGTAGGCAAATGAGAATCCCCAACCTTACAGGTTACATACTTATTCAGTCCTTTAAATTTTCAGAAGTGGCAAACGTAATTTTCTAAATCAACTGTTCGTAACCAACTGGTACTTTAATCAAAGTGATATTAAAGATTTCCAATATTGCATTTTTTATAGCAAGACTTCATCTTTACTGCTTTAAAGAGGCTATTATATATTTAGTTGACTTTTTTTTAACTGGTCCTTGTCAAAATGATCAACAATCTGTATATTTGTGTCTAAAATTTTCTTCATTTGAGAAGTAGACTGGTTCCACTGGTTAGTGAAAATCTGAGCTGGTGTCAAAGCTTTCATTCCCTTGGTTTGTTAAATTTTCACATTTTGTACAATCTGTTTATCTTTTGAGGAGATGACAGTGCAGAAACTGAACATGCTTTTGTTCAATGCTGATTTGACTAAATGCTGAATGAAAAGGATGGTTGCTCTGCAGATTTCCTTTTTCCTTATTTGCTCTTGTGTTTGTTTCTGTAATGCTTTCATCAATCCACATGGATGTGCTACCCCAAGTTTTTGTTTTGGCATCTGAATGCTAACTGTACATAAGTTATGTTCTCTGTTAATAAAATGTATGCCAATGTCGATATTCAACTTGAATTTTTATACTTTGTATGGTGTGATTTGGGATTTTTTTTTTTTTTGTTTTTTTTTGTCCCAGGTAAGATCAGACATTGGGTGTAATATTATGGAAATTGCCTAATTAAAACACTACGGTTGTACAGTTTATAAAAGCACTGCTCTGCTCCATAAGTTTGATTCATGAGAAGCAATTTTTCATATGAGAAATGTATATAATACAGTAGTGTTTCCCTCATTTTTACAAAGCATTTTGTGATGCATGTTTTAATTTGCGTTGCCTAGCTTTGTAATTCTGTCTGTTTTAAAGCAGCAATGACTAAAGCTTGTAAAATGTAAGCCTTACCAAAGTACATGTGTATCTGGAACAGGTTAGAATTATTTTACTTTTTTTTTTTTTTTTTTTTTTAACGGTTATATTTACAATTGTAATAGCTCAGCTTGTTTTGGTTTAAAACATTTTCACACTTTTTTGAAAATGTATTTTCTTAATGGTTTGTCTTCAATGTTAAAGAAATAAAAAAAAAAAAAAAAAAAATTGTGGATTCTATGCATTTAAAAGCATGAAATAAAATGTGTTTTGTCCTTCGTTTACATTGTGTACGACTGCTTGCTAAGCAGATAAAGGGAGTCTTGAGCAGGCTTGCTGAGCTTTGCATTTTGAACTGTAAAGCCATTGTTCAAATGTGGATCATGCTTAAGTCCTTTTTTCAGTTTTTTTTTTTTTTTTGATTACCAGAAACGTATCATGCGAATGTATTGCC
This sequence comes from Pelophylax lessonae, assembly GCF_965119305.1. NCBI lineage: Eukaryota > Metazoa > Chordata > Amphibia > Anura > Ranidae > Pelophylax > Pelophylax lessonae. The sequence continues at coordinate 52,389,263 of NC_138778.1, read as the reverse complement.
TTTGTTTCACCTCACAAATGCCAGGTTGTATTGCTTTACAGGATGAGTTACAAGGCATTAGCTAAAAATCAGGTTATTACATATGTTGGCATTAAAACATTGAATATCATTCATCATAATACAACATTTTTTTATCTTTTAAATGTTGCAATGTCTTAAGCTATAGCAAGTGTGGTTGATCACATGCTGATAAATAGAACATGGATGGTTTGTTAAAGCCATAACGTGCAGCCCATCAGAGGAGTACCTTTCTCGGCTGATGTCTTTCAAGCTAAGGATAACATCAGTGGGTTTGTCTGAGGACTTCGACACATCCAGTTTTATGTTCATGTGAGAATGTTTCTTTCATTTTTGAAGCCTGCTTCTTGTTTGGTGTAATTTCTTAAAATGTAAAACGCACAACAGGTTCGCACGGACCTTTTCACACCACATTGTCATTTCTACCTTTTTTTTCTTTTGGTGGTTTGTTCAGAAATTCTTGGGGCTTTATATTGAAATTGTTCTGCCAACCAGATGCTTGCATTTGATTTAGCAAAATGAGGGAAACCTGCCATATTGGCTTATTGCAACTTTGTCATTTTGAGGTTCCAAAGTAATAGGATGTATACTTGCCTTTCTGGTGGCCTTAAAACTCTGCTGTGTTGCCGATCTCCAGTTGCTGCAGGGACCTGATGATTATGCTGGGTGTGTTGAGTAACTGCTCCCCTGCTGCGCGCTGTAGTTCCTCCCGCCGGATGCTACATCCTTGTAGGACCTTAGGTCTGACAGGAAGAACTACAGTGCAGTGCAGAAGGTATTTGACACAACCAAAATGCCGGATACCTACAGTGTCAAGAGTTCTTCAGCACAGCAGAGTTTTAAGGCTGAAGTTAAGTATACATCCTCTTTTATAGTCTCTTTACTTTATTTAGGACCCCATAGTGACAAGGTTACTTTATATCAGGAGTGCTATAAAATCAGGTGAACCCAATTAATTTAAATTGCGAAATTGTGAAAAAATTCATATAAATGTAAAATAGCAAGTAATATAATACTTCCAAGGTGCAAAAACAAAAGTGATAAAGTGACAAAATAACTTGATGTAATATAACTGTCCTTTTTAAAAATCAAACCAGCAACTGATGAACTTGAATGTGCAATGAAGTTAAATGGAGAGATCCACCACCAGGTTTAAACCATCAGCGTATGCCTCTTACCAAATGTGTTGGACCAATAATTTATAATGGTCACAAGCATATGTGGTAAACCCAAGAAGCCAGCATCAATTACAAGTGATTGCCACACGATAGTGGATCCAATTGTAACCAAATATAATGAAGGGTAAAAGCAAGCCTTCATAGTGAAGCCGATTTAACTTTACATATTAAGAAGTAGTATTAACCATTTAAGGACCAGGCCGATTTCTGACCACTTGTTTACAAGTTAAAATCAGTATTTTTTGCTAGAAAATTACTTGGACCTCCAAAAAGATAGATATAGATGGATCGAATATATATATATATTGGCAGAGACCCTGGAGAATAAAATGGAGATCGTTACAATACTTTGTCACACCATATTTGCGCAGCTGTCTTACAGATGGAATTTTTTGGGAAAAATGCTCTCTTCTCTTTTGCTCATTGACGGACCCAGCTCCTGATTCTTTTTAACCATTGGGCTATACTGCCCCCTACAGGTGTAGGACACTAGGCAGGAAAAAGCTTTACTATGCCTATGGGCGTTCCCAGGGGGTATACATCTGCTCTCAGCTATAGGCACTAGTTCTTTGCTGGGATCTCTGGTCCTATGGATTTTTTCTTTTTACATTTGAATTTTTTCCTATTATGCCCTCCATGGAGGGCGACCCCCTTGTTTTTTTGCGTGGTCCATATGTGGGTCCTTAGTCGGCGTCCCCTTTGCGGGATCGTAGTTGGGAGCCTCCCCTGATATTTTCTGGGTGAACTTGGTATATAGTGACCCTACTGGGTCTACGTCCACGTACCTTGAGTGCTCGTAGTGAGGATTATTCCTCTGCTCCTATAGCCACGCATAAAAAGGCGCTGGTTGATGCACTGTCTGTGTGGATGGTCCAACCTGTAGTGGACTCATCGGTTTCCAGGTTAAATAAAGCTACCTTTGTTCCATTTGAAGATTCCCCAGCCTTTAAATATCCAGCTGATAGGAGGGCAGAGGCTCTGGCCTGCCATATGTTCGCAGGGGCTGGTTCGGCACTTAGGCCGGTATTTACTATTGCCCTGTCGTCGCAGGCTCTGACTGAGTGGGCTAAATTTTAACGCCCGGAGCTGGAGGGGAAACTGCTTCCCCCTGTCCTGCGTAGCTGGCGGATCATTTGGTCCAGGGGCTACAGTTTATCTGTGATGCCTCCTTTGATTATTAGGCTGTCTGTATCAGCAGTTGTACTTTGGCTTTTTATCTGGCTGAAATACTGGTCTGCGGAGCAGATTTCTAAGAAGGCCTGATCTGATCTCCCCCTAGTAGGGCATTGCCTATTTGAAGCTTCCTTGGATGACATTGTTAAGGGTCTCACGGGGCAGAGTACTCCTCTTCTTCCGCAGGCTACCAAGGGCAAGGAGCCCCATCGTAGATGGGGGGGCATTCTCAGCTCATAAAAGGTTTTTTTGTTCCTCAGGGTCTCAAGACAAGGGATCAAAAGTCATGGCCTCCACCGGGGGTTCCAAGAGGACCTGGCCTGGCAAGCCACGAGCAGGCTCTTCCAGACCTGCGGACAAGGCTGCCTCTGCATGAAGGGGTGCCCTCACCCGTGTCTGGGGTGGGGGGACGTCTTCGCTATTTTCCAGATCCATTGATCTCCCTGGTATAGGACATGTGGGTTCACAAAGTTATTCGGGCAGGCTACGAGATGGGAGTTTGTTCGTTATCCTCCGTAAAGGTTCTTCCCTTCTAACCTGCACTTGTCCCCAGATCACTTAGTTCTCTTTGGGGTAGTGCAAGACTTGTTCCTTCAAGGGGTGATTGTTCCGCTTCGGAATGTCTTAAGGGGGTTTTAACTCAATCCTCTTTACAGTTCCCAGGAAGGAAGGCAAGGTACGTCCAATTCTGGACCTTAAGGTGCGAAAACTGCTTGTGCGAGTACAGAACTTCCGCGTGAAGTCCATTCACATGGTAGTGGCATCCCTATGTTGGAGATTTTTTTTTTTTTATTGCTTTTATCGACATCAAGGACGCCTACCTGCACATTCTTATATGTGCCAGTTACCAACGCTTTCTCTGTTTTGCCATGGGTGAGGAACATTATCAGCTTGTGGTGTGGACCTTTTGGTCAGGGCCTTGGGTCTTCACAAAAGTTTTGGTCCTGGTGCTGGCATTGTTTGAGTCAGCGGGGAATCACGGTACTGGGGTACCTGGATGATCATCTTCTGTGAGCGGAGTCTCCGACTGCTCTTATAGACAACTGGAGATTGCGCTGCAAACTCTGAGGGAGTTTGGTTGGATTCTTAACTTTCAGGAGTCTGTTTTTGGTTCTGTCCACCAAAACTGGACTATCTGGGTCTGACTCTGGATTTGGCCTCAGCCAGCGTGTTTCTTCCTCTGGAAAAAATAAAATCTCGGGAGGCAATTCAGCTTATGTTGTTCAGCAGATGGTCATCCCTCCAGGCTTGCATGCGGGTGCTGGGCCTGATGGTGTCCACCCTCGAGGTGGTCTGTTTGTACAGTTCCACACAAGATCTCTGCTAAAGAGATTCTGGTGAAATGGGACAAGTATCCATGGTCTCTAGAGGTGGCTTCGTTCTCTGGCATTTTGACAGGGAAAATCCTTTCTCCCCCTGTACTGGACATTTGTCCCCATGGATGCAAGCCTGTCCCCACGGATGTCAGCCTGTCCGGGTGGGGTGGGGCGTCCTTAGCACAGAAGTTCTCAGGGGGTCTGGACCCTGGCAGAGTCCAGACTGCTGATTAATGCTCTGGAAATCTGCACAATCAGCCTTTGTCTGGCTCATTGGGCAATTCGTCTTCAGGGGTGTCTGGTAGGAATTAATTTGGACAATGCCACGGCCGTGGTCTGTCAATCACCAAGGGGGCACAAGTAGTGTCCTGGCGGCTCAGTAAGTAGCTGCCATTCTAAGGTGGGCTGACTGATTCGTTCCAGCCCTCTCAAATTTCTGCCACCACTCCTGTGCAGGATCAAAGTAGAAGGGATTCCGTCCAGACTGATCTCACCGGTCTTGGTATGCTGATCGGGTACGGCTGGTCACCGATGCTCCTTGAGGACTTCCTCTCAGGGAGAATCTGCTGTCCCAAGGACCGCTCTTCCATCCTGCCTTACAGTTGCTTGGCTTTGACAGCTTGGCTATTGAACGCCAAGTGCTGAAGAATGGCGGTTTGTCTGAGCTGGTGATTTCTATGCTGTTGAAAGCTAGGAAATCTACTTATTTTATAAAGTGGATGTGTTGGCATCTGCGGATGCTTCTTTTGGCCGCAAGGTTTTGCTAGCTGCTGTTTAGAGGACCTGGTCATCTTTGAGGGTGTAATATAGTTTTTTTTTTTTTTCTCAGGTGAGCTCCATGTTATTTGGTTGGCTATGGTTAGCCTAGGGAATTTTGTTTAGCTTTTTTCCCCACTCCTCATGTTTAACACTGCTTTGGGACATCCCAATGGTTAAGAATAAATCAGCGGTGTCTGTCAGTGAAGGATTTACCGTTTAATCCATTTCTGATGTTCATTGGCGGACATAGCACTCACCCCTCTGTGGTGTTGGCTTTCTTCTGACACTGCTTGTAACAAAACTGAGTGCCTATATCTGAGTGGGTGTATACCCCCTGGCACTGCCCATAGGCATAGTCAAGCTTTTTCCTGCCTATTGACCTACTACTGTAGGGGACAGTATAACCCAATGGTTAAGAAGAATCAGGAGCTATGTCCCTCAATGCACATTGGAGAAATGGGTTTTACAGTAAGTCAAATATCCCATTTTTTTTTTTTTTTTTTTTCTACACTGTCCCTTTTTTTTTTTAATCACTTTTATATTACAAAGGAATATAAACATCCCTTGTACAGGTCCTCTTTAATGTGAGATCTGGGGTCAAAGACCTCAGATCTCACATTTATCTACACTTTTATAAGCGCGCAAAAAAAAAAAAAAAATTCAGCATGAAAAAAATGGGCCCTTTAAGGTCGTTGGGAGGAAGCAACGTATAACGTTGCTCCGGTCCTCCAAGGCCATAGTCAAGTGGGGGCCATCTTGCCCTCACTCCCTGCCTAGGACCGGAAAGGACCGGATCATTTTCCCCACTACTGACGGCTCTGGTAAGCTGGGAAAATGACTGGGGAGGAGGGAGCACCTCTCCCACTGCCCATAAAAGTGGTCCCGTGGCGAGTCTACCGCTGGGGCCACTTTTATGTCAAGAGGAGCTCCCTGTAAGAAAATACCAGGGTTATGGCAGCTATCTGCTGCCATAACACCAGTATTTAACGTCAAAATACAGACGTAAAACTGCGGCAGGCAGTCTGCAAGTGGTTAAAGGACTATTTATTTTTATATTCAATGTATTTTTAATTTTGTTTTGGCTACACTTTCTTTTTTTTTTTTTTCTTTTTGTACCTTGGATGTGGTTAATTGATTTATTTTGCATTTATATTAATTTGTTCACCATTCTGTACTTTATGTATTCATATTGGGTTCACTTGTTATTTTAAAGCACTGCTTATTTACACATCGTTTGAGATCTGGTATCACAGTTGGCTAAGCGGCTGCTTGTTATACATCATTTCTGACCTAGCGCAGAATTTAAGAGATTTATTTTTATATCAGGCACTGCCAAATCTACCATCCAGTTCTGGAGCTAAGCATCGAACTACTAAAGGCAGTACCAGAAATTTAACAGACAAATATGAAATGCTCAACAAGATGGCCAGTAGTACTGCTCTGCAACTGGAGCCATTTTGATTGGGGAGAGCAGTAGAATGTTTCCATGAAAGCACGCCATTACACTTCTTGTGGCACATTTTAGTTTGTGAAAATGGTTCACCTATTTAAGAATAAATACAATCAACTCTCAGTAAGCACAGGCTGTGGAGTTGTTTGTCGCATCTATTTAAACAGTGCATCCTCATCATTTTGTAATTACTGGACTTAACGGGAATGTAAGTATACATGCACAGATCTCCCTGGGGCCATTGTATGGCTGTGGAGTTTAATATAAAATTCTATAGAATTCTCACTGGAACTTCTAGAAGGTTTTAAGAAGCTGGTGAACATTGGAAAGGATGATGCCTACTCAGAATCCATGGATTTGCAGCTGAGCACATGGCTGTTTTGGGGAGCTGTTTGCTGCACTGATCAGCTTCTGAACTGCTTGAGGAGTGAAACAACCGCTGCTGCCTTTTGGCATATTTAATTTTTGCTACAGGACACTAGGTTTTATTTTTGAACCGAGAATTTAATTTGGCAGTAACGAGAATGCATAAGGTTGATTTTCTTCAGAGAACTCGTGGACAGTTTAGATATGGTAAATGTTTCTTGAATATCAATAGTAAAATATTTGGCCATGCACAAGTGTAACTTCCTTTTGTTGAGGGGGGGAACATTCCCTTGTGGGTGACCTATGTACATTGCAAGGATTTTTACCAGACTTTGTTGCAGATTCCTACCTTTTTTGTTCTGAAGAAATAGTGGTTTGTCTCCATTTGCAGAGTGAATCTGTATACAAGTGATTTTTTGTAATTAGCTGCTGCTCTTGCAGGGTTCTAATCTGAAAAGTGACAGGGTCTTCATCCCTATAGACTTGATTTCTCTTTTGGGTGTACATGACCTTTTTATTGCCAGGGTGCCCAAAAATCTAACTTGTATTCTTAGTGCAGACTTCTAGGAAAAATCTATAAGCCAACCCCACAAGCTGGAAGTGACCTATCCGGGGGGGGAGTTCTATACACAATCTGTATACAGAACATTCTAGGTTGCCATATTGCATTTTACAGTAAATTAGAGCTCTGCAAACTGAAAAGGAAAAGTAGTTTTATTACCATTCAATTACAGTATGACTTGCGCTACAATTGTATATGCTATATATATTTTTTTCCCACCAAAATGGAGTTGCCTTTCATAACTGAGCTCCAGGTAAACAGATTTATACTTGTACATGTTTTGGAGTGGCTTACCTGCCAAGGTATTTGTTTGATTTTCCTCTGAGTGCTAAGATTTGTGAAGTCGGGGTTTAGCACGACCAACATTTTTACAAAGTTTGGTCACCTCCCTGCCCCCAGGCAGTGATTGGACAGTTGAGCATCGGCAGAATGTATTCTTTTCCTATCAGCACATACAGTGCCTTGTGAAAGTATTCGGCCCCCTTGAACTTTGCGACCTTCTGCCACATTTCAGGCTTCAAACATAAAGATATAAAACTGTAATTTTTTGTGAAGACTGAACAAGTGGGACACAATCATGAAGTGGAACGTAATTTATTGGACATTTCAAACTTTTTTAACAAATAAAAAACTGAAAAATTGGGCGTGCAAAATTACTTTTTAAGTTAATACTTTGTAGCCCCACCTTTTGCTGCGATTACAGCTGTAAGTCGCTTGGGGTATGTCTCTATCAGTTTTGCACATCGAGAGACTGAAATTTTTGCCCATTCCTCCTTGCAAAACAGCTCGAGCTCAGTGAGCTTGGATGGAAAGCGTTTGTGAACAGCAGTTTTCAGTTCTTTCCAAAGATTCTCAATTGGATTCAGGTCTGGACTTTGACTTGGCCATTCTAACACCTGGATATGTTTATTTGTGAGCCATTCCATTGTAGATTTTGCTTTATGTTTTGGATCATTGTCTTGTTGGAAGACAAATCTCTGTCCCAGTCTCAGGTCTTTTGCAGACTCCATCAGATTTTCTTCCAGAATGGTCCTGTATTTGGCTCCATCCATCTTTCCATCAATTTTAACCATCTTCCCTGTCCCTGCTGAAGAAAAGCAGGCCCAAACCATGATGCTGCCACCACCATGTTTGACAGTGGGGATGGTGTGTTCAGGGTGATGAGCGGTGTTGCTTTTACGTCAAACAACGTTTTGCATTGTTGCCAAAAAGTTTGATTTTGGTTTCATCTGACCAGAGCACCTTCTTCCACATGTTTGGTGTGTCTCCCAGGTGGCTTGTGGCAAACTTTAAACGACACTTTTTATGGATATCTTTAAGAAATGGCTTTCTTCTTGCCACTCTTCCATAAAGGCCAGATTTGTGCAGTATACGACTGATTGTTGTCCTATGGACAGAGTCTCTCACCTCAGCTGAAGATCTCTGCAGTTCATCCAGAGTGATCATGGGCCTCTTGGCTGCATCTCTGATCAGTCTTCTCCTTGTATGACCTGAATGTTTAGAGGGACGGCCAGGTCTTCGTAGATTTGCAGTGGTCTGATACGCCTTCCATTTCAATATTATCGCTTGCACAGTGCTCCTTGGGATGTTTAAAGCTTGGGAAATCTTTTTGTATCCAAATCCGGCTTTAAACTTCTCCACAACAGTATCTCGGACCTGCCTGGTGTGTTCCTTGTTCTTCATGATGCTCTCTGCGCTTTAAACGGACCTCTGAGACTATCACAGTACAGGTGCATTTATACGGAGACTTGATTACACACAGGTGGATTCTATTTATCAGCAATAGTCATTTAGGTCAACATTGGATCATTCAGAGATCCTCACTGAACTTCTGGAGAGAGTTTGCTGCACTGAAAGTAGGGCTGAATTTTGCACGCCCAATTTTTCAGTTTTTTATTTAACAAAGTTTTGAAATATCCAATTTCATTCCACTTCATGATTGTGTCCCACTTGTTGATTCTTCACAAAAAATGACAGTTTTATATCTTTGTTTGAAGCCTGAAATGTGGCAAAATGTCGCAAAGTTCAAGGGGGCCGAATACTTTTGCAAGGCACTGTATTTACTACAGCACACCTAGTCTTTGGTGTTACTGGCTCTCCCTCTTCCAGTCATTCAGGGTTCTTATGCACAGTGGCTTGCAGGAGGCTGACATCAATACAAGTGATGTCATCCTGTGATGTTTACCTGTCTTCAGTGCTTGAGTACAGCCCTTTTCATGTCTATGGGGGGGTTACTCTGTGCACAGCCAGCACTGGGGAAGATGCGAGGCCTGTGCATGTTAATACAGAAGGTTTTTGCTTGTATTGAGAGGTAAGTGAGCATCTAGGTAGGGTGTTCTAGCTTGTTCGGCTGGCCATACATGTTCAACTTTTGTTGTACAATTTTCTTAGATCTACCACAAATCACATAATGTGAGGTCAAAGCTAAACACATTCACTTGTATCTAATTAGGCAGGCCTTCGTACTACATACTTGAAGGTAAATTTCAAGAAAATTGGACAGAAAATTGTAGGAAAATTGTATCCTGTATGGCCAGCCTTAGGAAGCTAGGGAGGGTAAACTTGTGTTAAAAAAAAAAAAAAAAAAATTGCTTTTAATTCCTAACTGCATCCAGTTTGGTTTCTCGCTTCGAGTTCAGCTTTAATATGCACATAGTTTGTTGGGGTTGAGAAGTTTGATTTAAAAAAAGCATTTGGAGGTTGGATGGTTCTTAATGGCTATCAAGGAAGGTGTGTGGTGATTGGTTTACTAGTCTGCCGTCAGACCAAACACAGAAGGTTGCAAGGGTGTCTTTTTGATTCAACATCGATGTTTGATACAAATAATAAAAAAAAAAAAGTTTTTTCCCTAAAGTGTGAGCCTGATGCCTAGAAGTATCTGGAAACCATATGGAAGCTGAGGGAGGGCAAAGCAGTCTTTTTTTTTTTTTTTTTTTTTTTTTTGTTCTATGTTCACAACAGGAAAGAGAGTAGGCAAGCCTGGTTTAAAGAGGATTATGATTAAAATTATCTCTCTTAATCACACATAATGTAATATATGTGGAGTGGCTGCAGCATGGCTTTTCTTCTACACATTACAATTTACATGATTGTTCTTTTGTTTTTGATAGAGAAGACTCCTGTATATACTGGTTGACCACATTTTGCATTCTCTCCTTAGCTGTGTTCCCACATCTCTGACTTTTGGCATGCAGGATAGGGATTTCTTTGTTGGCTCTCCAAAAGTTAGCCTTTTCAAACACAAAGTTAGAATAAACCAGCTCTTTGCTTCTGAGATCCTTTTTTCTTTTTCCTGCAATTGGATGCTGCTGTTTTTAAAACAGGTTTTGGTGTATTTACTTGCATTTAGCAGCTTTTAAAGTTTGGGATCTTGAGCTTACAGAATTCTATTTCTATACACAGGTAAATGCTCAATGTGAAATGGCTCAATTGAAAAATCATTACAGTAAAGTCAAAATAATGGTGGTGTCGGCTACTATAGGAGTTATCATCACTACAAATTCATAAGCTTTTAAGTTTTTTTTTTTTTTTTCTCGGGGACTTTATACCTCCAAAAGTAAGCTTACTTAAAATGCATCACATTTTATTGTATACAAAAGAATATAAAATCGTATTTGTTACTTATGATCATAAAAAAGCATTACATGTCATGTGTACAAGGTCAATGAGTAATGCCAACATGACCTACCAGAGGTATCCCACATGGAATGTCGCAGGTTGGCTGAAAAAAGGTTTATGTGATTCATGGGACACTGTCTTCCTCAGGCCCTCGTTGACCTCTCTTGTATTCACATATCACAAAGTGTATAGTTCAAACTAAGAATAAGCAAAGCACTCAATATCCTAAATATTGACAATGATCATATACAATGATAAAGGGTATCTGTTCTGTATAGAAATGAAGAGTAAGGGATTTACCAAAAAAAGTGCTTACAAAAAACAAAATGCATGTAATATTACCTCAAACGCTACTAAAATTCCCACAAAGAGTGGGAAAGTGCCATGTTTTACGGAGTAGGTTGCTCGTGGGAGGAGGGGGACCTCGCAGGAATAGTGCTTATGAAATATCCCAACCCGACAAAGCTAAAATGAATAATACCAAATAACTTAATACCATAATTGTAAAAAGGGAACAAAAAAAATCCCTATAGACTTGACGATTACCTCCAGATGGTATTCGGGGGGGGGGGGTGCACACATGTCAGACCTCCAAAATAGTGTGTGCCATAAACCTGCAAAACTACGGCATCCAAAATTGTCCATAGACAACGCCTCTACATGTGTGGGGCCTAAATGTGCAGCACAACCATCCTTTTATGTGGGCAACCTGACATGCATTTTTGTTCTTGTTTCTTCACCCAAAAGGGGATGTTCTGCGCTTCCCCCCCCCCCCCCCCCTCCAATTCTCTGCCACATTTTGGTGGTTATTTTTAATTTCTTATTTTTTTCTTTCAGGTGGGGTGTACCTAGTTTTGACAGGTACCCACTCCCACTTAAGAGATCAGCGGAACCCCCCCCCCCCCAAAAACCTCTGCGCTTGTTCAGCTGCTCCTTATGCCAAAACAGTCAGGGTTTGGCGACTCTATACGTGAAAGTGCTCAGAGCTGAGTGCTTTCAGGTTCATTGATCAGAATGAAGAATTAAAATGCACTCTCTATAATATAAATATAAAATTGCAAAAGTGTCAATAACAGTGAAGTCAATATAATGTTCATAAATGCATGCACACACCAATCTTTGACATCTTCACAAACTTCAACAACAATTAACAATGTCACCACAGTCACCAGAAATAATTGCCTCAATTTACTGAATGGCAAAAAAGGATACCCTTTCATGTAGCTCTGCTCCTTTTAAGAACACTCGATCCCCGTAATCTCTATTCCTACTAGGATTTAGGTCTCCATCAAGGGTGAATTAACTTCCCCACAGCTGGAGGTCTCTTTTCGCTGCCTGGCTGTAGCAGAACAGCAGCCATAACACTATGCAGACCATGGTGGCTGTTCTCCAGCTCGGCGATGAACTAGACCTCCAGCTGTAGGAGCGGGAATCATTGGCTCCTGCTGCAGTCAATCAAAGCAAGCGAAGGAGGGGGCAGGGATAGACCATGCTCTGTCTGCCTTAGGGGGGAGACACAGCCGGCTCAGGAGCAGGCTTGCTTTGGGGCACACTCGGCAAGGAGGAGGAGCCAGGAGTGCCAATGGGAAACCAAAGGAAAAAAGGATTTTGGGGCTGCTCTGTGCAAAACCATTGCCATGTTTTGTTTTATATTTTGGAGACATTGGAGCCTTGGATGCCTGATTGCAAAGTGCTCAATTATTTTGCAGTATGTAATGGCTCCACTTTGTCTTATGGCAAGCTTTATAGTTCATGTTTTACTTGAGGGGCAGCATCCTGAACCATTTACCTATTCATCTCTACTAGTGATCGACCGATATCGGTTTTTCGTTGCCGATGCTGATATTTTGGCCATTGCATATCGCCCGATATTTTCGTAGCATTTACAATTTTTATTTTTTTTTTATTTTTATCACTTGACCGGTACTCTTGTGGATGGATCTGGGAGTCTAAAAGACCTCAAACCCCTCCTCTGCACTTAAAAGCATTCAAAATGCCACGTTTGGCTGTTTTGCATGCTGTCCTTTTTTTAAATCTGGGGCTGAGTACCCAGAAGTGATGTCATGACATTGCTTCCAGGTTTTTACATGGAGACCCGATCAGAGCCGAATGCGGCTTCGATCGGGACTTCGACGGCCGTGCAGGCTGGTTGCCCAGGTCTCCCGGTGGAGCAGGAGACCCAGGCGAGCCACGGGAGGGGAATGTCCCCTCCCGCTCCTTGTAATGACAGCCAAGCGGCTTCTCAGCTGCATTGGTTGTCATTACAAGACAGCCGACCGTCGGCTATGGACGCCGGTACCGGGGTGATGCCTCTAGCTGCAGGCATCACTCCGGTACAAGCACTTTCCCAAAATATCGCCAATATCAGTCACCTTGGTGGCTGATTCTGATATATCGGCTTTGCCGATAATCGGTCAATCCCTAATCTCTACCCTAATCCCCTGGGAAAGGATGGAAAAATATGCCCAGCCCATTAAAAGCACAGCTGTGGAACCTTATCTTAACCGCTTGCCGACTGCTCACAGTATATTTACTGCGGCAGTCGGCCCCTCACAGGCAGAGTGACGTAGGTCTACTCTGCCAGTCAAGGTCCGATCTGTCCGCCCCAATGTCGCAGTACCGCAAAAAAAATCGCATATCGCCGCCATTACACGTTAAAAAAAAAAACACCAAAAATGACAAATCTTTCCCTTTGTTAGTAAACGCGATAACTTTTGCGCAAACCAATCAAAATACGCTTTTTGCGTTTTTTTTTTTTTTTTACCAAACATAGGTAGCATAAAACAAATTGGCCGAAAATTTAAAAAAATTTTGATTTTTACATTTTTTTTTGGGGGAATTTCATATAAAAAAAAATGTGAAAAATATTGTTATTTTTGCAAAATGTACGCTCTTTTTTTGTTTATAGCGCAAAAAGTAAAAATCGCACGGGTGATCAAATACCACCAAAAGAAAGCTCTGTTTGTGGGAAAAAAAGGACGCCAAATTTGTTTAGATACAGCGTCGCATGACCGCGCAATTGTCTGTTAAAGTCACGCAGTGCCGAATCGCAAAATACCCTCTGGTCGTTTAGCAGGAAAATCCTCCGGGGCTTAAGTGGTTAATATCTGAGGTCTTCAATATAAACTCTTGACAGGAAAGTACAATGCAGTACAGGCCCTATGATTTTTAGCCAATCTGTCTCATAGGGAGTGAAATACATGGAGAAATACATGACAATTTCCTGTTTTTCAACTAATTCTGTGGATGCCACACTGTTCAAACTACAGGAGCTCTTCACAATGAGAAAAATATACAGTCTCTTTGGATGAGAGAGACCTAGTACACTTTTACCACAAAAACTTCCAATGCATGTAAGAAGCGGCTGCAGATGGGGAACCTGCAGCTTTCACAAAAGTTGAATAATGACCTTGCTATAGGTGCAGGCCATTTCCATACCTTCTGAAGCCTGGCTGAAAAACTCCCAGGGATCAAATTCTTCCCTCCTGCCTTGTTGCTAAACACCCACGCATGGGACAAATATCTGCAAAAATCGGCCATTACAGTAGAAACCAGCTGACTTTTGGCCTGTGTGTACAGCTGCTTGTCCAACAGAAGCCAACCATTTTCTGTCAAATGAGCATGCTGGAAAACCAGTAGCTGATAGACATCCGATCAATGCTTGCTTGGCAGAGCAGAATAGCACAGCAGGGGAAAAAAAAAAAAAACTGAGGTCACTGTACTTTCAGTTGGTACAGCGACCCGCTGTGCTATTGTGCTTTGCCAAGCAAGCTTTGATCGGATGTCGATCAGCTGCTGGTTTTCCAGCATGCTTGTTTGACAAATGGTTGCGAGATCGGCTTCTGTCGGACAAACGGCTAAACACACAGGCCAAAAGTCAGCCGGTTTCTACTGTAATATTTTTTGTTTAGCCCCCTGGGTTGTGCTGTGGTTGTGTGCTGGGTTGCCATTCTAAACCGCATGCTTATCAGCACAAAGGGGATTCCCAGCATGCTTTCAAGCTAACTAGCAAAAAATAGCCGATTCCACTACTCAGGTGTGGAAGATGCACTGCTGTGTTATATCTCATGATAAGGGAGGGACTGATAAGTGTAGTCCCTTAAGCCCCATACACACAGGCCGAATATCAGGTGGTATCGGTGAGTTCAATAGAAGCCTGCCGACATTGGGCCTGTGTGAAGGGCAGCTGATCCGACAGAAGCCGGTTGAAAGTCCAGCTTCTGTTGAAGGGGCATGACTGAAAAAGGTCTGCCAATTTTGGCATCCGATCAGTGCTCTCAGCCAATTAATCAGTGCGCTGACTGGCATGTTCTGAAGTGGGGGATGCCCCCCCTGTCAGTACACTATAGCTCAGCAGGGAGATCGCTGTACTAACAACGGATAACCGCTGGATTGAACAAAAAAAAAACTTGGGTGTATATCAGGCTTAACTTTAAACTATCTCAGTTCCCCACTAGGGGCAATATACATTGATCAGCAATACCATCTTGACCACTGACAGATGAAGTGAATAATAAACAGCAAGTGAACATGTTGTCTCTGACATCGGAGTGTTGATAGCAGAACAAATGGGCGAGTGTAAGGAATTGAACGACTTTGGATAAGGGCCAAATTGTTATGACTGCAGCCCCTGTGGGATATTCCCAGTTTGCAGTGGTCAGGACCCACCAAAAGTGGGTGAAGGAAAGAAAACCTATGACGGGGTAATGGGCGGCCAAGGCTCTCATTGATACATGTGGAGTGTGAAGGCTGCCCTGTGTAGCTGGAGGTATTGGAAGAGCTACTGTAGCTCAAATTGCTAAAACCAATAATGCCGGTTCTGATGGGTGTCAGAACACACAGTGCATGTCAGTTTGGGCTGTCAAAGACTGGTCAGAGTGTCCATGCTGACCCATGTTCACAGCCAAAAGCGCCTACAATGCGCACTTGAGCATCAGAACTGGACCAAGAAGCAATGGCAGAAGGTGGCCTGGTTTGATAATTCAAGAATGGTTTGAGAATCCACACCTTTTGAAGTGTTGACTTGGCTTCCAAATTCTCCAGATTTCAATCCAGTTGAGCATCCGTGGCATGTGCTGGAAAGAGAAGTCAGATTTATGGAGGCCCCACCTCACAATTTACAGGACTTGAAGGATCTTCCATTCACGGCTTGGAGCTGAATACCACAGAATGCCTTCAGAGGTCTAATGGAGTCCATCCCTCGACGGGTTGTGGTGGGTGGTCATAATGTTATGGCTGATTTGAAATATGGCAATGCACAGAGAGCAGGCTCACTTCAAGGTCTTTATTAAAGCGTAAGGTGACCTTTTTGAACATGTTACAAGTTACACCTGTTTTTAGGGTATAAGGCACTCCAGCAGCGCCCCCCCCCCTCCTCCCTGTGACAGTGGGTGGAGGTTCCTCTCCAATCTTGGCAATCTGTGAATGCACTACAAGTCCCATCTGCTGCTGCGCCTTGGTTTACACTGTCGCCTGACAAGTTGCTCTCTATTCGGTGCAATGGAACCGTTCTAATTTGAGCAACTCAATTCGCTCTGACTTAGAAAAAGGTTCCTGCACTACTTGGGGGCGACTTCGTTTTCAAGCTGCGCTAAAGTTGCGAGTCAAGTGACTTTGAAGCCGCTCCAATGTGAAACAAGCCTTAAGGTGAACTTTAGACTGTAACCCCTTTTATGGCCGGGTCCATACGTCATACGGCTCTAACAGCTGGGGGCTTTTATACATTGCAGCCACTGGAATTGTGTGTAACACTGACATCCTGCATGCTGGAGTGCGATCAATAATTCTAGTACCAGCGCTCCTGGGTAACTCCAAACTGATGACCTGTAGGGGCTTTTAAAGTGCCTTCAGTGTGCAGCAACTCCCTAATGGTTACCTGAGGCCCATCTCAATCCAGCGATTGTTGCACGGGAGACTCGGCCTCCTGATTGGCTGAGAGACAACGGTGGGTGCCATTGGCTCTTGCTGCTGTCAATCAAAGTCAGTGAGGGGGCTGTGCTGAGCCGCGGCTCCATGTCTTAATGTACACAAAGAGCAGGGGCTTGGCTCGGGTTCCCCATAGCAAGTTGCTGGTTGTCGGGGGCACTCAGGAGCGAGGGGCCAGTAGCACTGGTGAGGGACCCGAGAAGAGAATTTGTGCTGCTCTGTGCAAAACCATTACAACAAAGCAGGTAAGTTGTTTTTTTTTTTTTTTTTTTTTTTTTTTTTTTTACAAAAAAAAGACTAATATTACTTTAAAGCATCACTTATGGAAACGACTTGCACTGGATTTACAATAAAAAGGAAGAAAGTACATGTACAATACAGTAAAATACAAGCGCGTTAAGAGTGCTTACAATCTAATAGGGTAAGGCAAGTGGTATAAAAGCTGACTGGGGGATGAGCTGATGGAAGAATGAAAAGTTCAGTAGTTTAGGTGGATGCTGGATAAGCTTCCTGGAATAGATGAGTTTTCAGGCATCGCTTAAAGGCCAGACTGGGAGATAGCTGGACAGATTGAGGTAAAGAGATCCAGAGGATGCGAGAGGCTCTGAAGAAGTTCTGGGAACAAGCATGGGAGGAGGGGAGAGGACGGTTTAGGTGATATTTTGAGACAAGATTGGTGATGGTAGCTCAGTGCAGAGCTGTGAATGGCTTTGTATTTAGAATTTTATTTGCTGGGCAGTCGGAAGCCAGTAGAGGGATTGGCAGACACTGAGGGGTTGGTTAGGTAGAGGAGTCTGGTGGCAGCATTCATGATAGACTGAAGAGAGGATAGCCTGCATAGAGCAGTGAGTTGCAATAGTAGGGGAGAGATGACAAGGGAGTGAAGGAAGAGACGTCAGGGAGGTGAAGTCTACAAGCTTTTGACAGTGATTTGGGGCTGAAATGACAGGTCAGTCTAGGATTACACCTAGTACCCTGGCATGAGGGGAGGGACTAATAGTTGAATTATTGATCTTTATGGAAAGGTCAGGGGGGAGGGCATGAGGGGTATTGTAGGCGCTGTTTAGCAAGGTTTAATTTAGGGAAGTGGTGTTACATTCATCTTGATACTGTATGTCAGTAATGCGAAAGGAGACTGGAGGAGTGGAGTGATTTTAGGTTTCATCGGCATAGAGATGGTATTGGAAACTGAGGGAGGTTTTTTTTTTTTTTTTTTTTCCATCAAATTTTTTTTGAAAAACTTTCCAATGCAACAAAATAGTACAAACCAGTATAAAATGATAGGTACCAAATACAATTGCAGTCAGGGCACAACTCGAACAATCCAGTAACATCAGTGTTGTAGGTACTGAGATATCGGTAATAACCGTGATATACAAGTGCGAGACATGACAGCCGTATCATAGCTGAGGGAGGTTTTTAGGCAGCCAAAAGAGGAGGTCTAGATAGGGAAGAGAAGGGGCCCAAGAACATAGCCTTGGGGGACCGCTACCGAAAGAGGAAGTGAGGAGGAGATGGAGTTCTAGGAAACACTGAAGGAGTGTTGTGATTGGTAGGAGAACCAGGAAAGTGCACAATTTTGGAGCCCAAGGTAGTGGAGTTTGAGGAGCAGGTGGTCAACAGTATCAAGGGTCACAAAATTTTGTCTAGTACAGGGATCCCCAAACTACGGCCCTCCAGCTGTTGTGGAACTGCACATCCCATGAGGAATTGTAAAACTCTGACATTCACAGACATGACTAGGCATGATGGGAATTTGTAGTTCTTGAAACAACTGAAGGGCCATAGTTTGAAGACCCCTGGTCTAGTATTAAGGTACATATACACTAGTATTAAGAATATGGAATAGTGGCTGTTGGTTTTGGAAAATATAGATTACCAAAGTTTGTCACGCTATCTACCTCATCCAGTCTGAGTACTCTAAATGGCACCCATGCTGAGCAGCCTGGCCTGTGCAGGATGCAGCAGGCCAGCTGTTGGTCACAGGACCTGGAAGCAAATGAAGATCACTGGAGTAGCGGGTGTCTATCTCTGTGATCTCCAGCTTCTGGAGATATTGGCCTTTTGTACCATACCTGGAATTCATCCTTGAAACAGAGCTCTACCAAAAAGGGGGAGCTCCGCTTGTCTGCCCCCCTCCGCTGCCACATTTGGCATCTTATGGAGGGGGTTCCTGATTTTGACAGGTACTTGCTCCCACTTCGGCTCAAATTGCCCCCCCCCCTCTCCTCCACTCCTTCCTCCGTAGCCGGCCCATTTACAAAATGCAGCGTGCTTTGTGCATGTGCAGTAGGAAACCAACTGTGAAGCCCCAAGGCTTCACTGCCAGTTACCCTTAGTCGGGATGGCGACGCTAGTGCCCGATTTGAAAAATAGGCTTGGGTGAGGATACTGCTGGATTCCAATATTAAAAGTCAGCAGCTACAGTATTTGTAGCTGTTGACTTATAATTTTTTGGGGGAGAGCCTGGAGCTCTTCTTCAAATACTGTGCAATGGATACAATCAGAATTGTAATCTTTTTTTAGTAGTTTTAATTCTGATCTGTCCTAACTCTCGTGTCTCAATGTTTGCCTATAAAAATCTGGCAGTGAGCTGGAGAATCTGGTTAGAGAGAGCCTGTAAAAGACAATTGGTGATGTACAGGAGAAATTTCATACAGGATCATGGTCTTGAACCTAACCTGTGGGATGTAGAAAGAGGGTCAATTGTCAGTGGAATTAAACAATGGTTGAGGCTTTGGTGGTCCGTGGAATTAAAAAAATACAATTCTAGCATTTGTGGTAAGTGGGAGAAGGCATAGCTCCCTATTTTTGGTGTCAGAGGAAGTGCCCCATGGTTGGTATTAGTTGAAGTAATATTATCCTATTGTTGGTGTCAGTGAAAGGAATAGTACCTCATGTTTGGTTTAAGTTGGAGGAGTGCCCCATCAACGCATGCAACACATCCCCATTTATTGAAGTAATAGTGCCCACTGAATGCCCCAGGGCGGTATGATGCTACTTTAACACCTTAACACAGCTACTGTATGTTGTCACTGTGGGATCTTACAGTGGTCACATGAGTGGGAGCGCATCCTACTGGCTCCCAATCAGAAGCCGCAACTAAGTGCTGACAGTGATGAATGCAGTTAGTGTTGGGAATACGCAGTGAGTGTGCTCACAGCACACAACCTCCATGGACGCATATGTATAGAAGCTGGGTGCTTAAGCTCACCCTTTTCCACAGTAGCATATATGCATTAGTCAGTCTAAAAACGCTAGACACCAGTGTAGGACAACTTTAACCACTTCAGCCCCAGAAGGATTTACCCCCCTTAATGACTAGGCCATTTTTTGCGATTCGGCACTGCTTTTTTACTGACAATTGCGCGGTCGTGTGATGTCGTACCCAAATACAATTGATGTCCTTTTTTCCTCACAAATATAGCTTTCTTTTGGTGGTATTTGATCACCTCCTGCGTTTTTTGTTTTTGCGCTATAAACAAAAAATGCGTCAATTTTGAAAAAACACCAATCTTTTCTACTGTCTCCTATAAAACATTCCCAATGAAAAAAAAAATTTAAAAAAATCTTCTCAGTTTAGGCCAATTTGTTTTCTGCTACATATTTTTGGTAAAAAAAAAATCCCAAAAGCGTATAATAATGGGTTTGTGCAAAAGTTATAGCGTTTACAAACTACGGGATAGATTTATGGACTTTTTTTATTTTTTTTATTAGTTATGGCAGTTATCAGTGATTTTCATCAAGACTGCGACATTGCAGCGGACAAATTTGACACTAAGTGACACTTTTTGGGGACCAGTGACATTAATACAGTGATCAGTGCTAAAAAATATGCACTGTTAGGCTTCTTTCACACGGTCCGCCTCCGCAGGCGGATCCGTGTTGCTCAGCGGGGATCGATCCGCGATCCCCGCTGAGCCGGGCGGATGACAGCTCCGTCTCTGCTTGCAGAGCGGAGAGGGAGGTGTCTCAGCACCCGCTGCCCTCTATGGGGGATCGGAGGAGAGCGGACCGCTTGTCCGCTCTCATCAGATCCGCTCCGCTCCGATTACTGAACGGATAGAAAAATAGGGTTTCCATCCGTCCAGATTTCAGCACAGGATCGGATGTGGATGGCAGCGGGTGTCAGCGGAGGTGACCTCCGCTGACACCCGCTGCCCCATAGAGCTGCATGGAGGATCCGATCAGATCCGCCTGATAGGCGGATCTGATCGGACCGCCCGTGTGAAAGAGCCCTTACTGTATAAATGACATTGGTGGTGATTAAGGGGTTAAATGTGTTCCCTAGATGTGCTTACTGTGTGGGGGATGGATTGAACAGAGGCAGAGAGAAATCTGATTCAGCTTAGCTGAATCACATGATCTTTCCCTTCCTCTCTGACAGGAGAGCCGTCTTACATTGTTTACATACCAGACGGCTCTTCTGTCCGTTTTGCCGAAGATTGCGGAAGGCCAGCGGCGATTGAGCCCGCTCCTCCCATGGTCTGCCTTCCTCTGTGTCCAATCACATCGGGAGCGTGACTCCGGTGGCGCGCGCATATAATCACGTAGATCTACGTGATTATGCGCAGCCGAGCCACCCTGTAAATCTGCGTGGGGCAGTCGGCAAGTGGTTCTAAAGGCTCACAGTTTAACTTAATCACTTAATTTATTCTAAACAATCTTGAAGGTACAGCTCCCCCTTCAGTCCCCTTTATACTTACCTATGCCCCATCTTGTTCCAGCAATGTTCACGAGAGCAGCGGCTCTCCCGGGTCTCTTCTCATTGGCTCCTCACACAGTAGTGGGAGCCATTGGCTCCAGAGGCTGTCGATTTACAGCCAGTGAGCCAATTTGAGAGCAGGGGCGGGGCCAAGCCATGATCTGTGTGTGTATGGACACAGAGCACAGCTTGGAAACGAGTCTGATCCATTGCCCCCATAGCAAGAGGCTTGCTATTGGGGGCAGGCGGGAGGAGCCAGGACCGATGGTGGGGGACCAAAAAAAAGGATTGGAGCTGCTCTGTGCAAAACCATTGGACAGAGCAAGTAAGTATAACGTTTGTTTAAAAAAAAAAAAAAAACCTTTAGAATCACTTTAGGCCCTCGTTCACACCAGTGCGATTTGACAGTTCCAAATTGCATGACAAGTCGCACCCTATTGTTAGCAATAGAACTGATCAAGTTGCCATTACTTATGTAGCAGCAACTTTTAAAAAGCTCCCTGCACTACCTTTTTCCGATTTTTTTCATTGCGATTTGTAAGTCGCAAACCACAAGGAAATCAGAAGTGCAAATTGCACTGATTTTTGGCTTTGATATTGTGCAGAAGTAGCACAATTTCAAAGCCACACCAGTGTGAACCAGCGCTTAACCACCCTTTCATGTGACTATACAGAGGGGCCCAAAAAAAGAACACACACTTTAACATGAAAAATATATGCATATAAAGGTTATTAGATTTATTTAAACATCCAAGGGTAGCTGTCAGTCCTGTTTGAATTATGCAGTCACATTCGGGGCTCAAAGTGGTCATCGTCATCTACAGACGCTTGATTTCAGCAATTTTCAGCATGACCAACACTGACTCCCATGTCCACAGGAATTGCTCTGCATGGGGTTGTAATTTCTTCCCATAGTGCAGTCAGTGTAGGTGGCTTTCTATGGTACACCACATCCTTTAGGCTGGGTTCACACATGTCCAGCTGGGGCTTGCAGTGCGGAGTCCGGTGCGTTTCTGTTCACCAGTTCAGGTGCGATTCAGGGCCAAATTTTTCCCGGAATTTTCGCCTGAACCAGACACAAAAACGCAGGACTTTTATCAAAACTGCACTGTGGCCGTCTAAAACGTGTGAACCCCGGCTCCATTGAAAGTCGGTCGCATTCACCAGTTATGCGAATTGCATGCGGATAAAACTGCATCCAATCACATATATGTGAACCTGGCCTGAACGTTCCTTACAGATGAAAATCCAACGTGGAGGGAGTTCAACATCACCTCCACGTCCTATCCAACATCTTGGCAGAAGGTCATCGAGAGAGGCTCTCACATTTTGGTGATAGTGAAGTGGTGCCCTATCTTGGTGGAATTAAAATTTGGTGCGACTGACCTCTTTAAGAAGAACCTAATACTACACATTGCTCCCATAATTCAATTTAGGTTTTAAAAAAATGGCATAGATACCTGCTGAAGTGTGAATACATCTTTTGGGCCACTCCTGTATTTAAAAGTAGTTCATATTTATCAGCTGAAAACTACTCAGGGGACAAAAACTACAAAGCCGCTGATATTCAACATCTGATGCACCAACTTTTATTGTGCAAGGCGTAGAGAAGAAGCCACGCTATTACAGCCTGTGTGCTTCTGGCCTCATCCTTTGTTGCTGCTCTGCATGAGCTAGTAGCCAGAATGAGCGTGAGATATGAGGAGCTTGCTTCTGACTTTTAACAAAGTTCAACATTTGCATATCTGTAACAGTGCTACTTAACCTTATTAGACTGCATGTTTGGTGAAAGGAACTTGTTTAACCACTTGCCAACCCGCTATATATATATATATATATATATATATATATATATATATAATATATATTTAAAAAAAAAGGTTTTTGAAGCTGGGAAACATACTTTAATGCAAGTCAGCTGATCAGAGCTGTGTCTATGGAATGCTGGGCTCAGCACTCATACAAATTGCTCCTCTGCGCTGCAAAAGAAAGTTTGAACGTTTTTCCTCTGGATCCTTCAAAAGTCCTAATGCATGCAAGGGTGTGCATGTGTGTATGTATAATATATATATATATATATATATATATATATATGTATGTGTGTGTTGCGGTTTACCAGGATTATGACTAGCGGCCACAACCCCGGTACCCTTTTTTTGTTTTCTGCTCATGAGCCGCTGGAATGGTTTCCGAAGCGGCGGGAGGCTGAAAGAGAAACAATTATAGGTATGTATGTGTGTTTTTATTTATTTATATATATATATATATATATATATATATATATATATATATTTTCATCTTTTGCTTTTAAAGGTCTTTTTGACCCCAGATCTCATAAACAGGACCGGTCATCCTTATTTCTATTACAAGGGATGTTTAAATTGTTAAATGTTGGATGTTAAAATTTATGAGAATAAAAGTGATTACATTTTTTTTTTTTTTTTTTTAAAGGGACCGTGTAAAAATAAAACATAAAAGTAAATAATAAAGTAAAGCTCCCCTATTCCTCTGTGCTTGCACGCAGAAACGAATGCATACACAAGTCACGCACGCATATGTTAACTGTATTCAAACCACAACTGAGGTATCACCATGAACGTTGGAGCCAGAGCAATGATTCTAGCACTAGATTTCCTCTGTAACTCTTAATAGGTAACCTGTAAAGGTGTTTAAAATGTTACCTATGGAGAATTTTAAGTAGTTTGTCGTCATTCCATGAGCGTGCATAATTTTAAAGCGTGACATGTTGGGTATCTATTTTACTTGGCATAACATCATATTTTACATTATACAAAAAACATTGGGGTAACGATTGTGTACTTTTTTTTTTTTTTTTTTCTATAGTGTATTTCTTTCCAAAAAAATTGTGTTTGCAAAACCGATACGCAAATATGCGTGGCATAAACAATTGCAACGGTCGCCATTTTTTTCCCTAGGGTCTCTGCTACAAAAGTGGTAAAACAGCTGATGAAGAAGGGTTAACATGCTTGGATACAATAAGGTTCACAATTGAGGTATTTAGTAATTTATAGTGTTCATTACTGACCAAAGAAAATACATTTTGTATGGACTTTACTGTGGAAAAGTTGGCAAGGTTAGTCTGTTTGTTTCTTGGACTTCAAAAGTCTGTTTGTGATGTAGGTAGGCAGTATGTATTTTTATGACTGTTTAACTTGTTTTTTGAAAATTGTTCAGAATGCTGTGTATATGCCACCAATCACTTTTTCTTCTGTTTTTGGACTTTGCGCTAATATAGTGTCTTTGTAAAGTTCTTTATTTTGCCCTCACTGAACATTGTAGCCCTCAGTTGTCATTGCCAATACTTGGGTCCTCCATTGTTGTGCTGTCACTTGACGAAATAAGCTACCTAGGATTATTTATTATTCCCGAACGTTTTATGCAGCCAGTATTCAACAACATTTTGTATGACTTTGAGTAGCAGATAGGGGAAGGGGGTATAAGAGTCAAACTGCAATCTTATGATCCGTCTCGCTGCTCTTGGTTTGTATTGATCAGGCTTGTTCAGCCTTGGTCTTTCAGAAAAGCTGCAGGTGTCCCAAAGGTTTTGTGATTGAGGTCAGAGCAGCCCATAGGTGTGATGTCTGCTTATGATGATACAGGGCTGCAAGTTGCCTTTCCTATATTGCACTTTGCTGGAAGTTGCTGCATTATTTAGAACACATTGCCTCGTCAGGCTGCCATGCCAATCTTTTTGTTGTTTAAAAAGAAAAAATAAATAATTGTAAAGCTGCAATTTTTGCAGCCTATTGATTTTTCTTGTTTGCTTTAGTTTTTTCATCTGTATACTGTGTGTGTATATACACATCATTTTTATGCTGAAGTCCCCATTTACACTTGCTGAGCTACAGGAGCGTTTACAAGTCACATACATTCAGGTGTGAACCTTATACCTCCCAACTGTCTCTAATTTTAAGGGACTGTCCCTCATTCAGAACAAAGTCCCTCTGTCTCTCTACTCATTTGACCCTCATTTTGGTCTGATCTATATAGTTGTATATAAAATGTACTACATGTCTATCACAAAGTGTTTTCCAGTGCTAAACCTTTCATCCAAATTTTAATTGCTGCATTTTTTTAATTTCAAAAGCCAGTATAAAGGAATAGTAGTGGTAAAAAAAAGCATTTGTGTATTTAACCAAACATTATTATATTTTTTTGTACAATTCTTCTTTAAGGGGTTGTAGCAGGGTGTGTGTGCTATGCCTGCATACTTTTGCTAATAGGTGTCTCTCATTTTCGAAAGTTGGGAGGTATGGTAAATGTGCCACACTTACAGAACCATTCATTGTTAGTGGCACCCTAAAGGCGTGGCTAAAATATGCTGGAAGCTAAACAGCCATGAGCTTTTTTTGGGGGTTTGTCATGTGTGGGTAGCCCATTGAAATCAATAGGCTCCCTAGAGGAAACGCGCCAAAGAGTGCGAAAACACACCTCTCAATCTCATACTGCACAAGTGTAAATGCAGCCTACATTTATGAATGTAGGGCCCCTTTAACACTGGTTTGCTTCAAAACTGCCAGTAAAATGCTAAGTGCTTTTGTGGCGTTTACGCGTGACTCAAACTGCACCGAAAACGCCGTGGGGCGTTTTTGAGGGTCTTCCCATCTAGTGTAAAAGCATTCATTGATTTTAATGGGAAGCATTTTTCTTGATCTATTCAGGCGCCTTTTTTTTTTTAGCACAAAGGCGCTTGAAAACTCCAAGTTTGAAAGGGCTCTAAATAACAGCACAATAGATTTTAAGAAGTGTATTTTGAGCTTATATGAATGTTTCCTATATTTAAAAAAAAAAAAAAAAAAAAAATATATATATTTTTTTTTTTTTTTTTTTTTGTGCAGTAATTCCCTCTTGGTGACCAGAGATGATTCTGTTTAGTAGTAACAACTTTTTGAGATTCTGACACCAGGAATATCCATTTTGCCAAATAAAACACATTGTTCATCTATTTTATTTTAGTTGTGATATATCAATGATATAGAATGTAAGAATAAAAAGCTTAAAGTATAACTAAAGGCAAAACTTTTAAGGTTTGGATAGAGCGGAGAGGGATTAGAACGCTTGTCGGTTTTTATTGCTGTCTGTGTCCCTGTTAGGGAGATTCACCCTCTCTATGTGTCCTATTTACCATTATCATTGAAAGTGAAAGCAAAAGAAAATCCCAAATTTTGAGTAGACCCCAGAAAAGTCATAAAGGGGAGATCTTCCAATGGGGTCACTAGTCCTGGGGGGTCCCCAAGGAATTCCCCTAATTTGCAGGGATTTCCCCTCCCTTTCTGTTTTGGCTATGGACAAGTGAAGGTAAATCTCCACAATGGGACACAGATGGCGAAATAAGAATCTGACCGGTGTCATAACCCTCTCTTGCTCTATCCAAAATGTAACCAAAAAAGTAAAACTATTGACATTTTTTTTTTTTTTTTTTTAATGTACACTGCTCAAGAAAATATAAATGAACACTTTGAAAACACATCAGATCTCAATGGGGAAAAATCTCATGCTGGATATCTATACTGATATGGACTGGGTAATGTGTTAGGAACGAAACGATACCACATCGTTTGATGGAAATGAGTTGTCAACTTACAGAGGGCTGAATTCAAAGACACTCTGAAAATCAAAGTGAAAAAATGATGCAGCAGGCTAGTCCATTTTGCTGAAATTTCATTGCAGCAACTCAGAATTGTACTTAGTAGTTTGTATGGCCCCCACATGCTTGTAAACATGCCTGACAATGTCAGGGCTTGCTCCTATTGAGATAACTGAGGGGGTCCTGGGGTATTTCCTCCCAGATCTGAACCAGGGCATCACTGAGCTCATGAACAGACTGGGGTGCAACCTGGTGGTGTCAGTTGGACCGAAACATAATGTCCCAGAGGTGTTCCATTGGATTTATGTCAGGCGAGCGTGGGGGCCATTCAATGGTATCAATTCCTTCATCCTCCCAAAAACTGGCTGCTTATTCTCACCACATGAGGCCGGGAATCGCCATGCACCAGAAGGAACCCAGGACCCACTGCACAATGGGTCCAAGGAGTTCATTACCATACCTACTGGCAGTCAGGGTGCCATGGTCTAGCCTATAGAGGTCAGTGTGTCCCTCCATGGATATGCCTCCTCAGACCATCACTGACCCACCATCAAACTGGTCATATTGAACAATGTTACAGGCAGCATAACCTTCTCCACTGCATCTCCAGACCCTTTCACATCTGTCACATGTGCTCAGGGTGAATCTTCTCTCATCTCTAAAAAGCACAGGGCGTTAGTGGCAGACCTGCCAATTTTGGTGTTCAATGGCAAATGCCAAACGAGCTTCACAGTGCCAGGCAGTGAGCACAGGGCCCACTAGAGGACCTCAGGCCACCCTCATGAAGTCTGTTTCTGATTGATCAGAAACCTTCACACCAGTGGCCTGCTGGAGGTCATTTTGTAGGGCTCTGGCAGTGCTCATCCTGTTCCTTCTTGCACAAAGGAGCAGATACCGGTCCTGCTGATGGGTTAAGGACCTTCTGCGGTCCTATCCAGCTCTCCTATAGTAACTGCCTGTCTCCTGGAATCTCCTCCATGCTCTTGACTTTGCTGGGGGAGACAGCAAACCACCTGGCAATGGCAATACATGCCATCCTGGAGGTGTTGGACTGCCTGTGAAACTCCTATAGGGTCCAGGTATCGCTTAATGCTACCAGTAGTGACACTGACCCTAGCCAAATTAAAAACTAGTGAGAAAGTCAGAAAAGATGATTAGGGAAAAACATTTTCAGTGGCTTCCACCTGTAAAACCATTACAGGTTTGGAGGTCGTCTCGTTGTTACCCATCTAGTGCACCTGTTAATTTCATTAACACCAAAGCAGCTGAAACTGATTAACAACCCCCTCTGCTACTTAACTGACCAGATCAGTATCCTAGAAGTTTAAATTACTTGATGCCATACTCTGATAAAAACTGTTCCTTTAATTTTTTTGAGCAGTGTATATCTGAAGCCAAAACATTTTCCATTTTAGAGTGAGAAATGCTCCCTTTTTCTTTTTCTCGTTTAAGAGATTCAGATGTCCTGTAGACACACACCAGGAAAGGGGAAAACTCTTAAGACAATAAACAACTAAAATTGTGTGTGTGGTGGGGAGGGGGGGGGGGGGTCACTAGAACATGCATCCCCCTGTTCTGGACTCCTAATTTTTCCTAAAGTGTTACTAAACACTGCATTCACCATATCTGGTCTCCCACAGAACATGGAAATGCAATAGTTTTAGTAAAACTGCTAAATACCTTTACTCATAAGCAGTTAGAGCAGTCTTGTGACTTCTGTTAGTGTCTAGTTAAAGCTTGTAGGGGGAGTTTTTATCCCCTGATTGTCCTATGAAGCTGCAGGACCCCTGAC
The DNA here is from genome assembly GCF_965119305.1 of Pelophylax lessonae. Classification (NCBI taxonomy): domain Eukaryota; kingdom Metazoa; phylum Chordata; class Amphibia; order Anura; family Ranidae; genus Pelophylax; species Pelophylax lessonae. The sequence continues at coordinate 52,360,793 of NC_138778.1, read as the reverse complement.
CCTCTGGACAGTGCTGATTGCCCTGTGCTGATCACATGCACTCTCCCAAGAAAAAAAAAATCCCATCTAGCAATACGCACCAAACTGAACATGTGCAGCTTTTCTCCAAGACTCTGTACTATCAGGACATGGATTGGGGACAGTGGAAGAAGGGGAGGATCAGAGTAGGCAGGATCAAACAGCCTTTTTATACAATGCAGATGATTAACCCTTTAGGTTCCACAGTGAGTATAACCAGCATGCTTTACTGCATATATAGACTAGTTTTTACTGTTGCGGGTTTAGTAAATCTTTAATAGTCAGCAGGAGGACAAATGGAGGCAGTAAATCTAAGTGGGAACACAGACAACAATACCAATAAAATGAGCAGATGTTCTAGAACCCCTCATCACTGTGTCCAAAACGACTGAAATATGTTGGCTTTAGATAAACAATAGTAAACTTTTACTATAGAAAATTACATTTTTATGATTTTTCTTTCTTCTTTTTTTTTTTTTTTTTTTAATAGGCAAGAGAAGGGATGGAAAGCTTCCACCAGCATAGAGAGAAGTTGGTAAGTTTTATTACAGGCTTCCAAAAGAGATCGCTTGGATAGTAACATTACCCTGTGTGAAAAGTCAGCAAGACACTAGGAAACTGGGAGAAAAGTCGGCAAGATAACAGTATGCATTATATTTACTACCCAAACCAGCCCGCCACAGGCAAGGGGACCAAACATCCAGAGCTTTGTCTTCCATAGAGGAAAATGTGCTGCCTCTACTGTTAGAAATGAAATGTCTGTCAATGCTGGTCTGCAAAGCATAAAAAAGGAGAATGCTCAACCTTCATGTTGACACAATGAATAATATGAATTAAGGACTCCAGAACAATTTCTAAGTACATTCTAAGTGCAAGCAAAACTTGCCTTTATTCACATTAACCACTTACTGCACAAGATCACGTATACATAGGTGATTCTGCATTTCCGCCAGCAGGGGGCACGCTGCTTCTGCTGGGATTCTTCACAGCAGAAGCCGATCTGTGGGTGTCATTGGCCGGTCGTCTGTAAACCACACAGAACCGGGATCTGCCTATGTAAACAAGGCAGATCGCCAAAAAGTTTAAAAATAAGTTTCTTAGTTTGTTATAAAATTTTGCAAACAAGTAATTTTGTCTCCTTCACTGATGTGCTCTGATGAGATGGCATGGATAGGCTGCACTGGTGGGAACTGTTGGGGCTGCACTGATAATTGGTGCCCTGATAATCAGTGTAGATCAGTGTTTCTCATCTCCAGTCCTCAGGGCACACTAGTAGGCCAGGTTTGCAAGAAAACTGAAATACATCCCAGGTGAAATCATTTGCTGCTTAGTGATTGAAGTATTCTAGTCTGCATCCCCCCAAGGTAAGGGTCCTTTCACACGGCACATCAGTTTTTTTCATCCGCTCAGGCACTTTTTTTTTTAAACGGACACGGATGACCCTTTGGAGTGTCCGTTCCATATGTCCGTTTATCATCCCATCCGTTTGCGGATGATAAACGGAGATAATGTATGTCAATGGGATTGCGGATGACACCGCTGACATCCGTTTTTGCGTCCGTTCTGTTTTTTAATCGGAAGAAAAATAGGGTTCCCTTCCGTTCCAAAAAATGAAACTGATCAGAAAGGACGCAAATCGGATGTCAGCGGATGGTCATCCGCTGACATCCGCAATCCCATTGACATGTATTATGTCCGTTTTTCATCAGCAAACGGATGGGAGGAAAAACGGACATACGGAGCGCCCGTGTGAAAGGACCCTAATACTTTTAAATCTGGCCTGTTAGAGTGCCCTGAGGACCGGAGTTAAGAAACACTGGTATAGATGTCTCCTTTCACACTTGCTGGTTACCGGCTCTCTCCCAACATCATGAACGAAACCCACCCACATGGGTGAAGAAAATGCTGCTCGCCCTGAAACTTTTGACAAAAAGATTGCTCCCAAGGGCTTCAAGGCAGCAAAAAAGATCACACTAATACAAAGAAAATATAGAAAAAAGTTTTTACTGTTACAAAAAATACAAGAAATTTTTTTGTACCAGCTCTCTCCTCTCCCCATGCTCTGACAGCATGGGGAAAGAAATTGCAAAAACCGGCAAGAGTGCTTACATTGTGATCGGCTATTATTGGATGCTTGATATAGAGCGGGGGGGGGGGGGCTAGTTCTGGGAGGATTTCAATAGACTCTTTCCCAGAACTGGACGTTCGTGCGGTAGCAGTTATTCAGCTATAGTGTGGTCAGTAAGTGGTTAATGTGCAGGCATTTCCCTGTTTTGACTAGAAGACAGGAAATGGAGGCAAATCTCCGCAATGGAGCACAGATGGCAAAAAATAAACCAAGGGGTTATAATCATTCCTTACACTATCTAAAATGGGGGGGGGGGGGGAAAGATTTGCCTATAGTTCGACTTTAAGCTTTTTGTCCCAACTGGGGATCCCTGCATCCACATCGCTTGTGTGGATACAGGCATTTTTTTTTTTTCTGCATTCAATGCAACCGGAAAGCTTTAAACGTGACATTTTTTTAAATGCACTTTAAACAAACACGTAAATCCAACTAAGACCATTTTCGGAACAGGCTCTGAAGATCCGGCACGGTATGCAGGACCTTCAGAGCTCTTGCGCTGGTGACGTTACCAGCTGCATGCACTCTGAATATTTCCTAAATAGTGCAAGTTTAGGAGATATTTACAGTACCTGCAGGTAAGCCTTATTACAGATGATGGACAGGTAAGTGTGCTTCTAAATGTGGAGGAAAATATAAAGGCATGTGAAATCGGAGTAATTTTGTTAACAGAATAAAATCATTATCGGTATTAACCGTGTACATTTACCAGAATACAGTATTTTTCACTGTAGTGATGCTTTGATTGAATCAGAGTGCCCACTTGCCTGAACTATAGAGCCTGTGTTGGCATCCCTAAATCTCATTACTGCTTCAACAGTTGTGCACATAAATCCCATTCCTGCAGCCTACATTTCTGGTGACATCTCTGCCATCTAGAGGGGTGGATGAGGAATACAACTCCTATAGTTCTTTGATGTAGAATTTGCTATATTTTCCATTTATTGCACTGTATACAAATAAAGTGCAGCGCTAAAAAACAGTCCTATAAAGAACTAAACAATATTGTAAAAATTTATGAAATAGTGAGTCCCAAATGGAAAGGTTAAGCCATAAAGGTGAACCACCCAAACTAATATAGGTGATCAAAGATGCAGATAGGTCCCCACACCATCGGGATAAAAGTGAATGCACTCGCCAGAGGTTGTGGACCCAAAATACTATACAGCAAATGGGTCATTAGAGCTGGATATTAACCATGGGTCTCCCAACAATTTTTTAGACAAAAAGTGTTCTTATAGTAAACATTTAGTTTCAATAGTTTATTGTACTTGTAATAAACGCTGTTTCATTTTTTTTAACTGCATTTTTTTTGCTTAATGTTTTTCTAATGTATTGCAATGCAAATAAATGAAATGTTTTTTAAAGATGCTAATTATTTTAAACTATTGAAATAAAGATATTTTGTACTGTATCTGTCTCCCTTTTAATCTCGGATTACTGTATATTCTCTGGTTTTGTGGTTGAATGTTTTTTTCCAAATTGCCAACATGTTTAAAACCCAATTCAAGCATCTTTATTACTGTAAATTCGGACAGGCTGCATATACAGTACATTAATAAAGATGCCTTTTTCTTTTTTCAATACGTATATATTAAGTGCTGCAGCAAGCGTTAAAGGCTAAGTTCACCTTTCAGAAAATGTTACATGATTACCCTTCCTGTGACAGCGGGCAAGGGATCCTCTTCCCACACCTGCTGTCACAATTTGAAACCAATGTCTGTGCGGTGCTCCGCCCACACGACTGCATCATTCAGTTTCCTATGAATGGACTACAAGTACTATCTATTGCTGCTAACAGCTTGTAGTTCTTAATTATCTATGAGGGCGCTGCTGTGCACCATTTTTGGAGATACGGGCAGACAGCTTTCCTGAGAGTCTGCAGGAGCCTGACCTTGCACCCATGATCTGCTGATCACGTGTGCAATCCTCTGCAGGCTCCTTAGAAAAAATAAATAAATGCAATTTTTTTTTTTTTTTTTTTACCTGCAAGAAAAGTGCATTTACTTATTTTCCAAAAGATGAACTTCTTTAAAATTCCCCTATGCTGGCAGCACACTGGAGAGTTGGACCTCTGCTCTCACACTCCAGCAACAGCCTGGATTTCAAGCTATCTGACACTGCACACATTGCTTCAATCAACAACGCTGTTCAGGTAACTTATTGATGACTGCTTCTTGATGCTCCAGCAACAACTGCTCCTCCTATTTGATACCCTACTGTTATATGGGGTCATGGACAGCAATATAAACCCTACAAAAGTATTTACTCCTACCAAGTAAGTCCTAAGAAAAAAAAAATGGAATTGGGTTTAATTTAAGATGGAAATGTTATTTTTGCTTAACTCTCAACCTGATCTGGATATAGAAAAAAAAATACACACACACTATATTGTCAAAAGTATTGGGACACCTGCCTTTACACGTACATGGACTCCGTAGGGTTCAATATTAAGTTGGCCCACCTTTTGCAGCTATAACCACTTCTCTTCTGGGAAAGCTGTCCACAAGGTTAAGATGTGTGTCTATGGGAATGGTTGACCATTCTTCCAGAAGCGGATATGTGAGGTCAGCCACTGATGTGGACAAAAAGGCTTGGCTCGCAGTCTCCACTCAAATTTATCCCAAAGGTGTTCTATCTGGTTAAGGTCAGGACTCTGTGCAGGCCAGTCAAGTTCCTCCACCCCAAACTCGCTCATCCATGTCTTTATGGACCTTGCTTTGTTCACTTGTCCAAATCATTTGGTGGAGGGGGGATTATGGTGTGGGGTTGTTTTTCAGGGATTGGGCTTGACCCCTTAGTTCCAGTGAAGGGAACTCCTAAGGCGTCAGCATACCAAGACATTTTGGACAATTTCATGCTCCCAACTTTATGGGAACAGTTTGGGGATGGCCCTTTCCTATTCCAACATGACTGCGCACCAGTGTTAAAAGCAAGGTCCATAAAGACATGGATGAGCGAGTTTGGGTGGAGGAACCTGATTGACCCGCACAGAGTCCTGACCTCAACCCGATGGATCATGTTTGGTATGATTTAGAGTGGAGACTGTGAGCCAGGCCTTCTCGTTCAATATCAGTGGCTGACCTCACAAATGCGCTTCTGGAAGAATGGTCAAACATTCCCATAGACACACTCCTAAACCTTGTGGACAGCCTTCCCAGAAGAGTTGAAGCTGTTATAGCTGCAAAAGGTGGGCCAACTCAATTTTGAACTCTACGGACTAGGACAGGGATGCAATTAAAGTTCATGTGCGTGTAAAGGCAGGCATCCCAATACTTTTAACAATATAGTGTATATATCTATCCTAGAACATTAGATCCTTTGTGTGTAAATCTTACATAATGGTAAAATGTCAGTGACTTAGGATTTGCATTACAAAAGGGTTATGGTTTGTATTTGAAAGAAACCCAGTATAATCTGATCTTGTAATACACTAAAAATGACTTGGTCATAGCTGACCTCATATTTCTTCATCATTAGAGAGGCAGCAACAGGAGTTGGATAAATCACTGACCTTCAAGTGAAATAGGAGCTTATGTGCCAATCACATTTTAGTTTTCTGAGTACTGGTGTTATACAGATTAGTGGCGTTGAGTTACTGAGTTCTGCATATTTCTTGTTCTATAACCCTACAGCTAAGACACATTTAGACAGAATTAGGCAATACGATGACATTTCTGCAGAACTCCAGCAGAGGGCAAATAAACACAAGTATGTGCAATACAGGAATGCAGCCAAACAGTCTGTGTTGATGGGCTTACTGTATATTTACATTAGAACTGCTTATCTTTCCCATATAGGTCAATGGGAATGTCCAAACAAAGGGGTTGATTTACTAACACTGGAGAGTGCAAAACTTGGTGTGGCTCTGCATAGAAACCAATCCGCTCCATTTTTTTTTTTTTCTAAGCTTGAACAAGCTGAAGCTAGAAGCTGATTGGCTACAGTGCACTATTGTATCAGATTCTGAGTGCTCCATTTTTTGTAAATCATCCCCAATGTGTCTCAAAACTCTCAACTGCAAGCAGATTGTAACTGGGAGCATACTGCATTTTCTCATTGACACAAGCCCAAAGCTTGCCCACACAGGCCTATGGAAGACTGAGCACCTCTTTCAGGTCAGTGCATCAGGAAGCAGTAAAAACCCAAAACTGACATCAAAACCATTTTCTGTAGGTTGCGAATGCCAGTTTCCTTATTTATCACAACAGGTTTTGCTTAAAACCCAACTTCAAGCAAAGAAAAAAAATCCATTGGAGTGGTATTGTGCCTGCACTGCAAGGGTTAATAGCTAGTTTTGTCAAAGAGAGAGGAGAACCCATTTTACTTACCTGATCCTCCTCTCCAGTGGTGGACTCCCTCAGCGTCCAAGTCCAGTGGCAGGCTATGAATCCTGCTTTGGACATAAATGAGCAATTAACTTTGCATTGTGGGCACAGCCCCACTACAAAGGACCATTTTTATTTTCACAGAGTTGGGCTTTAATTATAAACTGGTTGGTTTCCTCTTTTTGAAATCTGCACAGCTAGTGAAAGGCCATTAAGGGAAGATGTAATCCGCTGTCTCTCCAAACAATCACTTTTTATTAAAAATTATGAATAATATAGTTGATTTTAAAAGGATGTCATAATTGCGGTTAATATGTTTAATTTTTCATCATCTTTGAAACATTCTGAGATCTTGAGGTTGAATTTTTTTTTTACATCCATAAAAAATTCAGTGCCAACCAACTATAATGGTTTTTCCTGACAGACTCCATGGCAGCATATGTATGGGTTAACCCTGCCTCCATTCCTCCCCTTATAGCACCCCACTCCCATAAATCTTTGCTCAGAGCCAAAGGCCACGTTCCTTTTTTTTTTGTCCTCCTAAGGACCAGAATGGTTGAAGTCTGCACGATCGAGACCTGGTTGTTCGGCAAGTTGTGTCCCGGAAGATGTTTTGAGTCTCCAGGAACCCCTAGCTATTATTGGGGTGGAGAAGAGTGATAGATTCCATGCCACGTGGAGTTCACAGCTATTGGCGGTGTAAGAATATTTAATAATAAATATCATGCGCTCGTACTTCATTATGTCAGAATATTTATACTGCTCTGAATATAGCAGTTTCTATTTATGGTTAATAAGCAAAGATCTATAAGAAAGGAGAGTCTTCACCTATTGCCACAAATCAATGTCGAGAATTCTTTTTCATTGATTAATTTCTTTTTAAAAGCATATACCAATCTTAGTGAGTACAGTCTACAGTATGGAATATATATAAAATATTTATTCTCAAGACATGTAAATCACAATATATGATCAAACAAGAAATGACATAAAAAGATAACTCTACATAAATAATACTAACTTCAAATAATCAATGCAATGTGATGTTTAGCTCAATAATGAAAGTGAAACTGAATGCAAAGTGAAAGCAAGATTACCATTTCTTCCCAGGTAAAGCATGAACCATAAATAAATGTTCTATATAAACAGACTACAATGATCTGCGCAATGCATAGCCGAAAGTCACTTCACTGCAGATGAGTGAGAATAAGCCATGCAAAACGGAAGACTTAAAATTTCAAATAATGCACTAAATCTGATATTAATAAAAATGTATAAAAACAAAAATCAGCTATTTAGAGAAAAATCTACCATGGTTTATATGGCTGGGATTGTAATCTCATTACCCTTAAATATGCAATATAAAACATATAAGGAAGGAATAAACAATTGTTGAATAAAATCAAATAACATAGCAAGGCATATTTACCACACTTAAGATGGTCGCTAGCTTCTAATGGGCGTTACCAGAGTCCTAAGAGGGATGCCAGTCTTAAGATGGTGGCTTCCCTTGAAGTTTCAGATGAATGATGGACAAATAGAGTATGTCTGGATGAGTCTATCGAGGAATGTAATAGCGTGTGTGGTGTAAGTGTGAGGTGTGTTGTCAGTAGTGTAAAGTGATGTCTGTGTCTCTCATCTGAGTTGGTCTTTTATACAGTAAGAACAAAGAGCTATAAAAATTACCATAAGTAAAACCCAGAGGGATGAAACATTATCCCAATAGGTCGGGATATTCTATACCTAAACTGGTGAGGTCAGAGACACACCTCTTTTGATAATAAACCCAATACTTGGTATAATAAAATTAAAGGATGATTTCTCTATGTGTAAGAGTAATCATAAAACACATATAAAACTTTGTCCAGACTCCCAGTACATACATAAATGTCCATCTGTATCTCCATCATTCACCTTGGCAAGTAATGCCATTTCAATAATTATATTTTTTAACACAATATAATATTTTTATATGGGAATATCTAAAATTATCTCAAGACTGCACCTGGTATTTCGTCTATAGAGGGCAGTATCGTACCGTTCATTAGATTTTGTATGTTAAATAATAATTAGAACAATTTGTTATCTGGTGATCTTTGACCTCTGGCTGGTGAAAAGCCATTACTTATTTGACCATGCCAAATGTTCTCAGACAGAGCGTCTAGTTTGTAATATTTACGACACTTTGAGCACTTAAACTAGTCCCAAGCAATTCTTATATAAACACTCCTACCACATACCTTAAAATGAAGTAATTAGTGACAAGATACACATGTCTTTACACTTATTAGAAAAAGAATTCTAAGTAAGATTACTACTGTAAGAATATAAACCCAAAATGTGATATAACATTCCTAAATATATATGTATATGCCTTACATAATATAATGACATAATTATGGCTAATATCTTCTCACATATAATAATGTACCTTAAAACTTATATATATAGCTCATTTTAAAATACAACTAGAATATACTGGGGTATTGTCCATTGTTATATACTTATAGACAGACTGAGATATCACCCCTTAACATAGCACCAGACTGACTGAGTCTTATCTGATAGAGATGTCAAAAGGGATCTTATTTACGATTACATAGATACCAAGACCTCTGTTTAAATTCTATTCTGTTTTGTAAGCTTGTAAGAGACATTTTGTTTAACAAGTACGTATGTGAACTTTGTTTCACCCTGAAAACAAGATGGAAGCCATGCCATTCAGAATCTTATATGCATAATATGAAATACATGGCTTTTAAAATCATTTTTATTTTACCTATTATTATTTGAATCACCCCCAATAGTCCCGACAGCGGGGTGGAGAGGGGCGATGGATTTGGTGCCATGTGGAGTCTCCAGCAATTGCCCAGCTATTGGCGGGGTGGAGAAGGGCAATGGATGCGGTGCCATGAAGAGCTTAAGCTTGGCCATTGGCATGGTAAAGCGGCAGTACGACCTAAAAGCCTTGCTATTAGGTGGCCATAAACGCACTGGGCCCATGCAGGAGCATTTTCTTGATCCAGGCATGGTTGTGGGGGCTGCCGTGTGCGGTGATGTATACTTTTATTTTATATATATATGGCAGGCTCTCGCGCTTATATACTGATCCTGCGTCAGAACCCTGAAAAAAAAATATATATATATAAATAAATTAATAACTGTGCTGCCGCTTAAATAAATATAACTTGAAAATAATAGTGAATAATGACCCACTAGTAGCGCTCAAATGTGATTATATGTGCATACATAATCACCCAACATAAACCAATGTGACCTTATGTATATACATAATCAAAACTATGAACTGAATAGTGCTGTAATAAACTTCCACTGTGAGTGTCTTATAACAGACAATAGAGGAACAGTCTAACAAAAAAGAATAGTGATAATATGACGATCCAGTGAGATTCCAGTGCCAACTGAATAGAGAATCACCCAGAAGATCCACCACCTCTGTGCTCCACTCCCCTCACCAGGCCACTCACCCCCACTTATTGCCCTCCACTCTCATGGATCGGGCTAATCACGCTCAGGTTTTCTACCACAGCAAAGGATGCAGGAAATACTGGGTCCCTGGTAACTATCAAGCCACCATTCCGCTCATATCATGTAAAAAAAGAGGAAAGCCCCACTAGTGCAATACTGTAAAAACACTTTTATTCAATTAATCATCCACTAAATGCACGTACATAGAATACACTTGCAAAGCATATCAATCAATCAAAGATGGAATATAAGTGGGGATTGGGGTGCTCACTTGATACGGACACTGCGGCGTAGTGTGGTATAACGCTGGAGTCCAGGACACTGCGGCAAGACACCTCCGCTCACCTGATCAATCATCCGGTACGTCGTGTGACCACGCCCCTGATGTGTTTCGTCACTTCCTGACTCTGTCAAAGGGGGTGGTCACACGCTCTCTCTGCTGGGCTTATCACTATTCACCGCATCCAATCAGACGCTACCCTCGCCTGAGCTCATTAACATCTGACCCCACGAGCCTGTCCGCACTAAGCTGCCCGTGTTTCCAACTGTTCAATTAACCCTCCTAATGCCGCAAGCCTTATACATATAACAGACTGCTTCGGACTGGTGCACTTACTAGTGCTTAAGGAGCTTAATAGCATTAACCCTGCTGTGGTTGAAAACCTGGAAATCACCATACAAGCTTGAGGGAGTTTGACTGAATTTTCAGAAGTCTGCTCTGGGTCAGTCCACAAGCTGGACTATCAGAGTCTGATTCTGGACTCGGCCTTAGCCAGAGTGCTCCTTCCTCTGGACAAACTCTACAAACTACAGGCTGCAATTCGTCTCCTGCTGTCCAGCAGATGGCCATCCCTCCGGACTTGCATGCGGGTGCTGGGCCTGATGGGGTCTACCTTTGAGGCGGTTCCATTTGCACAGTTCCTGCATGGAGATTCTGGCCAAAAGGGACAAGAATCTTCAGTCTCTGGACAATCAGACCTGGCTGGGCCGGGGATTGAAAGAGTCCCTGATATGGTGGCTTTGTTCTTTGGCGCTTCGGCTGGGCAAATCCTTCCTCTCCTTGTATTTGACATTGGTCACCACGGATGCCAGCCTGTCTAGTTGGGGAGGCGTCCTTGGCAAGTATTCTGCTCAGGGGATCTGGACACTGGAAGAGTCCAGACTACTGATCAATGTCTTGGAATTTAAGGGGATGTCCAGTGCGCATTCAGTCGGACAATGCCACGGCCGTGGCTTATGTCAGTCACCAGGGGGCACAAGAAGTGTCCTGGCGGCTCTGGAGGTAGCTAGCATTCTAAGGGGGGCAGAACGGTTCGTTCAAGCTCTCTCCACCGTACGCATTCCCGGGGTGGAAAACTGGCAGGCAGATTACCTCAGTCGGCTGGTGTTGGACCAAGGGGAGTGGTTTCTTCATCCGGAGGTGTTTCATTAGTTGTGTCTCCGGTGGGGCAACCCCAAGGTGAATCTGTTGGCTTCCTGGATCAAAAGAAAGATGCAGAGGTTTGTGGCTCGATCACAGGATCCTCTGGCGGACGACACAGATGTGCTAGTTGCCTCGTGGGGTCAGTACCGTTTGATTTACGTCTTCCCTCCTCTCAAGCTTCTGCCAAGACTTCTACGCAGGATGGAGGCAGAAGGGATTCCAGTCATCTTAGTGGCCTGGACTGGCCTCGCTGGGCTTGGTACACCGATCTGGGGCGGCTGGTCACCAACGTTCCTTGGAAGCTTCCTCTCAGGGAGGATCTGCTGTCCCAAGGACCAATCTTCCATCCTACTTTACAGTCGTGAGTCTGTTTCCAACGCTGTTAAAAGCTAGGAAATGTACTTCTAGGAAGATCTACTATCGTACGTGGAAGACATACATTGCATGGTGTGAGTCTCTTGGGATTCATCCTTGCTCTTTTTTCAACAGGCCTTGAGTACTATCAAGGGTCAGGTGTTGGCCATAGCAGTCTAATTTCCACGGCCCTTGGCCACATACTCCTTGTTGCGTACTTTTCTTCAGGGAGTTAGGCACTTGACATCTCCAGTGCGGTCTCTGTTGCTGCCTTGAGACCTCGATATGGTGGTCTCAGTCCTCCAGAAGCCTCTTTTTGAGAAAATTCTGGAGATTCCCCTGCTTACACTGTCCCAGAAGGTGGCCTTTTTGTTGGCTTTCACCTCTGCATGCAGGGTGTCAGAATTGGCAGCTTATGCTGTGGTTCACAGTGGTTAGGTGGTTCTTTGCCCCTGTCCGTCATTCCTTCCTCAGGTTGTCTCTGATTTTTATTTGAAGGAAGACATTGTTTTGCCTTCCCTGTGTCCCAGACCAACACATCTGAGGGAAATTGCTTTGCATGCCTTGGATGTGGACTGGGTAATTAGGGCGTACCTGGCAGCTTCGGAGTCTTGTAGGATGTCAGACTCACTATTTGTGCTCACGGATGTGCCTCGGAAAGGGTTGTTCGTTTCCTCTGTGACCATTTGCAGATGGATCAGACAAACGGTGGTTTAGGCCTATTCCATTTCCCTGTCAAGGCTTAGTGCCTCCTGGGCCTTCCGTCATCAGGCGTCAGTGACGCAGGTTTGCAAGGCGGCTGCCTGGTCGTCGGCGCATGGTTGTGCAAAGTTTTAGAAAGTGGATGTGTTTGCATCTGCGGATGCTTCCTTTGGCAGCAAGGTTTTGCAGGTTGCTGTTAACAGGACCTGATCCTCTTTGAGGGGGTATTGTTTTTTTCAGGTGGGCTCCAGTTGTTTTGGTTGAGCCCCTGTTGCCTGGTTGGCTACTGTTTAGCCTTGGGAATTTTTTGCTGTTTCCCACCCCTCATGTTTGACACTGCTTTGGGACGTCCCAATAGTTAAGAAAATCAGGAGCTGTGTCCGTCAATGAACGAAAGAGAAAATGGGATTTTTGACTTACCGTAAAATTCATTTCTCTGATGTTCATTGATGTATATAGCACCCACCCCTCCGTGGAGTTGTAATTCTTCTGACACTGCTTGTAACAAAACTAAGTACCTATAGCAGAGAGAGGGAGTATACCCCCTGGGACTGCCCATAGGCGTAGCCAGACTTTTTTCCTGCCTAGTGTCCTACTCCTGTAAGGGGCAGTATAACCCAATGGTTAGGAAGATCAGGAGCTGTGTTCGTCACTGAACATAGATTTTACGGTAAGTCAAAAATCACATTTTTCTTCCTTGGCTCTAGTGTGGCATGGATTGTTTGGGCCATCCGACAGGCTCAAAGAGCCGAGGGCTTGGCTCCTTTGAGGTTGGTGCCCACATCACTCAACCAGGAGTGTGCCCACATCCTGGGCCGCTTTGCCGCATGTGGTTCCCAATGTAATAAGTAGGTCGGCCTTGTGGTCCCCGATCAATACATTTATGGCTCATTGTGTGTAGAGCCGACCTCTTTATCTCCTGTTAAATTTTGGTTTACAAATCCTGTCAGTTGACAGTGTCAATTAAACCCTTTTCTTTGGTTCTGCAATTGCCCACCTGTGTGTGTATGACTAGTTATTTCCCATACGTATGCTGTCATGGAGTCTGTCAGGAAAACATAAAATTTACTATCATTTACCGTAATTTTCCTTTCCTGTTGGACTTCATGGCAGCAGGAGTTCCCTCCCAGAGTTATGAATAGGCTAGTTATGGAACGCTGCCTCTGGCTCAGAGCAAATATTTATGGGAGTGGGGTCCTATAGGGGAGGAGTGGAGGCAGGGTTAACCCATACGTATGCTGCCATGGTGTCCATCAGGAAAGGAAAATTACGGTAAGTATTTGATAGGAAATTTTGCGTTTTGTCTACTAAATTGTATGTTCAGCCAAATCCTTTTGTTTTGAGCAGCGAAGGGAGGGTTTAGAACCTTTGACAAATCTTTACAGCTAGCTGTAGCGCCATTTAAATTTCCCCTCACTTTCTGATCAGGACAGTAAATGAGGGTAAAAAACCTTAATGGTGACACACACACAAACCTTTTTTTTTTTAGAAAATTATTTTTATTGGTTTTATAACAAACGCATACAAAAATACAAACAAAAGAAAAGAAAGAAGAAAAAAAAGTGTCCAAGTATAGCCAAGTCCATTAAGAGAAGAAGTAAGTGCGTAGGAGGGTTTTCCAGACAACATGGAACCTAGCGGTGTCTCTCCCCACAGTGTGCAGAACCAGGAACATTCAATAGTCCCCCCTCCCCTTTACCCTGTCAGGTCATTTACAGCAGACAGAAACAAGAGACCATATCCCCACAGTGCACGACCACAAGTTCCCCCCAGGAGGGCCGCCACCTCAGAGAAGGGTGGAGGAGCTCCCAGTCCAACTCTGCCAGATTTTCTGAAACTTCTTAACACATCCTCTATTTAGATAAGTAGCTTTATTGAAGGGTAGCATCTTGTTCACCAGAGATTTCCAGTATTCTATTGATGGCGCCTCCGCCTTCCTCCAATGCAGGAGAGTAGCCTTGCGTGCATAGAAGAGAGTAACAGACAACAAGGTGCGTTGTGCTCTCAAGGGCGCCAGCTCCTCCACCAACCCTAACATACACACCGATAGAGTTAGCGGGACTCTCAAAGTATTAACCTCCTCCAGAGTTGCAACCACCCCTTGCCAGAATTGCTGTACCGACACACAGGTCCAGAAAACATGTTCAAAATCTGTCGGAGCATGCCTGCACCACCAGCACTCCGCGGATCCTGAAGCATACATTCCAGCAACCCTGGCAGGGGTATAGTACACCTGATGTAGAATCTTATATTGTATCAGTCGGTCCCTGGATGATACTAGACATTTAAAGGGCTGATCCCACATATCGTCCTCTCCCTGTAGGTGCGGTACCAGAGAAGCCCCCCTCTCTACATTTGGATAGTGCCTTGGGGCGGTTGGTAAACAATTCTTTGTAGACATTAGAAAGTGCCTTAGGCAACTGTTTCCGAGGCCAGCAACCCCTCAGGTCAGAGGTCTGCAGAGTCACCGAAGTGCCGACAAATTAAGAGTGGAAGGCATGCCGCAACTGCAGGTAACGGAAAAAGTACCTGTTATGAAGTTGAAATTTAGATTTCAATTAATCAAACGTGAGCAGCCGCCCTCCCCCCACAATATCCTTTAATTGTTTGACACCCTTCCCCGCCCACACTCCGGGGTCCGGCATGGTGGCAAAGTGAGGGAGACGGAAATTGAACCAGAGCGGTGCAGCTCTCTGGTTGCATAAGGAGTTGGACCTGATCCCATGCCTTCATGGTGACTTTCATAGTGCTCGTGAGCTGAGTACATCCCTGAGGTCCCCTAAAAAAAGAGGTTATGCAGTCCCTCATAAGAGCCCACCAATGGCGCTTCCAGCACATTGGCCGCTTCTCCATCCTCCTGAAGGAGCCACCTAGGGGCATAGACCATCTAGCTGGCCAAAAAGTATTTATGGAGGTCCGGGAGCGCCAGTTCTCCCTGACCCAAGGGTTCCTGAAGGACCCGGATTCCCAATCTGGGATGTGCCGAGGGCCACAGGAAAGAACTAAACAACCCCTCTAGTTTCTTGAAGTAGGATTTAGGGACCCACACCGGCGACACACACAAACATTTTTAGCAGGTTTGGTGTTAGAACGTATGACTTTTTTTTTTTTATATATTCCATGAAACTTTTGTTGAGAAAAATCAGGATACAAGGCAAAGACGAGTATGATGAAATTACATTGTGAGGTATAATGAGCACAGCAGTTTTCAAAAGAATGTCATTAAAATAATAAAGCAGTCACCAGTAGTCCAGTAACGGAAGGAAGTGTAACGTAGAAAACCCCATTGGAATTGGTTACCTCAACAAATCAAAAGAAGGTGTATCACCTCTTGGAGTCATGTTTGAGTATTCGTAAGAGAGGAAAAGAGGAAGAACAAAGGAAAAAACGGGAGGGGAGAAAGGAGAAAAAAAAAGGTGGGGAAGGACAATATACAGAGCACAGAGCTGAAGAGAGGACCTAGAAATCTGAATCAGAATGCTCCCTAAGGTGATTCAAACCTCTTACATTTATTATTCCAATGATGATGCCTGTATTCACATTCCAACCCCCCCCCCCCCCAATGCGTTTCATGTATGGGTGTCACAAAAAGTATGGGTAAATGACCAACAGGCACACCCACTGATAGACACCTTTTTCAGTAGAGTAAAGCTGGCCATAGATGGATCGAAATTTGAATAGTTCAGTAAGGACTGGACAAATTTCAGTCCATCTATGCCCCCTCCTAACCAATGACACCACAAAGCTCCTAATCCTCTCCCTGGTTATCTCTCACCTCGACTACTGCAACTCCCTCCTCATTGGCTTACCTTTACATCATAGGCTATCCCCTATTCAGTTCATCAAGAATGTTGCTGCCAGACTCATCCACCTTACAAACCACTCAGTATCTACTACCCCTCTCTGCCAATCCTTCGATTGGCTGCCACTCACCCAACTAATTAAGTTAAAAATACTGGCAATAACTTACAAAGCCATCCGCAACTCTGCCCCCAGCTACATCACTAACCTAGCCTCAAAATACCCACCAAACCGTTCTCTTCAGTCCTCCTAAGACCTCCTGCTCTCCAGCTCCCTCGTCACCTCCTACCATGCTCACCTTCAGGACTTCTGCTTCTGATAAAGGTGCCAACTTTATCAATGGGGCAACAAAGTGAGGGGAAATCTCTTACACAAGGCCTCGACCAGCAATAAAAGCGTGAGTGGTTCTAAATCCTCCCCACTTCATCCAAAACTAAAAAGAAGTGACTTTTTGGATGGACTTTTACACCATATTCGCAATATAATCCCACCATGACAGCACGTTAGGGGTTCTTCTCCCCCACCTCTGCTGTTGCTTTTGAGATTGGCACAGTTGTGTGGGCAGAGCCACATAATTCACAGAGATCTGTGCATGAATGAACTACACATCCCATCTACCACTCTAGCAGATGGACTTGTAGCTCTCAATGGTACTCAAGTGTGGTGATCGCTGCACTCAAAGTCCACTGACACTTCCTCCAGCTTTCCAACTGGAAGGCAGTACCCTGGTACAGGCAGAGAGATGGAGGAAGAGTCCGCAGGAGCCTGGCATTGCAATTGCAGACAAATGAGAAAATAGATAAATACAGGTCCTTCTCAAAAAATTAGCATATTGTGATAAAGTTCATTATTTTCTGTAATGTACTGATAAACATTAGACTTTCATATATTTTAGATTCATTACACACAACTGAAGTAGTGCAAGCCTTTTCATTGTTTTAATATTGATGATTTTGGCATACAGCTCATGAAAAACCAAAATTCCTATCTCAAAAAATTAGCATATAATGAAAAGGTTCTCTAAACGAGCTATTAACCTAATCATCTGAATCAACTAATTAACTCTAAACACCTGCAAAAGATTCCTGAGGCTTTTAAAAACTCCCAGCCTGGTTCATTACTCAAAACCGCAATCATGGGTAAGACTGCCGACCGGACTGCTGTCCAGAAGGCCATCATTGACACCCTCAAGCAAGAGGGTAAGACACAGAAAGAAATTTCTGAACGAATAGGCTGTTCCCAGAGTGCTGTATCAAGGCACCTCAGTGGGAAGTCTGTGGGAAGGAAAAAGTGTGGCAGAAAACGCTGCACAACGAGAAGAGGCGACCGGACCCTGAGGAAGATTGTGGAGAAGGACCGATTCCAGACCTTGGGGGACCTGCGGAAGCAGTGGACTGAGTCTGGAGTAGAAACATCTAGAGCCACCGTGTACAGGCATGTGCAGGAAATGGGCTACAGGTGCCGCATTCCCCAGGTCAAGCCACTTTTGAACCAGAAACAGCGGCAGAAGCGCCTGACCTGGGCTACAGAGAAGCAGCACTGGACTGTTGCTCAGTGGTCCAAAGTACTTTTTTCGAGATGAAAGCGAATTTTGCATGTCATTCGGAAATCAAGGTGCCAGAGTCTGGAGGAAGACTGGGGAGAGAGAAATGCCAAAATGCCTGAAGTCCAGTGTCAAGTACCCACAGTCAGTGATGGTCTGGGGTGCCATGTCAGCTGCTGGTGTTGGTCCACTGTGTTTTATCAAGGGCAGGGTCAATGCAGCTAGCTATCAGGAGATTTTGGAGTACTTCATGCTTCCATCTGCTGAAAAGCTTTATGGAGATGAAGATTTAATTTTTCAGCACGACCTGGCACCTGCTCACAGTGCCAAAACCACTGGTAAATGGTTTACTGACCATGGTATTACTGTGCTCAATTGGCCTGCCAACTCTCCTGACCTGAACCCCATAGAGAATCTGTGGGATGTTGTGAAGAGAAAGTTGAGAGACGCAAGACACAACACTCTGGATGAGCTCAAGGCCGCTATCGAAGCATCCTGGGCCTCCATAACACCTTAGCAGTGCCACAGGCTGATTGCCTCCATGCCACGCCGCATTGAAGCAGTCATTTCTGCAAAAGGATTCCCGACCAAGTATTGAGTGCATAACTGAACATAATTATTTGAAGGTTGACTTTTTTGTATTAAAAACACTTTTTTTTTATTGGTCGGATGATGCTAATTTTTTTAGATAGGAATTTTGTTTTTTATGAGCTGTATGCCAAAATCATCAATATTAAAACAATAAAAGGCTTGCACTACTTCAGTAGTGTGTAATGAATCTAAAATATATGAAAGTCTAATGTTTATC
This sequence comes from Pelophylax lessonae, assembly GCF_965119305.1. Taxonomy (NCBI): domain Eukaryota; kingdom Metazoa; phylum Chordata; class Amphibia; order Anura; family Ranidae; genus Pelophylax; species Pelophylax lessonae. The sequence goes on along the minus strand of NC_138778.1, from coordinate 52,342,202 downwards.
AGTACATTACAGAAAATAATGAACTTTATCACAATATGCTAATTTTTTTAGAAGGACCTGTATATGCACAGGAGACCTCATTCTCTACTGCAGTTAAAGCTTGACCCCAGTTTTGCTATCAATTTAAAAAGTTTTGAAGAAAAAGAAAAAAAAAAAAAAAAAGTTTGTTTGGGTCAAGCTGGCCCAGACAAATTATTTACTAACTGCTGTGGCCACAGTCAGTTCTGTATAAAATGTATGTGACATTTGCTACAGTATACAACGCTGTCTTCCAGCAGCAGTAAGAGGACTGTCTGCTGCCGGAACAAAATTGAGCGTTGATCAACCATTCACAGGAAGCCTTGTATTTTATCAAGGACTACAAGGTTTCTTCTGAATGGCTGAGGTGGATTATGTGACGTATTTGCCCACTCACCACCTCAGCCATTCACAGGAAAACTTTGTTTTTTTGTATATCAATGATTAGAATGCTTCATCTGAATGGTTGAGGTGGTGAGCAAGTGGATGTATCACAATCTCCACCTCAGCCATTTACAGGAAACCTTGTAATCATTGATAAAAATACAAGGCTTCCTGTGAAACACTCATCCTGGCTCTATTTTGTTCCAGCAGGAGACCAAAAGTCCCCGTACAGCCATCAGAACACAGTAGCCGCAGCGGATAGTAAAGATAATATAAAATATTTCACATGCAGCTCCAGAGGAGATCAGGCTCCATATGCCATAATCACATCTCAGGTGCTGGCTCAGCTCTACTGAAGCAATCAATTGTACCAGCAACAGGAATACTGCACACCAAGATGTAAAAATATTCTTCCTTTATTAAAGTAGCCACCAGAAACAAGTTCTATTCGGACATGTTTTCCACTTGGCACAGCCTTTTTGTGTAGCATTTCTATTGTTAATAAAGGAAACAGATTGGGACAGCTTAAAGAGATAGCAAAGCTGGAGTTAGGCTCTGAGTAACACTCATTGGGCTTATCTATTCTCCAACCTGGAACAGGACAGTGAAAGGAGAGGCAACAAACTGAAGGGGACTCTGCTGTCTTTTCCCATCATGTTATTTGTTGGCACCTGAGCACTGTAGCACAACTGATTTGCTCATCCTGCTGCTTCTCTCTCTCCCAGTCTGAGCACTGCTGTACAGGTAATTGCAAGCAGGGCTGGTGCAAGTATACTTGACACCCTGGGCGAAAACACATTTTGCCGCCCCCCATTGGCTTTGCCCCTGACTCCACCCCCTTTTCCCTGCCCATGTATACGGTGGCAAGGGTGAAGATTTTTTGCGGTGCCTCTCCACCTATTCTTTCAGCCGTGATTCCCAGGCCTGCACCTGTGCCTCTGGACCCAAGACAAATAATGACGGCACCGGCTCGCTTCCTCACGCCAGCTGTGGTCCGCAGGTATATGGACAGGCTAGGATAGTATACGGACAGGCTTGGGTAGTATATGGACAGGCTAGGATAGTATACGGACAGGCTAGGATAGTATACCAACAGGCTAGGGTAGTATACGGAAAATATTGCAACAATGGCCATTTCATTCTCCAGAGTCTTTGCTAAAAATATATATATAATGTTTGGGGGTTCTAAGTAATTTTCGAGCAAAAAATACTGATTTTAACTCGTAAACAACATGTGTCAGAAATGGGCTCGGTCCTTAAACAGGTTGTAAACCCTCTCTTTGAACTTGTACCTATAGGTAAGCATTTAATAAGGCTTACCTATAGGTACTGTAAATATCTCCTAAACTTGCACCGTTATTTACCTTTTAATGCAGCCGATGACGTCATCTGCGCATGTGCTCTAAAGGAACGGCCACCCCTGCTGTTCCTTCTGAGCTCCATGCCATGAATGTCGGCTCCCGCGCGGGGGTCCCCCTTCACCAATGCATACCAGGCCTTATGGCTTCACAGCTGGTTTTCTACTCCACATGCTTTAAGCGTGCTACGCTGTGTGAATGGGTCAGCAGTGGGAGAAGGAGGGAGGTCATAACTGTGAAAAACAGGCACCTGCTCCCCCCTCCCTCTCAAAAGGTGCCAAATGTGGCAGCAGAGGGGGTGGGGGGGAGGCAGACAAGCAGAGCTTCCCCTCGTGGGTGAAGCTCCACTTTAACAACCAGCTATTCTTCACACAGAATTTGAATTGTTCTGAAAATTTGGAAAATAAACCAAACAAAACTTTATTTCTCTTTTGTTCATTAACGGACACAGCTCCTGTCATTCTTTACCATTGGGTTATGCTCCCCCCTACAGGAGTAGGACACTAGGCAGAAAAAACTTCTGGCTACACCCATGGGCTGGACTTCTGGCAGTACCCTAGGGCAGTGGTTCTTAACCTTGTTGGAGGTACTGAACCCCACCAGTTTCATATGCACATTCATCGAACCGTTCTTAATTGGAAAAATAAAATATGATTTTTTCAAATTCAAAACATAGGTATATATTTAGGTATAGATTTATACATAGGCGCACAAAAATAACAAAACCATTAAAACATGATTTTCACACAAAAACATAATAATGAATATTTACTGCAAATCAGTGTGACTTCTGCTGTTGTCTTTCAGAGACCAGTTCAGAAATTACCTCCGCCGAACCCGTGAGACTGACTGACCGAACCCCTGGGGTTCGATCGAACCCAGGTTAAGAACCACTGCCCTAGGGGGTATACCCTCTCTCCCTGCTATAGGATGTCAGTTTTAATCTGCCTAGTCAGGAGTTCCTTGCTGGGATCTCTGGTCCTGGCAAACGTTTTTTTCTAGATAGTTTTTTCTAGTTAGCTTTTTCTCCAGATATTTTGCCTGTCAGATCTACAAGCAACTAAGCTGGATATGGGCGACGGGCTTGATATATAGATCCAGGGGGTATACTTCCTCTTCCTGCTATAGTCAAAATTTTTCAGGACATTTTTTCCTCCTGGATTTTTCCCGTAAGATCTACTATCAACTGCCAGACTGGGCGACAGGCTGGATAATCTAGATCCAGTGGTCACCCCACTCTGGCCAGCGAGCGAGTGCAGGCCTCAGTTCCACGTTAGGTCAGCCGCGACTTAGCCTCACTGGCTGTTTTCTCCGCTTTGCTGTGGGAGAGGAGCATTATTGGTTTGTGGCATTACCCTTTGGTTTCGCCACCACTCCTCGGGTCTTCACAAAAGTGTTGGCTCCGGTACTAGCCTTGCTACGCCAACGGGGGGTAGGGGTACTGGGCTACTTGGACGATCTCCTTCTGCGAGTGAAGTCTCCCTCTGTTTTGGTGGAGAAGCTGGAGATCACAATACGAACTCTGCGGGACTTCAGCAGGATTCTGAATTTTCAGAAGTCTGCCCTGGTTCCGTCCACGAAGCTGGACTATTTCGGCCTGACTCAGGACTCGGCCATAGCCAGAGTGCTCCTTCCTCTGGACAAACTCCAGAAATTGCAGGCTGCAATTTGCCTCCTGCTGTCCAACAAATGGTCATCCCTCCGGACTTGCATGCGGGAGCTGGGCCTTCGAGGCGGTTCTGTTTGCACAGTTCCATACGAAAAATGCAAAGGGAGATTCTGACCAAATGGGATAAGACTCCGCAGTCTCTGGAAAATCAGATCCGGCTGAGCCGGGGAAAAAAGGAGACCCTGATATGGTGGCTTTGCTCTCCGACGCTTTGGCTGGGAATATCCTTTCTCCCCTTGTATTTGACAGTGATCACCACGGATGCCAGCCTGTCCGGCTGGGGAGGCCTTCTCTGCAAAAATTTTCTGCTTACGGGATCTGGACACTGGAAGAGTCCAGACTACCGATCAATGTCCTGGAACTCCATGAGATCAGACCGTGTCTGGATTATTGGACGGATCATCTTCAGGGATGCCCAGTGCGCATTCAATCGGGCAATGCCATGGCCGTGGCTTTTGTCAATTACCAAGAAGTGCCCTGGCAGCTCTGGAGGTAGCCAGCATTCTAAGGTGGGCAGAACAGTTCATTCCAGCCCTCTCGGCCGTACACATCCCCGGGGTGCAGTTAGCAGGCGTTGGACCAAGGGGAGTGGTCCCTTCATCCGAAAGGGTGTTTCATCAGCTGTGTCTCCAGTGGGGCCCACCCAAGGTGGATCTGTTGGTGTCTCGGCTCAACAGAAAGGTGCAGAGGTTTGTGGCTCGGTCAAGGGATACTCTGGCAGATGCCACAGACGCGCTGGTGGCCCCGTGGGGTCAGTATCATCTAATCTACGCCTTCCCTCCTCTCAAGCTTCTGCCCAGACTCCTACGCAGGATCGAGGCAGAAGGGATTCACCTCAGTGGCAATGCATACTAGCACACTTTAGAACGAAGCCCTCCCAGTGGCGCCGGTCACCCCTTAGAGGGCTGACATGTTCCCCCGGATTTTCTTCCAGGTTTGCAGGCTCCGGAGCTGTGAATGGCCGGAGCCACAATGACGTCACTCCTTTGCATGTCGTCACTCTCCGGCAAGAAGCTCTGAAGGTCCGGCGTGGAATACCAGACCTTCAGAGTGCATGCGCTGCTGGCGTCAGTGGCTACATGAAGAGCGATTTTCTCCTAAATGGTGCACGTTTAGGAGATATTTATTTTACCTACAGATAAGCCTTATTATAGGTTTACCTGTAGGTAAAAATAACAAAGGGGGCTTTACTACCACTTTAAGTCGCACAGATTTGAATGGTACTCATTGGGAAACATAGGGTGCGACTTGTCATGCAACTTTGGGGTCCAAAGTCACATGACAATTCGCACAAGTGTGAATGAAGACGAAGCGTGAATTTGCTATTTTTCCGAGTGTCTCTATCAGCTGTTCTAGGGTAGGATACTGTAAAAGATAAGGCAGACATTCCAGGGAGTTTTTAGTGTCCGCTGAAGGTAGATATAGAATATGTCCAGATATAAGCTTTACTGGTCTAACACTAGAGTGTAAAAACCTTTTTGATCCTCTTAACAATGCTCTCTCATATTACTTTTAGTATGAAATGGACATGGTCATCCAATAACATGTTTTATCTCATAGAGCACATGTGTCAAACACAAGGCCCGCGGGCGGAATCCGGCCCTCCAGACCATTTCATGTGGCCCTTGCACCTCTCCTGCAGCTGCGGTACCCCCCCTTATGCAGCTGTGAAGAGGCTGATCTCTGCCCTCCCATCTCAACAATCAGCAGCAGAGAAGGACAGAACTCCTCCTACAGATCTTGTCCCTTTCTGTGCAGCCACAGCACCCCTTTGCCTCTGTCTCCCCTGGTCTCAGCATTTAGCTGACTCCAGCCCTCCCCTGGTCCTCCTCCAGACCCTGCACTCTCTGCTTCCCTGATCTTCCCCCAGCTTCTTCCCAGAAGCAGCACAATGTAAGGGGGGTGCACTGTGATGTAAGTGTAGCACCCTCCAATGTAGATGCTAGGTAAAGTATAGTGGGCCTTGTCTGCTTATCAGCAGGGCCATGTTTTCAGCTAGGCTGGCATGTTTTCCCAGGTGTGCTTGTTGTGTTGGGGAGTCTCCCCACTGTGTCCTAATGAGGGCTCTCATTGGGCAGTGGAGGAAACCTGACCAATAGCACACCAGGGCCTATATCCATCCTAGAAGGGAATATTCTGCCGCACAGCATTCATAGTTGCCAACATTTAAAAAAAATGCCCAGGGACACTTTGCAGCACAGCTACCAATTACCACACCCACTTCCCTTAAGCTCCGCCCACTCTGCATAATTAATCTCGCCTACTTATCCGATTATAGAGTCTACTCAATATAGAGAGAATTACAGGAAATTAAAAAGGGAATTTCAAACTTAAGGCCCTAGTAGCAGAGTTGGAACAATTCTCCCATTCAGCTGCACTACTTCTGCGTAACATTTATGGGCAGCCCAATTAACGGGCGCTTCCAGGGACAATATAAATTACCTGGGACAGGCTCCTATTTGCAGGGACTGTCCAAGGAAAAAAGGGACAGTAGTTGGCAAGTATGAACATTCTGGGAGGGGGTATAAGTTCGTGGGGTGCGCATGTCAGATTGTCTTTGGCGGGAAGCAGAGTCCCAGGAGGGAGTTGACGGCTGTCTCTCCTCCTGTCAGGAAGAATAGGGTATCTCAGGCGGCTTGCCTGAGTGGACACAGGACTGAGCTAAGCTGCAGAGAAGGATCCAGGTGTGCTGAGGATCAGCGGAGCGTTGGGGGTCGAGTTTCAGGAAAGCATTCTGAGTCGTGAGTACTGCAAACTGCCCCTGGAGGTCTGCCTAGCAGAAGGGACCACTCCAGAGAAGGTCAGAGGGATCCAGCGCTAGCTAGCCGGTGGTGTAGGGGCGCCCTGCCGCTGGTTTCCCTACTCAGTCCCGCTCTCCCGAGTCCCGGCACCGCCAGTGCTGTGCAGCCACCCTGGACCATCACTAAGTGTAGGCTCCGCGGCAGCACTGAGGAACAGACCTGATGTCACTGGTCTCCCGAGTCCTGACAGTTTTAGGATAGTGACAGAACAGAGGCGGTTCGCGCCTCTATGATCAGTGACAGACAGACACACAAGGGCCGGCGCCAATGGGGTGGCAAAATGAGGTTTCACCTAGGGTGTCAAAAATCCTTGCACCGGCCCTGGATACAACTGGCCCCTTTGAGGGCAACCATATTGCTGATTTGGCCCACAACGAAATTGAGTTTGACACCCCTGTCATAGGGAACCTATATGCATGCTTGCCTAAGGTTTCATTCAGCACTGGCCCTCAGCTCAGCCAAGCAGTATGTCTTATTCTCTATAAAATATGTAAAACATTCAAGAAGGGAACAAGGAGATCCTTGTAATAATTGTAACAGTTAAGCTGAGCTGGGAGATCCAGTGCAGCAGTCTCACTGCTGGGGTCCATTGAGATGCCCATAGACATTGGAGGACATGCAGGTACAATCCAATTACCTTCAGCAATCCTATTAGCAGAACATCTTTCCAGCACTGCAGAGTGCTCAAAAAACCTGCAAGCCCAGCAAGCTGATGTCAACGTGGAAGGGAGGGGAGAGGAGGAGATCAGTGCAGGCAAACTACTAATCTGTGTAAGAACAACTCTGATCTACACAGCTTTTCTAACCAGGGTGAACACTGTACACCTGACGAGGGAGTCTATCTGTTCCTAGACACAGGAGACTGTCATTTGATTGTCATCTCTTGTTTCTGGGTTCCTTAAAGGTGAACTCCAGGAAAACATACATACAGTCAGGTCCATAAATATTGGGACATCGGCACAATTCTAATCCTTTTGGCTCTATACACCACCACAATGGATTTGAAATACAACAAACAAGGTGTGCTTTAAATGCAGACTTTCAGCTTTAATTTGAGGGTATTTACATCCAAATCAGGTGAACGCTGTAGGAATTACAACAGTTTGTATATGTGCCTCCTACTTTTTAAGGGACCAAAAGTAATGGGACAAATTAACAATCATAAATTAAACTTTCACTTTTAATACTTGGTTGCAAATCCTTTGCAGTCAATTACAGCCTGAAGTCTGGAAGGCATAGACATCAAAAGACGCTGGGTTTCATCCCTGGTGATGCTCTGCCAGGCCTCTACTGCAACTGTCTTCAGTTTCTGCTTGTTCTTGGGGCATTTTCCCTTCAGTTTTGTCTTCATCAAGTGAAATGTATGCTCAATCGGATTCAGGTCAGGTGATTGACTTGGCCATTGCATAACATTCCACTTCTTTCCCTTAAAAAACTCTTTGATTGTTTTCGCAGTATGCTTTGGGTCATTGTCCATCTGCACTGTGAAGCGCCGTCCAATGATTTCTAAAGCATTTGGCTGAATATGAGCAGATAATATTGCCCGAAACACTTCAGAATTCATCCTGCTGCTTTTGTCAGCAGTCACATCATCAATAAATACAAGAGAACCAGTTCCATTGACAGCCATACATGCCCACGCCATGACACTACCACCACCATGCTTCACTGATGAGGTGGTATGCTTTGGATCATGAGCAGTTCCTTTTCTTCTCCATACTCTTCTCTTCCCATCACTCTGGTACAAGTTGATCTTGGTCTCATCTGTCCATTGGATGTTATTCCAGAGCTGTGAAGGCTTTTTTAGATGTTGTTTGGCAAACTCTAATCTGGCCTTCCTGTTTTTGAGGCTCACCAATGGTTTACATCTTGTGGTGAACCCTCTGTATTCACTCTGGTTAAGTCTTCTCTTGATTTTTGACTTTGATACACATAAACCTACCTCCTGGAGAGTGTTCTTGATCTGGCCAACTGTTGTGAAGGGTGTTTTCTTCACCAGGGAAAGAATTATTCGGTCATCCACCACAGTTGTTTTCCATGGTCTTCCGGGTCTTTTGGTGTTGCTGAGCTCACCGATGCGTCATTTCTTTTTAAGGGTGTTCCAAACAGTTGATTTGACCACACCTAATGTTTTCTATCTGTCTGATGGGTTTGTTTTGTTTTTTTCAGCCTAATGGTCGCTTGCTTCCCTGATAGTGACAGCTCTTTGGATCTCATATTGAGAGTTGACAGCAACAGATTCCAAATGCAAATAGCACACTTGAAATGAACTCTGGACCCTTTATCTGCTCCTTGTAAATGGGATAATGAGGGAATAACACACACCTGGCCATGGAACAGCTGAGCAGCCAATTGTCCCTTTACTTTTGGTCCCTTGAAAAGTGGGAGGCACATATACAAACTGTTGTAATTCCTACACCTTTCACCTAATTTGGATGTAAAGACCCTCAAATTATAGCTGAAAGTCTGCAGTTAAAGCATATCCTGTTTGTTTCATTTCAAATCCATTGTGGTGGTGTATAGAGCCAAAAAGATTAGAATTGTGTCAATGTCCCAATATTTATGGACCTGACTGTATATGAGCTGTTCTACCTGCCAAACTATTTGTATTTCTGTCCATCCAGTTCTGGGATTTACACAGCAAAACCTTCTATGGTAGGGCAGACGACATGAACTTTTCTTGCTGCAATTACATTTACAGGTCTTGTCCCCCCACTCCAACCCAAGCTGTGACTGGACAGTGAAAGAAGAAGCAACATGTAGGGAGGCCTCAAGGTACCCCTGGTCGGTGAACCCTATAGCTGGGTCATTACCAATGAACATGCCTATCCAGGCCATCTTCTGTACTCTGTATCCACCTAAGCTTTTGCAGGCCTGCCTGTCTTCTTGCCAGATGTGCATGGGAGGCAGTTTGTTACCTTTATGCTCCATCTCCCGATCCAAGTCCATAAAAACACACAAACGCCTGGAACACACTTCACGCAGAGCCCTGCAATCCGGGACTTTCTACCATCAGGCAGGTTTTACAGTTATTGGGAAGTAACTTCTTCCTACAAGCAGACTGATGAACTCTTCTAGGGTTGCCAACTTTTCTTCAAGCCAAACCTGAACACTTTAGTATTGCACGACAATTTTTAATTTTTTTTTTGTATTATACATTATAGGATTTTAAAAGACTTGGGGCACCGTTGGATTACATGCCCCGGTGGATTGATATAAACAAGGGGCCGGTACTTTAAGTGATAAGAATTAACTAGTTCTGTTTCTTCCTCAGCCCCCAGTTGCCACAGTCCGGTTTGAAAAATGTGTCTGTGTTCCAGGCAGACTGAAATCCAGACAAATGATTAAAAATTATTCTGTGAATTTTGGATGGATTGACTGAAGGATCTGTTTCCTTTGGGATGGGGGATAGCTGCCCGAGTACCCCCCCCCCCCATCCCATCCCTTCCCATCCCTTCCCTTCCCTCCTAACCCCGCCCCTTTTTTTTTTTTTTCTTTTCTTCCTTCTTCTAATCTTCACCTTCTCTCTCTGGTTTTTTCTAGCTGTAGTTGGTATTCCTCTCTTTTCTCTGAAAAAATGTGGAGTGGAGGATCGTCCCGCTTTCATAGTCAAGCTACGCAAGGCCTACCATGCTTACATGAGGGGAGAGAGGGGTCGATGATATCTTTACTCGGCTGAGATTGTTTTGTTTCTTACTGTAAATTTTTATGCACCTCTGGTTTTGTAATCTGTGATGTGGTGATTTCTCTCTTCCTGTACTGCGGTGCCGCATGTTGGCGGACTACCCCACTCTAACCTCAATAAAGTTCATATTTGCAAAAAAAATAAAAAATTATTCGTTGAATCCCGGACAGGTCGCTCTTGGTTAAATCATGAGCACATTGGCACAACTGATTGTCTCCTTGTGCTGCTTTTTCTCTCCTATTCTGATCTCTTCAGTACAGGGACTGCAACTGTCCGATGGTCAAATTCAGGTACTTAGGCTCAGTTCACACTGATGCGATGCGGGAAACGCACAAGAATCGCTGCGTTTCCCGCAACGCACTGCAATCGCGCTTTCATGCGATCTGCGTCGGGTGTCAATTAAAAGTTAATGACACTCCAAAAACAGGTCGCCAAATGCAGTGCTTTTGCTATAATCTGATCGCATGGGTATGAACACCCATGCCATCCGATTTCAGTGCAGCAAAAAAAAAAAAAACGGATTCTGCTCCTTTTTCGTACAGATGCGGTACGATTTGAGCTATACAAAATAATGAGCTCAAATTGCACCACACAGATTTGGTATGATTCCTGTGCGAATCACATGCGATGTGAACCCAGTATTATACTGCTTGCTTCCTTACCACTGCACAGGCCAGGTGAGTATAATATGTTTGTTATAAAAAAAAAATACTTGAACCTTTACAATCACTTAAAATATATGGCCTGTGATTGCAAATCCTGTGTCTGTACTGTATTTCATCAAAAGGAATGTGCAGTTAAGTCGAAAATACTTTTTTTTTTTTGCCTGGTAATTTTGCAAATGTGAAGTGTGATTGGTAATGAGTGGAGTGATTTCAGGAAAATTGATTTTAATGCATAATTATCCATTTGTCAAAACGAAAACTCAGTTTTGCTCATTGAATGCCTTTTTTTTTTTATGGGGGTGATGGTGCATTTAGGGTATTTTAGTTTAATTTATTTATTGTCCTACATTTGAGCATTGTGATAATGCACAGTAAACACTTTTCTGCAACAAGCTTACCATAGCACATACAGTAGCAGTACGATCTGTGCGATGCTGATTTAATTGCTTAAAGGGGTAATAAACCGATGCAGAATAAAATTAAAAAACCTGTAATACATTGGCATAATGTCTTGTTGCACGGACTCCGCTTGCTAAGCAGGGGATCGCTCTGCTGATCCCAACTGAGCAGGCAGATGACATTATGAAATACTTACCTTAGAACAAAGCCCTTCCAGTGGCACCCGGGCACCACAGAGAGGGCTGACATCTTCCCCAGCCTTTCTTCTGGGTTTGCGGGCTCCAGCGCTGTGAGTGGCCAGAGCCGCAATGACGTCACTCCCACGCATTCGCGCAGGAGTCCTCTGTTCCGGCACCTTTCTCAGGTGCTGGCCTGAAAAACTGACAGGCGGACCTGATCGGACCCTCCATTCACTCCTATGGAGCAGCGGATGTCAGCGGTGACATGTCTGCTGACATCCGTCGCTATCCGATCCTGTCCACCAAATCCAGAGGAATGGTGGTTCTATTTTCCATCCGTCTGTCAGATAGGATAGGATCAGAAGAAAACGCCTGGTCTCCCCATAGAGGAGAGTGGGATTTTGTCCATCTCTGCTCTTCACAGTGAGCAGAGACGGACTTGTCAACCGCCTGCTCAGCGGGGATCAGTGGAGCGATTCCCACTGAGCAAGCGGAGTCCGTCCAACAGAGGCGCCCGTGAAAAAAGGGGCCTAAAAAGTTTGGTGAATGGTATCAGAAAACAAACAAACCAAAAGATACAAACAAATTACCTCTATTTGTCTTCAAAATAATCGCCATCCTTCACAGCACACTTTTGGCAGTGTTCATAAAGCTTCTGGAAACTGTCAGCAAAAGCCTCTTTATGAATCATTCGCATAACCGCCACGTCCGCAAAATGTGCGCCTTTCTTGATGCTCTTCAGGCAGGGAAACAAAAAGAAGTTTACAGGGGAGTATGGTGGATGATCGAGAATAGGTACGCCACGTTGAGCCAAGAATTGGCACATGGATTTCACAACGCGCAAGCGCAGGATGGATCCTGGTTACACATGGTATTAAAATCTCCATCCGTTTTGCTTTCTGTTCATCTGTAAGCAGAAACAGATCTTCCCCTTACCCAAATCTTCAAGGACAATGGTGCGCACCGTGTCCTTAATAATGCCCAATTCCTCCGCCATGAATTGTGGAGTCAGTCGCCAATCTCATGCAAGCATTTGTCACACTCGCTTGATCATATCTGGGGTTCTGCTTTTCTGATGGCCGACTTGAACGTGGCTCATCCACATTTTCTTCCCATCGTGAAAGCGTTTGAACCAGTCGTAAAAAATTTTCTGCTTATGGCTTCCGTCTCGTACACTTGCATCAACATTTCATGCATCTCCGTCTCAGTTTTTCCAAATTGGTAGCAGATTTTGATGTTTACTCGTTGCTCCACTGCACTGTGACCCTGTCTCTCACACTGACTACATTCGACTGCCCACAGTGGGTTTACCCTGACAGTCACGTGTACTTCCCGCTAGGCGGCACTTCTTGAGGTGTCTCTGGATAGCCATGTTTATGTGCTCGCACCTGGCCCGTGTTGCTGTTGAGATATCGGACCATTCACCAAACTTTTTAGACACACCACATATATCGTCTTATTCACATGGGTGAATCTATGCATTGAACCTGCACAGAGGTACACTCCAGAATGTGTTTAGAGATGCATGCAGGTTTGTGCAGCTGGCCGCCCGTGCATGCGTCACCTGTACAACCCATGCGGGTGAAGATGGCCCTTTGCACAGGTGTACAGATCCCTACACCCATGTGAATGAGGCCTTTTCTTTTTCACTTTAAAATGGCATTGACTTTGATGTACATTCTGTTTTATATTTGGATAAAATTTTAACAAAACTTAGTTAAACGCTTCCAGACCGCCCGCCGCAGTTTTACTACGGCAGGGCGGCCCTCCTGCGCGAACTGACGTAACTGTCCATCGGTCGCGAGCCTGCAGCTATGGGGCTCCCGCCCCCACTCAGCAGCGGGGACTCTGATGCACGGGGCAGGCGTCTCCGATTGCCGCCTGACACCCGCGTTTGTTCCCCACTGAGAGAGAAGAACGGTCAGCTGTTGTAAACACAGCTGACTGTTCTTCTCTCTGAAATGATCACAGAGTGCCTGTGATCCTTCTATATAGGAACACAAGTCTCTGTGATCATTTCACAAGCCCAACCCCCATACAGTTAGAAACACGCCCCTAGGTACACATTTAACCCTTTGATCACCCACAGAGTTAATCCCTTCCCTGCCAGTGTCATTATTACAGTAACAGGGCATATTTTTAGCACTGATTACTGTAGTAGTGTCACTGGTCCCCCCAAAAGTGTCAAAAATGTCAGTTAGGGGTCCGATCTGTCCGCCACAATGTCACAGTCCCACAAGAAATTGCAGATTGCCGCCATTACTAGTAAAAAAAAAAAAAAAAAATGACATAAATCTTTCCCTTAGTTAGTAGACACGATAACTTTTGCGCAAATCAATCAAAACACACTTATTGCGATTTTTTTCACCAAAAATATGTAGCAGAGAACAAATTGGCTTAATATGTTAAAAAATTTTGATTTTAAATTTTTTTTTTTGGAATGTTATATAGCAGAAATTTAAAAATATATATTTTTTTTTTCAGAATTGTCGCTCTTTTTTTGTTTATAGCGCAAAAAACTAAAAATTGCACAGGTGATCAAATACCACCAAAAGAAAGCTCTATTTGTGGGGAAAAAAGTACATCAATTTTATTTGGGTACAGCGTCGAGCGACTGTGCAATTGTCTGTTAAAGTAACGCAGTGGCGAATGGCAAAATATGGCCTGGTCATTAAGGGGGAAAATCTTCCTGTCCAGAAGTGGCGCTGTTGCTAAGGTGGGTTGAGACTAGGACCTGAACACGCCTGAGCCCATCCCCTAATAGTCAGTGTGAGAGGTAGGGCCACAGTGCAATGGAGCAACGAGAGAACATCAAGTTCTACAAATTGGGGAAAAGGGCGACAAAGACGCATAAAATGTTGGTGCAAGTGTACGGGACGGAAGTCGTGAGCAGAAAATGTGTTCAAACGCTTTTGCGACGGAAAGGAAGCGACGGAGGATGAGTTACGTTCGGGTTGGCCATCAACAAGCAGAACTTCAAACATGATTGAGCAAGTGCAGCAAATGCTGGCACGAGATCACTGACTGACACTGGTGGCAGGGGAATTGAGTATTAGCAAGGACACGGTGTGCACCATCATCCGCGAAGATTTGAGTAAGCGGAAGATCTGTTCCCGGTTTGTGCCGCACAAGCTGAGAGACGAACAGAAAGTAAAACGGATGGAGATTTTTTTTACCATGTGTGACCAGGATCCATTCTGCGCCTGCGCATTGTGTGATCCATGTGCACCAATTCTTGGTTTAGCATGGCATACCTGTTCTCCATACTCCACCATACTCCCCTGATCTGGTGCCTACGAACGTCTTTTTGTTTCCCCGCCTAAAGAGTGTCATGAAAGGCGCACATTTTGCGGACGTAATCCGAGAATGTGTGACAGCGGTTCTTCAATCAATTCCTAAAGAGGCCTTTGCATTGTGTGATCCTTGTGCGCCAATTCTTCGCTTAGCACGGCATACCTGTTCTTCATCCTCCACCGTACTCCCCTGATCTGGCACCTGTGAACTTCTTTCTATTTCCACACCTAAAGAGCGTCATGAAAGGCGCACGTTTTGTGGACGTTATCCGAGAATGTGTGACAGCGGTTCTGCGAACGATTCCTAAAGAGGCCTTTGCTGACAGTTTCCAGAAGCTTTATGAACGTTGTCAAAAGTGTGCTGTGAAGGGTGGCGAATATTTTGAAGGCCGCAGATCGTTCGGCAGAATGACAGACAAAGTAAAACAACAGTAAACAAGGCAGACCGCAGTTCTTTCAAAGAGGGATCTTGTTTTTTAGCTAAGCTGATACAGATCTCACTTTTCCTCTAGTGCATCCACTCCCCCCCACAGTTAGAAAGCACTCCCTAGGAGCACACTTAACCCCTTCATCGCCCCTCACCCCTTCCCTGCCAGTGCCATTTATACAATAAGGGTCCTTTTACATGAATGATCCGATCAGATCCACCTGTCAGTTTTTCAGGCGGACCTTATCGGATGCTCCATGCATCCCTATGGGGCAGTGGATGTCAGCATCTGTCCAGCAGATCGGATGGGATGGGATTGGACGAGAACGGACAGGCGGTCTGTTCTCATCTGATTTCCCCATAGAGAGCAGCGGGGATCTGACAGCTCCGTCTATGCACACAGAGCGGCGACAGAGCTGTCATCCGCCTGCTCAGCGGGGATCGGCGGATCGACCCCCCGCTGAGTAGAACGGCCCTGTCGGCGGATGCGGGCTGTGTGAAAGGACCCTAACAGTGCAGCACTGATCACTGTATTGGTGTCACTGGTCCCCAAAAAGTGTCACTAATGCCTCGTTTCCACTGAGTGGTACGGTTCGGAACGGTACACCTTGCGTTATCACTACCTATAGTACCCTTTCATGATAGGCGTGGTGTAGCAGGAAAGCTGTGATCAACGATTCTCTGTCAACCAATCAAAGTTCTGCAGAGTGTAGCTCCACCCTGTTGGTACGGTACTAATGTGCCCCAACGAAAGGGTCCCAAAAAAGTGGTACGGTACGGTTCGGAATTAGGGTACCATTCACAATGAAAACGGCAAAAATTGCGTACCGTACTCTACCGCTCAGTGAAAACTAGCCATTAGTGTCAGATTTGTCGCAGTCTCGTTAAAAATCACTGATCTCCGCCATTACTAGTAAAAATAAATAAAAAGTCCATAAATGTATCCCATAGTTTGTAGACGATATAACTTTTGCACAAACCAATCAATATACGCTTATTTGGATTTTTTTTTTACCAAAAATATGTAGCAGGATACATATTGGCCTAAATTGATGAAAATATTAGATTTTTTAATTTATTGGATATGTTTTCTAGCAGAAAGTAAAAAATATTGTTTTTTCTTTTTTTCCAGAATTCTGGTTCTTTTTTTGGTTATAGCGGAAAAAATAAAAACCGCAGAGGTGATTGAATACCATCAAAAGAAAGCTCTCAATGTGGGGAAAAAATGACTTCAATTTTATTTAGGTACAGAGCCGCACGACCGCGCAATTTTCAGTTAAAGCAACGCAGTGCCGTATCGCAAAAAATAGCCTGGTCATTAACCACTTGCCGTCTGCTCACTAGAGCACTACTGCGGCAAAGTGGCTCGATAACGTCTGACGACGTAGACCGACATTCCACTTTCTCGGCGGCGCGCACGCGCCACCGGAGGCTCGCTCCCGCTGTATTCAGTCACAGCGGGAGTCGGGCCAGGGGAGGAGCAGGGCGATCGCCGCCGCTCTTCCCCGATCGTCGGGGAATCGAGTGTGGAGATCCGCCCGCTTGTGTAAACACAAGCGGCGGATCTCCTAAGTGACAGGCAGGGTCAGATTGCAGGGTTCAGCATAGCTGAACCCTCGATCTGTCCTTGTGTCACATAGTCCCCTCCCCCCACACACGTTAGTAAGCACCAGGCATACATTAACCCCTCCCTCTCCAATACAATTAACCCCTTCCCTGCCAGTGTCATTTTTACAGTAACAGTGCATATATATAGCACTGATTACTGCAGTAATGTCACTGGTACCCCCAAAAGTGTCAAAAATGTCAGTCAAGGGTCCGATCTGTCCGCCGCAATGTCGCAGTCCCGCAAAAAAAAATCGCAGATCGCCGCCATTACTCGTTCAAAAAAAAACCCTCCAAAAATGACAGAAATCTTTCCCTTAGTTAGTAAACGCAATAACTTTTGCGCAAACCAATCAAAATACGCTTATTGTGATTTTTTTTTACCAAACATAGGTAGCAGAAAACAAATTGGCCAAAAATTTTTTAAAAATTAGATTTTTACATTTTTTTGGGGGGGGAATTTCATATAAAAAAATGTGAAAAATATTGTTATTTTTTCAAAATTTACGCTCTTTTTTTGTTTATAGCGCAAAAAGTAAAAATCGCACAGGTGATCAAATACCACCAAAAGAAAGCTCTGTTTGTGGGAAAAAAAGGACGTCAATTTCGTTTGGGTACGGCGTCGCACGACGCGCAATTGTCAGTTAAAGTCGCACAGCGCCGAATCGCAAAAAGTGGCCCAGACGTAAGACAGCAAAATCCTCCGGTGGTAAAGTGGTTAAGGGGGTAAAACTTTCCGGAGCTGAAGTGGTTAAATTACAATTCTGGATCTGTGATCCGTATATTCCTTGTGTGTTTCTAGCTGGGAGATCTAGTTCTGCTGCTCATGTCAGTAAAGATTCCTGGTGTGTTTCTAGCTGGGAGATCTAGTTGTGCTGCTCATGTCAGTAAAGATTTGCTGTTACATGTATTGCCTGTAGTTGAGTGTCCTGTCCTTGCTGCATTGTGGGCTGCACATGGAGGAGGGTGTAACCTGGGTGTGATCAGACAGCCCTATCTGCCATTTCTGCCTGAACACAAGAAACCTCCTCCTACAGAAAGGAAGGTGCCTCACCCCTCCAGACAGACAGCTGCACTACAAACTCTGCAATCTCTTACACCAGCTTGTCTCTTTCTAAGGTAAGCATGGGGGACTAAATATAGAATGTGAGGTCTTTGGAACTTTCCGCCTTCTCCGAATAATCTGCAATGTCTGCTCCCAGGAGGGTACAGCTTCCCCCTTCTTGTGTTTCTAATTTACTCCCCCCCCCCCCCATCCTGTGCCTAAACACACCCTAAAGCCTGAGATCTTGTTAGGTTTTTACTATACAGATGTTTTTTAGGATTCTGTGTATTTCTGTTTAGTCAAAAATCGCTTCTGTTGCGATGTGTTTAAACTGCAGTTGTGTTTTTGTGTTGCTGTCCTGCTCCCAGTAGTGCATGTTCTACAGCAAGGCCTTATTGTGTGCCTGGAGTAAAAACTGTCTGTGTTCCCACGTTTCACAAAGTGAAATTCGGGTTTTGCAAAGCTTGCGCTGTAATATTTCCGGTTTTATTAGTTCTTAAACTTTTTTGCTACTATAGAAAGTACTACACCTATCTCCTGGAATGCATGTTTAAGCCTAGGTTCACACTGATGCGATGCAGGAAACGCAGCGACCACATTGCAATCACACAGCGTCTGCTGCGGGTAGGGTTGCCACCTCATCCCTTTAAACCAGGACACACATTAATTGCACAGGTTCTGAGGCTAATATAATGCAAATAAGGCACAAAGTGATTTTGATTACCACTTTAATCAGCCACAGAACCTGTGTAATTAATGTGTGCCCTGGTTTAAAGGGATGAGGTGGTGACCCCCAGCTGCGAGTGTCAATGTTATACTACCGACACCCTGAGGGCCGGTTCACATTATTGCGAGTGCGGCGATTGCATGTAATTCGGAGCGCACTGCTCCTTCATTACATGCGATCTGATGTGCGGATGCGAATTCAGCCATACACTTTGTATGGCTGAATTCGCACTGTATCCGCACCAAACTCGCACATGACTTTTTTTTTTTCAGCCACATCAGGATCGGATCGCACAGTGGTTCACACTTGTGCGATCCGATCCTGTGCGAACTGTCAGATCGCACTGCGATATGCGATCAAACTGGGGGTGTCATTAACATTTAATTGACACCCCCTGTGTATCGCATATGGCAGTGTGAACTGCCAGGGGTGCGTTTGCGATGCGGGAACAGGCTGCGAATTCGCAGCCTTCCCGCATCGCACAAGTGTGAACCGGCACTTAAACAGATTGCTAAACGCAGTGCGATTGCCAGAATCACATTGCATGGGTGTGCGATTAAGGTTCAGAAAAAAAGGGTCCTGCGCTATTTTGGTGTGGATGCGATTTGAGCATATGATGTGCATAGGAATGCGATGTGATTCCTGTGCGAATCACATGCGGTGTTTGCAACGCACAAGTGTGATCCCAGGCTAAAACTGCACTGGGAACTGGGAGAGTTTGAATGTGATTGGTTGCTATGGGAAAATGCAGTGTGTCTGAGACCGTTGATAATTAAAGCCCCTTTCACACGGATGTTCCGATGGAGTCCTCCTGCCTGTTTTTTAGGCGGACCGATCTGAACCTCCTTTCTTCTCTGTGGAGCAGCGGACGTAAACGGACATGTGTCCGTTTACATAGAAAATAGTGTAGTGCGCTCCACAAGAATAAGAAAAATAAATTCACATCTAAATAATTCAAATTGTTGGTGATTCCCACACAATATGAAAAACCTTTAAATAAAGTTGTAAAGAAAAAATAGTGTACAAATAAACATATTAAAAGGCATGTTATCCATAACACATATAGGATGAATAAAGTCCGCGGATCATTCACACTGATCCCAAAACAACCAAAGAATGAACTTCAATAAATCAGGAGGTCTTCAATCCAGTCATCAATGAATCCAATATATCCTTATATGTGAAGTAGAGGGAATAGCCCCTTACCAGATAACGTTGCAATGTGAGCCTTAAGGCCCCGTTCACACAGGGGCGATCCGACTTCGGGGGGCGACCTCCGAGGTCGAGGTGCGAGCAGCGCGCCGCGACCTCGGAGCGGCTGCCATGGACTTCATAACATTGAAGTCTATGGCGGTCGCCTCCGGGTCGCCCCAAAGAAGCTCCGGACCCTTTTTCTAAGTCGGAGCGACTTGTGTCACTCCTATTAGAACGGGTCTGCAGCTTCCCTATGGAAGGCGACCTACAGCGACCTGTGAGGCGACCAGGTCGCCTTTAGTGTGAACGGGGACTAATCGGGAACATAATATGTAAATATGTTGTTTATTTGTACACTATTTTTTCTTTACACCTTTATTTAAAGGTTTTTCATATTGTGTGGGAATCGCCAGCAATTTGCATTATTTAGATGTGAATTTATTTGTATTTCTTATTCTTGTTGAGCGCACTACACTATTTTCTATTTTCACTATTTTCTTTTTTAAATCAGAAAACATCTTTATTGAGAGAAATTCACATTACCACAGTGAAACAGCAATACACAGTACAAGCATAGTAACATGAAAACACCATTTTCACTATTTTCAATTTTAGTGCTGCCGCAAAATTGGAAGGTTTCTTTTCACAATGTGTCAGTTTACGCCTGCCTACAGCCAATCCGATCTGCCAAAAAGAGACGGATGGGGATCTGTTTCCCTTCCATCCAGCGGATTGGATCGCATGACAGGTGGTCCCTTGACAACCGGTCGCCCATAGAGGAGAGTGGTTGTGTCCTTATTATGCAGAGCTGACACGGACCTGTCATCCGCCTGCTTAGCGAGGATCAGTGGACAGATCCCTTGCCGAGCAAGCGGATTGCAGCCACAGTCAGCCCCGTGTGAAAGCCTTAGGCTGCATTCACATGTCAGCTTATAATCGCGGGCAGAACCGCCGCGGTTCCGCCCGCGATTCAGAGATTTATTGCAAATCGCGGGACGCCTAGCGTTGCCCGTTGATTTGCAATAGCCCCCCAAACGCCGAGCGATGTTGCCGCGATTTACGCCCGCCGAATCGCGGCAACATCGCGCAAACAAAATCGCGGGACGCAATACGCTCCAAAGAAGCTCTTGTACTTTTTTGGAGCGTATTGCGTCCCGCGATTTTGTTTGCGCGATGTTGCCGCGATTCGGCGGGCGTAAATCGCGGCAACATCGCTCGGCGTTTGGGGGGCTATTGCAAATCAACGGGCAACGCTAGGCGTCCCGCGATTTGCAATAAATCTCCGAATCACGGGCGGAACCGCGGCGGTTCTGCCCGCGATTATAAGCTGACATGTGAATGCAGCCTAAAAGAGGAGTTCCGCGTGGGGGGGAAAAAAAAATAAAAAATGAAGTCAGCAGCTACAAATACTGTAGCTGTTGACTTTTAATATATAGACCCTTACCTGTCCAGGGAGCCTGTGATGTCGGCACCCAAGCCGATTTTCAGATCGGCTGTCAGGTGCTGCCGCCGCCATTCATAATAAGGGAGACCGGCAGTGAAGCCTTTCAGTTTTACAGATGATTCCCTACTGCGCATGCATGAAGCGCGCTTTCTAATTGGCCCAGTGGCGGTGGAAGAAGGAGGGGGGTTGAGCTTCCAAAGGACGTCGCCGCAGCGCTGTCTCCCGGAAGTGGGGAAGGATATCTGTCAAAAACAGGTACCCCCCCCCCCCAAAGGTCCCAAATGTGTCACTGGAGATCAGCAGAAGTTCCACTTTTGGGTGGAACTTCGCTTTAAGCACTATGGGCTCCATGTCTAAGGCACGTTCACACTTGCAACTTTGGACATCAAAGTTGCATGGCAAGTTGTTCTCCATGTTTTCCAATGATTATAATTCATATATGTGCAACTTAAAGTTGCAGCAACTTCAGAGAAGTTTATGCACTACTTTGGTCCGACTTTCATGCAACTTGAGGTCCATGGACTTCAATATTAAACTTCATAAGTTGCATGAAAGTCGTGCCTGAATCTTATATAATGCAACAGTTGTCCCTTATCACTGGTCAGTCGTATCCAAGTTGCACCCATCTAAAGTTGGCGCTACTTTGGAGTCGTACAAGTATGAATAGAGCCTAAAGCTGGCCATAGAGGGATCAAATCTTCAGCAGGGACTGGCTGAGATTCAATCCATCTATGGGCAGGCTGGTTGTACTGAAGTTGATCCATCGATCGACTTCAGTACAACCAGCCTGTTGTATTTGTATGAGATCACTGCTGTTGGTTATAGCCACTGGCAGGAAAGGCTCCCCTTTGGCAGAACACAATAGTGCTGCGGGAGGGATTCCCCCATCAACACTGACCGTGTTAAAGGATGAATAAGGGTCTTTTTTTTTTTTTTTTTTTCTTTCCTTACACCAGGGGTGGAAAGAAAGAACATTGTATAATCTATGGCTTGGGGTGGTAAAAACAGATGGCTGAGCCCCAGTTTTACCACCCCCCAGGTCACCCACTCAAATACTAGGATTAATGCCTGACAGGGCTGTGCACAGGCCATAGCATTTTAAACTCGGGCTGCAAAGTTTACCAGGCATCACCAAGTTCAGGAGGAGCGCCCCGCAACCATAAGCCAAATGGTTAGCTCGCAGTTGCGGTGCGATTTCATTATTATTTTTTTTTTTTTTTTTTTTTAACTACAAAACCCACCTTGGGATTGAAGAAGGAAAAAAAAGCAGACATTCAGGATTGCCTGCCTTCCAATTGCTGCTCTACCATCTTCTGAAAAGCGATCCACCTATTTGTTTTGTAAAGTGCTGTGCAAACTATTGCTGTAGATCCTGCATTATAGTAATAATTCTAATGAATGGGCTACCTTAACACAATGCACTGCAACAATGGAACTGGCCCCTTACAGATGATACGGTCACCTGCGACTCCACAGCTATTTCAGAATTGCTGAAATGTAGGTTGCAATGTTCTGTGCACTCTTGCTAAACCAGCATTGATGCGACCTGGCTGCATCCTTTACAACTGAGTTTCAGCAATATTTTGGGAATCAACAGAGCTGCCTCCATTTATGTTCAGGTAATTTTATTTGAGTGAGTCTGCTGCTGGTGGGATTTTGCCATGAAGGCCGGTTCTCACCATAGAAACGCAGTCCAGATTGTTTTCTGCATACGCGTCATTGACACGTTTTTAATGCGTTCCAGTGCGTTATTGATGCAGTCCATTGCATTTTTCTCTCCCTCTTTTTTTTCTTACCCCTCAACAAGGACGTGTGTTCCAGTGGGTTTTTTTTTTTTTGGTGCTTTCCGGTGCATTTTACCGCGTCCCAGTACAGTCCAGTGCAGAAAAAATGCAGCATGTTCTACTTTTTTTTTTTTACTGGAACTGACCACTGGTATGAACTATGCCATTGAAAACCGTATAACCTACTATCCATGCATTTGTGATGCAGAGAAAAAAAAAAAAAAAACGCACCTGACTGCATGTGGTGTAAACTGGCCCCGAATGTCAAAAAAAAAAAAAAATGCACAAAACTTTAGCTGTTGCCAATAGGCTTCATCTTTTATTGGGAAATTTAAACAACTCTATACTATGGGCAACAACCATTCTTTGGTACCTATAATGCTCCAGGTATGATAAATCAGCTGTTCATGTTCAAATCCCCATGCAAATCCAGCATGTTCACAGATGTGCCAGCGGTCTCTGCCAGGTATTTAGGACCTGGCAGAGCCCTGCGGTGCATCTGCATACATGCAAGGGATTTGTGTGCACAAATACCTGTGACACGCACAGAAATTCCATGCGGGTGCAGATTCATGCACAGTTGCTTCTTGCGGTGCTTGTGCATCCTTGGTAACATGCTGCCTTCTGGGATAGGTATGATGTGGCGATCCCAGGTGGCAGTGGGGCCCGGCCTAGGCCAATAAGCAAGTGCTTTTAAGTTGACCTCTGCTTTAAAGTGGTATAATTTATTTTTTCTTTTTACATAGCCCCCCCCCCCCCCCTGCATCTTTATGCCATAATGTGCTAGTATGCACCACATACCAGCACCTTGTGACAGATTTACATGTCAAAGGAAGCTCTCCCAGTACTGTGCTGTCAGTGCAGGAGCGCTTCCATCTTCACCCGGTCTTCTTTCCAGGTTCACTCTATTCAGCTGCTTGAATGACCGAGCCGTGATGACAACCATTCCAAGCACAGACACAGCAGTCACATCGCCACAACACATAGTGATGTACAGTGAACTGCGCATACTCAACTCAGTGTACGTAACTGCTGACAGACAGGGGGAAGCATTTATGGCAGAAGAAACTGATGGGATCCTTTCTGCTATAGAAGCCCTGCCTGTCAGCTGTGATTGCTGTTGCAAGTAAAAAATATACATTTTATTTTTTTTGTTTCTGGAGCCTCTAAAGCATTGCACCAGCGGTCAACATTAGAGCTGAACGATAGTCGATATGATATGACCCCCCCCCGGGGTTAGGTAGGAGCTGGCTTTGCCACTTGCTTCAGTAAGGGGGGTGGATGTGATTGTTGCTGACCGGGCTGTCCGGATCGCACACGGGGGTTTTTGAGCAAGTTCCCGGCCCCCTGGGGTTAGTGACTGGGGCAGGGATGTCCTTTGGGCTCCCTGCAGTGGTTATAGGTTTGGGGGGGGGGGGCAGATTTTTCTTCATCCGCGGCTTTGCGCCTCACGTGTCTGGCCGAAAATTTTGTCCACGGCCTACTCGCGGCGCTCGGGGTACCTGACCGAGATGAAGTACCTGACCGAGCTGAGGTGCCTGACCAAGCTGACCGGCGGATGCCTCACGCGGCTGCGTTGGTCCAAAAACTGAGGCCCTGGCTTGCGGCTAATGGAGCTGGCTGTCTTGAGTGATTGACCAGGCGGTCTGAACTCCTAACCGAGCTGTCAGAGTTGCTGATCAAGCTGACGGCGGACTCACGACCAGATCCGGCCCCAAATTTAGGCCGCGCCTATGCGGCCTACTCACTGCTGTTGACCAGGCTGTTTGAGCTGCTGAACAGGGTGATACAGCAGCGGATGGGCGTCCACCCTTCCACCCCCCCTCAGGTGGGTGGACATATGGACTGCCTTGCGCCATAGGGGCATTGTTGTGTGGGGGTATTCTGTCTTCGTCACGGCTGGCCCCCTCTTCCCCTTTATAGGGGGCTATGTCTTTTTTATGGTGGGCGACCCCTAGGTCTAATATGGGTCTCTTTGTGGAACTTTAGCCGCCCTCTCCTTGCGGAACTGTGGTCTGCGACCTCCCCTGCTTATGTTCTCAGAGTGAGCTTAGCATATAGCGACTTTACTGGGTCCGTGTCCACGCACTTCGGGTGCTCTGCTGTGAGGATGATTCTTCTTTTTTTTTTTTTTTTTTTTTTTTTTTTTTTTTTTACAGCACATGCGCATGCAAGGGTGCTGGTGGATGCACTGATTGTATCGGTGCAAAAAATGTTTAACATGGGGGGCGCCATTCCTCTGGGGGCCTGTAGACCCCAAAAAGAAGCAAAGGTACTCCTTTTTCCTGTCTACTGTGACAAAATTGTCGCGAGTCAGTGGAGTTGTTCTAAACGCAATAATGGTAACACGCATGGTGTGGCTAAAAAGCTGGTCAGCGGACCAGGCTTCTAAAAAGGCTCTATCAGATCTCCCCTTTTCCAGGGGACCACCTATTTGGGTCTTTGTTGGATGAACTGATCAAAGGACTCACAGATGGGAAGAGTATTCTTCTTCTTCCTCTATCCGCTAAGGGCAAGTCACCGTGTAATAGACGGGGCCCTTATTTTTCAGCACACAGGTTGCCCTTTTCGTGCCTTTGGCACGGAGGAGAAAGGACCTAAGCAATTTAGGTCATCTGGGGGTTCCAAGAAGACGTGGTCGGGTAAGCCGAGAACAGGCCCTTCCAGATCTGAGGACCAATTTCCATCTGCATGAAAGGACGCCCTCACCCGTATCAGGGGTGGGGGGGACGTCTTAGTTTTCTGTTGAACACCTGGGACCTCCTTGATTCAGGACAAATGGGCCCACAAGCAGCTCTGATCGTGTTACAAGATCTAATTCAGGTCCCGACCGTCGGACAGATTCTTCCCGTCAAATCTACGCCTGTCTTCAGATTGGTTAAGGGATCTATGAGAGGCGGTACCAGATCTACTGTCGCAAAGGGCGATTGTGCCAGTTCCCTCTCGGGAACGCTTTCAAGGGTTTTATTCAAACCTGTTTACTGTTCACCAAAAAGAAGGGAAAGTGCGTCCAATTCTGGACCTCAAGGCTCTAAATCACATTGTACGGGTAAAGGGGTTTCGAATGGAGTCCATTCACACGGTAGTGACGTTCCTACACCAAGGAGACTTTTTGGCCTCTATCGATATTGAGGACGCATATCTGCACATCCCTATTTATGCTGGACACCAGCGTTTTTTAAACGTCACTTTAACAGAGGAACGTTATCAATTTGTGACGTTACCCTTTTGGTCTCGTCTCCGACCCCAGGGTCTTCACCAACGTGTTGGCTCCGGTATTGGCATTACTGTGACAACGGGGGATTGCGGTACTAGGTTACCTGGACGATCTCCTCTTAAGAGCAGACTCCCACTGGTGGGCGATCTGTCAATCACTGTACGGACTCTTCAAGAGTTCCGTTGGACCATCAATTTCAGAAAATCTACTCTGGTCCCAGCCTCCAAAATGGTTTATCTGGGACTGACTTTGGACTCAGCCTCTGCGAGGGTGTTTCTTCCCCCGGAAAAGTTGCAGAGGGCGATTCAGCGAGCTCTAGGCCTGATGTGTCTACCTTCGGGGTAGTTCCGTTTGCTCAGTTCCACCTCTGCAAAGGGCTATTCTTGTCAAGTGGAACAAGGATCCAAAATCTTGGACAATCTGATTCGGTTGAGTCAAAACGCAAGAAGTGCTCTTCTGTGATGGCTCCATTCCTTGGCCCTGCATCAGGGCAAGCCCTTCCTTCCATTGTATTGGACTGTGGTTTCCACAGACGCTAGCCTGTCTGGCTGGATGGGGTGTACTTGTAAAGCATTGTGTCCAGGGGAATCTGGACTCTGAAAGAGTTGACTTCCAATCAATATTCTGGAACTCAATCAGACAATGCCATGGCCGTGGTTTACCTCAATCAAGGGGGCGCCAAGAGTGTCCTGGCGGCCCAGGAGGTGGCCTAGCTCTTAATATAGGCAGAAAATTTTGTTCCAGCCCTCTCCGCCGTGCATATACCTGGAGTGGAGAACTGGCAGGTGGATTACTTGAGTCTTTAGGTGTTGGATCAGGGGGAATGGTGCCTGCACCCAGAGGTATTTCACCTGTTGTGTGTCTGGTGGGGGGACACCCGATGTAGACCTGTTAGTTTCTCGGTCAACGAGAAGGTACAGAGGTTTGTAGCCAGGTCTTAGGATCCTCCTGGCCGACGCCACAGATGCGCTGGTGGCTCCTTGCGGTCAGTATAGGCTGATCTATGCATTTCCAGAAGATCTTTTGTCTCAAGGGCCGATCTTCATCCTGCTTTAAAGTCGCTGGCTTTAACAGCGTGGCTGTTGAAAGCCAGGTATTGAAGGCTAGAGGTCTTTCTGGCTCAGTGATTCCTACACTTTTGAAGGCTAGAAAATCTACCTCCCAGGAAGATTTATCATCGTACGTGGAAATCGTACGTTTAATGGTGTGAACCGATTAAGGTGCATCCACGCTCCTTTTCAGGGGCTAGGATATTGGCTTCCCCCCAAAGAGGGGTTGAGCAGAGGTTGGCCTTGGGTACTATTAACCGGTTGCCGACCGCCGCACGACTATATACTGCGGCGGTCAGCCCCGGCCAGGCAGAGTGACGTATCGGTACGTCACTCGCCTGTCACTGACTTGCGAGCCTATAGCGAGCGGGCGCGCGCCCGCCGAGGCGCGCGCCCGCCGCGGCTCGTTCACAGGCAAGTCAGTGCGTGTGACCGGCGGACTCGATGTCCGCCAGTCACACTGCGATCGCTCCTGTGAAGGGAGAAAGACAGAGCAGCTTGTGTAAACAAGCTGCCTGTCAGTTCTCCCTGTGTAAAAGTAAAGATCTGACCGTTCTACTATGTAGAACGGTTGATCTTTGCTTTTACACCAATAGCAATGTCCCTACACAGTAGAAAGCACGCCCCTAGGACACACTTAACCCCTCCCTGTCCAATAAAGTTAACCCCTTCCCTGCCAGTGTCATTTTTGCAGTAACAGTGCATATGTATAGCACTGATTACTGCAGTAATGTCACTGGTAACCCCAAAAGTGTCAAAAATGTCAGTCAAGGGTCCGATCTGTCCGCCGCAATGTCGCAGTACCGAAAAAAAAATCGCAGATCGCCGCCATTACGCGTTAAAAAAAAAAACACCAAAAATGACAAAAATCTTTCTCTTTGTTAGTAAACGCGATAACTTTTGCGCAAACCAATCAAAATACGCTTTTTGCGATTTTTTTTTTTTTTTTACCAAACATAGGTAGCATAAAACAAATTGGCCGAAAAATGTTAAAAAATTTTGATTTTTACTTTTTTTTTGGGGAATTTCATATAAAAAAATGTGAAAAATATTGTTATTTTTGCAAAATTTACGCTCTTTTTTTGTTTATAGCGCGTGATCAAAAAATTGCACAGGTGATCAAATACCACCAAAAGAAAGCTCTGTTTGTGGGAAAAAAAGGACGTCAAATTCGTTTAGGTACAGCGTCGCACGACCGCGCAATTGTCCGTTAAAGTCACGCAGTAAAAAATCGCAAAAAAACCCCTGGTCCTTTAGCAGCCAAATCCTCCGG
Organism: Pelophylax lessonae; assembly: GCF_965119305.1. Lineage (NCBI taxonomy): Eukaryota > Metazoa > Chordata > Amphibia > Anura > Ranidae > Pelophylax > Pelophylax lessonae. Next base: position 52,313,986 of record NC_138778.1, on the reverse strand, counting down.
GGCTTAAGTGGTTAAAGGCCAGGTGTCGGCTTTGGCAGTGTTTTTTCAATGCCTTTTAGCTACGCATTCTTTGATTCGCACTTTTATCCAGGGAGTTCCTCATATGGCTCCTCCGATACGGTCCCCATTACCTCCATGGGATCTTAACTTGGTACTGTATGTTCTATAAAAATCTCCCTTTGACAACTTAGGGAGATTCCTCTGCTTACACTCACAGAAAGTAGCCTTTTTGGTGGCTATTACCTCTGCTGCAGAGTGTCTGAATTGGCGGTGCTGTCCTGCTGTTCTCCTTCTCTAGTGGTCCACAGAGATTAAGTGGTACTTTGACCTTTATCAGTCGTTTCTTCCTAAGGTGGTTTCTGATTTCCATTGAATGAAGACATTGTGCTGACTTCACTCTGTCCTAAGCCCAAGCATCCCAATGAAATTGCCTTGCATTCTTTGGCTGTGGTTCGGGCAATTAGGGTTTGCCTTTGCGGTTACAGAGTTTTTCAGGAAATCAGACTCTCCTTTTTGTCCTCATGGAAAGACCTCGGAAGGGATTGCCTGCGTCTGCTGTGACCATATTCAGATGGGTTAGACAGACGGTGGTACAGGCGTATTCACTTAAGTGTCAGGTTCCACCTTTCCCTGTGATGGTGCATTCTGCTAGGGTGCTCCTGGGCCTTTCGCCATCAGGCGTCGGTAATACAAGTTTGCAAGGCGGCAACTTGGTCATCTGTGCACACGTTCACTAAATTCTACAAAGTAGATGTGTTGGCATCTTTGGATGCTTCTTTTGGCCGCAAGGTTTTGCAGGCTGCTGTTTAAAAGCGCAATTTTTTTTCTCTGAGGGTGTATGTTGTTTCTAGGTGAGCTCCAGTGGTTTCTGAGTGAGCTCTGTTACCTGGTTGGGTAAGTTTTTTTTTTTAGCCTTTGGGGAATTACGTTCTTCCTTTGAATTGTTTTCCCATCCCTCATGCAAATACTACTTTGGGACGTCCCAATGGTTAAGAAGCATATGGAGCTGCGTCTGTCAATGAACGATAGAGAGAACTGGATTTTTGACTTGTAAAATCCTTTTCTCTAAAGTTCATTGACAGACGCAGCACCCGCCCCTCTATTTCTGAGTGGGTTCGGTTTTTTTTTTTTAACTTCTGACACTTTTTGCAACAAAACTGAATCCTAAATGGGTGTATGCCTTCAGGGACTGCCCCATAGGCGTGGTAAAGTTGTTTTTTTTATTTCCTGCCTAGTGTCCTACTCCTGTAGGGGGCAGCATAACCCAATGGTTAAAAGGAATATAGACCTGCGTCTGTCAATGCACTTCAGAGAAAAGGATTTTACAGTCAGTCAAAAATCTATTTATTTTTTTGTGGGGGGGGGGGGGTTTCAAAAAAATGCGCTTACACTTAGTGAACACATGCGGTCGAACAAAAATGTGAGAGTGTCTCTTTAATGGACTTTTAGAAGTTTTATCTTCCCAAAGAAAAATATCTCACTCTTCACAATCACACCATCATGTGATCAGTTTTTACCAGTAACTATATTTGTGATCAACTATGAAGAACACGAAGGGCAAAATTAGAGCAAAAATATTTGCTACTCCTTCCGTCCAACCAGATATTGATGTTAGTTCATCAAAAACAGTGCCAAATATCACACTAGTTTTATGTTGCCCTACTTACTTTTATAATTAAAAATATTACAAAAAAATGTTTTATTACTCGGGTACATTATCCATATCGGTGATCATGACTGCTGAGAAGCATAGGCTCATGTATGACCAACTAATAAACCAATACCTTGCCCCCAAACAGACACAGAAGCTGATTAAGTTTAAAATAGGGCAAGGCCACATCTATAGTGAACTTTGCAAAAGTAACAACTTTCCAAATGTACCAAACCACAATACCAGTCGCGGCTATTATGTGAACACCCATAAAACATAAACTCCTAGTCTAAGAGGCCTGTCCTTACCATCAGTGCCAGACAGACATTAGACTGGCCCCAGAATTGAACTTGAGGGCAAAGCCCATAAAGCAACATCAATTGCTGCCAAGGTTTAAAACGGCCACACTTAAGTCAGTGACACACTGACGAACCCCCCCCCCCCCCATCGCAACCAGCACCTGCTCAACACCAGATTGTAGGCCAAGATTACCATATTTAGGACAATCCTTTAAATGAACACCATAAGGTCTCATACTGTTATCTACCCCAAGACCCCTGTGGCGGACAAAAATGCCACCAATCCTGTGGACAAATTTGAAAACCTAGGCATTCACCTTGAGGCGAAACAGCTCCAAACAAGAACAAAGTACGTGATGGGTCAAAACCAGAGAAGGGGACAATGTTGGACCAAATAATACATGGTAAAAGTGGCACAACATTGAGCAAAAAACATGCTTAATAGGGTAGACTAAACCTACAGACTGGTAATGCCCTACATTGTTCCCCTATGCATAAATGATAAGAATGAAGAGACCTGAAACCAATTGTCTCAGGTAATACCAGCAACCAGCGTAGGCCATGAAAACTGCGACAACTAATTCTGCCAACTGCAAAGGAAAATTCTACCCACAGTGTCAAAATTTGGTATGGCAAGAGGTCCAATAAACAAAGAAGTCAGCGATAATCTAAAGTAATGCTGGGTAGAAACATTAAATCAGAACAAAAGGTGAGGATGAGCATATAACAAAAATTTAAATAAATCCCATCTACCTAAAAGCCATCTCTCTTATCCAAAAAAAAACATCCTATGGGCAGCAATGGCTGCACCAATGAGGAAGGAGTATGTAGGAAAAATCAGTAGGAGGCAAGGCCAGCTGGGAAAGGAAAAGGCGGAAAAGCCGAAAATATTGGAATTTGCTGAGGTTGGAGTAATCAGCGTGAGATCAAAGCAAAGAATTCCGTGATCAGCACAGTCTCTTGAGTTACCACCAACTGAGCGTTTATCCTCGGCGATAAGTTCACTAATCCTAAAGGTGCCAAAGAATGCCCAAGAAAAGGCAACTAGAAACAAGAGAGCCCTAAATGCATAAACAGACGGGCAAAATGGAGAGGATCTCGCTTAAAGAGGTTGTAAACCCCCCCCCCCCCCAAATTTTTTTTTTCTTTTTGCAACCTGCAAGAGAAACACATAATGAGCTAGTATGCATCCCATACTAGCTCATTATGAAATACTTACCTTAGAACGAGCCCCCGCCGCGCCGTCCGCTTACCTGTATGACGGGCGACATGTCCAGTCGCCCGTCTTCTGGGATCGCGGCATCCGGCCATCTGATTGGCCGGAGCCGCGGTGACGTCACTACCGCGCGTGAGCCGACGGTCACGGCACGGAGCTCTGAAGGAATGGCACGAGCGGCCGTTCCTTCAGAGCGCATGCGCCAGTGACGTCACTGGCTGCACGTAAGGTAAATATCTCCTAAACAGTACATGTTTAGGAGATATTTACAGTACCTATAGGTAAGGCTTACCTATAGGTACAAGTTACAGAGGAGGGTTTACTTCCTCTTTAAGTTGCGCACCGAAAAAGCCGCCCCCGCATGAAAAAGACAGCCTCCTTCCAGCTCCTGCATGAAGAGTCCCCACCACTTGCACTACACTTTTAATGTAGCGACATTCTTATGGGCCGGGTGGCAGGGCCTAACAGGCTAATTGGTCTGGCACCCCCATAAAGCGAATGCACTGATGCCAGTATGATAATACTGGCCAGAGGCTATTGACTGTCCTGACGTTTGGACAGACCGGCGGCCGCACTTAATGCAACTGGCAGCCGCCAATACTAGTAAGTGTGGCCTTCCCTCCTCTGCGGCTTTTGTAGTCTTCTGGATGAGAAGTAAAGCTGGAAAACATATTTTTTTTGTTTGCTCGTGGTTTTTGCAAAATGTATTGTAATTAAACATACACAGGTAAAAGATCTTTCAGTCTGTGTGTTGACACATTTTGGGGTTATTTTTGGATTGATTAAGTCCTAATGCTTTGACTATTAAACGGGGTTGTGACTGTCACATGACCACCTTCAACTGGCACTGTAGTTGGGTAGGTCCCCCATCCCCAGTGTTCCTCCTGGGATAATTGGCAATGACAGCCAAGAGTGGTACTTGTGTGGTCAGATGGTCAGATCAGCATTGTATGTCCAATCTACAAATATGGATTTAGCCCAACCCTATCTGCTGGCCCAATGTCATGTCATTTAGGGTATTTTAGCAGGTGAATATGAGCACTTCCACCACTGGAAGTGCTTTTGTTCTCACTTGGCACTGGCATTTGTTCTGACATCAGTTTGAGATGTTTCAGTGATCATTCAGAATTCATTGACAGGTGCACTTGTCCTCCTTATGACCTGCATTTACCTGTGCGTAATGCAGATTTGGCATTCCAATAGACTTGCATAGATATGGAAAACCTACTTGAAGCAAGCAAAACCCTCTCAACACGGCTTAGTGTCCATTCATAATCTTTGGGAGTAGAGGACTGCACTCCAACTTGAAAATTGCAAAAGTTTATTGAAGAATTCAAAAATCCATGATAGACAAAATAATCAAAGACCGGAGACAGAGCATAGTTGACGCGTTTCATGAAGTCAGATTTGCTTAATCATAACAGACTTAGGGTCCATTAACACCAGCTGCTGCGTTGGTGAAGCCTAAAGAGGAAGGGGTGTGGTTTGCAGGTGACAGAGGGGGTCTTAAACAGGAAGGGGTGTGGTCTTGCCAGGAAGGGGTGGGTCATATTTAAATTAGGGATGCATGAATTTATTTAGGTCTAGAGCAGCACAAAACCTAAATACACCACTGATGGTATCATATCACTGTTGTGGAAGGACTTTCTTTTAATTATATACAGTTTTTTATTTATTGCTTTCATTGCACAATCTTTCATTGGTTTATGGATTTTTATCCTTTTTATATAGCGCAGCTTCATTTTTAGTGTTTGCAATAAGCAACATGCTTGTATTTGTGGGGCATACAAAAAAAAAAAAAGCCGGTATTCTTAACATTGGCATTGTTTTTGCCTAATATGCATGAGGCCTTACAGTTGTATGCAGATTTGTTGCTAGGGGCAATGAGAAATTTGTACACAAGTGAGCCTCAAAAACATCACCGTTGCTGATTAGTTGCTATAGACTACGTCTGTGTTGTTGAGAGCTCTAGGGAAACGGCTGCAGTAATAATGTGGTGTTTGATTTTTATTTTGGCTGCACTTTTTGAACAGTTTGAGGTTTCTTAGATTGTAATCAATTCGGTGACTACATACAAAGGTCTGTGTACAGACGTGGCTGTTTGATTTGGCTGCTTTACCACATAAGAGATGTGAGAGCTTACCCAACTGCTAAGGTTTTTACCTTCACTTGCAGAAACATTTGTGAAATCACTTGTTTTAACTACTTGCTTACTGGGCACTTTTATCCCCTTCCTGTCCAGGCCTTTTTTCATCTTATAGTGCTGTCAGACTTTTAATGACAGTTGTGCGACCATAGCATAGCATTTCTTAGCGTGTAAGAAAACTTTGTAAATAAGTAATTTTTCACCTTCACCGATGGGCACTAATGAGGAGGCAGTAATATGTAGTGGTGCACCGAAATTTCGGCGGCTGAAAATGGGCTTATTCCATTTTGGCCGAAAATGGGTTAAAAATGGCGATTTATTAATGATGGCCGCCACGAGCGCAGCGCCTCCCGGTGATGTCACCACTACTACGATGTGCATGAATGAACTAACACACCGGGCGGGGGAGCGGCCGCTAATAGCTGTAACTAAGTGAGCACTTCACTTCCCTATCAGGCGGGTATCTCCGCTGACAGGGAAGTGAAGGGCTCACTTAATTATAGCTATGAGCGGCCGCTCGCCCGCCCGCCTGGTGTGTTAGTTCATTCATGCACATCGTAGTGACATCACCGGGAGGCGGGCCGACGGCCAGAGGCGCGTCTTTTGAAAGGAAGGACACAGGAGGAGCTGAGAGTAAGGAGATTGCATCATTGGGATGGGGAGGGACGCTGAGGCAGGAGGGGGGGGGGGGGTGATGCTGAGGCGAGGTTACCAATGGTATTAGTATTATGCAGCATGAGGGGGTTAATGTATTGCCACTGCTGGTCACTGATGCATTAGTGACCGACCAGTGGCAGTTAATTAACCCCTTTGTGCTGCATTAGTGCAACCAGTATCATTGCAACCAGTGTTACTGATACTGGTTGCACTAATGCAGCACAAAGGGGTTAATTAACTGCCACTGGTCGGTCACTAATGCATCAGTGACCAGCAGTGGCAATCCATTAACCCCCTCATGCTGCATAATACAAACACCATTGGTAATTAAATTAACCACTTGCCAACCCGTCACAGTACATATACTGTGACAGGGTGACAGCTACAGGTGTACATCGCTGCCTGTTTTTGGTGTATGCCCCTGTTCTATCCATTTTAAAATCAATGGGGGAAAAAAGTCGTTTTCGGCCAAGGGCATCCTGCATTTTCGGTTTCGGCCCAGAATTTTCATTTCGGTGCATCCCTAATAATATGCAGCACTGATGGGCATGGATGCACGGCACTGATGAGCAGGCACTGAAATACTGCACTGATTGGCATTACTGATGGGCACTGTTGGGGCTGCACTGATAATCGGATGATGACTATCTGTGCAGGTGTCCCCTGTAAGAAAATGCCATTGATTGGCTCTCCTCACCCAAGGGCCAGATAAAGGCAAGCAAAGGGCCACGTTCGTTCCCCGAGCCACAGTTTTGAAACCACTACTTTTAGTGCATTGGGGTGCCATTCAAAAATCAGCACACTAGTGCACATATGTAATGCACTGCATTGTTTTATTATATATATATATATATATATATATATATATATATATATATATATATATATATATATATATATATACTTTTTTGGGGGGGATAAAGTGTGGAATAATTAGAACCTCTGTCAGGTTTTTATTGCTGTCCTTGTCTCCATTCGAAGGACAGATTTGTCCTTGTGACCATTGGCACTGAGACTAAAGTGAAGGGAAAATGTACGATTTTTTTTTGAGTTGCCACCAGAACAAGAATAGCAAAAAAATCTTCTATTGGGGAAAGCTTTTCTGCTGACAACTGACCCCATTCAAACTAATGCAGTTTTCTCCTGCTCTGCCATCGCTGAACAACCATAGAAATCGCATTCTGTATTGTGCCTGTTCACATCGATGCAACAGGGTGCAGTGCATGCTTTGAAAAGGTGCAGCATACTGTGGTTTTTTGATGCCATGAACTTCAATGGAAACGCATGAAAAGTGCATGCGTTTTTGGCAGGGTTTTGAGTAGGGATCGACCGATTATCGATGGGGGCGATTATCAGCGATTTTTGAAGTATCGGTATTTGTCACAAACTTGCCGATATTGCTTCAAGTGGCTGTACCGGAGTAATGCCTGCAGCTACAGGCATCACTCCGGCACCGTTTTTAAAAGCCAACAGTCCGCTTTCTTGTAATAACTGATTAGCCGCTCAGCTGTTGTTACAAGCAGCAGGAGTGGCCACTGCCTTCCGTTGCTCTGCCCGGGTCTCCCGTCCCACCACGAGGCCGAGCGACCAGCCGACATGTCCACCGGATGGCCGAAGACTCGAACAAAGCCAGGATCAGCTTTAATCGGGTTTCCGATGTAGTAACTTGGAAGCAACATCATGACATCACTTCCGGTTACTAAAACATTAAAGGCGCCAGATAAAAAAAAAAAAAAAAAAAAAAATGGCCGTATTCAATTGAATGCTTTTAAGTGCAGAGGAGGGGTTTGGGGTCTTATAGACCCCCAGATCCCTCCATAAAGATTACCTGTCCCTGCCTATTACTGTCACAAGGGATGTTTACATTCCTTGTGACAGAAATAAAAGTGATAAAAAAACAAAACTTAAAAGGACAGTGTAAAAGGAAAAACTTTTAAATGCACAAAATATCGACTATCGTCCTAAGGGGTGGTCGGAAAATCAGTATCGGCCATGAAAAAAACATCAGTCGATCTATAGTTCGGTGTTTTAACAGCCCAGTCTTTTTCCTACACTAAGCCACCGCCTCTCCATTAGCAGCAGTATTCCCTGCAAGCTTCTTATTTGGTTATTGGGCCTCTAATCCAGAAAGCAGCCTAAAGGCCAACTAAAAGCTTGTAAGATAGACTGGCAACGTTGCTGCTAATTACAAGGCAGTGGCTTAGCGTTGTCAGCCTGGAACAGGAAGTGCTGTGACTAACCATCTCCAAGTAATAAACTTTGTAGCTTGCAGAAGATTCAATAAAAGCCTTAAAGTGTTACTAAACCCAGAACCTGCATTCAATATCTGGTCGTACACAGAACATGGAAATGCAGATATTTAAATTTAACAACTTACCCACTGAGCACTTAAAGAGGTTGTAAACCCGTAACATTATTTATTTATTTTTTTTGCTACCTGAAAGGGAAACGCATAATGAGCTAGTATGCATCGCATACTAGCTCATTATGAAATACCTTAGAACGAGCCCCCGCTGTGCCGCCCGCTTACCTGTATGACGGGCGACATGTCCAGTCGCCTGTCTTCCGGGATCGTGGCATCCGGCCATCTGATTGGCCGGAGCCGCGGTGACGTCACTCCCGCGCGCGGGACTCTGAAGGAACGGCACCAGCGGCCGTTCCTTCAGAGCGCATGCGCCAGTGACGTCACTGGCTGCATGAAAGGTAAATATCTCCTAAACGGTACATGTTTAGGAGATATTTACAGTACCTATAGGTAAGCCTTATCATAGGCTTACCTATAGGTACAAGTTACAGAGGAGGGTTTACTTCTTCTTTAAACCCCCCTTCCTAACCAGACCAGTTTTCAGCTTTCAGTGCTCTCACATTTTGAATGACAATTACTCAGTCACTATAATTTTATAGCACCTTTTTCAGCACGTTTTAGCGCGGTACCCCCATTGTTTGCATTTTATCCACTTTTTTGTGAAAGTTTTGGTATAGCCGCTTATTTCTATCATCGTTTTGCGCTGATTCTTCTATACTTTGCACAATTACTCAGTCATGCAACACTGTACCCATATGAAATTTTCGCCCTTTTTTTCACAGAGCTTTCTTTTGGTGGTATTTATTCATCATTAGGTTTTTTATTTTTTGCGCTATAAATGAAAAAATTTTGTAAAAAATGCATTTTTCTTAGTTTCGGTTTTACATTTTGCAAATTTTAGTAATTTTTCGTCATAAATTTTGGCCAAATTTATACTGCTACATATCTTTGGTACAAATAACCCAAATAGGTATATATTATTTGGTCTTTGTGAAGGCTATAGAGTCTAAAAGCTATGGAGCCAATCATTGAAAATTGATCAAACCCGATGTACTGATGGCCTATCTCATTTCTTGAGACCCTAACAAGCCAGTAAAGTACAAATACCCCCCAAAATGACCCCTTTTTCTAAAGTAGACATTCCAGTGTATTTAGTAAGAGGCATGGTGAGTTTTTTGAAGTTGTAATCTTTGCAAAATGAAGATTTTTTTTTTTTTTTTTTTTATTTCACAAAATGGTCATATTACCAAGTTATTTCTCACACACTGTATAGGCATACTTGCAACTACACCCCAAAATACATTCTGCTACTCCTCCTGAGTATGGCGATACCACATGTCTGGGACTTTTCCACAGCCTGACCACATACAGAGGCCCAACTTGCAAGGAGCACAGTCAGGCGTTCTAGGAGCTAGGAGCAAAAATTACACATATCATTTCCTGACAACCCATCACACTTTTGAAGGCCCCAGGGCACCAGGACAATGGAAATGACCCCATTTTGGATAGCAAACACCCCAACACATAATCTAGGAGGCATAATGTGTCTTTTGAACATGTCATTTTTTTCCACAAGTTTTTGGGAAATGTGGAAAGAAAATTAAAACACACTTTTTTTTTTTTTAAACAAAGTTGTCCATTTATAAGATATTTCGAACACATAGCAAAAATAACACCCCAAAATACATTCTGCTACTCCTCCGGAGTATGGCGATACCACATGTGAGACTTTTACACAGCCTAGCCACATACAGAGGCCCAACATGCAGGGAGCACGGTCATTTCCTGACTTCCCTTTACAATTTTGTGAGGCACTGATAAGCAACTGTAGTGGCATGGGTGAGGCACGGATGACCACTGACGTGGAATGGGTGAGGCACAAGTGACCACTGACGTGGCATGGGTGAGGCACGGATGACCACTGACATGGAATGGGTGACACATAGATCAGGTATGGAGGAGGCAGGGGATGGGTGCAGTGGCGGTTTCTCAACTCTCCTCGCACGCTGCACCGATCACTGTGTACAGCATGCGAGGAGAGGAAAGAAACAAATTGGACATGCGCAGGTTTGTTGACGAGTGATCGCTCTGTCATTGGATGGAGCGATCACATGGTAAAGGGCCTCTGTCATTGGTCCTTTACCACGATCCGTGATGCGCCGGGTCCCTGGGACTCCGGGAGCACGGACACTCCCATGTGCGCGCCCCTTTTAAGTCCTGGAATCCTTCAAGCACTTTTGAGAACGTTCCACTATAATAATAGAGCAGCATGCTCTAGGTGAGGTTTGGGTCAGTGCATGTGGTGGTGCACATGTGGCCTGGTGCACAGGTGATAATGAAGCTAGGCAATAACCCTTGGGTCTTTTTAACTTTCATTGTTACCTGGAATATGATTTTACATTTGGAACTGGATAAGAGATGAATATATGAAGTCAGGAAGTCTCAATCCTGCTTCATGCCCCACCAGCCTTTCTCAACAAGGGTTCCTCAAGAGGTTGCTAGTGGTTCCTTGAGCAATTTCTGACTCTTTGATAAAGCGGAGTTCCGGGCACAGAAGTCATTTTTCACTGAACATACCCCCGGGACAGTCAAGGCTAGCACATTCCACAATGGCTAGCCTCTGATCTGTCCCGGTTCGCACTTACCTTTTAGAAGAAATACTTACTTATAAAATTTCTTCCACAGCGTTTCCATCTCTCTTGTGGGCAGCTGAAGCCGGCGCGGTCCTCTTTGTCTTCTTCCGCGTCTTCTTGTCCCAGAATGCGTCTGCACTGGCCCCTCTCGTCACTTCCGGTGCGGCGCCGCATTCCCCTGCTAAACAGCTTCTGGGCATGCCCAGAAGCTGTGGAGGAATGCGGCGCCGCCCGGAAGTGACGAGCGGGGCCGGTGCCGTCGCATTGATTCCTGGGAGCGATGACGTTCAGCTCCCAGGAATCAGTGCAAGCCAGGAAGTGACGGGTGAGCCGCGGCGCTGAGGGAGGAAGTGAAGACTAGGTGAGTATCTTCGATCTTCAATTACAAGGTGAGTGAATAAAAAAAAAAAAATCTAACTATCCAATTCTGTTTTAGGTTAAGGGGAAGAAGCGGACGGGCACAAAAAAAAAATATCGATTTTGTGCCCGGAACTCCGCTTTAAGTAACCACTAACACCTATTTGTCTTTTTTTTTTATTTTTTTTTTATCCATTGTATCTCTAAGAGGGGCATTCTTCCCACTGTGTAACAATACAAATAGTTATCTTCCTACAGAACACCAATACAAGGGACATGCTTCCAATGGCTAGCAGTGTTTGGCCGGCCATACATGGTTCAAATCTCTGCTGGTTCATCAAGAATCAGCTGAGATTCGAACAGTTAATGGGCAGGCTGAATGTACCAAGTTATCAATCAACTTTGGTGCAACCAGCCTGCTGGATTCTCTTGTTGTTGTTAATAATAATATTATTGTAGCACTGCCCCCTAGAGGGCTGCTGAGAATTACACTTCATGGGTCCCCTGGGTTACCATTAGCAACTGACAGTAGATAAATGGCATTAAAAGTTCTTGGCTCAGACAATGATCAGTCCAGGGGATTTGGTTTTTTGTGTTTTATTAAGAACTGGGTTGGGAGAAGGGGTGAGTGGCATACTCCAACTAGTAACTATGCACAATCCTGAGGACAACTGACTGTAGAATGCGGCGAGACCGCTGCTTCACCTTACCACTGAAGTGAAGATATGGGTTAACAACTTGGCACCCCTTTTACTCCCTGCTTGTGTGCTAACAACTTGGCACCCCTTTTACTTGTGCTGACACCCGTCTGCTGACTCTAGCCACTGGAGTGATCTCCTTTCTGGGTAGACCCTTTGGCAAGCTCCCCTGTACTCCACGGACACTGTTTTTCTAGAGTTGCTCTGCCTTCACCTCCACAGTCAGCTTCACTGGACCTCTGGGTTCAGCCACACCACTGGCTCACTAGGCCGACTGCCTATGACCACTCTCACAGCTGCAGAAGAGGAGACAGCCGACGCCCTCCTTCTGGGACTTGGCTTCCCGCCCAAATACCCCCTGTCACATGTGCCCTTGGCTTTTATAACTTATCCCAGAATGCACCATTGTTTGTGCCAAACCACTGAGATAGTTACAAAAGCCTGTGTTTCACTGGCTGGGTTTCCTTCACTGTCCAACAGGCTCCCCTATTGGATACAGTGGGAACACTCCCTCAGCATAGATGAATCACACCCTGGACATATGCTACTGGCTTAACTATTAATCAGGCTCCCCTGATAAGCAGACAGAGCAACTATACTTTCTCTGCTTAGCACCTACATAGGAGGGTGCTACATCATCATCATCATCATCATCATCATTATTATTATTATTATTATTATTATTATTATTATTATCATTATCACTGTTGCAGACAGTTGTTGGGCAGGAGGAATTCTACTGTCCTGACCCTGGTTGCAGGAAAGAAATTTGGACCGTGTATGGCCTGCCTAAGCGATCCCTTCTCCCCTTGACCATCATTATAAGGAAGTCGTCCTCCCACTGGGCATTAGCATATGGGAGTCATCCTCCTGCTGGACCACCAATCGAAGCGGGTACTATGCCTGTGTAAACCTGACTATACACACTTTTATTGTTTTTTAATCTTTTTTTTGTTAAGCCAGGGGGTCCACCTGCCATGACATTGTATTCTGACAGTGGCACCTGCCGAGTGACAATTTTTCAACACATGCCTTTTGGCAGAAATTGATTAAGCAAGCAACTTCTGTGAGTGGGGGAGCTCCCACACTGATTAAAATGTGGCTGATCCTGTGTATGGCCAGCTTTAGCAGACCCTTCTCCCGCTGACCACCATTGTAATCACGCACTGCACTGGGCACCACAGTTTTCACTGCCTCATTTATTTTCTGGTCATTATTTTATTTGTTGTTTCATTATTACTGAAAAGACCCTGGTGACAAATATGCGAAGTATGCCACATCCCTTTTTTTATTCTTTTATATATGCTTATATCTCCACTTATTTCACTCACTTCACGCCAGTGTAACAGGAGCAGAAGAGATAGTAATTGACAGAAATTTTCCTGAGACTTAAAAATAATTTCAGGGTTCCCTCTATGTAAAAAGGCTGAGACAGGCTGACACTTAAAATAACCATTCACAATGGCACCACTTAACGCTGAATTTTGCAACATCCGTTTGAGTACTGATGGGATTGGTAAGCTCCTGCATACCGAAGAATTTTGTGGGAGGTGGTGGAGTTTCTTTAGCTCTGGAATGACGAAAGTTTAGGAATGCATACAAAAATGGTCACGGTTTTACAAAACCTGTTGATCTAGTTCTCGACTGAAATCTGATGTAATATGGATTTCTCTGTTCCAGATAAAATCGCGGTCTTATAAAAATGACATATGGTTGTAAAATTACTCAAATATACTGCCGGAGGGCAGTGATAACGAATAGTAGTAGTTCACTTTCACTGATGTCAGGGATGTTGAAAGAGGATGTTAAACTGGTATATCTTCGGTTCAGATAGATGCTTCAAGTCTTATCATTGGTTGCCTATGTCACGTGTCTCCCTTCACTTTGTTACTAAACTTGTCCTAGTTCTCCATGGCTGCATGTGACAATAACAGTGGTTGCTGGCTATGCTCACCGTAGAGAAGATGTCCTCAATCCTGCCAGCGTCTATAGGGCTACACAAGCAGGGGGCCGGATGTGGCCCATTGCTTGCCTTTATCCATGCCTTAGGGCACTATTCCAGTGGTGGCACTATTCCTCCCACTGCCACCAGTGGTGGGGCACTATTCCTCCCACTGCCACCAGTGGTGGGGCACTATTCCCTCCCACTGCCACCAGTGGTGGGGCACTATTCCCTCCCACTGCCACCAGTGGTGGGGCACTATTCCCTCCCACTGCCACCAGTGGTGGGGCACTATTCCCTCCCACTGCCACCAGTGGTGGGGCACTATTCCCTCCCACTGCCACCAGTGGTGGGGCACTATTCCCTCCCACTGCCACCAGTGGTGGGGCACTATTCCCTCCCACTGCCACCAGTGGTGGGGCACTATTCCCTCCCACTGCCACCAGTGGCGGGGCACTATTCCCTCCCACTGCCACCAGTGGCGGGGCACTATTCCCTCCCACTGCCACCAGTGGCGGGGCACTATTCCCTCCCACTGCCACCAGTGGCGGGGCACTATTCCCTCCCACTGCCACCAGTGGCGGGGCACTATTCCCTCCCACTGCCACCAGTGGCGGGGCACTATTCCCTCCCACTGCCACCAGTGGCGGGGCACTATTCCCTCCCACTGCCACCAGTGGTGGGGCACTATTCCCTCCCACTGCCACCAGTGGTGGGGCACTATTCCCTCCCACTGCCACCAGTGGTGGGGCACTATTCCCTCCCACTGCCACCAGTGGCGGGGCACTATTCCCTCCCACTGCCACCAGTGGCGGGGCACTATTCCCTCCCACTGCCACCAGTGGCGGGGCACTATTCCCTCCCACTGCCACCAGTGGCGGGGCACTATTCCCTCCCACTGCCACCAGTGGCGGGGCACTATTCCCTCCCACTGCCACCAGTGGCGGGGCACTATTCCCTCCCACTGCCACCAGTGGTGGGGCACTATTCCCTCCCACTGCCACCAGTGGTGGGGCACTATTCCCTCCCACTGCCACCAGTGGCGGGGCACTATTCCCTCCCACTGCCACCAGTGGTGGGGCACTATTCCCTCCCACTGCCACCAGTGGTGGGGCACTATTCCCTCCCACTGCCACCAGTGGTGGGGCACTATTCCCTCCCACTGCCACCAGTGGTGGGGCCTTGTTTATTCCAACAGGCCATAGTCTAGCCTCACTAAAGCCTGAAGGACAGAAAACTGGTCTTTTGTTGAGAAAGTTTGGAGGCCTCTGTTCTAAATCAACCAGCATATTGGGAAATGTTTGGGTATTCTGAAAATGATTCAGAATTTGAATGTAATCTACAGTGGCAGTCTTTCTTAAAGCGATCCGTGGTGGTAGGTGGTCAAGGTGTGGTTAAAAACATGACTGAACCGCCCGTTTTTACAGCCCGTGTGAACGAGGCCTAAAGTAGTCATGGACATTAGGCAGTGGTCAGGAATTCTTAAGACAGCCTGACAAACTGAACATGATTTTTGGTTTAAGATTGGGAGTTGAGAATACTTAGAACCTCCAAAAAAGATTTTAC
Source organism: Pelophylax lessonae (assembly GCF_965119305.1). Classification (NCBI taxonomy): domain Eukaryota; kingdom Metazoa; phylum Chordata; class Amphibia; order Anura; family Ranidae; genus Pelophylax; species Pelophylax lessonae. Next base: position 52,298,516 of record NC_138778.1, on the reverse strand, counting down.
TGCTCTTGTTGTCCCCTCACTTCCTCTCCTAGTGATGCCCTGTAAAAGCCTGAGAAAGAGGGTGCCAATGAAATTCCACAATAGGGACACAGACCGGAGCATTGACTTGAAGTTGACCTGTTTCAAGCTGGTTTTGCGTTTCCATAGGCTTGTATGGGAATGTAAAACTCAATTGGCACAAATACTGGCCTTAAAACCCGACAGAGGGTTCTAACCCTTCCCCAGTCAGTTTAGTGTCCTCTCCGTTACTATCCTATGACACTCTAATGCCCTGTACACACTATCAGATTATCTGAAGACTTTTGTCTACAGACTTACCAAAACCATATAATATGAGGTCAAACCTAAACACTTTCAATTTGTATGCAATCCGGCAGGCCCTTGCACTACATAGAAAAGGTAAATCTGAAGACAAAAGTCTTCAGATAATCTGATAGTGTGTACAGGGCATAACATGCAAAGTGTCACTGAAATTCCACAATGTGGACACTTGACTGCAACATAAAGCTGACTGGGGCTCAAGGAACCACTGGAAATCTCTAGGGGAACCCTAGGTTTACATGGGACCCAGGTTAAGAACAATTTTTTTTAAATAAAACAGCCTAATATTTTAGTTTGCAGTAGTTTGTCACCTTTTATGCTCCTGTAATGACATGTGAGCATAATAGTTATGTTGGTAAATGTACAGGAGTGACTTCAGCTAAATCCTCCTTTTGTACAATACCACGCCTTGTACTGACAGACCTTTTTCCATAGTGCTTTTGTTTGCGTCCATCTCCCTGTTCAGCCTGACAGTGACTATGAGTCATTCTGAGAAAATGTGCAGTGGGGTAGAGGATTGTTGAAAGGCAGTTGACTGTTAAAAAGCCAAGCCGCCATTCACGTATTCCGGACAGAAAAGCATCTGAAAGGCCTGGCACAACAGTGTACAGCTTTGTGAGAAATCCCCTTCCTCCAGCTTTGTCAGGTCTTCATCCATTTTAATTTAGCTTAAGCCAAGGCCTAAAAATGTCTTTACTTCTTTAACTCAAAGATTAGTCAAAATCCCTGTTCTACTTCTAAAGGGTTAAATTGGAACTTCAGGCAAATTTTCTTTTGTTTTTCCGAAGGAATGGGGAAGGTTACACCATCGTTCTGGTTTATTGCTGTTCAATTTCTTTCAACTTCCCATCTCAGTAACCACAGCCTTTGGAATTGGAAATGTGGGGAAATCTCCTCCATAATGTTTGCTTTAACCCTTCCACTTTCTAGTAAAACCTAGTTTTAATTACGGTGTCTTCATTGAAAATATTCTCAAGCTTTCGTTAGCCCAAATGAAGGTTAAAACCACAATGCATACAGTATTCTGTTAACCAGCTTTACCTGTCAGTGGTCATAATGTTATGGCTGTTAGGTGTATGTTGCTGTGTCAACCTTTCATTGGTTAACTGAATATATTTTTTAGCCTTTAGTTGGCTAACTGGATTTATATTATGGTGCATTTTTTTTGTTGGCTAACTTGGATATATTTTGTTCTGCTCTCTTTAGTTGGCTAACCGGATGCATTTGTTTATCTTTCCTTGGCTTATGGAACGACTTTTGTTGGATAGCTGGATATATTTTTCTTCAACCTCTTTATAATAGTTTGTGCTCTTTTTGTCAGGCGTGGTGGTGTCTTTCGAGTATGGTGTTCGTAACGGACCACGCAACCCACACTGTACTTGTGGACTTCTGTCAGTATACGGCTTCCTCCCAGACGTGAACATAGATATCAGATTTTCCAGCCGCCCCCATGCAAAGCTAGCCGACAACTTAGCTTGTACTGGAATCTTCTCCTTTTTATTGAACAGTTTCACACTCAATTTATACACACATGAGCACATTCCCCTCCTGATCAGATTACCACACACAGGTCAGGGGTTGCCTGATTACATTATCATATGCAGATGAAATTGTATACGGAAATAGAATTAACCTGAACTAATTATATAGCCATCTGGACAGAACAATGTGTGAGTTAATTAACATTTAACAATTAGAACAGACAGGCTTAACAGAATTCACCTCAGGCGACAGTTGATTGGCCGAAATGCATCAGGTGGGCACGCTGACACGCACATGCTGAATGACCCGGGATTTCTGAAATGTTATTAATGCTTGGTTTTATCTGCTTTTGTAAGTATGTTTGCAAATAAATTGTAAAAGTTATTGAACATACTGCACTATGAGATCTCCTTTATCCCTCTTGGTTTACATCTGAGTTGCTGGCTGGAGAGTTTTATCGGATTACACCATCCCTGTTGATTGGTTTAAAGCTGGAATTGGGGACTGACGTATCATTGGGTTGATCCTCTGCCGACACTTGCTACATGCTTTTTTCATTTTCATTCTGGTAAGGAGATTGAGAGATCACATGGTGGTGGTGTGTGCTATCAGACGCACTTAAGGTGGGGGATTTTCCCTTCTATCAAGCGCTGCTTATGAACTTTTAACAGAATACACGTCTCACTTCAATACACAAACAATAGGGAGAGCCTGTCTCTGACATTGAAGTTCAATACACGTTATCCTAAGTTAACACCGAACTCATTTGAAGCAATCCAAACCATTAGGTATCTGTCTTTCACTCCCAGTGACGGTGAGTACCAGTGTTGTCAGTGTTGTCAGTGTTGTACTATCCTCATGCACAAAGCAGAGTATTCAGTTAGCCAAATGTAGCACAGACCCCTCCATAGACCCTGCAGATTTCTCCCAGGTTTTCTTTCCATGTGGGTATAAAGGCAGCCAGGCACAAACAATCTCACAATTAAAGCACCAGGACTGGAATGTCTTTTTAAGGTTTTGTTAAACTTGGATAGGGTACATGGTGAGCTTTGGGATACTCCAGAATTAGTGCACTAAGTAAGCAGAACGCTCCTTGCTGGAGCAGATGCTTAAAGTGTTTTTAATGCTCTTATTTTGGTTAAAAAAAAAAAAAAACTTACTGTTATACTCACCTGCTCTGTACAATGGTTTTGCATAGAGCAGCCCCGATCCTCCTCTTCCCAGGTCCCGTCAGTCCTCCTGGCTCCTTCTTCATCCAGTGCCCCCATTGGAAACCACTTCCTATGGGGGCACTTGTGCGGGCTCTCCTCCGAGACCCGCTGCCAGTGTCTATAGATGCAGACAGCGGGGCACGGCCCTGCCCCCCACTTCGTCAAAGTTGAAAGGCAGCTGGAGCCATTGGCTGTCAATCAATGTGCCCTGTGAGGAGGGACAGATCCAGGAGAGCTGCTGTTCTCATGCACAGCGCTGGATTGTGATGGGGCTCAGGTAAGTATAAGGAGGAGGGTTGTAGGGGATCTCAGGCACAGAAGGTATTTACCTTAATGCATAGAATGCATTAGGGTAAAAAACCTTAAGGCTTTACAACCAGGGTTAAAGCAGCAACAGTCACTAGGATCTCACACTCCCAGCCTATACTCAGTGTCCCTGTGTACTTGGATGCCTCCATCCAATACTGGCTGGACACTTCTCTGTGAACCCTCAGGCCTTTTAAATTTGACTCCAGCTCCTTTCAGAAAGTAGCCACCCCTGAGCCTGGACCTTGATTAACTTCTGCAGGCTTCAGCTACTCTGCCCAGAAGGGCAGCAGCCCTTCAGGCTAGGGTCTTCTCCTCCTGGACAAGAACCCTGCTGCTCCAGGCCCCATGCTATTTATGCACTCCTCAGCCACCTACTTGGTATCTTCTCTTTCACATGGATTGGCTGAGACCACATGAATATTTAAAGCCCACAGTCTGCATCTTCCAACCCACTACATTCTTAAATCCACTAAAAGGCAGGTAGAAGCAGTTGAGCCTGCAGCCAGTGAGACACAGAACAGCCAAAAATAATCACACACCCCTCCAATGATTACAGAGGAGCTAGAGACCTAAATTTACCTGAACCTCTCTAATAACCTATTCTACAGCTGTGACCAAAAGTTTTGAGAATGACACAAATATTAATTTTCACAAAGTCTGCTGCCTCAGTTTTTATGATTGCAAATTCGCATATACTCCAGAATGTTATGAAGAGTGATCAGATGAATAGCAATTAATTGCAAAGTCCATCTTTGCCATGAAAATTAGGTTAATCCCATAAAAAACATTTCCACTGCAATTGTGAAGAAGGCTTCAGAGTGCTCACGAAAATCTAGCAAGTGCCAGGACTGCCTCCTACAGTTGATTCCTCTGCGGGATCGGGGCACCACCACTGCAGAGCTTGCTCAGGAATGACAGCAGGCAGGTGTGAGTTCATCTGCAAGACTTTGGAGATAGCCTGGGGTCAAGAAGGGCAGCAAAAAAAGGCACTTCTCTCCAGGAAAAACAGAGACTGACTAATGCCCCGTACACACGTGCAGATTGTCGGCCGAAAATGTTCGGCCGCCGAACGATCGGCCGATTTTCGGCTTGTTAGTATGATGCTTCCGACAGCCGACAGCGCACTTTCGGCCGAAAAGAATCTGTCGTGCAAGCATTAAAATTTTTGTATGCCGACACCAGAGCGGCCGATTGTTCGCCAGTCAATACAGAATTCGGCCGACAGACAGCAGATTTGCAAGACTGGGCATGCTCAGAAAAGAAAAAACACAGGGAAAGTTAACCATCACATGACATCACTTCTGCAGTCGGCTGTAGTCGGCGGACAAAATTCTTGTGCAGTCTTTTGCACTTTTCAACAGACACGACAGCCCGGGGACAAAAGACGGCCGATCGTTCGGCCGACGATCTGCACGTGTGTACGAGGCATAACATTCTGCAAAATATTGGGGTAAAACCTTTTTTCTCTGAGGAATCCCCTTTCTGATTGTTTACCTTGCCTGGAGATGAAAAGGTGAGCACTACCATCAGTCCTGTGTCATGCCAACAGTAAAGCATCCTGAGACCATTCATGTGTGGGGTTGCTCCTCATCCAAGGGAGTGGGCTCACTCACAATTTTGCCTAAGAACACAGCCATGAATAAAGAATGGTACAAAAAACATCCTCCGAGCAATTTCTCCCAGCCATCCAAGAACAGTTTGGTGAGGAACAACGCCTTTTCCACCACAATGGAGCACATTTGCCATAAGGCAAAAGTGATAAATAATTGGCTTGGGGAACGAAACTTCGAAATTTTGGCCCAGGGCCAGGAAATTCCCCAGACTGTATTCCCATTGAGAATTTGTGTTCAATCCTCAAGAGCAGGGCCGGGACAAGGCCATCCAGCGCCCAGGGCAAAGAGGCCAAACAGCGCCCCTCCCTTCCCTTAGCGTTAGGTTCAAGGTGCCCCCCTCCCTTCAATAAACGATTACGCTCAAGGCAGCCACCCCTCCTGCCCACTCCTTGTCATGACCATGGATGCCCCCAAACCTTACATGATACCACAGTGCCCAGGACAGCTGCCCCTCCTGCTTACTCCTTGTCATGGCCATGGATGCCCCCAAACCTCACATGATATCGCAGTGCCCAGGGCAGCTGTCCCTCCTGCCCACCCCTTGTACTGGCCCTAGATGCCCCCAAACCTCACATGATACCACAGTGCCCAGGACAGCTGCCCCTCCTGCTTACTCCTTGTCATGGCCATGGATGCCCCCAAACCTCACATGATATCACAGTGCCCAGGGCAGCTTCCCCTCCTGCCCACCCCTTGTACCGGCCCTGCTCAAGAGGCAGGTGACCAAAAATCCACACAAATTCTGACAAACGCCAAGCACTGATTTATGCAAGATTGGGCTGCCATCAGTCAGGATGTGGCCCAGAAGTTGACTGACAGCATGCCTGGGCGAATTGCAGAGGTCTTGAAAAAGAAGGGTCAACACTACGAATATTGACTCTTTGCATAAACTTAATGTAATTGTCCATAAAAGCCTTTGACACTTATGAAATGCTTGTAATTATACTTCAGTATACCATAGTAACACCTGACAAAAAAATCTAAAACTGAGGCAGTAGACCTTGTGAAAATTAATATCTGTGTTATTCTCCAAAATTTGTGGCCACGGCTGTAGAAGGGTGCTACATAAAAAAAAAAAAAAAAAAAAAAAAAAAAAAAGGCAACCCGGAATCTCCGATCAGCTGGTACTGAGCGGCGGAGGGAGAAAGCAGTGGAACGTTGCCAGAGTGGACAGGTTACCAAAACATTTTATCGTTATATTGCTCGTGTTTTCTTTTATCTTTTGGAAGTGCAATATGTGAGGGGATGGGGAAAGGTCTGCAATAAATCACCTTTTTTAGCAATATTACCCTATGAGTCCTTCCTATTATTATTGCATGTGTTCTACGAGAGTTTGGAGCATTGGAGTCTGGTTACTTAGTGCTGAACATTGTGTGGACTTAAGAAGTGTGCGCTATCTTATCTCTGGCGGTGGGAGGTGTAGTGCAACCAACCACTTGAGTGTTAAAGCCGCAGTACCCAACGTCCTGTCGGTGAGTGCCCAATACCTAGGGGCCAGCACTAGAAATGTGGTGAAGGCACATGTTTCAGTAACCGATAAACCGGTGAAGGACACAGATTGGCAATTGAAGGACTGTGGTTTTCTGTGAACATTTTAGACCATTTGTTTCCTAAAATCTCTTCTAGAGCTTTCTTGTAGCACTGCTAATGTGTTCTTTTTCCCAGGAGGGCTTCCTGTTTGAGGGTCAATTAACCACTTCTAGACTTCTAGCCCTCTTAATGACCAGGCCATTTTTTGCGATTTGGCACTGCGTTACTTTAACTAACAATTGCGCGGTCGTGCGGCGCTGTACTTAAATATAATCGATGTCCTTTTTTCCCACAAATAGAGCTTTCTTTTTGTGGTATTTGATCACCTCTGCGATTTTTATTTTTTGCACTATAAACAAAAAAAGGGCGCCAATTCTTAAAAAAAAAAAAACAATATTTTTCACATTCTGCTATAAAACATTTTAGGCTAATTTTTCTGCTACATTAAAAAAAATCGCAATAAGCGCTCTGTGATCATTCCAGAGAGAACAACGGTCAGCTGTGTTTACAACCGCTGACCGTTCTTCTCTCTCAGCGGGGAACGATCGCGGGTGTCAGACGGCTATCGGACCTGCCTGCCCCATGCATCGGAGTCCCCGTTGCCGAGTGGGGGTGGGAGCGCGCCGCCAGTGGCGAGCACTCGCCACCTAGCTGCAGGCGTGCAACGTCGGTTTGCGCAGGAGGGGCTGCCTGCCGCAGTATAACTGCGGCGGGCGGTCCTTAAGTTATTTTTTATATATATATATATATATATATATATTTACATATGATATAGATGTTTGATTTTAATTTATAGCAGCTGCATCTATTATACATCCCCATATATCTGAAGTGGTGTCTTTAGCGCTGGGTGAGTGTGGTAGAGCTATATAAGTACATAGCAGTATTCTTCACTCCTTTCTTTGCACAAACAAATATTGCCTGTATTTTCATTTAATTTTGCTACCTATGGCTAATACATGCGTTACTGCTTGTGTCCCCACTGGAGAGATCTGTAACAGGCATTAAAGGCTATCGCACGTACTCTTCACTAGGAACCTTCCTCATTTTAAAGAAACTTTTTATTGGTTCCATGTTTTGGAAAGTTCTGATATTTTGAAACCACCCAGTGTCCATTAATCACAGAGAAGTAAGGTAGCCATAAAAATAAACTTATCAGTAAGCACCAATTTGCTTTAAAAAGTTTTCCTATATCAGTAGTTTATTTGCTGTATTTATGGCACTGGGGTTTGCTTCCATGCTCTTATCAGTAATAACACGAGTTCAGGGAAGGAATTTCTGAGAAGTCTATATGAGTTCCTATTAGTGTGCAGCAGAAAAGGGGGCCCGTCTGAGGCCATTCTGATCCCAGGCAACTTCTGTGCACGTAGCTATTTGTGAACTATTCGGGTACAATTCGATCACAGACAAACTTTTCATCATCCAATAAAATGGACAGACGATGCAAGACGATCCAGACAATGCAAGTGCAGCACACACAGTATTGTTCTGCACTTTGAAAATATACTCACCGGCCACTTTATTAAGTACACCTTGCTAGTCCCGGGTTGGACCCCCTTTTGCCTTCAGAACTGCCTTCATTCTTTGTGGCATTGATTCAACAATTGGAAACATTTCTCAGAGATTTGGGTCCATAGTGACATGATCGCATCACGCAGTTGCTGCAGATTTGTCGGCTGCACCGTTCCACCATATTCCAAAGGTTCTCTATTTGATTGAGATCTGGAGACTGTGGAGGCCATTGGAGTACAGTGACCTCATTGTCATGTTGAAGAAACCAGTGATGAGATGATTTGAGCTTTGTGACATGGTGCATTATCCTGCTGGAAGGAGCCATCAGAAGATGGGTACACTGTAGTCATAAAGGGATGGACATGGTCAGCAACAATACTCAGGTAGGCAATGGTGTTTTAAAACAAAGCTCAGTTGGTTCTAAGGGGCCCAAACTGTGCCAAGAAAATATCCCCCACACCATTACGCCACCACCAGCCTGAACCGTTGATAGAAGGCAGGATGGATCCATACTTTCATGTTGTTTACGCCAAATTCTGACCCTACCATCCGAATATCGAAGCTGAATTCAACACTCATCAGACCAGGCAACGTTTTTCAAGTCTTCTGTTGTCCAATTTTGGCGAGACTGTGTAAATTGTTTACTGTTCTTAGCTGACAGGAGTGGCACCTGGTGTGGTCCTCTGCTGCTGTTGCCCACCTGCTTCAAAGTTTGAAGTGTTGTGGGTTCAGGGATAGTATTTTGCATACCTTGGTTGTAATGAGTGGTTATTTGAGTTACTGTTGCCTTTCTATCATCTCAAACCAGTCTGCCCATTCTCCTTTGACATCACCAAGGCATTTTCCCCCACACCACTGCCGCTCATTGGATATTTTCTCTTTTTCGTACCGTTCTCTGTAAACCCGAGAGATGGTTGTGTGTGAAAATCCCAGTAGATCAGCACTTTTTTAAATACTCAGACTAGACATATGCCGGTTTTCGGTAATTCGATATATCGCGGTATTGCATAGCCACGGTATTGTTATTGTGGCATTTTTAAAATACCGAGTTTCTCTGCTCCAGGGTCTGACATGTGAATTGATACATTTCAGTGAGCTGGATGACTCATTCACTCACACAGCTAACACCTTTCAGCATCTCCCAGTAACTATAAACAAAAATGTTTACATTGTATCTTTTCCTTCCCTCTGCCAGGGAGAAAGGAAGTTTAACCTCTTAAACACTGGACCTTTCTCTGACACTTGTTGCTTGCAAGTTAAAATCAGTTTTTTTTTTGCTAGAAAAGTACTTAGAACCCCCAAACATTTTATATATTTTTTTAGCAGAGACCCTACAGAAAAAAATGGCGATTGTTGTAATATTTTATGTCACACTGTATTTGCGCAGCAGTCTTTCAAACGCAATTAATAGACTTTAATGAATAAAAAAAAAAAAAAACGTAACAGTAAATTTATCCCAATTTTTTTTTTGTTACACAGAGAATCGTGAGAGAATCGTGATCTTTATTCCAAGCTAAAAATTTGTGATTCTCATTTTGGCCAGAATCGTGCAGCTCTAATATATATATACATACATACACACACACACGCATAGCAGCCCACATTACATTATTATATAGCCATCAAGCAGTGTCTGGCCCAGGGCCGGATTAAGAGCATCATGGGCTTGGTGCTGAGGATTTTGAAGGGCCTTAAGGGCCGTGCCTTGGCATGCACCCAGAGGAGGAAGGGTGCAGCCATGCATGCCTAATTCAACATGGGATGCTGTCTCTGAAGCCCATAAACACATCCCATCGGCAACTGTCCCTCCTTGTCCGGCCTTCGTGCTTTGTGGGGAGGTTCTGAGGGAGCTGCCTGGGAAAGCGAGCATAGAAGCCAGACTTCTGTGTTTACAAGTGACAGAAGAGCGGTAACAGTGAATATGGCCAACCCGGGGCCTATAGAAAAGGTAGGGGCCTGGAGCTGCAGCTCCAATAGCCCCTATGTTAATCTGGCCCTGGTCTGGCCTACCTGGTGATGACTGGTCCTGGCGCTCTGATCCGATGGCCTGGTCTTTAAAGGGGCAAATCCTTGCGATCCAGAAGTGGTTAAACCTGCAGGAGGACCGGTGTTTTTATCTATTAATGACTTTACTATTGCTTTAGGCCTGGTTCACATGTATGCGGGTTGGTGGTTCACATGTATGCGGGTTGGCAGTTCACATGTATGCGGGTTGGCAGTTCACATGTATGCGGGTTGGCGGTTCACATGTATGCGGGTTGGCGGCCCACATTTGCACAGGCATAGCAGCCCATTGATTTGAACGGGCTGCTATGCCCTGATTTTCCGCAGAAAAAAGGTGCATGCAGCATTTTTTTAAAATTCAGTGGCCTTGAAATCCATCCTGCTTTTGCACCATGCGACTTACCTGCAGTTCCTGCTCTGGCAAGCTTTCTGCATTTTTTGTATACGTGGGCACGGCATTTAAAAACAGTTTGCGTGTGCAGCAAAGGCAGGTAAGTCGCATGGTGCAAAAGAAGGATGGATTTCATGGCCACTGCATTTTTTTAAATTCTGCATGCACCTTTTTTCAGCTGAAAACGCAGGCATAGCAGCTCAAGCCCATTCACATCAATGGGCTGCTATGCCTGTGCAAATGTGGGCCGCCAACCCGCATACATGTGAACCGCCAACCCACATACATGTGAACCACCAACCCGCATACATGTGCACCAGGCCTAAAGCGATAGTGAAGTAATTTATAAACAACACCTCCTTCATGTTTAACCACTTCTTGACCACAAGGATTTGCCCTCTTAATGACCAGGCCATCGGATCGGAGCCGAGCGCCAGGACCAGTTATCACCAGTTAGGCCAGACACTGCTTGATGACCTATTTTAGGCCTGGTTCACAGAGTCTGTACTGACTGACTATATAATAATGTGCATAAGTGAACCAAAGCCCCTAAATTCAGCAATGAAATTGAAGTGAGGTGGAAATTTAATAATTTAAATTTAATAATAGAATACCGTGATAATACCGTATACCGTGGCAAAACCATAATCAATTAATCGCAGCATGAAAATCTGATACCGTCACAAGCCTAACTCAGACCAACCCGTCTGGCACCAACAATCAAGCCACATTCAAAGTCACTTAAATCCCCTTTCTTCCCCATACTAATGCTCTGTTTGAATATCAGCAAGTTGTCTTCACCATGTCTAGATGCCTAAATGCAGTTTGTTACCAAGCAATTGAACAGGTATACCTAATAAAGTGGCTGGTGGGTGAAGATCGAAAATATGATCAGTAATAATTGAATATGGTTTATTAAAAATGCTTACTAAATCGATCTGAATTACAAATGGTTTTCCCAACACACACAGATAATTTTCACCATCGATAAGAAGTGATCAACAAAATTCTGCCACAAACAATTGTCTCACTAAAAAAAAAATCAAATGGAGGGGCTATGGTTTTTTTCTGTTCAGTTTGAATATTTTCGTTTTGTTGAGTGATCAGTTGTCACTCACATGTCTGTGCCCATCTTCACATGGGGCCACGCATCCCATCCAATCCGCCAGATGGATGGAAATTCAGACCGCCATCTGTCTGGATTTGGCGGACACGATCGGATCCAATAGCAGCGGGTGTCAGCGGACATGTGTCTGATAACATCCGCTGCTCCATAGGGCTGAAAAACGGACAGGTGGACCTGATCGGACAGCCTGTGTGAAAGGGGCCCAAAACCTTATATATATCGCCTGTTTTTTTGCATACTAATGAATGATCGCCTGTTTTTTTGCATACTAGTCTCTTATCGAAAAAGCCAATTGGTTACCAAAGTTCTGAAAATTTTCGTTAGCAAGAATATAGCTTTGGAAGTGATGTATTGTAATCTATTCTTTCTGAGCATGCGTGGTCTTGGTTGCACAATTTTTTTTAAAAAATTTTTCGTACAAATGCCATACAGGCATACCCCGTTTTTACATACACTCGCGAATACAGCTTGACATGGCACTACTCCTAGTTTAACATTGGCGTCTATTGGAAATCTTGGTCAGCTTGACATGGCACTGCTCCTGAACCATAAATGACAGTGACAGGGACACCAAACTTAGGGAGCACTGTGAGGGGACCCAGGACTACAACAGATCCTATTTTGTGGCCGGCCAGCTTGCCTAGGTAATCTACCATGTCATAGTCCTGGGTCCCCTTAATGTGCTCCCCAAGTTTGGTGTCCTTGTCGCTTCTAGTTTGGGAGCAGTGCCATGTCAAGCTGACCAAGGTTTCCTATAGAGCTAGTGTATTAACATGCATTGAGAAGTGAAAAAGGTATTGCTTTACTTTTAAGTACATTTTCGTTTTTACATACACGCTCTGGTCCCATTGTGTACTTAAAAGTGGGGTATGCCTGTACTAATTACTCGGAAAGCGTTCGTTCTGTTATTGTACGAGAAAAATGTTCGGGTTTGTCCCTTGGGATAATTGCGCATGAACTGTCGTGATCTGCTCTTGAAAGCTGTGTACGAACGATCAGATTATTGTAGGATCTCTTGTGATATTTTTCGTACATTTTTCTCATCGTGTGTACTAGGCATAACTCTACCCAAAACCAAAAAATGTAAAAAGCATTGCATGTAGCTGGGCAATGGCTCATTGGCTTCAAATTTAGCTGTATTTGTGGCAACTGTAGCAGTGAGTCATGTTATTCATAAGAATACAGGCTCTTTAATATTCCCGTGGGGTGTGTGATGCTGGTAAATGGATTAATCCATGGGAACACAAATGAAGAAGTGTGGTGTAATCCTTTCCTTTTTTTGTTGCCTGATTTCACCTCCTGCTAATGCATCAGCTGCTTCCTATATTGGATATTAAAATAATGGACGCACAGTTCAGCCAACACGGAACTTCTTCTTTTCAGATGATAACTTTATTTCATTGACTGACGACTGCTTGACCTCATTTGTCACCTGTGGCATCATTTTTTTTTTTTTTTTCTTTCAAGATTCTGATTTACAAGGTGAAGGTTTACCATTCCAAAATAAGGAAAACCATGATTTAGCATTCATAACTACAGCATAGAGCATTTTGGAACTTACCCACTTACAAAGTAACCTGTTTTCATTGCCGTTCATTCCAAATTCATAATAACAGACTTGTTGCTGTAGGTAATCTCCCCCTTTTTTATTTTTTTTTTTACTTTGCAGGGGCTTAGCTTGTTACTAAAGGCCCGTACACACGTACCGATTGTCGGCCGTAAATATTCGGCCAACGTCCGATCGGCCGATTGTCGGCTTGTTAGTATGATGCTTCCGACAACCGACTGCGACTTTTCGGCTGAACAAAATCTGGTCTGCATACTATAAAATTTTTGTATGCCAACACCAGAACGGCCGATTGTTCGTCAGTCAGTACAGATTTCGGCTGACAAAAGAAAGATGAGCAAGACTAGGCATGCTCAGAGAAGAAAAAACACACGGAAAGTTAACCATCACATGACATCACTTCTGAAGTTGGTTGTTGTTGGCCGACAAAATTCGTGTGCAGTCTTGAGCACTTTTCAACCAACACGACAGCACTGGACAAAAGACGGCCAATCGTTCGGCCGACAATCGGTACGTGTGTACGGGGCTTTACTCTCTCTTGTATAAGATCCACTGCTCAAAGGATTATCAAATAATTTGAATATCCCATCTCCCGCAATGACTACCAAGCCACACAACTCAAAATTCATTTTATTGGATACAAAAATAAATTAAATCCATAAATAATTAGTGAGAAGACTCGGAAACTGTCCTAAGCCTTAAAATCATTTAAAGTGATTTTAAACTTTGGACATGAGCATATCTCTCAAGTGTGTACTCCATTAAGAGTACTAAATGTCATTTTTATGGGCTGCTTCGCTCCTCTGCAATCTGCATAAATCTCTTCTTACAAGTTTTTTTTCCTGACACCAAGGGAAATAAGGGGACACCGCGACAGCTCATTAACAGTAGCTCTATTCCTGTGTGGGGGCGAGGAGCTTCCCTTCCCTTCTCTTCTTCTTTCTTCTTTCTTCTTTCTTCTTTCTTCTTTCTTCTTTCTTCTTTCTTCTTTCTTCTTCCTCTCTCCTCCTCTCTTCTCCTCCTCTCTTCTCCTCCTCTCTTCTCCTCCTCTCTTCTCCTCCTCTCTTCTCCTCCTCTCTTCTCCTCCTCTCTTCTCCTCCTCTCTTCTCCTCCTCTCTTCTCCTCCTCTCTTCTCCTCCTCTCTTCTCCTCCTCTCTTCTCCTCCTCTCTTCTCCTCCTCTCTTCTCCTCCTCTCTTCTCCTCCTCTCTTCTCCTCCTCTCTTCTCCTCCTCTCTTCTCCTCCTCTCTTCTCCTCCTCTCTTCTCCTCCTCTCTTCTCCTCCTCTCTTCTCCTCTTCTCCTCCTCTCTTCTCCTCTTCTCCTCCTCTCTTCTCCTCTTCTCCCTCCTCTCTTCTCCTCTTCTCCCTCCTCTCTTCTCCTCCTCCCTCCTCTCTTCTCCTCCTCCCTCCTCTCTTCTCCTCCTCCCTCCTCTCTTCTCCTCCTCCCTCCTCTCTTCTCCTCCTCCCTCCTCTCTTCTCCTCCTCTTCTCCTCTCTTCTCCTCTCTTCTCCTCTCTTCTCCTCCTCCCTCCTCTCTCCTCTCTCCTCCCCCACTAATAAACTAAAAAATGGCCAACTCCTGGAGGGCAATCCATTATCTATCCAGTAAGTAAGTGGCTCTAAACATGACTAAAGCTGGATACACACTATCCAACTTTTGTGGTTAGATTTCCTTCAGATTTACCTTTTCTATGTAGTTCAGGGGCCTGCCTGATTGCATACAAATTTGTTTGACCTCCTATAATATGGTTTTGGTAAGTCTAAAGGAAAACGTCTTCAGAAAATCTTATAGTGTGTATGGCCCTTAATACTTGCCACTTTGACAAAATTTTGCAATGAAGCTGCTGGTGGCCCATGCAGCATCGCAAACAAGATTATAGGAGATCATAGAAGAAAGCGTAGGGGTAAAGGTGGGCAAGTATCCAAGTACTGTGCACTGGTCATCAGCATCTCTGCCATGGGGATTTTTTTCTTGTAACTGTACCTGTCCGTTCTAGAATATCTTATATTATTTTGTAAGAGGTAGTAAAGGATGTTGGTTCTGCAATTACTGCAACTCCTATTTCTGAACCCATCTAGCCTCTTGTGTAAATAATAATCAACCAATAGATTAAACTTGATAATTCTCGAAATCCCTATGTGATGTTTTCTGCCTTCTACAGATGGCTCAGTGTGTGACCAAAGTTCAGTTGTCCATCTCATGCGCAGATCTCTTGGATAAGGACATTGGTTCGAAATCTGACCCCTTGTGTGTTGTACTACAGAGCATTGGTGATGGAAAATGGTCAGAGGTAATTCAATTTACTTAATGTTATACTGCATATTATACATTTCCAATGTTACTTCTTGAATTTGATTCCCTTGGTGCATGTTAACTAAATGACCTGCATCTTTAATCTTTTACTGTAGCTGGCAAGAACGGAGAGGGTGAAGAACTGCCAGAGCCCGGAGTTCTCCACAAAGCCAGTCATTGATTACTACTTTGAAAAGGTTCAGAGTATCAAGTTTGGAGTCTACGACATTGACAACAAATCTGTGGATCTAAATGATGACGATTATCTTGGGGGCTACGAGTGTACCCTAGGCCAGGTATGACCCCTGCTCTGGGAATAATATACGTATAATGATGACAGCAGCTTTGATTTAATCTCTTGGGGGTAGAGAGTCTCAAGTATTGGCTTTGACCAGGTAAGACTCAAATTTCAACCTGACTGCTACCAGTTTTGCTGCATTCCAGCACCAGGAAAACACAATCGGCATTAAATAACCTTTTAGCTTCTCTACAGCAAGAGTATAACACGAAAAAATAAATCCCAGCCTGTCTGACTCTAATAAAACAAATACAGTTTATTTCTTATTTGCCAATAAATACTTTATTTCTTATTTGCCAATGGTGCCACCACGTAGTGTCTGTGTAGCTGAGGCTTCCTCAAGGTTTGAAAGATTTTGGGAAAATTGATAGAATGTGATTACTTGGTTATTCTATGGCGCTTTTCCACTACATGGAACCGAACGGTGCGGCACGCTTTTGTGCTTTTCCACTGCTGGTACCGCATGGTATAGTGTCGGAACGGTTCGGTACGGCGGCGCTTTTCCACTGCATGGAACCGAACGGCACGGTACAGCTCTGAAAAAACAGTACCTACTCGATTGTGGTTCCAACAGGTACCATATCCCACAATCCTTTGCATGCAGTCACTACTAGCCACTGATTGGTCAGAGAATCCCATCCACCCCGTTGTTATCCCACCCACTTAACTTTAGTACTACTTTAGTGGAAAAGCAAACTGTACCGAACCGTTCCAACACCGTACCATGCGGTACCAGCAGTGGAAAAGCAAACCGGGCCAAGCAGGGCCGAGTAGAGCCTAGCCAGGACTTGCAGTGGAAAATAGTTCCAATAGTTTCTTGGGAATCTGCAGCACCCTTTTCTAGTCAAACAAGCTTTCCAAGAGCTTTTTCAAATTAATTTCCAAATAGGAGGGTTGACCTTTATCACAACCCCTCAACGGTACCCTTACAGTGTTCCAAATAGAAAACCAGTGTTTCCATCCCTTTAGGTGGGCATTGGTCCTAAACATTATTGTAGCAAATTATACCACTATAGCAAGGCATACCTGAAATCTAACCCTCGGCTCTGTACACAGTGTAAGGAAAGCCTTCATAGTGCCTTGTTATAGATAGGGAAACAACATTTTGAATTTTGTGACAATTTGAGAAAATTACAACATCTGCAGGTTTAAATGGAAATGCAAATAACTTTATAAAAATGACTTTTGTAGCAATTTTCTCTTTATAATATTGCCTTTTTTTGTCTGTAGATTGTGTCAAATCGTAAGCTGAAAGGGACCTTGCAACTGAAGGCGGGAAAACCTGCAGGAAAAGGAACAATTACTGTGAGTTATTAGGTTGTAAGATGCAAAAAAGAGAAAACAAAACGTATTAAATGGTGTAAAAACTTTAACTGCTTATTTACCACTTAAAGCGGAGTTCCAGCCTCCAAATACCTTTTTTAAATAAAAATACCCCTATAATACTAATCCATCGCCCTTTACAGAACCGCTATTCTCATATTTACAAGGTGTACAGTATTGGATTTTAGTCAAAATCTTACTTTTAAAAACGCTGTCTGGGCGTGGCCATCTTGGATGTGGGCATCTGAAGCCGCAGTGTAATCTGCTGCGTCCTTCTTCCTGATTCCAGGGAGTGGTCTGGGAGTTCTTCCTGATTCCAGCCTCCTGGGAATGATGACAAACAGCTCCCAGGATGCAATGCAAAGGCAGAAGTGATGTCGGTGGCCGTGGCCACAGAAGGGGGGAGAAGGAGGAAGTACAATCAAAAATGCCCTGAAAATAAGGCAAGGGACCCCGAAAAAAAATTTAAAATGCCCAATTGTTGATCAGCATAGCGAGCACTCCAGGAATCACTAAAGTTGCAAAATAGGCCGGAACTCCGCTTTAAGCCCCAGCCCTATTTTTTGTTTACAAGTTAAAACCAGTATTTTTTCCTAGAAAACTACTTAGAACTCCCAAACATATATATTTTTTTTAGCAAAGACTCTGGAGAATAAAATGTCGGTCATTGCAAAATTTTTTGTCACGCGGTATTTGCGCAGCGGTCTTTAAAACGCCATTTTTTTGGAAAAAATTAGAAAAATCACATTTCACTGCATTTAAAAAATACTAAACAGTAAAGTTAGCCCATTTTTTTTTTATATATTGTGAAAGATGATGTCACGCCGAGTAAATAGATACCCAACATGTTACAGTTTAAAATTGCGCCCCCCCGTGGGATGGCGACAAACTACGGTCAATTGAGATCTCAATCTGCGACGCTTAAAATTTATTTAATGGTTACCAGTTTAGAGTTAGAGTGTAGCTCTTTTTTTTAAATTATTGCCCACGCTCTGGCGATCGCGGCGATACCTCACATGTGTGGTTTGAACAGGGATTTCATTCTCGGCTCGACTTGCGTATATGTTTTTTTTTTTGTGCGCGAGCGAATGGTGACGGGGGCGGCTAAATTTTTTTATTTTTTTTTCCTATTTATTTTTTCTTTTTTTTTTTTTTTTTACTTTATTACAGGTTTTTAAAAAAAAAAAAAAAAATCTGATCACTTTTATTGCTGTCACAAGCAATATAAACATCCCTAAAAGACCCTAGACCCCTCCACTACACTTCCCTGTATGCAAAACGACGAAAACTGCATTTTTGCATACAGCCGTTTTTCTAATCTGCCGCCTTTTGCAGCACAGTTACCCGGAAGTGACGTCATGGACGCCGCCTCCGGGTTACGTCATCGGAGACTCGATCAATGCTGTTTCCGGCATTCATCGGGACTCCATCCAGCCGGCGGACGTTCCGGCTGGGTGCCCGGGGCTCCCGGTGGGACGGGAGCCCCGAGCAAAGCCACGGAAGGCGGCAGGAGGGGGGGGGACGTCCCCTCCCGCTCAACCGGGTAACGATCGAGCGGCCGCATCGGTCGTTACCGATGGAAAGCCGACCGTCGGCTTCAAACCACGGTACCGGGATGATGCCTCTAGCTAGAGACATCATCCCGGTATACCCCCGCAAAGTTACCCGACGTACCGGTACATTGATATGCGGTAAGTGGTTAAGCACACTTTGAAATATCTTGTGATCATCGGTTTTATAGTAATTACACGTTTTAATTTTTTACAGTTTCCTACTCATGTTCCTCTGAATTAAGCACACTTTTTCTCAGGTTTTTTTTTTTTTTTTTTTAAATCTGGATGGTTGCTGCGGGCATGGTACACTCGATGCAGGGCTGTGTGAGCAGCATGGTACACTCGATGCAGGGCTGTGTGAGCAGCATGGTACACTCAATGCAGGGCTGTGTGGGCAGCATGGTTAAAGCAAAAAGGATCTGGCATGGCAAACCTTCAGCAAATTTTAGGTCTTAAAGTCATGAGATTTTGATAGAAGAAAAACAGCGGTCATGCCTTACAACAATGATTAGAGAGCAACATATGTCAGTGGTGATCTATTGACCACCATTGATAACTTAAAATGTTGCCTAAATAAGAATTTTATATATAAATTATTACTTTTTATTATATTTTTTTGCTGTATACGCCCACCTCCCAGCATCCTAAACCTCTTAAAGGTATGGGAGTGTAACAGATCCCCCAATACTTGGACCAAGTATTTCTGACTTAAGTCCCCAGAATCTCAAGTGATGCAGTGACCTGGCCCCTCAATTCCCCCCAAACATTAGCCTGAGCTCAATGAAGGGTAAAACAAAAGACACTTTATTCACCAACTCACTTCCAGTATATACAGTCTCATGAGTTTGATTTCATTATCATATGCAAATGTAATTATATACAGAACATCGTTAACATACCTTGGCCTTCTGGAAAGAGACAATAGGTGAATGAGACTGCAACATTATCATAATTCAACAAACAACAAGCCCAAAACATAGCCAAATACACATTCCTAGAAGTGTAAAGATGAAAGCAGAAGACATAGGCTCTCAGACTTCCCGTCTCCATTTTCAACACACCTTATTATAACTGCCAATACACATCCCCACAGTAGACGTCATTAGCATCTCTTTAGTCTCTCAATGTGTGGAGAAGTCTGTGTGGAGAAGTCCTCTGCTGCAACAGGCAGCTTTAGGCCTGTAACATTGATCCCATTCTGAATCTGTATCTTGGGGTGACATGGATTTGAGTCCAAAGCAACACTACTCCCATTGTCCCCCAGCATATACCCCCACACAGAGGTGCACTCCCCTACAAGCCAGGGCCCATAGTCCGTGGGCAGGAGGCTGGCCTCCACACTCCTCCAGTAGCCCGTGGTGAACGTCCCAGGAAATTGCGTTCGTCACAGGGAGGCATTGGCGCCAAGAGATTTATGCAGTTTTTTTTTAATGTATTAATGTTCCACAGGAAGCAGGCATTGATCTGTGAAATGCAGCGAGCAAGCAATATGACCCAACTTGGATAAATCTTATGGGGGTCTTTAATACTCTGTCAGTGATGGCGAACCTTGGCACCCCAGAGGTTTTGAAACTACATTTCCCATCATGCTCAACTACACTACAGAGTGCATGAGCATCCTGGGAAATGTAGTTCCAAAACATCTGGGGTGCCAAGGTTTGCCATCACTGATCTATGTGTATACACTATATTGTCAAAAGTATTGGGACATCTACCTTTACACGCACATGAACTTTAATGGCATCCCACTCTTAATCCGTAGGGTTCAATATTGAGTTGGCCCACAGCAAAAACAGCTTCGACTCTTCTGGGAAATCTGTCCACAAGGTTTAGGAGGGTGTCTATTGGAATGTTTGACCATTCTTCCAGAAGCGCATTTGTGAGGTCAGGCACTGATATTGGATGAGAAGGCCTGGCTCGCCAGTCTCCACTCCAATGTATCCCAAAGGTGTTCTATTGGGTTGAGGTCAGGACTCTGTGCAGGCCAATCAAGTTCCTCCACCCCAAACTTGCTCGCCCATGTCTTAATGGACCTTGCTTTGTGCATTGGTTCAAATAATTTGGTGAAGGGGGGATTATGGTGTGTGGTTGATTTTCAGGGGTTGGGCTTGGCTCCTTAAATCCAATGAAGGGAACTCTTTAGCCGTCAGCATACCAAGACATTTTGGACAATTTCATGCTCCCAAACCTTCCTGTTCCAACATGACTGCGCACCAGTGCACAAAGCAAGGTCCATAAAGACATCTGCATTCTTATGTATGAATTTGTACAATGTTATATTCGTATGTGCTCTCACAATTTGTGCAGCAATTGGGGGTTTTAATTTTTCTTTAATGTAATAAAATACATTTGATATGATTATTTATGGTCTCATAGCTTTAAAGTCCTGTGTAGTTTATCCCATAGGGATTTTGATTGCATTGTTTCATCTTAGCTTAACCTGCCCACTTATGTGTTATTAGTTCATTTTTTCTCCTTTGTTGCAAGATGGAGTAGTTAGCAGGTAGCTTGTCTCTGGGTCCAGGAGCTGTAATTTTGGTTGTTGCCTGCAATGCCACTGCTGGTGAAAACTGTCATTGCAGCTTGTAACCTGACATGCAATAAAATGAACAGGCTGGAGGGTCCTGCTGTATATTCTAAGGAGTTTAAAAATGATACATTACAGTAAACCCCCCCTCCATTGCGGGGGTTACGTTCCGGACCCAGCCGCGAAAAGTGAAAATCCACGAAATAGAAAAACCCTATTAAAATGCATTGTAGGCATGTTTTTTTTTACTGTCACTGTACGTGTAAAAGCATTTTAAGGGCTTTAAACACACTTTTAAAACAATAGAAACTAATTTAAACACATAAAAGATACTGAGAGACATCACAAGAGCTATGGAAAACACAAAAATATTTCATTTTTAATGATTTATATAGCAAAATAACATTACAAAAAAAAACGCAATATACCGGGACCGCAAAAACTGAACCGCGATGGAGCGGGGGTTTACTGTAGTTTCACTTACAGTAATAGGTTTAGAAGGAGCAGAAATCAGAAAGAGGTAGAAAACATATTACTAACAGAATCATCCAAGCTATATGGTAAAGTGTGACTTAAAAATATTGAGAACCTTCATACTTGTGTGTGTGTGTGTGTGTTTTTGCTTTTTTTTTTTTTTTTTCTTAAGTTTGTGCTAAAATGTTTGACTTTTTTTATTTTTATTTCAAAACAGATTGTTGCAGAGGAGCTTAAAGACACTCGAGTTGTAAATCTAGAGGTGGAAGCTAGGAACCTTGACAAAAAGGTATTGCAATAATGCTGATGATCATCAGTCTTGCTGCGACTGACCTCACAGACCCATACATCCCAACTTTAGAACTTCAGAATGAGGGACATTTGAGGCTGATGTAAGCATGTCACGTCAAAAAGTGGGTGTGGTCAGACTGGTAACAACGAAAGGGGCTTAACTGGCATGGTTAAGCAAAAATCCTCCTTCCACACCGCTCATTGTAGCATAAATTATAAATGATCTTATTCCCTACCACCAACCCTCCCACCCCATATCACCCCCATCATTACACAGGACCCCCTCTCCCATACTAACCCCATCATTAAACACAGAGGGTATTTTTTAGAGCGGAGAGGCAGGGAGGGGGATTATTTTTTTTTGTGGTGGAGAGCCAGGGAGGGGGATTTGTTCAGGGTGAAGAGGGGGGGGGGGTTTAGGGGGGAGAAGCACGGAGGGGGGGTTTTAGGGTGGAGGGAAAGCTGGGGGGAGAGGCAGGGAGGGGAAATGCAGGCAGGGAGGGGGGAAGGGATTTTGTGTTTGGGTACCCCGTAGCTGCCAATCACTGCTCCGCACCACAACACTCAGCAGCCACACCCTCCCCTCTCCATGAAGTTCTGCAGCAGCTAAGACACCCAGGGAAAGCTATCAGAGGTGGGGGGAGGGGAGGCCTGGCTCACGACAGGACACACCACTCACCGGCGAGAGCAGCCACCCACAGAGGGTCCCAAGGAGGGGGAAGCATGTCCCCGGAAAGAGTCACCCACTGAGCTAAGGGGGAGTTCTGGGGCCAGTAGAGGGGACAGTGTACGCGGGGACACTTAACCCCGTTCTGTAGCGCATGACACCTATCCATGTGTGCAGTGTCGGGAGAGGCTGGGAGGCAGTAAGCAAGACCTAGAGTCGGACGGCAGAGTGGGTGCCTACAAAGCACCTCATCAATTGCTAGAATTCCGGCGGTCCTAGCAATCAGGGACTGAGAGAAAGATTGAAGTAGAGGGGGAGAATCAGAGAGAGCAAGCATGTAGGAATCCTCACTGGGTGCAATGTGTGAGAGTACGCATTGCATTCATGCTATGCTTCATTGAGGATATCCCACTGGGAGGAGCCCACTGCTGGAACATGCTTCGGCAGTGGACTCTGGGACTTCAGGTAAGATCCGTGGGACTTACTTGACAGCCCGGGACAGTCCCACGGAATCTGGGATGGTTGGGAGGTATGCAGACCCACTGTTCTCCAGTCCCTGGATGTATCTTGACAATAATGTCAGAATCCACCCAGATGCCTGACTGGCAGCTGGCTCAGCCTTGCAGTGAGCCAACTGCTCCTGCCGCCTCCCAAGCCCAGGGTTCAAATGAGCGTTGGAGGGGCAGAGCAGAGAGTGGTGACTGACAGTTGCCACTCTATGCTCAGTTAAGACTGAGAACTGAGCGATCAGCTGCCATGTGAAATCTCAGTTCTTGGACTTAGAACTGGCGGGGGGACGATGCTGCAGCCATATAGATGAGTATGTTTGTTAGATTTGAACACCTGTCAATTTTTATTGCTGTCTGTGCCCCCATTGGAGAGATTCACCCTATCTATTTGTCCTCCAATGTTCTGATCGAATTGAAAGTAAAAGAAAAGCCTACATTTTGGGTTGACATCAGAACAGTAATGGGGGAAAATCTCCCAATGGGGATACAAGTTCTGGTATGGGGAAAATATAATTTCCAATAAAAATGATATGATTTGATACACAGTAACAATATTGGGTCTATTTGATTTCAATTTGTAAATAGGCAACGTGAAAAGAGATCCTATAGCTCCACCTGAAAATAGCAAATATGAAACCTTAATGCAATATTTCAAATTTACTTTAATGTAAGAATGGACAGATGGGTAATATCACAGGATACAGTGCATCTGGGCAGAATACATTTTCTAGTATCTAGTTATCCAAAGTGGGTAAAGTTACTGGCTATATAATTGAAGAATACTTCTGTCTAAATTGTAACCTCTACAAAACTGAGGAAACTGTACCTACTGAAACCACTGTCAGTGTATCAGACCTTTTATTTTGTACTAACTGTTTAATATCCTGTTATGTGCAGCTATTTCTATATGTATTTTTTTTCTTCAATTCTTATTTGTAGGATTTCCTTGGCAAATCCGATCCATTCCTAGAGTTGTACAGGCAAGGAGATGACGGATCCTGGCAGCTAGCACACAGGACAGAGGTAGATTATCTCCTACACATTATGACTTTTTGCCTTATATGACCTCTTTATTATGGACCTGTGTTTTGTCCATACAACGCAAAGCAAGAGGTTCACCCTAAAGTTCACTATAGTAAAAAAAAAAACAAAAAAAACTGGCAGCTTAAAACACATCTAAACCCAAAAATGAAATTGTATTCTATTGCATATTACCAGCCTTGTATGTGGTGGCTGCATTAGTTCTCATTTTTCAGGATTTATTTTTTTTTTAAACTCCATTTGCATCTGTTAGGCTCCATGCAAACTAGCATTTCTCTGTCGCTCATTGACAGACGCAGTCCTCTTGATTAATATCAAATTGGGTTATGCTGCCCTCTACAGGAGTAGGACTAGGCAGAAGGAAAAACGTTCTGGCCACACCTTAGGGGCAGTCCCAGAGGGTATATCCTCTCTCTCTCTGCTACAGGATGTTAGTTTTTTTCTGTCTAGTCAGGAGTAAGGACCTAAGTTCCTTGCTGGGATCTTTGGTTCTGGCAAGATTTTTTTAGAAAAAATTTTTTTTAGGCAGCTTTTTTCTCCAGTTGTTCCTGTGAGATCTTCAACCAATTATGCTGGAGCTGGGCGACGGGCTGGATGTTGAGATCCAGTGGTCACCCCAGTCAGCCTACGAGCGCGTGCAGGCCCTAGCTCCGCGCTGGGTCGGCCTCGACATAGTCCGACTGGACAGGGACTGACCCTGCGAGTTAAACGTCTCGCCGGGACGCCGACGACCAGTTGGAAACTGAGTCGCGGCGTCCGTATTGGTCGACAGCCCCCTCACCTCGGTGGAGAGGGGTTCTGTCAGGAGGGGATGCCCGCCGGTTCCAGGAAGGGTAAGTAGTATGTTCCCCCTCTCCCCTGTCGGGTTTTGGGAATAGACACGGGCCCCCCTATGGATGGTCGGACCCTTTTGATCCTGGGTCCCTCCTCTATCCTATAGCATGTGTCACAGATCTCCCTCTTGAGTGTGATTTGGTGAATAGGAACCAGGAGGCTTGGTTTGGGAGCTGACTATCGGAAGTCACTGTATAAGTGAGCACTGTAAAGATGACTGAAGTCAGTGACTGGCATTACTGTTAGGATGGCCATGTAAGAGGGTGATATGATCCTACCTTATACATAAGGTTGCAGTTGCCTGGACTACCGCTATCCGCCGCCACCATCCTCCTGCAGGCCGCCATCCTCCTGCAGGCCGCACACCTCCCGCAGGCCGCACAGGCCGATGCCTGCCTTCCGCAGGCCGCACAATGTAGCAGGCCGCTGCCATCTTTCCACAGGGGCCGCCGCCATCCTCCCGCGGGACCGCCATCTTGGCGTAGCCTCGTGTCTCCGGCATGGGGGTGGCCATTTTGGAGATGACCAGCTACCTCGAGGTTTAGCAGGGGAGGCGCCGGAAGGCGTGTAAAGGGGCGGAGCCGCCTCCTTTACCCGGGAAAACGATCCAAAAGACTTCCTGTCTGTAAGGGACAGTACTGAGAGCAGTTTGGTAGAAGCTTCTGTGCATCAGGTGGTGAGCCCTTGGGGTCTCTCTCTCTCTCTCTGTGGGGTCCGAAGCAGGTAACACTGAGGGGCGCTGTTGCGCTGGGGGATTACAACATTTTTTTCTTTGCAATTTTTTTTTTTGTTTGCTGGCAAGTGTCTTGGATTAATCATGGACCCTGCCACACATGTATCCCCACCTGATCCCCTCGAGGTGGCCGCAGGACCCTCCAGTGCCCCACTTATGATTGATGCATTATCAGCAGTTTTGGAGTCTTTGGTATCCCGGGTGGAGGTGGCCTGTCGGGGACGGGGGGGCAAGAAAGCGACCCCCGCCTACCCCGATTTCATCTGACACTTCAGATACGGATTCTGAGCTTGCCACTGCAGCTGCAGGTCCCTCTTCTGGGGCTGCTGTTTCGGGTACGGTCTCCTCAGACAGTGAGGAGGACGTTTCTGCCTCCGCCATAGCGCAAGAAGAAGCGTTGGTGGACGCACTTATGTCTGTCCGGGAAACCTTAAGTCTTGAGGTAGCTGACACTGAAATTCCTTTTGGTACTAGCAAGCCTACCAAAATGGCGAAGGTTTTTCCCTTGCCCAAATGTTTTGGTAATCTAATTAAAGAAGAATGGGGTCGTCCGAAACGAACCCCTGCTATTTCCAAACGCATTGCTAGGCGCTATCCGTTTGAGGAATCCCTCCTTAAAAAATGGACGGTACCACCATTGGTGGACTCACTGATTTCCAGACTAAATAAAGCCACTGTTATCCCATTGGAGGACGCTCCGTCCATTAGGGATCCGGTGGATCGAAAAGTGGAAGCAGAATCCCGCTCCATTTTTTCCCTGATAGGGTCAACCTTTAGGCCAGTGGTTGCCATTGGTTTAGTTTCACAAACATTGACAGAATGGACCAAATTGTTACGCCGTGACCTAAAGGGGAGAAGTATCCCCCCGGCAGTATCAGATTTGCTGGAGCAGATTATACAAGGGCTACAGTTCATCTGTGATGCCGCCCTGGATGCCACTCCCTTGTTATGGCGTGCATCGGTTTCAGCAGTGGTCCTCAGACGCGTGTTGTGGTTAAAGTGCTGGTCGGCGGATCAAGGTTCCAAAAAAGCTTTGGCTAATCTCCCTTTTCAAGGGGATCGCCTGTTTGGGGCCACCTTGCATGAGATTATAAAGGATCTCACTGGGGACAAGAGCACTTTTTTGCCACAGACTGCTAAGGGTAAAGGACCTCGTAACAGGCGAGGACCTTCCTTTTCCGCTCATAAAAAGTTTGTTCGTTCCGCTGGGGCGGGCGATAAGGGGAAGCCCTCCAAAGCCCCTTCGGGTGAACAAAAGTCCGGCTCAGCCAAACCTGAAGATAAGACCAATACAGCCTGAAGGTGCGCCCCCACCCATATCGGGTGGGGGGACGTCTTCACCGGTTTCCGGATCCATGGCTTTCCAGAATCCCGGACAAAGGGGTTCGCGGGGTCATACGGTCGGGATACAAGATCGAGGTGCGATTCTTCCCTTCCAACATTCCACTATCCCCGGTTTGCTTAAAAGCTTTGCGGGGGGCAGTAATGGACTTGATGCAACAAGGAGTGGTAGTTCCCGTTCCTTGAGCAGAACATTTTCAGGGGTTCTATTCGAACCTATTCACAATACCCAGAAAGGAGGGCAAGGTGTGTCCAATTCTGGACTTAAGAGCACTCAATCATTTTGTCCGGGTACAAGAATTCAAGATGGAGTCCATCTGAACAGGGGTGGCCTCCCTGCATCAGGGGGATTTCCTGGCGTCCAGAGACAGCTTCACAGGACATCAGCGTTTTCTTCACTTTTCCCAAAGATCATTCCTAGTTCCCACCAGGAGATTGAACTATCTGGGCCTAACTTTGGAGACATCCTTGGCAAGGGTATGTCTCCTTACGGAGAAGCTCCGGAAGATTCAGTGAACGATTCGGATGTTGCTGTCGGTCAACTGGCCTTCCCTTCGGACTTGCATGAGGATCCTGGGACTGATGGTAGCCTTCTTAGAGGCAGTACCGTATGCCCAGTCTCCTACCCGAATTCTCCAAAAGGAGATTCTTTTCAAATGGAATCGGAATCCCTATTCTCTGGACAATCGGATCCGGTTGAGCGAGCGGACCAGGGAGTCTCTGGTCTGGTGGCTTCGGTCTCCGATGCTCAGCCAGGGGAAGTCATTTCTTCCGATAGAATCCAGGTTACTGATGTATTGGAACTGAGAGCGATCAGACTTTGTCTGATTTACTGGACCGAGCAGCTCCAGGGCAGCCCGGTTCGGATCCAGCCGGACAATGCAACGGCCGTGGCTTATGTCAATCACCAAGGGGGCACCTAGAGTGTCCTGGCGGCCTTTAAGTGGCCAGCATTCTTCGTTGGGCGGAACGGTTTGTTCCGGCTCTCTCCGCGGTATTCACTCCGGGGGTGGAAAATCGGCAGGCAGATTATCTCAGCCGTCAGATTCTGGATCAAGGGGTATGGCCTCTTCATCCAGAGGTATTTCACCAGCTGTGCCTTCATTGGGGCACCCCGGAGGTGGATCTGTTGGCAGTTCGGCTCAACAGGAAGGTGTGGAGGTTTGTAGCCCGCTCCCGAGATCCTCGAGCGGACGCAGCAGACGCGCTGGTCGCCCCCTGGGGGGACAGTATCAGCTACTGTATGCCTTCCCTCTTCTCAAGTTGCTGCCGAAACTTCTTCGCAGGATAGAGGTGGAGGGAATTCCAGTTATCCTGGTAGCTCCGGACTGGCCTCGTCGGGCCTGGTACCCCGACCTGGTCAGGCTGGTCGCGGACGCTCCTTGACGACTTCCTCTCAGGGAGGATCTGCTGGCTCAGGGACCGATCTTCCATCCTGCTTTACGATCGCTGGTTTTAACGGCCTGGCTATTGAGACCCAGGTGCTGAAGGACAAGGGATTGTCAACTTCAGTTATTCCTACTCTAATTAAAGCAAGGAAAGCGACTTTCAGAAAAACCTATCATCGCGCATGGAAGTCTTAAGCCCCGTACACACGTACCGATGGTCGGCATACAAATGTTCCTCTTTTCTCCCCGGGATGTCGGTGTCTGCTGAAAAGTGCAAAGACAGCACAAGGACAGCACAAGAATTTTGTCCGCCGACTGCAGAAGTGATGTCATGTAATGGTTAACTTTCCCTGTGTTTTCTATTTTCTGAGCATGCCCAGTCTTGCAAATCTGCGGTCTGTCGGCCGAATTGTGTACTGACAGGCGAACAATCGTCCGTTCTGGTGTCGGCATACAAAAATTTTCATGTTTGCAAGAAAGACTTTTGTCCGCGGATTGTGCGCAGACATCTGTCGGAGGCACCATACTAACACGCGTACAATCGGCAGATCCTTCGTCCACCGACGTTTGTATGCCGACGATCGGTACGTGTGTACGGGCCTTTATATCGCGTGGTGTGAATCCCTTGGATTTCCTCCACGTGCCTATTCGGTGACCCGAATCTTGGCTTTTCTGCAACAGGGGGTTGAGCAGAAGCTGGCCTTGAGTACTATCAAGGGTCAGGTTTCAGCATTAGCAATCTTCTTTCAGAAGCCTTTGGCTACTCATTCCTTGGTGCGGAATTTCATCCAGGTGGTGCGGCACTTGGCTCTGCCAGTGCGCGCGCCTTTACCGCCCTGGGATCTTAATTTGGTGTTGTCGGTTCTTCAGAAACCTCCCTTTAAAAATATTAGGGAGATTCCCTTGCTTACGTTATCCCAGAAGGTGGCCTTCTTGGTGGCCATCACTTCTGCACGCAGGGTGTCAGAACTGGCCGCATTATCTTGTCGTTCCCCATATCTGGTGGTTCATAGGGTTAAGGTGGTTCTTCGTCCGAATCCATCCTTCCTTCCTAAAGTGGTTTCAGAGTTTCATCTGAATGAAGATATATTGTGTTACCTTCCCTGTGTCCTAAGCCCAGTCATCATCGGGAGTTTGCGTTGCATTCCTTGGATGTGGTTCGGGCAATCAGGGTATACTTGAAAACTACGGACTCGTTTCGTGAGACGGATTCACTTTTTGTGATCACGGATGGCCCCAAAAAGGGGTTGCCTGCATCTGCCGCGACTATCTCCAAATGGATCAGACAGACGGTGGTACAGGCTTATTCTATTAAGGGTCGGAATCCTCCGTTCCCTGTTAAGGCGCACTCCACTCGGGCGCTTAGTGCTTCCTGGGCCTTCCGCCATCAGGCGTCAGTGGTCCAGGTTTGCAAGGCGGCTAAAGTTGATGTGTTGGCATCGGCGGATGTCTCTTTTGGCCGCAAGGTTTTGCAGGCCGCAATTTGAGGAGACCGTTGGTCTACCTCGAGGGTTTTTTTTTTTTTTCTGTTGGGTTTTCAGTTGAGTCTCATCCTTTGGTTTGATGAGCCTTTAAGACTTCTAGTCGGCACCGGTTGGGCCTTCTGGATTTATATTTTGATTTCTGTTATTCCCACCCCTCATTTGTGGCACTGCTTTGGGACGTCCCAATTTGATATTAATCAAGAGGACTGCGTCTGTCAATGAGCGTCAGAGAAAAATGGATTTTTGTAAAATCTTATCGTAAAATCTTACCGTAAAATCCTTTTCTCTTAAGCTCATTGACAGACGCAGTACCCGCCCCTCTACTTTTGAGTTGGGTTGGGTTAAATTCTCTGACACTGCTTTGTGACATAACTGACATCCTGTAGCAGGGAGAGAGAGGATATACCCTCTGGGACTGCCCCTAAGGTGTGGCCAGAACGTTTTTCCTTCTGCCTAGTCCTACTCCTGTAGAGGGCAGCATAACCCAATTTGATATTAATCAAGAGGACTGCGTCTGTCAATGAGCTTAAGAGAAAAGGATTTTATGGTAAGATTTTACAAAAATCCATTTTTTTTTTCCTAAAAAAAATCTAGAAAAAATGCTGGATGAAAAATACTGAAAATAGCACTTTTTTTGACAGCTTCTAGTAGCATTTTAATAGCTTTTTGTTAAGCTTTTATGAGCATTAGCATTTTATTAGCAATTTTGCAGTACAAGAAGAAGAAAAAAAAAAGCTAAAAAAAGCGGTTAGGAGCATTCAGCATTTTTTTTTTCTGCTGGGAAAACGCTCCAAGAAACTCTACAAAAACTATTTTTTTTACTGCTCCCAGAAGCTCAAAAAAATGCGGATAGCCTGAAGTAGTGTGTGGGGACACATAGGAGAACACGATTTACATGCAGTCTCCCGGTACTCTTGAACTCTTTGGTATTGTCCCCCTTTGGGATGCTAAACCGCTACCGCTGTTAATGACTAGGGCACAACTGGGAGTCCTGCGTAATGCTTATGCTCCCCTTGTATCCCCCCCCCTTTTTTTTTATTTTTTCCCTTTCTCACTAAATGTTCATGTGTTTATTCCTAGAATTTCAGCCTACCTTTGTATTAGCATTATTGATGATTACCCTCCCCCTTGATGTTTGCTGTTTACCCTCTTATGACCCAACATGGTCTTTTCTTTTGCTCCTGTTACATTGTACTCTCTATACATATGTACCTCTTCCCCTCTTGTACCTTTTTTATACAAAAACCTTTATTGCTTTCAATAAAAAGGAGCAGAAAGAAAAATGCTAATAACAGCTTCTAGGAGCTTAAAAAATGTTAGTGTGCATGTAGCCTTAACCTGCAAATACCACACTTCATGTCTCTGGGTGGCTACTCTCACTCCCCTGCTGAATCTATGGAAAATGTTATGTTTGTCACTCAGGCTGAACTTCAAACCTCTTTCTTTGCTATTATCCCAAATAATGCCGCACAATAAATAGAAATGGTGTAGTTCAATTTTAAATATTTAATTATTTGTAATTTAAAATGCTTGGGAAAATACTAAATCGCATGCATAAACTTCAAGTGTATCTCAGATATTACAAAATATGTTCATTAATTCTATTATGCATATAATCATGCTTATATATCTATATTGTGCAGGGAAAAAAGGTCCATATAAAAATATATAAAGTGCAGTCACAAACAATCCACTCTCAAAAAAGTGTCAATAGTGCTGTAAACGTGCAAATGTAAAGCCCGAAAACAGATTCAAAGTGACAATGTGCTTTAACAGGTGTCCCAGTAATAATACACTTTGAACTGTGCACCCCCTTATGGTTGGGTCCTCACCTCAATTCGTGTGACCTTGCGGTTAAGCTTGGCCATAAACACTTAATGCCTTCCATGGCAATGAACAGTTTTTCAATCCCCCCCAGTTGAGGATCTTCTCTAGGGGGATCACTCTTTGTAGCAAACATTGGTGGTATCGTACATAGGGGAAAAGAAACTCAATAGTGCTGAAACCTGGCTCAATGGTTCCTCTGTAGTCTCCTCTTGCGAGGCTCCTCTTGTACTGGGTAAGTGTATAGGGGGGAAAGCTGGTCAGCCTGTATGTCTGGGTTGTAGGAGGCTCACACTCTCTCACTCTCGCTTCTCCCCGTTCAAGCGCTGTTCCTCCTCCCTCTCGCAACCGCTTGAGATACACTTGAAGTTTATGCATGCGATTTAGTATTTTCTTGAGCATTTTAATTGCAAATTATTGAATACTTAAAATTGCACTACACCATTTATATTAATTGTGAGCCATTATTTGGGATAATTGTACTTACACTTGTGAGATAGTGGAGTGCCTGCAGCATCATTTTTATACATCTTGGTTGCTCGCAGGACTATATAATTATCTTTCTTTGCTATACAGTACTTCATTATATGGGGTATGAGGGGATTAGTAAGTAACACATTAAAGGTATACAGCTGTGTGTAACAAAGACAGTCTGTCAATGTCTAAAGATGCAGATAGTATGTTTCAGCTGTAAAATGGTACCTGGGTAGGTGTAGACTCATTATAGAAAGGTGGGTGTTGCCTCACAAAAGTGAACCCGTCTAGCAAGTTGGGTCTCCTTCCCTAGGAGACAGATTGCTGCAGGAGAAGAGGATTTGTGTAGAAAGGTACGCAAGTGTGTCTGTCCAAGCATGTCTGGCTTTAGGGCCGGCTCACACCAGAGCGCAATGCAGAAAAGCCATGCTGTGAGCATGTTTCCTGCATAGTGTTCAAAATGCACTGCCTTTGTGATTTGCTGCATGTGCTAATACATTGACATGACATCCCAGTAGCGCAGGGGGAGATTTACTAAGGCTGGTGCAGCTGTGCATAGTAACCAATCAGCTTCCAGGTTTTAGCCCTCGATCACCCTGAACACGGCAAAAAACTCCAACTCCCCAAAATCTCCACCATGTCACTTCCGGTGACTCTCCAGCAGCATTAAATGGAGATTTGGACAAATTGGCTGTTTCGACAGAACACCGGCAGCGTATACACTACAGTACACGAGGAGTTGGCTGTTTTGACAGAACACCCGGTAAGGAGAAAAAAGTTGTCGCTGCCTTCACAGAACAGCAAATGAAAAGTTTACACACGGTGGCGCAAGCAGATAGCATAAGACCCTAATTAATAGTCCATAGGGTAGCCATATAGGCTGCCCTAATAGTCCTTGTAGTATGAGAAGGGAAACAGTCCATAAACTCAAGGCCAGCTTAGTGGGGAGCGGAAGCAACCTCCAGACATGCAGGAAACAAAGAGAAAAGACAGGCGCCTCCTAATAAAGACTGCAACATTTATTTAGCGCGGTACATTAAGGCCCCGTTCACATACAAGCGATGCTACTCGGAGGTCGCGGTGCGAGCAGCGCGCCGCGACCTCGGAGCGGCCGCCACGCACTTCATAACATCGCCTCCTGGTCGCCCCAAAGAAGCTCCGGACCCTTTTTCGAAGTCTGAGCGACTTGTGTCGCTCCTATTAGAACGGGTCCGCAGCTTCCCTATGGGAGGCGACCTACGGCGACCTGTGAGGTGACCAGGTCGCCTCACAGGTCGCCTTAGTGTGAACGGGGACTAAAAACTTATATATGGGTAAGTAAATGTAGAGCTAGCTCTGAAAAAGGAGCGCGCGCTGGTATCCCATCCCATCGCAGTGCGCATGCTCCGAAACCTGTCGTCAGCATGCTGGAACATCCACAGACAGCAACAGTGCGGTTCAACCTGCGGTCCAAGCCTCGATCTAACTCCACGCATACCATCTAATTTCCTGCTGGACAGGAACTGGAACAACACAGAGGACAATTGACCATAAGCAGTGGCCTCATGCGGATCCCGGACGCCGGAGGACCCACATATCTACATTTACTTATCCTTATCTAAGTTTTTAATAGACATAGTTAGTCCACCCGGTAGTTGTCGCCGCCTTGGAGGCAGCCATGTTGTTGGTTACTAGCGGGCGGACTAACAATGTCCACTCATATGATGTACCACAGTGTTATACGCTGCCGGTGTTCTGTGAAAACAGCCAACGTGGGCTTCTTTTCAAAGCTTAATTGAACAAGCTGAAGTTGGAAGGTGATTGGTTACTATACACAACTGCACCAGATTCTGAGTGCACCAGCTTTAGTAAATCCCCTCCCCACAGGCTGCTTGTGTTCAAACTGCTTTCCATTTACAAATGATCAATCCAGGGATTAGCATGGGTTCTAAATTATTTGCATTGTATTGGACATCTTTGAGCTCATGTAGCATAAATGGCTCTTGTTGGGACACGGGGAATGTTTTTTTTTCTATGGCTTCGATCGCTGTATAATTGTGCATTCTATGTTTCTGCAGGTGGTGAAGAACAATCTAAACCCTTGCTGGAAGAAGTTCAGTGTTAGCTTGCAGGGTTTATGCAGTGGGGACTTAAATAAACCGATCAAGGTGAGGAGCGAGATGGTGTCACAGGATGACTTCTCATAATGAGGCTGTTTAGGAAAAAGGCATATCCAGTTTTCATTATGTAGGCTGTCATTGCTAACTTCTCTGTTTTTAAAATGCTAGTTGTCTGGCTGTCATGCTGACTTTTTGGCTTCATTGAATTCTGAGTCACTGACTATAGTGAAGTTTTGAGACTTGGGCCTGGTTCACACCTATGCATTTTTTTTTTTAGCGCTTTTTGCAGAAACGCATTTCAGTTAATTAAGAGACATTTTCACATCTATGCTTTTTTTAATGTTTTTGGAAAGGGTCAGGGACTTTTTTAAACTCCAAAACTGTTCATTTTTGGTTCATTTAACTTCAGTGGAGAAGCTGCAGAAAAGCATGTAGTGTGTTTTTAGGTTTTTAGACTATGCCCAACAACAAATTGACAAAAAAAAGCATTAAAAATGCACAGCAGAAATGGTTCAAAAGCAAACTGCATAGGTATAAGTGCCAGTTCACACTATAGCGATGTCAGACATCGCATGTGATTTGCATTGCTCTGCAAGTCACATGCGATGTCTGTGCGATTCAAATTCAGCCATACAGATAGTATGGCTGAATTTTACATCGGATTCGGCACAAACACGCACAGGACCCTTTTTTGGGTTTGCAGCAGAATAGGATCGCATGGTGGTTCACACTTATGCGATCCGATTCATGTCAGAATGTCAGTTCGCACTCCTGAATTCACATCGTATTCGGACTAAAGTGGTGCAGGACCCTTTTTTTTGTCCGCACCAGAATCGGATCACATGGGTGTTACACCTGTGCGATACAATTTCCTGTCCGAATTGACAGTTCTCATTGCGATATGCAAACTAATCTGGGGCTGTCGTGCACTTTTGTATTGAATTAAATCAATCCCAAAGAGTCCTATAAGGCCCCTTTCACAGAGGCGGACCATTCAGATCCGCCTGTCAGTTTTTTTGGTGGATCTGAACAGTCCCCCCCCCCCCCCCCCCCCATGCATCCCTATGGGGCATCGGATGTCAGCGGAGACATGTCTGCTGACATCCAATCAGTCAAATCTGGACGGATGAAACCATATTTTCCATCCGTCCAGCGGATCGGATGGGATTGGATGAGAACGGACCGAGATGTATGGGGCTCTGACAGCTGTGTCTCCGTACACAGTGCGGAGAACAGCTGTCATTCTCCTGCTCAGTGGGGGATCGGCGGATCGTTCCCCCTGCTGAGATAAACGGAGTCCGTCCGATGGACACACAGTGTGAAAGAGCCCTAAGGCTTGGTTCATACCTAATGCAGTTTGCTTTTGATCCATTTCTGCAGTGCTTTTTGCAGTGATTTACAAGTCCCCTAATGACTCAGGACTTAACATGAACAGGCTCACTTAAAGTAGTTGTAAAGCTTAAAGATTTTTTACCTTAATGCATTCCTTGCATTAAAGTAAAAAAATGTTTAGGTGTCAGCAATTTTAAAGCATGACATGTTTAGTATCCATTTACTCAGCGTAACATCTTTCATATTTTTCACTAAGTGTAATCACAATTTTACAAATTCCCCCCAAAAATCAACATTTTTGTAAGTAAGTTTGTGATTTTCTGTTGGATCGCAGTCATGGGCTGCAAATTGGACACCCCTTGAACAATCTGGTCATGTATGTATATAAAATTTGCAGTTGGAAAAAAATGTAGTTTTGGTATACATGATGTCTAAAGGAATCGGCAACTGGTGTCCTGTTTATGAGGGGTACACATAGGCTGCCAATGCTGACCAAAGTCCACAAAAAAAGAAATCGGGCGGCTGGTAGAAGAGACCTTGGTGGAGTTTAAAGCCTTATTGGGAACCAATATATCTGTATCCAGATATTCCACTAAAACGGGTCTCCCCAGAAACTTGCATGTCTCCAGCTCCATGTGGGATGTGTGAATAAAGTGAACCTGCTGCTAAATTTTAAATGTGTAAAGAATTTCCTAATAAAGAAGATGCACTATATTACCAAAAGTATTGGGACGCCTGCCTTTACACACACACATGACCTTTTTAATGACATCCCAGTCTTAGTCCGTAGGGTTTAATATTGAGTTGGCCCACCCTTTGCAGCTATAACAGCTTCAACTCTTCTGGAAATGATGTCAACAAGGTTTAAGAGTGTGTCTATGGGAATGTTTGAACATTCTTCCAGAAGCACATTTGTGATGTTGGAGAGAAGGTCTGTCTTGAAGTCTCTGCTCTAATTCATCCTAAAGGTGTTCTATTGGGTTGAGTTCAGGACTCTGTGCAGGCCAGTCAAGTTCCTCCACCACACTCGCTCATCCATGTCTTTATGGACCTGACTGGCCAGCATAGAGTCCTGACCTCAACCTGATAGAACACCTTCTCGTCCACATCAGTGCCTGACCTCACAAATGCGCTTCTGGAAGAATGGTCAAACATTCCCATAAACACTCCTAAACCTTGTGGACAGCCTTCCCAGAAGAGTTGAAGCTGCAAAGGGTGGGCCCACTCAATATTGAACCCTATGGACTAAGACTGGGATACCATTAAAGTTTGTGTGTGTAAAGGCAGGTGTCCTAATACTTTTGGTAATGTATATTGTATACATGCCTTTCCGGCTGATCCTAACTCCTTTTAGGAGCTACAGGGCTTAGAGGATCCTCTTTCTACACACTTCTGGGAGTGATGGATTTCTCCTTTCCTCCCGAGCGCTGTGGTTCCTTCCTCCAGCCACTTTTAGGTCCTGTGGGGATTGTTGCCCATGGAAACGAACCACAGGGTTCAACGGGGGGCTAGGAATCTGACACTCCCAGAAGTGTGTTGGATAAAAGGGTTCTGCACGCTCCATAGCTCCTGAAGAGAACGAAGATCAGCAGCTCATGAGACAGATAAGAATGATATATCTTTAGAGAAAAATGTTTTTCTACTTTTTCTATTGCTTTAAAAAACATTAGTGTTTATGGGTATGCACAATCAACTTGCCCAATGGATTGTAGATATGGTGTACTATAGAAATATAGCTTTTTAATAATTTTTTATCAGTCAGTTTGATGCATGTCTTGATAAATTTTAGCATTTTTTCAATCCATAATTAGTACGTTCAGGACTGAAACAGTCCAACTAAACAGAGTCTGGTCGGTGGTGAGGTCTACCTATTGTAAAAACAAAATATTCATAAGTAGGATTTTATTTTTAGCTTTGGTTCACATAACTGCGGCGGAGATTTGATTAAATTTTCAATACGGTTATGTAGTGCGACTTGGTTGCATTTTGAATTTGTTTTGCATATTCTGAGGCCAAATCTGCTCTGGAATAGCATAGAAGTAGCACTTTTTAAAAATCGTGCAGTCCTGTGCTACATTGGTGCAAACAGGCACCATTGAAAACAATGTGATTTGTATTTTCATGTGACTTGTGCAACTCAAGTCGCATCTGAAATCACACTTGTGTAAAATAGGCCTTAGCTGACTAAAAAAATTAAATTTCTCTTACGTTCATTGACGGACACAGCTCCTTCTTATTCTGGACCATTGGGTTATATTGCCACCTACAGGAGTAGGACACTAGGCAGAAAAAAAGAAACTGCCTTTGAGCAGTCCTAGCTGATAGTCAACCTCCTCTCTGCCATTTATGGGTCCAAACAAGGTAGATAAACATCTTCTCAGAAACACTATACATCGCCTTTTAAAATGGATTTTCACTGCATCTGAGGACCACAAACCAAAAAACACTATTAAATTCATTTTTAATATTCTAAGCAAACTCCCCCATCCATCCATGTCTCCATGCTTTATATTTTCTCGAGAAATCACTTTGAAAAACAACCCCATAGAAATCGTTTTTGGACGTTGCCATCTTGAGGAAGGGCAACTGATTCGTAGCATTTACTTCCTGCAAACCATCTGCCCTTATCTCAAGTATGCCTGCAAAAGAGTGTGCTTGGCAGAAAAACCCCCCCGAAGACTACTGGGATGTATGACATAATTTGTCTAGGCAAGAAGTCAAAAAGTAACAAAAGAAAGGTAAAAAGAAAAAAAAAACTGTAAAATAAGTAAATATGATCTACTTTCCTATCTATTTACTAATGCTGGCAGCGTAAGGATTAAAAATAATCAACGCTGATTGGGAAAGTGAAATTCCACTTTAAAGGGGATAACAATTGTAAAATTGTTGCCTTCACTTCCACTTCTGCTGACCTATACCCATTTTATAGCAATGGGAATAGCATCTTCAGGTGGTAAATCATGTGACCATTGCTGATTCTCTGTTGAAAGGGCTTGGGGTTGCGTCATTAGGACTAGAGCAGTCTATTAACTCTGCTGGAACAATGCGGTCAGCCCTTCACTAGAGACCACATGGCCAACGCATTGGCTTTGGTCATGTGATCCATTATCAAGGACTGCCCAGAGGAGATCTTCACTCCTAAATTGTTAGACGTCAAGCAATTAATGAGTAAGCAGCTTTGCTAGGAGGGATGAAGATAGTTAAAGAAACCAAACAAAAAATCAAACTGCATCAGACTGATTGATAAATGAACGACTTTAAATGTGAGAATCTTTTGGGAAAATTATCACAGCCTCTACCTCCATCCAATTCCAGAGGCTTCCCTGGCCTGACTTGTTGAAGCAGGGCTGATTCCAGGGCAGAGCAGTGTACAACCTCATACACAAGAGTGACGCCTGCCTTGGAACCAGCACTTCATCTGGTAGTCAGGCAGTCGCAGCCTCTAGCACTGGGTTGAGCTTTAGCTGTGACCGTGAATGGCCATGCTGGTGGTTCGTTTTTTGAAAACTCTAGAATGTACCAATAATTAAAAACTTTGTGTCTGGACTTCTGTATCTGTTTCAATGTCAGGTCTCAGTTAGCGATCACGATGACAGCTCCAGCTCCGATCTCATAGGAGAATTCGAGTGCGTCACTTCCAAGCTGCTGGGAGCTCAGGAGCAGCCGGTGAGCCCTATAACCTCTTCTCACTGCGTGCCTCTCTTTCTCTAGGTTCACTGTACAGATTATGATAGCGATGGCTCACATGACTTGATAGGGATATTTGAGACTAACTTGTCTCAGCTGCAGAAAGCAGGAGGAGGTTCTCCGGTGAGCTCTCTTTAATGTTTTTATTCACAATCAAATAACTTTGCTACTTATCTCCTACTCTGCTATAGATGCATCCAGGGCTGGATTATTGCATAACCAACATGGGTCTTGGCCTAGGGCAGCGATGGCGAACCTTGGCACCCCAGATGTTTTGGAAGTACATTTCCCATGATGCTCATGTACTCTGCAGAGTGCAAGAGCATCATGGGAAATGTAGTTCCAAAACATCTGGGGTGCCAGGGTTCGCCATCACTGGCCTAGGGAGTCAAGGTTGCCAGAAAAGGCCCACAGCCACCTGAACATCTTGTTGCTGACTGGGTCAGCCTTATTAAACCAGGGTCTCTTCTAAAGTTGCTTGGGGTTTCTTAAGCAGTAAATGTTGTCCTAGATTAATCTCCCTCTAAGGGTGCCTGCATAGATTTGGCATCAGTGTCAGTTGGCAGAGCGAGCAGGGCTAGTAAAGCCTCTCCTCCTGTCTCCTAGGTAAGTAACCACGAACGCCAATAATCTTAGCTGTCTGTATGGGGACAGTCTGCACACTGAACACCAATATGAATCAGCAGTTTTTTTCCACTGGCCACCTATGTAACAGGACACTTTTTACCAAAGACCAATGTAAAGTTGACCCTCTTCCCGAAGTTGACCAATATACAATGAAACCTTCTCCCAATGACCACCAATGTAAAGTGGACCCTTCTGCGATGGACCATCAACAAACTGTCCCATTGTTCGCTAATGTAAGAAGGGCTATTCTGCCACTGCCCACTACTGTAATGGGAATCCTCCTTCCAATGACCACCAATATAAAGAGGGCCCTTGTTCCACTGGCCACCATTACTGGCCAACAAAGTAAGGGGCCTTTCTACCACTGACTACCAATGTTAAGTGAGCCCTCTTTCCACTGACCAACAATGTAAATTGAGGCCTTCTTCCACTAACAAGGTACAGTGGGCCTCTTCTCCCACTGACGTCTAGTGTAAAGTGAACCAGTCTTTTACTGACAACCAATGTAAAGGGGGGTGTTCCCTCACTGATCACCAATGTAAACTGGCCCTTTCGCCCACTGATCACCAATGTAAACTGGCCCTTTCTCCCACTGATCACCAATGTAAACTGGCCCTTTCTCCCACTGATCACCAATGTAAAGTGAGCCCCTTCCCCTATTGACCACCATAATAAAGGGATGCTACAATTTTTAGTGTATGCATTTCTTTTCCAGCCACTAATATTGCTTTCATTTCATGATTTGTCAAGTAGGTGTCGGGTATTAAGATAAGAACTCATATTCTTTGATTGATTGTCTAATATGCTAAGTATTTCACATTCTTTATTATATCTGCAACTTACTGATCATGCTAATGTGCAGTAAGCTGTAGGTACAGTATATTTTTAGCAAGGGTTACTTGAGACATTAAGTGTTTCTTGATAATTAAAATAGTTGAGAGAAGCTGGATTTCATAGAGTGGACAAGACTATCTCTTTCATCCTGTCCATCCCTAGCCTTGCCAATCAGGCTAGGAGAAAGGCAGCACAAGATAACTGGTCTGGGGGGCACAGAATATAAATCCAGCCTTGGGTGTATCACAATGGCTAATCGCTGCTCTTGTTGCATGCTTGTTTGGAAAAGTCTGTAGCTCTCAAAACTCTTTCTGCTGTTAATCACTATGGATGGGGTTGGCTATGGTTGCGAACCTACTGAGATGCCTAAACCAGACAGCAATATTTGGTTCATATTTGATGTCAAATGTTTGTGAAATGTGATTTTTGTATAGGTGGAATTTGAATGTATTAATCCCCAAAAAAAGCAGAAGAAGAAGAGCTACAAAAACTCTGGGACTATTCGAGTCAAGTCTTGTAAAGTAAGTTTTTTATTAACTTTTTTTTATTTTTTATTTTTCCTTCCTTCTTTAACAATGTTTTTCTCCACAAATTGTATTTTAATTTAAACTCAAACCAGAATTTTATTTCAGTTTTTGAATGGAAGAAGGAAGGGTTACAACCACTGTCAGATTCTTACTGCTGCTTGATGACTCCACTGCAGAGATTTCCTTTCGCTGTGTGTCTCAGTGACACCAGGACCAGAAATAAGCAGAACAGGGGTGACCAGGGTGGATGTGTTGGCCTTTCTGTGACAATTTTAACAATACTGTGTGGTGGTGCTTCTTTTAAGAAATCACCTGATCCTGGCATATTGCTACTGACCCGAGTGTATCGGCACATTTGGGCTATGTTTAAGTGCAATAGTTAGGATTCAGAAATTCTAATCTCTGTCCATTGTCGGGTTACTATGGACCAGCAAAATTACACAGAGGGACAAGCTGGACTCTGGGTGCTACTAGGGACCAGAAGCATCCCTGAGGGACAAGCTAGTCTCTGGGTGCTATTAAAGACCAGTACTATTGCTAAGGTATTGGCTAGTCTGTGGTTGCTACTAGGGACCAGAAATATCTTTGAGGGACAAGCTGGTCTGTGGGTGTGATATTGCATTGAAGCTAATCTGTCCATCTGTGACAATCAGTAAATTGACCCACAGAAAGATCTTTCAAATTTTTTTTTTACTGCATAATTGTGTTGGCCATATATTGATGTCTAAAGATGGTTGTTCTCTATGTAGATAGATGTGGAGTATTCATTCCTGGACTATGTGATGGGTGGCTGCCAAATCAACTTTACTGTAAGTAATTGCATAACAGTTAAGCTAATTTACGATTCCTAAAGGGGTTTGTGTATATATTTCCTTATATTTGTGATTACTATATACTGTGTGTATATTTGTAAAAATAATTAGCAGCGCTGATAATAAAAATATGCAAAGAATATATAAACTCAATGCAATAGTGAAAACCAAAAAAACATGAAAGTAAAAGAATTAAAGTCCACGTTGTGTATGTACAATGAAAGTCACAGTCCCAATCCAATAATACTAGGGATATTGTTTTTCCATGCCGGTTGGTGGCTGATGGGAAAGTGGAGGTAAGAATTTCCGCTGGTAGGCTTATGGTTCCTGGAAATAAGTTTGATGGTCATGGGATAGAACTAAATCCAAAAAGACCAGCTCATTAGAGTCAAGGACGTGTGTCAAGGAAAAACTCAAGGAATTGGCATTATAGTGGGTTATAAAGGAGGAGAACACATCTGGAGCAATCCAATAATCTAACACTACTGT
The DNA here is from genome assembly GCF_965119305.1 of Pelophylax lessonae. Taxonomy (NCBI): domain Eukaryota; kingdom Metazoa; phylum Chordata; class Amphibia; order Anura; family Ranidae; genus Pelophylax; species Pelophylax lessonae. The sequence continues at coordinate 52,255,992 of NC_138778.1, read as the reverse complement.
GTTATGGAAAAAATCTTATTGAGACGTATTCCATGGTCACCGCGTGAATCGTCACTACTTTAGGGAATCGACTATTCCCAGATGTATAATACATATGCATGGCAACCATTATTTTTTACGAGACTCCACCATGAAATCAGAATGGAAATGCCCAAATAGTGTAAATCCATAAAATACTTTATTAAAACCAAAGTATATAAAACAACTCTTATGTAAAGCCATAAAACAGTTCTGTGCATATGTAACGTTTCCGAGCAACATTGCAAGTGTCCCAAACATTTTAAACAGGCGTGGCAATGTCACGTGCGTTAGCTCTGCCCATTGTGTTTCGTCATAACTGACATCCAGAGCAAAGACTACATATGCACTCTATATAAAAAGTTGACTTTTTTTCTTGCAATGCAGTTGATGGGACAACGATATTTCTTTTTTACTTCAAGCTGATCTCTGGGCATAAAGACTGAAATAGATCAAATTAAAACTCTAAAAACACAAAGTGTACATGTTTAATACATGAACACATGACATGTTGGGTCCCGTGACTTCTGTCATCTTCACTTCAGAGGAGAAGGATCCTTGTTTTGGTGTCCGTGTGCATGCCTTGGTGTTATGACCATCTACTTTTGCCTGTCTAGCAGTGGGGTCCTCTCAGGGTTCAGAGGAATGGCGCCACAAAAAGTTGACTGGTCGGCTCAGTCACAGATAGTTACTGGATCCACCGGTCATCAATCCCCGAAGGAGTGACACAGGCATTGGAATTAGGGAAGTAAAAAAATCCCATAGAAGGAAGGTAGTTTTTTTTTTTTTAAAACGTTGAATGGGTGAAAGGAGAGGATAGAGATTTTTGCCTAAAAAATGGGCTTTAAATTTATTAGCGCACAGCAAAGTGCTATTTGCAGCTAGACCTAACGAAACCCCCAGTGCAGTTTCAGAATAATTAAATATTATAGGGGTGCATATGTCTCTGTCATACATGTGGAAACATTACACAAAGTAGGAACTGTCATCAATTTGTCATGTCATAGTTGTGCTTGTCAAGATTAGGAACGAAAAAAAAATCTTTCCTCTTCTGCTTAATTTGCCAGTCACGATGATGCATTGATTGAGTTGACACACTCAGCATGGCTTCTTATAATTTTCAATGATCTTGGCAAGATTCGCTCTGACAACAAATAATTCCAGGTGCCTGGTTTAAGAGATAAGATAACTTGCTATAACGCAACCTTGCTGGCCTAAAGCGTAGCTCCACCCAAAAATGTAACTTCCTCTTTAAGGCCTCCTGACCCCCCTAACGTGCCTGCCACATTTGGCATGTCTTTTTTTTTTTTTTATGTTGGGGGGGGGGGGAGGGTACCTAGATTTGACATGTACCCGCTCCCTCTTCTGTTTGGGCCGCCTAGGCGTCTTGAGCGGAAGTTCTTCTCTCCCCCCCCACCCTCCTTGCAATCTTCTGGGGCACGTCACAGGTCCCAGAAGATTGCCGGTCCACTCGGGACGCAGAGCGTGACTTGCGCCTGCGCAGTGTGCACCCGACTGTGAAGATGCAAGCTGTCACAACCGGGTGCCCACACTAGAGATGCCGGGGAGAGGAGGGAGTGAACTGAGGCTCCCGCCGGCCCCGTGGCCGCACTAATTTTATTTTTTAAACCTATTTTGAGTTTTTTTTTTTGGCATACAAAGGTAATGAACAGGAATCCTAAGATCTGGGGGGAACTCTCAGATTATCAAAATGCATCTACAAAAGGGGGGGGGGATGGGGTGTAGGTGGGGTGGGGGGAGGGGAGGGTTAAGAGGGAGTGGAGAGAGGGGTAGAGAACCACTAGAGAGGTTTGAGAGAGTATTAGCTGCTGACTTTTAATAAACACAAAAACAGATAGAACTTTGCTTTAAGAAACGGAGAGGCAATTGTAAATACGTCAAAATTTGTCTTGATAAATATAACCAATTTCTTTATCTAGAACTAAACTGTGGTATACATGATAAAACTGCTTCTATGCAGGCATTGTATAATTATGCAAAGAACAGTAATGTGTAATGCATTCTATTTGATAATTTCAGGTTGGTATAGATTTCACTGGTTCCAATGGGGATCCTAAATCACCTGACTCGCTGCATTTTATTAGCCCAAATGGAGTGAATGAGTACTTGACCGCGATCTGGTGTGTGGGGAATGTGGTCCAGGATTACGACACGTAAGTCTGTTGTGATGATTTACTTAAAGTATAAGTTCACTTTTTAGAAAAAAAATAATCCACATTTTTTGCAGGTAAAAAACATGTGCATTTATTATTTATTCCTTTTTTTATTTTTATTTTCGTCGCCTGTAAAGCATTGCACAAACGGCAAATCACTATTGCCATGCAGATCTCATGCAGATCTGTCAGTGTATCAGTGTGCCTGTACATTTCGTACGGGCAAGCAGATGTTCCCTGATGGGAAGAATCAATGAACCACCACAGAGCTCCACAGTGGCGTGGTAGTTCATTGAGAACTACAAGCCGACAACCGCAAAGGATGTCGGGGCTTGTAGTTCATTCACACACTTAGCTGTGTGAATCACTGACGCGGCTTTGTGGGCGGAGCCTCGCACGGCCTCACTGATTTTTAAAAAGTGATAGCTAGTATGGTGAACTTCTCCTGTACTGCGGTTATACGGATGGGAAAGGGATCGGGCAGCGGCCTCAGCACTGGGAATGTTACCTGTTCCACCCTAAAAATGGGTGAAATTTAACATGTTCCCAAAGATGAACATATCCTATAAGAAGCAAGGATGGCTGATATAACAAAAGAGACCCATCGCTGGACAAGGTAACATGTACAGCTGTAACAAAACTCCAGTTGTTAAAGAATCAGTCCACCAAAAACATATTTAATTTGTTTGGTAGATGCTGGGAGTTCCAACACCTTGACTATTTCTTCTATCTCTGAGGCCCTGTTCACACCTGAGCGTTTTTCAGCCCATAAAACGCTCATCTGTGAAAATTCAAAACGCCCAACAATTAAAATCCCATTAATTTCAATGGCCCCTTTTCACATCTGAGTGTTTTGTCCGCTGAAGCAAAACGCCTGTAGCTCAAAAAAGTACAGGAGCTTCTTTTTGGGCTGATCAAGAGCTGTTCTGGTCCCATAGGAGTGCATTAAATTGCCGTTATCTGCGTTTCACTGGTGTTTTTCAAACACACAGGTGGTCCCCACCCCTTTTTAACTCACCCATTTTTTTTTTACATAAATCCAAACGCCCCAAAAAATGCTCATAAAACGCCCAACAAACCCCAGAGAAGCGCTTGCAAAAACACCTACAAAAACGCCTGAAAACGATATGCTCAGGTGTGAATGCAGCCTGAGACTCTGTTGGTGAGATCTCAGTGTATAAATACCAGCTGTGCCCATTATGAAGGGTTCCCAGAATCCCTACTGGATTTTTATTTTTACTATTACGGATAATGTAACTGAAGGAGCTACAACACAAAAGTTGGTGGGAGCAGCCAAAACTTTCAGGTGGAAGGAAACTGACATTTTACTGTATGACAGAGAGATCTCGCTATTGGAAGAGCCATGAAAAAAGTCAGGTGCTGACTATCTGTTTCCATAAGTAGCTAAAATATCGCTTTTAGATGGAGTTTTTAGGTTACTGCACACGTTGTATACAGGAGACCTTAGGAGACATTTGCCCCCTTGGTCTCCTCTTCTCCTGCATCATTCAACTCTAAATGGATAGCCTGACTAACTGCTTCAAATTTTCCATATTTTGTAAATGAGAACAATCGAGGCCAACCGTTCAAATGTCTGTATATTTAAAACTGTAAAACTTTTACATTTATTCCTCTAAGTTTTGATGTATTTTTTCAGGGACAAACTGTTTCCAGCATTTGGATTTGGTGCTCAGGTTCCTCCAAATTGGCAGGTAAGATGGAACTAGAACCCCCCCCCCCCCCAAAAAAAGCATAACACATATTGGATATCTCATTTCTTGTCATTGCCAAAACCAGTGAGCAGCAACGGTTTAACCCTAGCCATAGCAGTCCACATGACTGCTGTGGGGCCTGGCATAGAACAGGGCACCATTAGGGTGGCTGTTAATCTGAAGTTTCCTGTATAGAAGGGCTGAAGATAGAACTTAGGATCTATCTGTGTAGTAAACCCTGGCCACACACTACTCGATTTTTTCTTTTTTGTTCAGCCTACAGATTGGGCCATCTGTGTCCATCAGTAGCTTGGATGAAACAATCTCCCACTGCAGCTATTGTATTTTGAGAGATGGTCCAGACAGCTGTCAAAATACCCAAACAGCCGCTGCATTTGATTGGATGCAGCTGCTGTTTAGTCAACATTTATTCTCCCCGGCTCATTCGATTTTTCAACCAAGGGATGGCAGGAGGAAGATGGCAGACACGGCTACCCACTGAGAAAATTGAATGAGCGTATGGCCAGCTTTAGAAGCATTTGCTTAGCTGTCTTGGCAGTGTAGATTTAATGGCCTCTGAACTTCTGATGCAGACTGAAATTAACCCGGTAAGACTAATGCAGTGTCTTCTCTGCCAACACTTTTTAATACAGCTGAGGTTTGTAGTGCAGTTACAAACCAGTTTAAAAAAGTTTGATTGAGGCTACGTTCACATCTAGGCGTTGCTATTTTATAGGCGTTTTCCAGGCGTTTTTTATAGGCGTTTGGAGGAAGGCATTGACATCTAACAAAAACGCCTGTAATCTGCCCAAAAAGAAGCTCATGTACTTTTTGGAGCGTCGGGTGTTTTGCTCAAGGTGTCGGAACGCTCAGATGTGAACAGGGGCCATTGAAATTAATAGGATTTGTCTTGTTGGGCATTTTTTGAGCTGATCCTTAGAGCTGAAAAACGCCTACATGTGAACGTAGCCTTAGGGTTATAGAGTAAATGTGAGCAAGAACATCAACAATTTTGCCAAAATATAAAATTTTTTATGGTTGTTGTTATTGCTACTACAGCCACCACATTAGCCCCTTGTGTTGTACTGACTATGTTGCTCCTGATTTAGGCATGCTTTATTAAGATAAGTGACCCATATTGTTAAAGTGGATACTGCCAGCTGCTACAGAATGTTAGTCGTAGAGTCCCATCAAAATTTTGCTATGGAGACCCATGATTTTTTAGTTGCGCTCCTGAGGAGTAATACTGCTAATGGGTTTCTGATGCAACCAGAATGTCCTAAAATCACAATAGAAGCACAATGTACACTGCCCCTTAGTTTTCTTATCACACAGATTAGTAATGCAGTTGTCTCTTTGCATCATGGATTTACACACTTTTAGCTTCCTTTTTTAATTTTTATATCTTTGGATATAATATACCACATATATTGGGACTGCAGTTTGGGTAAAGAGGCAGGCTTTGGCTCAGTTTTGGGCTGTTGAGTGTCCAAGATATGATATAGCCACATCTGTCTTGCTTAAAGGGTAATTCCACTTTCGTGGGGGAAAAAATAAAAGAAAATAATATAGCCTATACAATTGCAACATGTACATGAATGTTATTAAAAATTATCTTTTTCTTTTAATCTGCAGTGCTGTAATTTTCTGTAAAATGCAATGCAATATGGCTACCTGGAGGTGTTCCGCACACAGAATGTGTACCCTATACCCCCCCAGAAACATCTTTTTCTGCTTGTGTGATTGGCTCACTGATTTTCCCAGAAGTCCGCCTAAGATGCAAGTCAGTTTTTTTTTGGTATCCCCTGCAACAAAAATGTCATTTTTGGTGAGATACTCCCAATAGGCAATCACATCTAAAGAGAGGCAGATCCTGAAATTTTTCTTAGAGCTCTGCAAGTGCAGCAGCTGGTTGATAATTATGAAACCACTCCCATTAAACTAATGCTGACCATACACTGTAAAAAAAATATTTGAAAAGGCATTTGATCTGCTCGATTGTTCAACTTCTGAAACGTTAGTGGGCTTTCAATTATCGACATTCCATATGTTATGCAAAAAAACAAACCATGTCAGGTTGTTTTTAGTTCTAAACGATTTTTTTTTTTAAACATTAGTTGTGGGGTCAATTAAAAAAAAAAGAGATTTAAAAATCGATCTTGTAATTGATCGAAAAAAAAAAAAAGGCTGCACTAGGTATAAATCGCACATAAAAAGCTGCTGACACGTTATTGCTGGAATTACAACATAACAGACTTTTTTAAAACTTGGGTGCAGCGCTAAAAGAGATTCCAATCAGGTGGGACGGTCCTTTAAAAAAAATTCTTGACTCTGAATCAGAAGTGGTTCAAACCCTACTCCACACCAAGAGAGACTGGGTGTAACCAAGGATAGCCATCACCAACACCCATTATCACTGCCTCTCACCCCTTGATGTGGGCCTCCTAAGGAAGGTCAGAAAAGCCTCATCCAAAGTAATCCTTGACTGATGTCACCAAGATATATCACTCCTCCTCTCAGGGTGCCCCTTCACTACCCACAGTTTTCTTGATCACTCAAAAGCATATGAGGAAAGATGGAAGGAGCACAGCATAGTGTAGTATTTTCCAATAAAAGATTTATTTAATAAAAAAAATATTGCACTCATATGTATTCAGTAATCGGCAATGTGAATAAAAGCCAACGTTTCTAACCAACAAGATGGCCGCTGTGGCCCAGTGCACAATGTTGTCACAGGTCTCAACTCCTCCCTACACGTTTCCTCTGACGTCAGTGATCTATAAAGACATGGATGAGCAAGTTTGGGGTTGAGGAACTTGACTGGCCTACACAGAGTCCTGACCTTAACCCGATAGAACACCTTTGGGATGGATAAGAGCGGAGATTACGAGCCAGATCTTCTCATCCACATCAGTGCCTGACCTCACAAATGGTAAAACATTCCCAAAGACACACTCCTAAACCTTGTGGACAGCCTTCCCAGAAGAGTTGAAGCTGTTATAGCTGCAAAGGGTGGGCCAACTTAATATTGAACCCCACAGACTAAGACTGGGATGCCATTAAAGTTCATGTGTGTGTAAAGGCAGGCGTCCTAATACTTTTGACAATATAGTGTTTATAAGCCTCATCCCTCTGAGGCTTTTTTAATTTGATGTGATATTTTTTTATTATAAATTGTGCAAAATTGAGTTCCTAAAAAGTCCAGTGCTCCCCCCTTTTTTCTTTGTTTCCCTGTAATGTCAGGATCTACACAGATACTGGAATAGCAGCCTCTCTTGAGAGCCCACCCCAGCCCGGCACTGAAGTAAGCGCTGGAGGGGCAGAGCGGAGAGTGTTGACTGATAGTAGCTGCTCTCTGCTCCAGGAGATCGCTCTGTTCTTGGGCTTAGAGCTGGCAGTTGACAGCCACAGCATTGGGCTAAAACTGCAGCAGGTAGTGAGTATACAGTAGATGTACAGTCTACTTCTAGTGTGTATGGTGAGCTAAAATGATTGCTGTTTTACTACTACAGCTCTGAGATATCTGTTGTAAAAAGATATGATTTGTCTCAATGAGCTTTGTGTTTGTTTCAATAGGCATATGCAGTTTGTTTTGTTTTTTTTCATCAATTTACGCTTCTGAAATCATTCTGAATTTTTAGGGTGCATTTGACTTGCAGCTGGCTTGCTTTTAAGCCACCTAAACTTTCTTCAAGATGCTTTTCTATTCCTTTTGACTTACATGGGAAGAGAAGCAGTTCTGAACAAACTACATACAGTGCATCCAGAAAGTATTCACCGCGCTTCATTTTTTTCACATTTTATTATGTTACAGCCTTATTCCAAAATGCATTAATTTTATTATTTTGCTGCATTCATCTTTCCCTCGATCCTGACTAGTCTCCCAGTTCCTACCGCTGAAAAACATCCCCATGGAATGATGCTGCCACCACCATGCTTCACTGTAGGGATGGTATTGGCCAGGTGATGAGCGGTGCCTGGTTTCCTCCAGACCTGACGCTTGCTATTCAGGCCAAAGAGTTCGATTTTTGTTTCATCCGACCAAAGAATTTTGTTTCTCATGGTCTGGACAACTCTAGGCGAGTTATCATGTGCCTTTTTTACTTGAGAGTGGCTTCCACCTGGCCACTCTACCATACAGACCTGATTAGTGGAGGGCGGCAGAGATGGTGGTTCTTCTGGAAGGTTCTGCTCTCTCCACAGAGAAACGCTGGAGCGGTGTCAGAGTGACCATTGGGTTTTTAGTCACCTCCCTGATCAAGGCCCTCTCTCCTGATTGCTCAGTTTGGCCTGGTGGCCTGCTCTAGGTAGAGTCCTGGTGGTTCCAAACTTCATCCATGATGATGGAGGCCACTGCGCTCATTGGGACCTTTAATGCTTTAGAAATGTTTCTGTACTCTTCCCCAGATCTGTGCCTCGATACAATCCTGTCTCGGAGGTGTACAGTCAAATCCTTGAACTTCATGGCTTGATTTGTGCTCTGACATGCACTGTTATTTGTGGGACCTTATATAGACAGGTGTGTGCCTTTCCAAATCCTGTCCAATCAACTGATTTACCACAGGTGGACTCCAAGTTGTAGAAACCTCTTAAAGAGGTTGTAAACCCATTCCAATTTTTTTTCAACCTGAAAGAGAAACACATAATGAGCTAGTATGCATTGCATACTAGCTCATTATGAAATACTTGCCTTAGAACGAGCCCCTGCCGTGCCGCCCGCTTACCTTTATGACGGACGACATGTTCAGTCGCCCGTCTTCCGGGATCGCGGCATTTGGCCATCTGATTGGCCGGAGCCGTGGTGACGTCACTCCCGCGCACAGGAGCCGACGGTCACGGCACGGGACTCTGAAGGAACAGCACCAGCGGCCGTTCCTTCAGAGTGCATGCGCCAGTGATGTCACTGGCTGCATGTAAGGTAAATATTTCCTAAACGGTGCATGTTTAGGAGATATTTACAGTACCTATAGGTAAGCCTATGATAAGGCTTACCAATAGGTAAAGGTTGCAGAGGAGGGTTTACTTCCTCTTTAAGGATGATCAGTGGAAACCGGATGCACCTGAGCTCAATTTTGAGTGTCATGGCAAAGGCCGTGAATACTTATGTATGTATGTATGTATGTGTGTGTGTATATATATATATATATATATATATATATATATATATATATATATATATATATATATATATATATATATATATATATATAATTTATTTTTTTTTTTAGTGCATTGCAAAATGTTTAAACTTCTTTCACGTTGCCATTATGGGGTATTGGTTTGAATTTCAAGAAAAAAAATGAATTTAATACATTTTTGAATAAGGCTGTAACATAACAAAATGTGGAAAAAGTGAAGCGCTGTGAATACTTTCCGGATGCACTGTAAAGCCTGTCGACAAAGGCCTTTACTCCTGCCGCCGTGCCTAATTTAATGTATATTGTACTTGCAGGTCTCTCATGAATTTGCCTTAAACTTCAATCCAACTAATCCATACTGTCCAGGTAAGATGTCACAGAAGGCCCATTAATCTATTGAGTTTCCCATAGGCCCTTTTTCATATTGACTGTGCCACGGTAAAAAATATTGAAGAGGCTCTAACTTTTCCCTGCATCCATATAGTTGTTAGTAAAATTGGAAAAGGTTAGAGTTTTTGGTAAACTTAAATAAGCTGGGTTTAAGGGAAGTTAATGTTCTACCTTATTTCTTTCCTTCACAGGTGTACAAGGCGTTGTGGATGCATACCGCCAGGCTCTGCCGCAGGTCCGCCTGTATGGGCCAACAAACTTCTCCCCCATTATCAATCATGTTACCAGGTTTGCAGCATCTGCAGCACAACAGAAGACGGCATCTGTAAGTATTCCTTGTAACATTACATAAGATGACCGCACTCAGTCGGTCTTCTTACGACCGCTTAGTATAGTCAAGCTAATTAGGCATACCTATCATTGGGCTGTACAGATATCATTGCAGGTTTTAGCAGCATGCTTTTGCTATAGAACCCTTTTTGCCGTAGAATTTTTTTTAAATTAAGGAATACCTGTAAATTAAGACAGGACTTTCCTTTACTGCTACCTGGACTGCCAAACTCTGCCCATAAGCTGAGAAATCTCAAAGGAAACACACACTTCTGTAAGTGTTGATCTATTGGAACCAGAGAGAGCTGCAGAAGATCCTTCTGTTGACATCCACATCACTGCTTTATGCTGTAATGGGTGGAGGTCAGAAGGGGACGCAGATCGACACTCCAGGAAGTGTCAAGTTAGTGTGGCTTTCAGCAGATCTTTCCACATTATGGTGGAGTCCAATGTCACAAGCAGCAGGAGAGGTATGTCCTGCCATCTTTTACAGGGAAAAATCTTTGAATGTTCTGGAGACCACAGTTATAAGGGAAAAATTACCCTATTTTTAAGAGATTCTCCTTCATCTTGTGTCTACAGGACATAAAAATAAAGAGAATCTATTCTTGATGCCAAGAAAACTTACAAAAGTTTTAACCATACCATACTTTTAAACAAGGCATTTAAAAAGTTTTGGCTTTAGATTCACTTTAATGTTCTTTCACCCTGTTGTCTTTTAACTTTTCAGCAATACTTTGTCCTTCTCATCATCACCGATGGAGAGATCACAGACCTGAATGATACCAGGAACGCCATTGTCCAAGCCTCCAAGCTTCCCTTGTCCATTATCATTATCGGGGTAGGAAATGCCGATTTCAAAGCTATGGAATTTCTCGATGGTGACAATGGAGTTCTGAAGGCCTCCAGTGGGGAAGCAGCCGCCAGAGATATTGTGCAGTTTGTGCCTTTCCGACAGTTTCAGAATGTAAGCTGACCTATTGTTTCTGTTTTGTGTTTAGAGGGGACAGCATAGTCCAGGGTTAGGCAACCTTGGCACTCCAGCTGTGGTGAAAATACAAATCCCGTAAGGCTTTGCAAGACTGACAGCCACAGGCATGACTGCCAGAGACAGAGGCATGAGGGGATCTTTAGTTTGATCACAAATGTCATTGTTTTACATACTATTAACTATTTACATTTCATTGCTTCTACACAGATTCATAAAGTACTCAGAATTTGGTCCTCATAGTGAGGACTTAAAACCTAACACCAGTGCATCTCAATCAAAAATATAAAAAGATACAACCATGGACAGAGGCGTAACTAGAACCTTCAGGGCCCCAGTGCAAGAGACCATGAAGGGCCCCTCTGGCCTTTTCCTCTGGCCCTGGCCATGCTGGGGGTTTTTATTGAACTCACTGACTCTAATGTTGGGTACTATTGTACTACAAGTGTTGTGATCTGCTCCAAAAAATACAGGGGCACTGAGGTGTGAAATGCACTGCTATTGTGCGCCCCTCTGAAAGTGTTGGGGCTGCACTTGAGGACCTCCTTGTAATTTTCAAGTTGACCACCACTAGGGATGAGCAACGGAGACATTGCCCTGCAGCCACATATATTTACGCCCCATAAACACGTGTGGCTGCAGGGCGGGGCATGCTTCTGCTGCTTATGATTTTCTTCCACAGTGACTGCTTTTTGGCAGGATAGCTCAGGACAGTTTGGACTTGTGTCAGAACACACCTGTGCTCATCCCTGACCAACAGTGCAGTAAAGGATAGTAGGGTTTTAATTCTGCTTTAAGACTTTAAGACCCACGGTGGGTAGGAAGGGGTTAAAAGCTCCTCCATGTCATACCCTGACATGATGGTTCCTCCATGTCCTACCCATTGACCCAAATGTAGCTTCGTTACACCCAGTAACTCTGATCCCCATGTCGCACCCGGTGACCCCGATTCCCTGTCACACCCAGTGACCCCAAGCTCCTATCCTGGAGACACTCCCCAAGAGTGACCTGCTGACTCCTTCCTCCCCCATGAAGCTCCTCTCCTGGACCGCAGTACTTAGAACAGCTCTGGTGGAGGAAAAAGTGGCATCAGGGGGGGCTCTGCACGTCTTTCTTCATTATCCTCCTCAGACCTTTCTGGGTCTCCTGAGCCCACAGGGCCCCTCAGCTTCTTCTCCAGTGAAGGTGCTGCCCTCCAGCACCGAGCTTCAGCTCAGATTCAGCTCCCCTCCGCTCCCAGCTCATTACCGGCTCAGGAAAGTGAACGGCTGCCCGCCAGCTCAGTGCAGAGTTGCATTCTGCCCAGGGATCAGCCCGCTCGCCTCCAGTCGAAGAGGATCATCGAACAAGCAGTGCTCCTTTAGGCCCCCTTCCTGCCTCCTGGGTCCCCCCGGTGGCAGAACGCCAGGGCCTGTTGGCAAGTGCGACTTTTGCGACTCTGGTAGTTCCACCACTGACCATGAAGGTTACCATGAGAAGAGTTTAAAGAGGTCAAAACAGAATCTGTGCTTGGTACAGTAGTATAAAAACAAAGCATTCTGTATAGGTCACAGAAAAAAGGAAGGTTATTTTGTCAGCAATAACATAGTGGGCTCTAAGTGAGGTGAACATAGACATTTATTTTGAAAAAATAGGAGATGTGGTAATAACATCCGTGCAATAAAGATGTCAGTGGGTACAATCAGTGTTGGGACAAGAAACAAGACATACATAACATGTGACAAACAGTGAAAAAAGCCGGCCGGCAAATTAATGTTGCATTAAGAATCTAAATAATCATATAATCAATCAAATGTTGGTTGCAATAATGGTGATTCTTGAAGGGGCTCCTTGGGGGGCTGTGGGTCGCCAGTGGGGCTGATGGCCGTACTGCACAATTATATTGAGTGTTGGATCCAGTGAGGTCACTCTTTTTTGTGCTATTAGTCTTTTCTATGACTTTATGGGGAGAGGGCTGGGGGTATCTCAGTCAGAGAGGCAGCTTTGGGGGAGACAGTGTATGTTTAATGTTGCTGCCATGTGGTAAAGCATCAATCGTTTGGCATATAGCGTTCTTTGACGGGGACTAGGCAGAGATCTGACAATTGTCTTGATCACTGACGGTAAAATTACCGTATCTTCACCCCTATCTTGTGACAGAGTGTCGCTCTACGTATTAGCACACAGTACCTCATAGATGGTCCGTAGAGCGATTACTCGTGTCCTGCCGCTGCCGGTCTCCGTGCGTGCTGCCTTCGGCTTCTGCTCTCCCGAGCGATCCGTCGCCTGTTAGGAGTGGTGAGGGGATGTGCCGCCGGGCTGTGACGTCGATGCGTTTCGCTTCCTGTTGCGTAGCTTCGTCTATGAGGTACTGTGTGCTCCTAAAAGCAGGGGTGAAGAAACGGCCGAAGGGCCGTCAGAGCAAGTGAGATACCACTTACCGCACTGAACCGCCATTTCTTACACGCGGTCAGCGGGAATCGGAGGCACATACCCGATCGGTTTTTGCTCTGCACAAGTCCCCTTGAACACCTCTTACCCCCCCACAACAATACTAGCTACAAGGCTAATACGTAGAGCGACACTCTGTCACAAGATAGGGGTGAAGAAACGGTAATTTTACCGTCAGTGATCAAGACAATTGTCAGATCTCTGCCTAGTCCCCGTCAAAGAACCCTATATGCCAAACGATTGATGCTTTACCACATGGCAGCAACATTAAACATATACTGTCTCCCCCAAAGCTGCCTCTCTGACTGAGATACCCCCAGCCCTCTCCCCATAAAGTCATAGAAAAGACTAATAGCACAAAAAAGAGTGACCTCACTGGATCCAACACTCAATATAATTGTGCAGTACGGCCATCAGCCCCACTGGCGACCCACAGCCCCCCCAAGGAGCCCCTTCAAGAATCACCATTTTTGCAACCAACATTTGATTGGTTATATGATTATTTAGATTCTTGATGCAACATTAATTTGCCGGCCGGCTTTTTTCACTGTTTGTCACATGTTATGTATGTCTTGTTTCTTGTCCCAACACTGATTGTACCCACTGACATCTTTATTGCACGGATGTTATTACCACATCTCCTATTTTTTCAAAATAAATGTCTATGTTCACCTCACTTAGAGCCCACTATGTTATTGCTGACAAAATAACCTTCCTTTTTTCTGTGACCTAAACGCTTTGTTTATATGCTGTTTTAGGTTAAGCCAGCCAAATACACACAGACAACACGGGCACGTATATAGACCACACTAACAATACTCCAAACAAACTACCTTATATATTGGTACAGTAGTAGACTTTTCTTTCAGAACAGAAGCTTTTCACATGTTTCATTCATCACATAACTCCCAAAATAAAGGGAATATTCCTTTATTAGAATGAGGGGATTATTAATTTATTAAAAAGGTGCAGATTATTCATTTTTTGGAATGAGCTGCTTTAAGATTTAGCCACTGTGGGTGGGAAAGGGTTAAAAACTCCATGTTATGCCCGTAACCCTGATCTGATGGTTCCTCCATGTCATACCCAGTGACTTAAACGTTCCTTCATGTTACTCCCAGTAAACCTTGATACCTTTACACCCTTATAGCCAACTGCACATCCAGAAGCACGGGTATATTTTACAGATCTAGTCGATCATTCTAGAGCCATTTATTCCAAACTGCATACAGCTTTTTCAGGCTTGTTGGTCATCATCAGTACAGTGCATTGATACATTATGTACTATATCCTAATAGGTGTTCGGGTCCATAGAGCAAGTGTTCACATGCTTGGATTGTCTTCAGAGGCTCCACCCCACCCCTTTTTCCCGGGATCCACAAAATGAAGGGGATTGCGCTATGCAAATATACACCAAAGCTTTTATGGTGGAGTTCTGACTTCCTACCCAGTATATCTTCCTATTGGCCTATATGGTGGTTTCATCAGCCAATAGCAAAGTGCAGGGATGGCTAGTTTTAGATGGGGTGTAGAAAAGTTAAAATCAATGTCAGTTATTGCTGTTGGGTGTCTAAGAGAAAGTGAAGGGGAACTGTCACCAATGAGAACCCAAAGAGAAATAAAAGACTGACAGAGAATCGAACCCTTCCCTAACTTATCCAAAACTAAAGTGTAGATGGTACTTTGTTGGGTACACTTATTCTTGCTTCCCATGAAGTCTACCTCCTCATGCTGGAGCATGGGTTTTTAGATGGACATAGGAAGTCTACCTCCTCCTCCTGTTGCAACATGGGTTTGTAGATGGGCATAGGAAGTCTACCACCTCCTCCTGATGCAACATGGGTTTGTAGATGGGCATAGGAAGTCTACCTCCTCCTGCTGCAAAATGGGTTTGTAGATGGGCACAGGAAGGCTATCCCCTTCTGCTGCAACATAGGTTTGTTGATGGGCATAGGAAGTCTACCTCCTCTTGCTACTGTAACATGGCTTTGTAGATTGGCATAGGAAGTCTACCATCTCCTTCTGCTGCAACATGGGTTTTTAGATGGACATAGGAGGTTTACCTCCAGCTGCAACATGGGTTAGATGGGCACAGGATGTCTACCACCTCCTGCTGCAAAATGTGTTTTTAGATGGGCATAGGAGGTCTACCTCACCCTCCTGCTGCAACAAGGGTTTGTAGATAGGCAAGGGAAGTCTACCTACCCCTGCTGCAACGTATGTTTGTGGATGGGCATAGGAAGTCTACCTCCTCCTCCTCCTGCCGCTACATGGGTTTGTAGATGGGCATAGGAAGTCTACCTCCTCTTGCTACATCATAGGTTTGTAAATGGGCATAGGAAGTCTACCTCCTCCTGCTTCTGAAACATGGGCATAGAAGGGCAAAGGAAGTCTACCTCCTACTGCAACATGTTTGTAGATGGGCATAGGAAGTCTACCTCCTAATGCTACAACATGGGTTTGTAGATAGGCATAGGAAGTCTACCTCCTAATGCTACAACATGGGTTTGTAGATGGGCATAGGAAGTCTACCTCCTAATGCTACAACATGGGTTTGTAGATAGGCATAGGAAGTCTACCTCCTAATGCTACAACATGGGTTTGTAGATGGGCATAGGAAGTCTACCTCCTAATGCTACAACATGGGTTTGTAGATGGGCATAGAGTGCCTAGCTGTCTCAGTCCATTCTAAATTTCCTATTCACACAAAACTGCTTGCTTTATCTTCCAGGCACCCAAAGAAGCTCTTACTCAAGCTGTTCTTGCAGAGGTCCCTAAACAACTGGTTTCCTATTTCAAGCTGCTGGGACAACCACCAGTCAACCCCCCAAAGCCGAAGACTGCTTAGAAAAAAGAGCAACTCCCCCATATGTGGTGCTGCTACAACCAGAGGAACCTGAAGAATGAACATATCTTCTCATTATCCCATTCTAATAGACTTGACACAGTTTTTCATTCCAGTGCAACAACCAGACCCTTTTTTCAGTGGCTGTTCCTAGTGACCACCACCCTGACTGAAATCAGAGGTCCATACTGCTAAGGCATTGTTCATGTATATGTGTTGAAGTGTGGAGCATTAAAATCCTGCTTGCCATATCTAAGGTGCAGTTTTAAGCAAAACACGTGTTCCATAGGAATCAACTGTAACCTTTGGAAAACGCTGAAATGTGAAGTTAGCCTTAAATTGGAAATGTGGTCAGACTATAGACATTCTAATATACATAATACATATTCATAACAAGCTGTAGTTGGGCTGTAAAACAGTCCATTATTGACTTCTGCTGCAGGTGCTGTGGAGCAATCAACTTGCAAAGTTCACAAAACGAGAGGCTTGTTAAATCTGGTCAAAGCCAGTGATCACCTACGGTAATTGTGACTGGAAACGCACAAAGTGCAATCACCGCAGAAAACCGCTTGCTGCGTGAACAAGCATGAATAGCTTCAGCTGCCAACAACCTGTCACGGGTTCAGCGGCCACAACTAGCCGCTCACAACTGTAAACCCCAGCAGCAGAAATCCAAAGAGTTCTGCCGCTGGGATTCACATCGTGACAAAACGTCCATGCAAATGTGTCCTTAAATGCTGGCAGTCTACCAAGTCACTGCTGGTAGGGGGAAGAAGAGTTACCTACTGAGCGAAAAGTACTCCCGGCTGTAGATTTTACTCCACAGTTCCTGCAACTACAGAGGTCAGTGCAGGGTAGTTTTAAAGCTTCACTGCTTATCAAAATATATAAATGTCTATAGCCTGGTTACAGTCTTACTTTAAGATGAACATGTGCTTTGGGCATGTGGGCGCGACAGGATCACTTAACTCCCCACTCACTCTGTTTTGGACTTTGACCTTTATATAATATAATCTGTATTTTCTTTTTTGTATGTAGAAGTAGATGTTCTATGCCAATTTGTGAATTTATCCAATACTAAACAGCATTGGGGTTTTTAATATGGATTTTGAAGGTGCAGTGAAATTGCTTAAACTCATAGCAGTGCGATTTAGCCCCATCCACACCAAATCCAACTTTAAAATTGTGCGACTTCACTTTAAATCACACCATTTTAAAGCCGCATGTCAATGCGACTTCAGGTATGACTTGGCTGACATCTGTGTGATTTCATTCATAGATGTCTTTGCAAGTCGCATCTAAAATTTGTGAAAAATAGTGTAGTACTTATTTTTCAAATTGGTGCGGCAACGCACCGGTTTGAACAGTTCAATTGCCGACAATAGTGTGCGACTTGTGACCGGGGGCTAAATGGTCTTGCACATCTAACTCCAGCAAAATAAAATACATTAAGCTCACTGTAATTTTAAATTTGTATTAAAATCCTGCATGCTGCATATATAGAGTTTATAGTTAAGCTGGGGATTGGATTTAAGTTACTAGTAATAGGTTAGTAGCACAGAATGCACAAGCTGCATGCAAATTACATAATTTCAATAGGAGCACAATAATTCACATAAATATAGTCCTTCTAGGTTTATTGATGTGTCTGATCACACAGTCCGTTAAGACAGAAAGTGAATTGCAGTTGCCCACAGCAGTTCATTGGTAATAATCAGTGTGATTTTAACTATCGTAACCAAAATCTGGTTGCCTTTCCATTTTATACAACTACCCTTTACATTGCTTTTCATTAGCCACATCCTCTTTTCTATGCAATTTGCAATTTTTAAAACTGTCCATTCGGGTACCTTCACATTGAACGCGGGTTAGAAATCGTTCGAGTTCGGCTAAACTTTTAAACCCGCATTTCAGTGTGAGTTCGGGGGAGATTTGAATGACATCTTTGGGGGTTCATGCAGATGTCTATTGAAATCGCCCCCCAAAGTTGCGCAGGAACTACTTTGGGGAATCGGTGCGGTGCTGCAAAGTCAGCGTCGCACCGATTGGGACAGTGCTGTTGCTGGCAATAGGCTGCGATTTGACATGTCAAATCGTGCCAATATGAACGGGGGCTTCCATGTGTTGCACTCCAATACTGCTGCCCTCATGTGTAATACATTTGGGCTAAGGAGGTAACCTTTATATTGACCATATACCTGGGAATTATAGCAATATCGGCTTCTTGTTAACAGCGCTTAAATGCAAAAATGAGAAAGCGGATCACGAAAACCTAAAACCATTGATCTATTTTGTCCCTGAAAATTGAGCCCATTTACGTGCCTCCATTTATTTTAGCACTTTAGATTTTGTCTTTAGTTCTCCACTTCCTCGCTACTGGTTATTGTGAAGCTCTCTTGATGATGCTTTGCACAGCCAAGGCTCCCATCCAGTGTTAGACCCTGATAGGGCTGACTTCCAGATGCAGTGTTAGTTCCAGGGCTGACACGTGACACTGGATTGCTGGCTGAACAGTGACTGCATCTGACTGGTCAGGTATTCAGACATCCATGGGCACTGTGGCTGTCTAAATACAATATCCAGCAGCAGAGATTCCTCCATCCTAGCCCTTATCTGCATATGTGTTGCAGGTTAGAGAATGAAAGCTTTGTGAATAGAGAATAACAACCAAGGCAACCAGCATTTTCAGAAAAATAGGTCAGTAATGGTTGTCCCAGTGTTCTGTAGTGACAATTCTCCTTTATTGCCACTTTAACAACAACAAAATCTTACATTGAAAATAGAGAGAGAGCTTTTTTTAAAAAAATTTGGATAGCACAAGGATTATAACCCCTGTCAATTTTTTAGTTTTGCCATCTCTGGGGAGATTTGCCTTTACTTCCTCTCCCATAGCCAAAACAAATGGAAGTTAGAGGAAATCCCTCCAAAGTGAGTTGCCAGAACTGGTGTCCTCATTGGAAGATTTCTTCTGTATTCCTGTTCTAGTGGCAACCCCAAAATTTCTTTCACTTTTAGGTGACCCCTGGGACAATCCCTGGGTGAATCTCCCTAGCGGAGGACACAGACCGCAATAAAAACCTGATAGTGGGTTCTAATCCTCTTCATTCTATCCAAAACTAAAAAAGTTTTGCCTTTCAGCCCTGGTTCACACCAGTGCGATTTGTCATGCAATTTGCATGCTGGCAATTGTAAACAATCCAAGGGAAGAACGGTCATCAGCACATGAAGGTTTACTCAAGGAGGGCTTCATTATTGTGGTCACAGCAGGCAACGTTTCAGGGCCACGCAGGGCCCCTTGTCTTCCAAATGACCTCACTTATACAAACAAATGACGTCACTTGCCTGACCGAGGGGCCCTGTAACGTTGCTTTCAGTATACTATGACCAGGATAATA
Organism: Pelophylax lessonae; assembly: GCF_965119305.1. NCBI lineage: Eukaryota > Metazoa > Chordata > Amphibia > Anura > Ranidae > Pelophylax > Pelophylax lessonae. Next base: position 52,236,572 of record NC_138778.1, on the reverse strand, counting down.
AAGCTTTGAACCCTTCTTGAGGAAGCTTTGGTGTGTTGACAGTTCTTCTCTTGGATCTAGGGTTGCCACCTCATCCCTTTAAACCCGAACACAATAATTACACAGGTTCTGTGGCTGATCAAGGTGGTAATTGATCTCACTTAGTGCCTTATGTGCATTAAATTAGCATCAGAACCTTTGTAATTGTGTTCGGGTTTAAAGGGATGAGGGGGCAACCCTAGATCTAAGAGAAGAACTGTCATCAGCACATTAAGGATTCCTCAAGGAGGGTCCAAAGCTTTATTATCCTGGTCACATAGTACACTGCCAGCAACGTTTTGGAGCCACGCAGGGCCCCTTTGTTGGGCAAGTGACGTCATTTGTTGGTACAAGGGACATCCCTTGCCTGTCGAAGAGGCTCTGTGTGGCTCTGAATCGTTGCCTTCTATGTGACCACAATATTAAACCTTTGGACCCTCCTTGAGGTGGCAACCTTCCTTGGATCATTTATGGTTCCCAGCCTGTGGTCATTGCAGCACCCATGATTAAAGAAATGCCATCTTCAGGAACGCATGCGTGGGGAACATTGTGTTTGGATCCATTGACGGCAATGAAACCGTTCAAGTCGCAGCGTCTTTGAAAAAGTTTCCTGCACCACTATAGTGTGATTTCATTGCGACTTGCATTGACTTTGTTAAATGAAGTCGCAAGCCTCAATGAAATGGAACATCAAAATTACAATGATCAGGTAGCTTTAAAATTGCACTGAAGTAGTCCAATTTCAAAGCTGCACTGGTGTGAACCAGGGCTTTGTTACACTTTTTTCTTTGCCTTTTGCAAAGCATTTGTTTTAGAACTGGATGAAATTAAGCCTTAGTTTATAGATTGCTCACATTGTTATGCGTTTGCTTGCCTTTAGAAGTGCCTTTCCCTGTCTCTATACTTTACAGGGTTAACCAGTGCCACGCTTCAGTGCTCAGTGCCTTTCCCTATGACGCAAATGCTGCTTTGCCCTCTGCTCACAGTTGTGGCCTACAGTGCTGTAATGATGGACTTCCAGCTAAAAAATTTTTTTTTTAGTTAGTTAAGTTTAGACAAAAAGAGAGAGGATACCCCAAATGGGACTTTAAAGGACTAGAAAGGTAATAAAAGTAGTATTTTTACCTCTTTCTAGTCTGCCTTTAATGTCCCATTTGGGGGTATCATCTCTCTTTTTTCTAGTATTTACCGGGATATTGGCAGAACCTTCTTTCTAAAGACCAGTGTCCTATTGGCCTTGTCCCCTATATAACAAGTTAAAAAGTTTAGATTGTCAAGTTTTAGAGATTTTCCATGACTTCCTGTCCTGGTGCCTCCTAGGACATTGCTGTGAGCTAAACTTTCTGTTCCTCGCTTTATCTATTGTTTGGATCCATTGGAAGTGGTGACAATGACACGTGATCCTTGGTGAATTTTCAATACATATCCATAGAGAATCCACCCAGATGCAATACGAAGAGAGCCAATAGGCTCACAACAAATCTCCTCACCCGGGACAGGTTGATATCCCAAAAAAAAAAATAAAAACTGGCAAAGCGTGCCAATCGTTCCATGATGTGCAATGTAAATTGTTGAAGCCTATTTTTTATGTTTCCCTTTTGCCAAAAATATCTATTTTCTAATTTTTCGTTATATATATCTTGAAAATATATTGCAAACATTACAGCTTCTACTTTCATGGGCCAGTATCCTTATTCTTTTGTAACTTAAAAGGTCAATCCACCCAAAACGAATATTTAAGTTTGTTTTTTTGGGAGGGTGCTGGCAGGTTAAACCACCCACCAGTCTAATAGATCTTTCCAAGACGTTGTTTGTGATATTTCTGCACTTGAAATCCTGAATCTTACTGCCACAGATGTATTTAATAAATTGCGCAAGAAGCAAAGCACTGAATGCTAAGTGCAGGGACTCATGGTAGCCAATCAGAGCTCACTTTGCTGAGGCCAGGCCAGTACAAGATGGATTTTGATTGGCTGTTAGGGGGTCTGCGCTTTGCTCACTGCTTTTTTTATTGAATGGCCCCAGTAATGTCTTCTGATCATCCCTAGGCATTGCAGGAGAAAGGTGTCTGTTTGATTTATAATATAAATTAAAAGATTTTTCTGGAGTTCCGGAGACCATAGATGCTAGCGGGTAGCCTGCATCCACCCATGTTGGTTTTGGTGAACAGTCCTTTTAATAATGCCATTCATTGCTGGACTATATAATCCTATGGATCTGGTGTCAGGTCATATTATTCCAGTGGGGTCACGTGTTCATCTAGTTGTAGTTTGATATTGTGATAAAAGAAGGTTGACATAATTCAATATTCTGTGACTGCTGTGTGACTATTACTCTGACCATTATTACCTACATGTTATTGTTCAATTCAACAATTTCTCTGTGTCTTTTTTAGACTTTTGTTCATTTTTTTTTATAGTTCTGAAATAAAATGTATGCAAATTATTTACAGTGGTCTTCTGTTGATTTTTGTCTAGAAAATGGTAAGGGAACATTTAGAGACCCTGTCAGCAACTTTAAAAAATGGAGGTGAAAGCACAGAAATAAAGTGATTTACGTGCTTATTTGCAATGTTTTTTCCTTTCCATAAATCATTTCTTGCAGCTTCTTCCCTTCTTGTAAGTCAAAGCCTTTCCTCTTCTGGGATTGTCTTAATTACTGTCTGTGCTGGCCCAGCTCCTCCATCCTCTCTTCACTTCCCTACATAACCTTGTAGGCACCTGGTGAGGGAGTAGCAAGGAGGAATAGCCAGGAGTTTCCAAACTGTTGAGCTGCATTTCAGTGGGTCGCCGGCAGATTTTGAGCCAGAGCTGCCCAGGCATTTGTTGGCAGGTGTTACGAGCAGGCAGGCGGGGCCTTGAGCTCCACTGACGCTCCGACCCCGCCCCTTGCAATGCGCCCTGTTCTGTACGGGAGGGGGCACCTCGGGGTAGGAGTCTGACTGAGTGGAGCCTTTATCAGAGTGCAGTGCATTGCATCGGAGCTCAGCGCCAGGACCAGTCACCAGGTAGGCCAGAGTCCAGACACTGCTTGATGGCTTATTTTAGGCCTGGTTGACATGTATGCGGGTTGGCGACCCACATTTGCACAGACATAGCAGCCCATTGATTTGAATGGGCTACTATGCCTGCGTTTTCCGCTGAAAAAAAGGTGCATGCAGAATTTTAAAAAATGCAGTGGCTGTGAAATCCATCCTGCTTTTGCACCATGCGACTTACCTGCAGTTCCTGCAAACGCAAACTGTGTTTTTAAATGCTTGGCCCAGGTATATAAAAACCCAGAAAGCTTGCCAGTGCAGGAACTGCAGGTAAGTCGCATGGTGCAAAAGCAGGATGGATTTCAAGTCCACTGCATTTTTTTAAATGCTGCATGCACCTTTTTTCTGCGGAAAACGACGGCATATCAGCTCATTCAAATCAATGGGCTGCTATGCCTGTGCAAATGTGGGCAGCCAACACAACTGGGAAATGGTAAATGCAGAAAGAAGGAACTGAAGGAGGAACACCCTTCCCTAAAAAGTCTAATATCACCTGGACCAATATCTCCTCTATAGATACACACCTCCAGAAGAAATTCGCATATGTGTGAACCCAGCCTGAATGTGGTAAAAATTTACTTTGCAAAGATTGCCCAATAACTTGTAAGGAGAATTTTTTTTTTTTTAATTTTTTTTTTTATTATTTACACCTAAATAAATGATTTGAAGCCAGCACAACTAAACAGCACTCATTAAGTGCTGGGTCACACTTGTGCGATGCGGGAAGGCTGCGAATCGCAAACGCACATTGGCAGTTCACACTGCCATATGCGATACGCGGGGGTGTCAATGAAATGTTAACGACACCCCCAGTTTGATTGCATATTGCAGTGCGATCTTACAGTTCGCACAGGATCGGATCACACAAGTGTGAACCACTGTGCGATCCGATCCTGATGCGGCTGAAAAAATGCCTCGTGTGACTTTTGTGCGGGTGCAGTGCGAATTTAGCCATACAAAGTGTATGGCTGAATTCGCACTGCACATCCGATCGCATGTAATGAAGGAGCAGTGCGCTCCGATATTACATGCGATCGCTGCACACGCGGAAGTGTGAACCGGCAATACAGAAATTGTAAACTGCTGCACTTTTTTTTTTTTCTTACCTGCAAGCAAGGCAAAGGTATAATGTGCTAGTATGCATCGCATACAAGCACATTATCTTAAGCTCCCTGGCAGTCTGATTATGTCCAGATTTCTGTGCTAAAAGCGGTACATTGTTTTGCATGGAAATCTGTTGTTTTATATTTTAAAACTCACCTTCCCCTGCGATCCCCCGCCATCCTTCCGCTGTCCTCCTGCTGTGTGCTCTACCGATGCCGGCACCTGTCTTCCAGTTCCTTTCCCTGCGAGCGTTGTGACGCAGGGGGGTGGAACCGTCAGCAATTTAAAAAATGTTAATACACCAAATGACATGATACAAAGCTGTGATCCTAACGGATTACACTGTATCATGCCATTTCACCTGGTGGCTTTTCCAGTGCCCTGCCTGTGCTTTTCCAGTTCTTTGTGCCTGGAAAATTGAAAATGACCATGGCGTCCAAAAAGCGTTCATTTTGCGCAAAATCGCTTTTAGACAAACTGGAAAATAGCGACAGCGAAACGGAGTTACTTGAAGAACTGAGCAATAGCGATTTGTGGGAAAACTCGTCATCGGGTATGGAAAGTGACGAGAGCGACGATTCTGATGTCTCTTTCTGGCACATCGCTCCGTTGGAAATTCTGAAGAATCATTTGATATACTTCCCAAATTCCACAAGCTATGTGCCAGAAAGAGATGGATGGGGATGCAGGCCCAGCAGATTTCCTTATTAGAGCTTTGCAGCTGCACAGCTGACTGATAATTCTGAAACCACTCCCATTTGACCCACTCAGCACAGAGGAACAAACAGTGATTTCTTCTGAATAACAAAAGGTAGGAATCTGCAACAAAATTTGGTAAAATCCCTGCAATGTACAGAGATCCAGAGAGGAATGTTTTTTTATCAACAAAAGTGGAGTTACGCTTTAAACTTACCTGAAAGCGAAGCGTTCCAGCGATGCCATCGCTGGAGGCAGCGTCCATCTCTACCTGGTCTTCCTTCCGGTTCGTGGCTCCGGCTCTGTGACTGGCCGGAGCTGTGATGATGTCATTCCCACGCATGCGTGCGGGAGCCGCCAGTCACAGCACACTGCTCTAAAGAAACGGCACAGGTGGCCATTCCTTCAGAGCGCATGCAACCAGTGACGCAACTGCGGCTCAGTATATATCTCCTAAACGGTGCAAGTTTAGGAGATATTCAAACTACCTATAGGTAAACCTTGATATAGGCTTACCTATAGGTAAATCTTAAAGATGGAGGTTTACTTCCTCTTTATGTGAAGTTTCCTTACAATGTAATCCTGCTCCACTCCTAATCAGACTTGGCGTGTGTCTATGCTTAGTAGGTGAAAATACTCCCTGGATCTCCGGTGTATTGATGCGATAATGACTGTGGAAACTCCCTTGTTACCTAAACACATTTCCTAAGGCTGTAACATTGTGCGCAATAAAACATCCATTACAGGAAATACCGGTACAGCGAGAGCGATCACCAGTGATGTCAGTTATAGATTTCCCTTTCATCTGTTTATGTGAATAATAATAATGTAATTATTGGAATGGTTTTCTGGAAGCTTGAGTTTACGCTACCTGTTTTTCTATAATGCGCAGTATTACAACGTACATTTATTTCAAATGAGCTAATGCAGTGCCCTCAACACATGAAATTGTGCATAGTAATCTGTGCGCAATACTTTTTTGTTGTTGTTGTAGTACTAAGGCTTCCTTCACCCTGGCGCTATGCATACTGCCCTCTGAAAAGCGATCCGTGGTAGATCACTTTGCAGAGGACAGTGTACCAGCAGCTTCAGGAGGCACTACTTCCCCTTTTGTTTTTTAAATTGCCAAACGACAATTTCATATTGTGTAAAGTCGCTGCAACTACAAGCCAAGCATTTGCCTGATGCTTGCGGTCTGGCCCTATTGATCTCATTGAGTGAGTTTGACAGGCCATTGATCTCAATTAATACGTTTGACAGGTGGTGCAGCCTGTCAGACTCTGCAGCCTGAGTTAAAAATGCCTTGGTCGCAAAGCATTATGGCCACAGCATGTGTACAGCCCTGTCAGGTTGTAAGGTTAGCATTTGGGTTGGAGGCCAAGGAGCAGTAAAACTTCAACTCAGTCGCCGATTTTGATCACTCCCATGCGAAATAGCCCTAAAAGTTACGTTTTTAGAACAAGGCAGCATAGTGGCTAAGTGGTTAACACTTCAGCCTAGCAGGACTGGAGTCATTGGTTTGAATCCCAACCATGGAACTACCTGCCTGGAGCTTGTAGGTTCTCCCTATGCCTGTGTGAGTTTCCTCCACGTACTCTAGTTTTCTCACACACTCCAAAGACATGCTGGTAGGTTAATTGGCTCCTTTCGAAATTGGCCCTAGTATGTATGAATGTAAGTTTGGGATCTTAGATTGTAAGCTCTTTGAGGGCAGGGACTGATGTGAATGTACAATATACACTATATTGTCAAAAGTATTGGGACACCTGCCTTTACACGCACATGAACATTAATGGCATCCCAGCTTTAGTCCGTAGGGTTCAATATTGAGTTGACCCACCCTTTGCAGCTATAACAGCTTCAACTCTTCTGGGAAGGCTGTCCACAAGGTTTAGGAGTGTGTCTATGGGAATGTTTGGTCATTCTTCCAGAAATGCATGTGTGGTCAGGCACTGATGTTGGAGAGAAGGCCTGGCTTTCAATCTCCACTCTAATTCATCCCAAAGGGGTTCCATTGGGTTGAGGTCGCGGTGGAACACATGCCTCGCGCGTGGATCGTGGTGACGTCACGGGAGCAGTCCACGAGCGAGGCGTGTGTTCTACCACGACCTTGGCTTGGGACCTTCCTCCATAATGCTCCACACCTCTCCTCTTCATCGCCCTACACTGCTCGGCGGCTCCAGGGAAATAGAGCCATTAGGAAGTCCATGGAATGAACCCCCGTGACGTCTTTACATGCCTGCTCTTGACGAATGATCGTGTAACTGTTCTCCATATTTGTGTGTCATTAAAATGGATTTAACACTGCTCTTAGAGGCGCCTTCCTTTTTCCTTTTATGTTTACCTATTGGAGTGAGCTTCTGCTCTGGAAGGTAGGCCCTAGGGACAGCCAAGAAACCATTCACCTACACAGGAGGCCAATATAATGTGTTTCAAAGACTGATCGCTCCCACAGAAACACCCTATGGTCCTTATATCGCAATAAAGTTTAAGCTGAATTCCAGGTAAAACAATATTTGCATGGTTGCATCATCCCCCTGGAAGCTGGAAATCATGGTGCTAGGCACAGATACTCCACCGATCTCCACTAGCTGCCGGGTCCTGTGCCAAGTGGCTGCCCTGCTGCTTACTGAACACAGGAGATCATCTGCTCGGCACAGGCGCCATTTAGAGAACACTTTCCATTTTCTCAATGAATGCAAGTGACCTCTGATTGGACAAGGTGGAGAATGTGATGTCCCTGCCCTACTTCTCCATCTCGTCCATTCAGAGAACGCTTTGAATTCATTAACTACTTGAAGACCGCCCCACACAAATATACTGCGTCAGGGTGGCCCTCCTGCAGGAAATCATGTACATGTATGTGATTTTGTGCTGTGGGTCTGGGGCCCGTGCTGCTGGCGACCTGCTCCTACTGTGACTGGACACAGCATGAGCCAATCAGAGGGTCTGGAGGACGCGATGTCCGCCGGGACCCGCCGATCGTTTACAGTAGAGGCAGAATGGTGGTCTGTCTATGTAAACAAGGCAGACCGCTGTTTTGTCAGAAAGGAAGATGGAGATCTTGTGTTTCTGTTTTCTGTCTTCCTCCAGTTAGGCTACCCCCCCCCCCCCCCAGGAGCGCACTTAACCCTTTGATCTCCCCTGATGTTAACCCCTTCCCTGCTAGTGTCATTAGAACAGTGACAGTGCATATTTGTTAGCCCTGATCACTGTAAGCCCCCGTTCACATTAGGTCGCTCCGACTTAGGGGGCGATCTGTGAAGTCGCGTGCAGCGCGACTTCGGCGCGAATTGCACGGACTTCATAACATGAATGTCTATGGAAGTCGCCTCCAGGTCGCCCTGAAGTAGCACAGGACCCTTTTTCTAAGTCGGAGCGACTTGTGTCGCTCCTATTAGAACCGGTCCTGTACTACACTATGGGAGCGACGGTGCACGACTTGTCGTGCCAGTGTGAATGGATAATAATGTCACTGGTCCCCAAAAGAGTGTCAAAAGTGTCAGGTGTTCAATTTGTCCGCCCCAATGTGGCAGTCCTGCTAAAAATCACTGATCGCTGCCATTACTAGTAAAAAATAATCAAATAAATAAAAATTCCTTAAAAACATCTCATAGTTTATAGACGCGATAACTTTTGCGCAAACTAATCAATATACGCTTATTGGGATTTTTTTCACCAAATATATGTAGCAGAATACATATTGCTCTAAACTGATGAATAAATTAGATTTTTTACATGTTTTTTTTTATATGATGTGTTTTATAGCAGAAAGTGAAAAATGTTGCCCGGCAGACTCCGTTTTGCTCAGTGGGGATCGCTCTGTTGATCCCTGCTGAGCAAGCGGATGACAGGTGCGTCTCCGCTCACTGTGCAGAGATGGACCTGTCAGAGCCCCGCTCTCCTCTATGGGAGATCGAATGAAAACGGACCGCCTGTCCATTTTCTTCTGATTCTTTCCGATCTGGTCCTCCAAACGGATAGAAAATAGGGTTACCATCCATCTGGATTTAACATACAGGATCGGATCGGATAGCAGCAAGCGTCAGCGGGCATGTCACAGCTGACATCCATAGCTCCATAGGGGTGCATGGAGGGTCCCATCAGGTCCACCTGGAAAGCTGACAGGCGGACATGATTGGAAAGCCCATGCGAAAGGGGCCTTCAAAGGAAATACTCTGGAGAGGAAAACCTTTACAGTGCGAATGATAATTCTCTTTGACGCAAAAGATATCAAACTTCAGTTTATTTTATTTACTTGTAGCACCCTCTAGTGTATGCTAGATGTAGTATAGGTTTTGTTAGTGTACTGTAGGTAAATTTAGTTAGATCAGGGCTAAGCCTGGGCTGTAAATCTGGGTCAGGATTCAGTGTTTCAGGACTGGATGACTCTTACTGACAGCTCTTCTGGTGCCTCCCCCTGTTTCTGGGACATTGAAGAATGTTCTAGAGCTAGTAGGCATTAGGTTAGGAGGAGTTGCATGGAATATATATGGGGCCTCGGCCAATCCCCAGGAGTGGGTTGGTAGGGGGCAGAACTTACCTTATAAATAGCCATGAGCCATGCCAGCAGGGGCAGTCGGTGGAAGATAGAGATACAGCGCTGAGGAGGCTGTTGGTGCCCTCAGGAGTGTCCCCTAGTCTGGGGGGGGGGGGGGGGGGTGACATTGGGTGCTGGAAGAATCTTGCTATAACACACAGAGAAAGCTCTTCCTGGGGGCACGAGAGCAAGTGAGAGGACAGCGTGAGTAGATAAGCATTGCTGGGGACTTACAAGGGGGAAGACTGCTAGCCAGTTCTCCCTGATAACAGAGGTGTGCTTAAGTCTTCAGCCTTTCCCAGGAGATCTCCAGAGAGTCAGCCAGGTGGACTGATGAGAGAGCAGGGGAGGACTGGGCAGGGGTGCAATTGCACCCTGGGCCGCTCTGATGCCCCGTGAATAAGGCTGCACTGCTTCTGCCACAGACATGCCTAAAGGTTTCCTGGTGAAGTGAAGTGACAAGGACAGAGTGCAGGCCTCCTCCTCCCAGCATGGATGGTATAAAATATATCTGAGCAGAGGCCGGTTTCATGCCCCACTGGAGACTCTCCTCCCCTGTCCAGCCCCAACTGAGCGGTCCCAGCTCCCCCCAACCGCCCCCTGCTGGCTAGGTCGGGAATCCAGATTCAGCCGGTAAGTAGAGAGTATCTGGAGCAGGGCTTCAGCTTGGAATAGGGGTCAGGAGGATGTCTGGAAGAGGGAGAGTAAGAGGGGGCCAAGTCGCTGCACAATCTTGTTTGTACTTACCCCCTGGGCCAAAAGTTGCCAATCTGCCCCTGTGAAAGAGTCAGCCGGGTGGGCTGTTGAGAGAGTCAGTCTGTAAAAATCGTTCAAACTCATTTTTGAAAAATAAAAATAAAAAATCGGCCGTGAGAGCAGACGATCGTGCCATCATGTAATGACCGAATTTTGAACGATAAATCGTTCAATGGACATAAATGAATCAGTTTTTCATCCAGTTTGTCACATATGCCTAGTGTAAACAGTTCGGGCGAGAAACATATTACCTTTCAATTTATCAGCCGTTTGGCAGATTTTTCCAAACTGTTCCTTCGATTTTTCCGCTCTGAAAAGTTTAAACCGATTTTCGATTTGTGCCTATTAACTGGACGAAAATGACAGATTTTCAAACTATTTTTCGGCTAGTGTATGGCCAGCATAAGTTTAACTGCATATATTCAAAAGAAGAAAATGTGCCATGTTGATTTGCTTTTTAGTGTACCTCACACCTGCGCATCTGCCGGGGAGAGGATTGGATTGGCTGCGCCCTCTATATGTGTGTGTTCAAGGAACAGCCTGTGTACATATCATTATATTTGCTTCCTCAATATCTCACAAAAGTGAGTACACCCCTCACTTTTTTGTAAATATTTTATTATATCTTTTCATGTGACAACACTGAAGAAATTACACTTTGCTGCAATGTAAAGTAGTGAGTGTGCAGCTTGTATAACAGTGTAAATTTGCTGTCCCCCAAAATAACTCAACACACAGCCATTAATGTCTAAACTGCTGGCAACAAAAGTGAATACACCCCTAAGTGAAAATGTCCAAATTTGGACCAAAGTGTCAATATTTTGTGTGGCCACCATCATTTTCCAGCACTGCCTTAACCCTTTTGAGCATGGAGTTCACCAGAGCTTCACAGGTTGCCACTGGAGTCCTCTTCTACTCCTCCATGATGACATCACCGAGCTGGTGGATGTTAGAGACCTTACGCTCCTCCACCTTCCGTTTGAGGATGCCCCACAGATGCTCAATAGGGTTTAGGTCTGGAGACATGCTTGGCCAGTCCATTACCTTTACCCTCAGCTTCTTTAGCAAGGCAGTGGTCGTCTTGGAGGTGTGTTTGGGGTCGTTATCATGTTGGAATACTGCCCTGTATCCCAGTCTCTGAAGGGAGGGGATCATGCTCTGCTTCAGTATGTCACAGTACATGTTGGCATTCATGGTTCCCTCGATGAACTGTAGCTCCCCAGTGGCGGCAGCCCCAGACCATGACACTCCCACCACCATGCTTGACTGTAGGCAAGACACACTTGTCTTTGTACTCCTCACCTGGTTGCCGCCACACACGTTTCTGAACCAAATAAGTTTATCTTGGTCTCATCAGACCACAGGAGATGGTTCCAGTAATCCATGTCCTTAGTCTGCTTGTCTTCAGCATACTGTTTGCGGGCTTTTTTGTGCATCAGCTTTAGGCTTCCTTCCTGGATGACAGCCATGCAGACCAGTTTAATGCAGTGTGCGGCGTATGGTCTGAGCACTGACAGGCTGACCCCCCACTCCTTCAACCTCTGCAGCAATGCTGGCAGCTCTCATATGTCTATTTCCCAAAGACAACCTCTGGATATGACGCTGAGCATGTGCACTCAACTCCTTTGGTCGACCATGGCGAGGCCTGTTCTGAGTGGAACCTGTCCTGTTAAACCACTGTATGGTCTTGGCCAATGTGCTGCAGCTCAGTTTCAGGGTCTTGGCAATCTTCTTATAGCCTAGGCCCTAGGCCATCTTTATGTAGAACAACAATTCTTTTTTTTTCAGATCCTCAGAGAGTTCTTGGCCATGAGGTGCCATGCAAACTTCCATTGACCAGTATGAGAAGGTGAGAGCGATAACACCAAATATAATACACCTGCTCCCCATTTACACCTGAAACCTTGTAACATTAATGAGTCATATGACACTGGAGAGGAAAAATGGCTAATTTGGCCCAATTTGTACATTTTCACTTAGGGGTGTGTTCACTTTTGCTGCCAGCCATTTAGACATTAATGGCTGTGTGTTGAGTTTTTTGAGGGGACAGCAAATTTACACTGTTATACAAGCTGTACACTCACTACTTTACATTGTAGCAAAGTGTCATTTCTTCAGTGTTGTCACATGAAAAGATATAATAAAATATTTACCAAAATGTGAGGGGTGTACTCACTTTTTTGTGAGATACCGTATTTTCAAAAACCTTGTGTAGCACTGCCCCCTTGAGGACTGCTGGATTCCACACCTTCGGGTCCCCCTGGGTTACCATTAGCAATTTCAGCATGCACAGATCAACACTTTACTTCTTGGCTCAGTCAATGATCAGTCCAGGGGTATGTAGTTGTTTTTGGTGTTTTATTTAAATTAGGGATGGGAGAAAGGAATAGCGGGATACTCCAAATGAACTATTCACAGCTGCTGTTTCACCCTGCCACTAGGTGAATTTGGATTAAGTCTCTATCCAGATGACTTGATGGACTAGATTATCTTTAGGATAAAAAATTATGCTTGAGCAGTGCTGTCTCAGTGTCCTGTAAGCCACGCCCTACCGGTTTCGTCACCTGACTTCTTCTCGGGGCGGAAGAAGTCAGGTGACGAAACCGGTAGGGCGTCACCTGACTGCTCAAGCATTGGAAAGGAACTGCTTCATATATCCCTGCTCACGGACGGCTTGAGCAGAGGATTAATGTTACTCAGCACAGATCCCTAGTGTCTGGCAGACACCATCCTTGTGAGTGTTATGGAATTTATCTTTTACAAATAAAATAGTCTTATTATGCAGTATAACGCTATGTGTGGCATCCCTCTATGTGATTCCACTAATTTAAACCTGAGCTGTGGTGACCAAGGAGAGAAGAGGTCAAGGATTAATTAAAGTGTGAACAAAGCTTGATTGCTGGTTTATAATTTTACTAGCAATATATCTGGTGAGTTTACCCAGGCATTAACCACTTTAATACAGGGCACTTCCCTCCCTTCCCGCCCAGGCCAATTTTCCCCTTTTAGCGCTGTTGCATTTTGAATGACAATTGAGCGGTTCATGCAACACTGTACTTACACCAAATTTATATCATTTTCCCCCCACAAATAGAGCTTTCTTTTGGTGGTATTTGATCACCTGTGCGATTTTTACTTTTTGCTAAACAAATAAAAAAAGACAGAAAAGTTTGAAAAAAAAAAAAAGTTTTTTTGTTTGTTATACAATTTTGTAAATAAATAAGTTTTTTCCTGCACTGATGAGCACTGATGAGACTGCACTGACAGGCACTGATGAGGAGGCAATGATGGGGTGGCACTGATGGGGCGGCACTGATAGGCGGCACTGATAGGCACTGATAGGTAGCACTGATATGCAGCATTGGTGGGCACTGATAGGCGGCATTGATGGGCACTGATAGGCGGCACTGACGGGCACTGATAGGTGGCACTGACGGGCACTAATGGGCACTGATAGGCAGCACTGGTGGGCACTGATGGGCGGCACTGATCGCCACTGACGGGCGGCACTGATGGGCACTAATGGGCACTGATAGGCAGCACTGGTGGGCAATAATGGGCACTGGTGGGCGACACTAAAGGATGGCAATGATGGGCACTTGTGGGCAGCACTGATAGGGAGGACACTGGTGGGCATCACTGATGGGGAGGGCAATGGGGGGCTCCCTGAGCCCTGATTGCCATCCCTGGTGGCCATAGTGGGCATCCCTGGGGTCATAGTGGGCATCCCTGGGGTCATAGTGGGCATCCCTGGTGGTTCTAGTGGCATCCCCCCCCCCGAGGGTCTGCACTGGTAATCAATGATCTGATTACCAGTGCCGACCCCCCCCCTGTCAGGGGAGCCGCCGATCGGCGCTCCTTTACTCGTGCCTGTCAGGCACGAACTAAGGAAAGCCGATCAACGACTGTTCCTGTTTTACTATGTGACCACCAGCCGTGATTGGACACGGCTGATCACATGGTAAAGAGCCTCCGTCAGAGGCTCTTTACCGAGATCGGAGGTGCAGGGTGTCAGACTGACACCTCGCATCACCGATCGCGCCCAGAGCGGTGTTATCCTGCCGCCGTCATATGGCGTCCGGTCAGGATAACTCAACCACATTCCCGCCGTCATTTTGTAATAGGGCGGGCGGGAAGTGGTTAATTACTGTGGTGGAAGGATCCTCACTGACACATCACAAACACCTTGGAATTTATTTATTTTTCAGCACTATTGGCACTTTTATGCACGGGACGATTATAATAATGAACTTTATTCAATGGACTTTATTTTTAATTGTTTGAAATGAGATTATTAAGTTTAGGAAATATTTTTTAGTATTTTACTAATGCTCGCATTTTTTGCATTTTTTCTTTTTTGCACTTGCACCTTTTGCACACAAAATATATTTTTGTGATATAATTATTTTTTGCTGATTGGTAATTTTTTGGTTTTATGAATATTATTGTTTATAAGTATACACCATTGCACTGAAGCACCAGCATCTTAAGTTTGCACCCATACATACCAAGCAATTGGTTTTAGGTGCTTATTAGCATATATGTTTGCACTTAAGCACTAGCACTTATAATTAGCATACATTTGCTTTAGCATTTTTGTTTTACATTAATTTCACTACCATCCCATATTTATTCACCACCACCATTTATATATATAAAAAAAAAAAAATTCTCGTCATACAATTTATTTCACAGATATTGCGCCTAATTTATTTTCCTTACTTGCACATAGCTTTTGCTATGGTTCAGCGGCTGCATTTCTGGTGATTGTTTTTACACATAAGCTTCCTAGGCGCTGGTTTCCCCATTTGATTTATCTTTAGGATACTCTCCTAGTATCCCCTTTCTCTTGACACACTGACACCCGTCCTCTGACTGTCCTACAATGGGATGGCCCCCCTCAGGTCAGGCCCCTAGACATGATCCCCTGTACTCACGATACTGTTTTTCTAGGGTCTGCAGTGTCTCTCCTCCTTTAGTCAGTTCTCCAGTTCCGTTCCTTTGATCCCCAGGCCGACCGCCTGCGACCACGTGCCATCACTACAGAGGAGGAGGCAGCCGCCACCCTCCCTCCGGGACTCTGCTCACCAGCCAAAGACCCCGCAGCACCTGTGCTCCTGGCTTTTATACAGTATCCCAGAATGCACCAAGACAGCCTGTCTCTCCCAATCACCAGGACTGTATCAAAGCCTATGTATTCATTAGTCAGGTTTCCTCCCACTGTCCAACATGCCTCCCTATCGGACCAGTGTGAAACATTCTCTAGACCCAATGAATCACATACTGAGCAGACTGAGCAGACCCATTTTTTTTGAGCAGTATAGATAGTGTGGATAACATTCGGGTCATATGCTGTTAAAATGAAAATCTATATGTAGCACCCTCCTAGGTAGGTGCTAGGTAAAAGCATCTTATGCTCCTTCTGCTTAGGGGAGCCTGATCTATTAGGTTGCCTGTTGCATGTTTCCAGGTGTGATTTACTGGGTCTGAGGAAGTGTCCACACTGTATCCAATAAGGGAGCTTGTTGGACAGTGGAGGAAACCCAGCCAGTGACACATTGGCTTTTGTGAGAGTCCCAGTGGGAGGGCACTCTTGCAGTGCATCCTGGGATTTCTCATAAAAGCTGGGTGGACATGTGACAGGGCATCTTTGGTGGGAAGCAGAGTCCCAGGAGGAGGCTGACGGCTGTCTCTCCTTCTGTTGCAGGAAAGTGGTCTTAGGCAGTCGGCCTAGTGAACCAGGTGTGGAGCTGAGCTGCAGAGGATCCTGTAAAGCTGACAGTGGAGCTGCTGGCAGAGTCTTCTGGGAAAAACAGTGTCCGTGAGTACCAGGGAACTTGCCAAAGGGTCTGCCCAGGAAGGGGGACCACTCCAGTGAAGTCAGAGGATCAAGGGGCCAGCTCACACAGAGTGTCAGATTAAAGGGGGTGCTGTATAGAACCCTGAAGAGTAGGGACAAAGGGGGTGCCGTGTAGGACCCTGAAGAGTTATTCACAGTACAGTACAGTTCATCGAAGACTTCACTTAGTGGCAAGGTGAAGCAGCGGCCTTGCCGCACTCAGCTTTATTCAGAAGTCCCAGCAATTGTGCATAGTTTATTCAGTTGGAGTATCCCACTCATCCCTTCTCCCATCCCAGTTCTCAAATAAAATACCAAAACCCCTGGACTGTTTTCTGACTGAGCCACGCACTTTGAATATGCTATATTGTCAAGTTGTTGCTATGGGTAACCCAGAGGAATCCATAACCAGCAGCTCCCATGGGAGTAGTGCTACATATGGGAGTAGTGCTACATATACTATAATACTGTATCAACCTAACTGTGGTAGCTGTGGTTAAGTTCTATAGATGAGTATTTTAACATTGTTTTTTTTTTTTTTTTAATGAAGATTCATAATAAATGGTTATTTTAATAAATGTATGGATTTGTTTTATGGTGCTGTAAAAATATATATTTTTTTTCATTTTCTTTTGCACTTGGATGTGGCACCTTCCCACTATCAGAGTTACTCTTTTTTAATTGTGTTAATAAATTTGCCTAGTCACTGTATCATTATACACATTCATGGGATGCACCAGTTTAACCACAAGATGGCGCTGCTATACCTCAACACAAGGAGGAGTGTAAGGGTGCAGCCAGCCTCTCCCAACTTTCAAGGATGTGAAAGAGGGACACCAATCTGCACAAAGTATAAAGACAAATGAGAACCCCTGCCACATCCTAGTTATGTGGACAGTTATAAATGACTATGCAAAAAAGATGAGTTAAACCCACAAGTTTGTATTATATCACTACTTTTCCTCTATACTAGCTTTTCAAAATATCAAATACAATATTTAGGGGCTAAATAAAAGGTATAGTGTAGTATAACATGTTTGGTATTTAAAGTCCAGTCAAATTAAAAAAAGATGTCCTCTGGCATGTGTTTAAAAAAAGCTGCTTTGTTGGTTTACCCCCCTTCATTATAAGGCCATTTTTTGCTATTCAGCACTGCGCTAATTTATCTGACAATTGTGCGGTCATGCAACGCTGTACCCAAACAAAACATGTATTATTTTTTTCACACAAATAGAGCTTTTTTTGGGGGGTATTTGGTCACTTCTGGGATTTTAATTTTCTGTGCTATAAACAGAAAAAGTCTGACAATTTTGAAAAAAATGTTTTTTTACTAAAAAAAAACAAAAAAAACAAATCCCTAATAAATAAAATTTGGCCAAAATGTGTTCTGCTGCATGTCCTTGGTAAAAGAAAAAAAAAATATCAATAAGTGTATATCGATTGGTTTGCGTGAAAGTTATAGCGTCTACAAACTATGGGATATATATACAGGATTTTTTTTTATAGTAGTAATGACAGCGATCCGTGACTTATAATGGGACTACAATAGAGCGGCAGGCAATCTGACAGTGACACTGGGGGGAACTAACTGCCACTGACATCACCAGTGCCATTAATACAGAGATCAGTGCTAATAATATGCACTGTCACTGTACTAATGACACTGGCTGGGAAGGGGTAAACATCTAGGGCGATCAAAGGGTTAAATGTATGGCTAATAAGCAGGGCCGGTGCTAGACTATTTTGCGCCCTAGGCAAGACCAGCTACTTGCACCCCCTTTAACCCTACACTCCCTTTCCTGTATACACTGCCCTCTTTAATCCTATACCCCTCTTCCTCTACCCATTGCCCTCCTTTAACCCTACACCTCCCTTCCTGAACACACTGCCACCCCTTCCTCCACACAGTGCCCCCCTTTAACGCTACACCCTCTTCCTGCACACACTGCCCTCCTTTAATGCTTCACCCCCTTTAACCCTACACCCCCTTCCTATACACACTGCCCCCCTTTAACCCTACACAACCCTTCCTATACACACTGCCCCCCTCTCTAGAAGTGACATCCACTGGGGAGGAGGAGGTGACAGGAGAGGAATATAGCACTGGCCATAGCTGCGCCTAGGTGGCAGTGCACCCTAGGCGGCTGCCTAGTTTGCCTAGTGGTAGCACCGGCCCTGCTAATAAGTGTTTGTGTGTGTACTGTGTGCTGCTTTTACTGGCGACCTAGTTGTTTTCATTCCCTGCTTAGCATAGAAAAAGGATGGATGGGGGAATGAGAGGTCTGCCTCCATTCATAGAACACTTTTCTGTGATGAAAGCTATAGTACAGCCTCTATGAATGGAGGAGGGGTGGAAAGGGCAGACGTAGTTGGCACTCTTGAAGCGTGTCTGTGATAGATCCTTTGGCTCTACTAAAGTGTTACTAAACCCACAACAGTAAAATCTGTCTGTAGATGCAGAATAGCATGCTTGCTATACTCACTGTGTAACTTAAGTGATTAATACTCTGCATTGTGTAAAAAGGCTGTGTGATCCTGTATGCACACATCCTCCCCCTCCTTCACGTTCACTCTGGACAATCCAGATAAGACACAGTAAGTGTAGTTCAGCTGCACATGCTCAGTTTGGTCTCTATTGCTGGAGAGAACACTTCCTGGTTTTAGCTGAGCTATTCAGGTCACATGGTATTAACATCACACATTTGGGCGTGTATACAGATCCTAAATGACAGCCCAGTCCCTCCCCGCCTAAAAGTAACTAAAAAAGAACACAGTGGTTGGGATGTCACATCTTGATTGATGGATGCTCCGCCTCCCATAAAAGCATGAGGACACAGGCTATAGTGGATTTCAATAGGCAGTGATTCCATTAATGAGATAACACCTCTGTACTGTTTATGTTTTTGCAGTGTTCTTTTTTGACTTCTCAACATCATCAGTTACAGCCTGCAGACGTGCATATTGAGGTCATAGGTATTTCTAAACTTTTAAAAATACATTTATTTCCCAATTTCTAAATTCATAAATAATACAGATCATGCCAAAATGTGTTCTGTTTTCTTTTTTCATATTTGTGATCCTTCCATCTCTCTTTATGTGCCTTTCCTCTTTCTCTCTCCCCCCTGTCATCCTCATCCCACCTGGCAACTAACACCCCACCCCCTGTCAATCTCATCACACCTGGCAACCCACTGATACGTTGCTAACACCCCACCCCCTGCCATCCTCATCTTCATCACACCTGGCAACACCACTGCAACCTTGCTAACACCCCACCCCCTGTCATCCTCATCACACCTGGCAACCCACTGACACCTTGATAACACCCCACCCCCTACCATCCTCACCCTCTTTATCACACCTGGCAACTGGCTGCAACCTTGCTAACACCCCACCCCCTGCCATCCTCATCACACCTGGCAACCCACTGATACCTTACTAACACCCCACCCCTGTCATCCTCATCCTCATCACACATGGCAAGCACTGCAACCTTGATAACACCCCACTCCCTGTCATCCTCCTCCTCATCACACCTGGCATCCCAATGCAACCTTGCTAAAACCCCATCCCCTGTCATCCTCCTCACACCTGGCTCCCCACTGCAACCTTGCAAAATCCCCACCCCCTGCCATCCTTATCCTTATCACACCTGGCACCCCACTGCAACCTTGCTAAAACTCCAATCACTGTCATCCTCATGTTCATCACACCTGGCATCCCACTGCAACCTTGTTAACCACCTATCCCCTGTCAACCTCATGTTCATCACACCTTGGCACCCCACTGCAACCTTGTTAACACCCCACCCCCTGTCATCCGCATCCTTATCACACCTGGCACCCTACTGCAACCTTGCTAACAACCTACCCCCTGTCATCCTTATCACACCTGGAACCCCACTGAAACCTTCCTAATACACTACTCCCTGTCACCTTTATCCCCCCTATAGCCCACTGCCAGCTTCCAAACACCTGCATTGAGAAAGCAGCTTATTCCAACGTTGAACAGTGTAGATAGTATGGATACCATTGGGGTCATATGCTGTGAAAATGGAAATCTATACTATAACACTGAATCAAAATAATTGTGGTAGCTGTGGTTATGTTCTATAGATGAGCATTTTAACATTGGTCTTCTCATGGGATAGTCATAAAAAATGGTTATTTTTATCAATTTCTGGGTTTGTTTTTTATGGTGCTTTAAAAATCTGTTTTTCCATTTTCTTTTGCACTTGGATGTGGCACCTTCCCACTATCGGAGTTACTCTTTTATTAATTGTGTTACTAAATTTACCTAGTGTATCATTATACACATTCATGGGATGTGTATAATGCATGGGTATGCTCCCCCAAATTTTTTGCCTGTTTATTATGTATTCGGTCTGACCAGACCACCGAGGTTGAGCAGCCCTCCCCACCCCCCACACACACCTGTACTCAATCAGTGTCCACCATCAAGTGGATATAGGAGGAGTCCCCTGTAGTGCATTTGCACATCTTTCCCAGCAAGGAGTATTATCTCCAAGGGTTAGAAAGGCTGGATTCATCTCTTTTTCATGGATAGTGTAGGACCCACTGATAATGGGGTACTTTGACGCAGTAGTGAGCTTGAGCACGATATGGCCATATGGTGGGACCAAATCCCCATTTTTATTTATGGATTGTCTTCAGATTTGGTAGTAATTTCTTTTGCATTTGCGCGCTATTCTTTTTTAATATACATGTTACTAAATTTACCTAGTGTATCATTGTACACATTCATGGGACTCACCAGTTTGGCCACTAGATGGTGCTGCTATACCTCAGCCCAAGGAGGAGGGTAAGGCTCCATGCACACAGGGCGTCATAAAAACGAGCTCCAAAGCTGTTTCTTGACGCCAGGAAAAAGCAGCTGTAAAAACATGCTTTTAGTAGCTTTTTCCATTTGTGTTATTGCACGTTTGGCCACGTAGCTTTTAGCAGCGTTTTTTCTGCCTCCTTTTAAAATCAATGGTTCCCTATGGGAGCCTATTGATTTGAATAGAAGGCGCACCAAAAGTCGGATCATCCTGATCCGACTAACGGTGCGACTTGCGGTGCGACTTGCGCTGTGAGAATCTTGAGGGGGAACTCCACGCCAAAATGGGGAAAAAAACGGCGTGGGGTTCCCGGCATAATCACCGGGGACAGCATCGGAGGAGGACCGGAGGAAGAAGAAGACCAGAGGAGGCAAAAGAGCAGAAGAGCGGAGGGCAGAAGAGCGGAGAGGATAAGACCGGATGAAGATTTTTAATAAAATTTTCAAAACGTCTCCTGTCATTATTTACATACACTGCCCTTTATGGGGTGAATGGGTAGGGGTACAATGTACCCCATACCCATTCACATAGGGAGGGGGTCCGGGATCTGGGGGGGCCACCCTTGTTAAATGGGGCTTCCAGATTCCGATGAGCCCCCTGCCCGCAGACCCCCACAACCACTGGCCAGGGTTGTGGGGATGAGGCCCTTGTCCTCATCAACATGGAGGCAAGGTGCTTTGAGGTGGGGGGTGCAGAGCCCCCCCTGCCCCAAAGCACCCACACCCCCCCATGTTGAGGGCGTTGGGCCTGGTATGGTCCAGGGGGGGTGGGGCCGCTCGCTCTTCCCCTCCCCTTTCCTGGCTGCCGGACTGCATGCTCGGATAAGGGTCTGGTATGGATATTGGAGGGGACCCCACGCTGTTTTTTCGGTGTGGGGCTACCCTCAAATTCCATACCAGACCCGAAGGGCTTGGTTTGGAACCTGGGGGGAACCCCACGCCGTTTTTTTTCCCCATTTTGGCGTGGATTTCCCCCTCAAGATTCTCACAGCGCAAGTCGCACCGCAAGTCGGATCATCCTGATCCGACTTGCGGTGCGCCTTCCATTCAAATCAATAGGCTCCCATAGGGAACCATTGATTTTTAATGGAAGAAAAAAAACGTATAACGTGGCTTAACGCACGTTAAGCAACGTTATACAGCCTTTAGCATCGTCAGACGTTTTTACAGCTTGACGCTGCAGCTCCAGAACGCACAGTTCCTGGGTTTTTTTGGAGCTGTAAAACGCCTATGCAACTTGGAGCTCCTAAAAGCTCTATGTGTGCATGAGGCCATAGAATAACATGGATGGGCGTTCTGCAGCTGTAAAAAAAAACGTCTGACGCTGCTAACAGCAGCTCCAAAAACATCATGAGGCCTAAGGGTGCAGCCAGCCTCTCCCAACTTTCAAGGATGGGAAAGAGGGACACCAATCTGCACACAGTATGAAGACAAAGGACAACCCCTGCCACACTCTATTTATGTGGACAGTTATACAATTCTATGCAAAAAGATTAGTTAAACCCACAAGTGTGTTTTATATCACTACTTTTCCTCTATACTAGCTTTTCAAAATAGCAATTACAATATTTAGGGGCTAAATAAAAGGTCTAGTGTAGTATAACATGTTTGGTATTAAAAAGTCCAAGCAAATAAAAAACAAAAGTAAGTCCCCTGGCAAGTGTTTAAACAAAGCTGCTTGGTTGCCACATTGCCTCTCTGACACTTCAGCTCTGGAAGGTTTTACCCCCCTTCATGACCAGGCCAATTTTTGCTATTCACCATTGTGCTACTTTAGCTGACAATTGCGTGGTCATGCAACGCTGTACCCAAACAAAACTCATATCATTTTTTCACACAAAAATAGCTTTCTTTCTGTGATATTTGATCACCTCTAGGTTTTTTTTTCCTGCTGATGGATGATCTGCCTGATACCTCACTAACACCCCACCCCCTGTCATCCTCATCACACCTGGCACCCCACTGCAACCTTGCTAACAACCTACCCCCTGTCATCCTTATCACACCCCACTGCAACCTTGCTAAAACCCCAACCACTTTCATCCTCATGTTCATCACACCTGGCACCCCACTGCAACTTTTCTAACAACCTACCCCCTGTCATCCTCATGTTCATCACACCTGGCACCCCACTGCAACCTTATTAACACCCCACCCCCTGCCATCCTCATCCTTATTACACATGGCACCACACTGCAACCTTCCTAATACACTACCCCTTGTCATCCTCATCCTCCCATAACCCACTGCCTGGTTCCACACACCTGCATTGAGAAAGCAGCTTATTCCAATGTTGAGAGGACAGGGGTCTCTTCCTCACAAATGTGTGGTGGTGGATAACGTGGTCTGTGGGCGGCGGAATAATACAATTTGGAACACTATGTTAACAATAAAGATGCCACCCTAGGTGAATGATTATGTGTTACTAAATGTGTTACTAAACCCACAACAGTAAAATCAGTCTGTATATGCAGTAAAGCATGCTTGTTATACCCCTTAGTGTGGATCCTAAGGGGTTAATCATCTGCATTGTTTAAAATAGCTGTTTGAGTCTGTCTTCTCTGATCATTTTCTTCTTCCACAGACTCCAAAAAATAACCTACTATTTACAGTCTATAGAGTCAGGCTGCTCAGTTTGGTGCGTATTGCTAGAGAGTTTTGTTTTGGGAGGGAACATGTGATCAGTACAGGGCCAATCAGCACTGTCCAGACATGTTCAGACAGACAGTGAATCAAGGGTCTTGAAGCCTGATAGGACAATCGTGGGAGAAACTAAAACTCCTCCTACAATCTATCAGCACTCACTGATACAAGTCACAAGATTGCTTTAATTGCTATATACAGCTAATGAGAAAAGGTATTCATAAGTTTATATTTACTTTAAGGTGGTTGTAAAGCTTTGTTTTCTTTTAAATAAAATTAACAAACATGCCCATACTTACCTGCTCTGTGCAATGTTCTTGCACAGAGCAGCCCCGATCCTCTTCTTCTGGGGTTTCCCCGCCGGCAATCAAGGCCCCTCCTCTTTATCGGGTGCCCCCAGGGAAGCTGCTTTCCTTTGAGGCACCCATGCATGCTTACTCCCGTGTCCTGCTGCTGTGTTCATTGACACGGACAGCAGGACTCGGCCCCGCCCCCTGCTCCCATGTCACCGGATTTGATTGACTGCAGCGGGAGCCAACCGCTCCAGCTGCTATCAGTTTGTCCAATGAGGAGAGAGACAGGAGCGGGAGCCGCTGAACTCGGGCACATTGGGGGATCAGATGGGGTTTAGGTAAGGAAAAGGGGGGTCTGGGGGCAGCTGCAGCACAGGTTTTTCCACCTAATGCATAGAAAAACTTGAAATTATACTAACGTTTTGTATTTTTTGTTTAAAAATAACAGACATGTTATACTTACTTGCTCTGTGCAGTTGGGTTTGCAAAGAGCAGCCCAGATTCTCCTCTTCTTGGGTCCCTTGCCGGCGCTCCTGGCTCCTCCCTCCTGCCGTGTGCCCCCACAGCAAGCAGCTTGCTATGGGGGCACCTGAGCCGAGCAGCTGATCTGTGTGTCTATTCAGACACGGAGCCGTAGCTCGACCTCGTCTTCTCTCTCTCTCCTTATCGGCTCGTCGACTTTGATTGACAGAAGTGGGATTTAATGGCACCCGCTGCTGTGTCCCAGCCAATCAGGAGGCCATGACTCTGTGAAGGTCAGTCAAGTTCCTCCACCTTAAACTCGCTCATCCATGTCTCTATGGACCTTGCTTTGTGCACTGGTGTGCAGTCATGTTGCAACAGAAAGGGGACATCCCTAAACTGTTCCCACAAAGTTGGGAGCATGCAATTGTCCAAAATGTCTTGGTATGCTGATGCCTTAAGAGTTCCTTTACTGGAACTAAAGGGTCAAGCCCAGCCTCTGAAAAACAATCCCACAGCATAATCCCCCCTCCACCAAATGATTTGGACCAGTGCACAAAGCAAGGTCCATAAAGACATGGATGAGTGTGTTTGGGGTGGAGGAACTTGACTGGCCTGCACAGAGTCCTGACCTCAACCCGATAGAACACCTTTGGGATGAATTAGAGTGGAGACTGCGAGCCAGGCCTTCTCAGCCAACATCAGTGCCTGACCTCACAAATGCACTTCTGGAAGAATGGTCAAACATTCCCATAGACACACTCCTAAACCTTGTGGACAGCCTTCCCAGAAGAGTTGAAGCTGTTATAGCTGCAAAGGGTGGGCCAACTCAATACTGAACTAAGACTGGGATGCCATTAAAGTTCATGCGTTTTTAAAGGCAGGCGTCCCAATACTTTTGGTAATATAGTGTTTGTATTTCATCTGTGTATTAAGCTGATTGCCTTTCATTACTAAAATTAGAAATCTGAAGGAGGATCCTAACTATGACACAAAAGTGAATAATGTAAAATCATATGTAAATAAAATGACTTTCAGAGAGAATCCAATGACTTGCACACAGAGGCTCGTATCGTGTGCAAACCTTGGCGTGTCCTTTACCAGTCATCTACTTGTGGGAAAGTGTTAATGGTGTTTGCCAACACTCAGCCCTGTGGGTGTGATGTTAGAATAGATTTAAAAGTTAAAAAGCAAATCTGTGTACAGAGGCAAAAGCTGGAACCGGCCGGAGCTCCGAGGGTTCATTTGTTTCCGTAACATTTATTAAGTACAGCTGGAAAGTGTAACTCCGGCCAAACCCTCGCCACGGTTCTTATTGATGATAGCTGAGCTTTCGTTTGGGGGATTTTCCCTCACTTCTTGTTCTGGTGACAACATTGTCACCCAAGGAAAAAGTGTGGGAAAATCTAAAACAGGTGCCACGATAAGAACCTCATACGGGCTGAACTGGATGGGCCTGGGTCTTTATTCAGCTATGTAATTATATATGGAACTATGTTCTTGTCTTTCCCAACTGCAAAGAGAAAAAAAAAGTTTTGTCTGGGGTTACACGTTAAAGTAGGGATCTCCAAACTAGGGCACATCCGACCCACTATAAGTTTTTATCCATACGGGCTGAACTGGATGGGCCTGGGTCTTTATTCAGCTATGTAATTATATCTTTTCTTGTCTTTCCCAACTGCAAAGAAAAAAAAAGTTTTTTGTCTGGGGTTACACGTTAAAGTAGGGATCTCAAAATTAGGGGACATCCGACCCACTATAAGATTTTATCTGTCCCGCAGCTAGACTCAGTGGCATAGCCTCAGATCCAGAGCACAGAATGAAGATTCAGATCAGTTGGTCTTCACTTCTGGTGGGGAATCTGACAAGGGCCCTAATGTAAGGGGGACCCTGATGTAAGTGGAAGCTCTGGTGGGGGCTCTAATGTAAGGGAGGACCCTGATGTAAGGAGAGAGGGGCTCTGATGGCGACCCTGTTGTAAGAGAGGACACTGATGGGGACTCTGATGTAAGAGGGGACTCTGAAGAGTGCCCTAATGTAGGGGGGCTCTGATGGGAACCCTGATGTAAGGGAGGACTCTGATGGGTACCCTGATGTAAGGGAAGACTCTGATGGGGACCTTGATGTAAGGGAGGACTCTGATGGGGGACCTTGATGTAAGGGAGGACACTGATGGGGGCCCTTAATTAGGAAGGGACTGTGACAGTGGCCCTAATGTAAGGTGGGAGATCTGTGATGGGGACCCTGATGTAAGGAAGGACCCTTATATACGGGGGGGGGGGGGCTCTGATTGGGACCCTGATGTAAGGGAGGACACTGGTGGAGACCTTGATTGTAAGAGGGGACTCTGATGGGGATTTCCGATGTAAAAGGGGACTCTGACTAGGGCCCCTAATGTAAGAGGGTTCTGATGGGGACCCTGATGTAAAAGGGGAGGGACTCTGATGGGGACCCTGATGTAATGGAGGACCCTGATGGGGACCTTGATGTAAGGGCGGAAATTAATGGGGGCCCTAAAATGGGAAGGACTGTGACAGTAGCCCTAATGGGGGGGGGCCTCTGATGGGGACCCTGATGTAAGTGGGGGCTCTGATGGGGTCTATAATGTAAGTGAGGACTCTAATGGGGATCCTAATGTAAGGGGGGCTCTGATGGGGACCCTAATGTAAGGGGGGGCTCTGATGGGGACCCTAATGTAAGGGAGGATTCTGATGGAGACCCTGATGTAAGGGAGGACTCTGATGGGGACCTTGATGTAAGGGAGGACACTGATGGGGGCCCTAAAGTAGGAAGTGACTGTAATGGTGGCCCTAACGTAAGGTGGGAGATCTCTGATGGGGGACCCTTATGTAAGGAGGGACCCTGATGTAAGGTGGAGGGGCTCTGATGAGCACCCTGATGTAAGGGAGGACTCTGATGGGGATTCTGGTGTAAGAGGGGACTCTGACGAGGGCCCTTATATAAGGAGGTTCTGATGGGGACCCTGATGTAAGGGATGGGGACCTTAATGCAAGGGTGGACACTAATGTGGGCCCTAAAATAGGGGACAAAAGGGGGGACAGTGGCCCTAATGTAAGGGGGGGGGGAGATCTCTGATGGGGACCCTGATGTAAGGGAGGATTCTGATGGAGACCTTGATGTAAGAGGGGATACTGATGGGGGCCCTAAGGTAAGAGGGGACTGTGACAGTGGCCCTAATGTAAGTAGGGGTCTCTGATGGAGACCATGATGTAAGGAGTGGGCCCTGATGGGGGCCCTAAAGTAAGAAGGGACTGTGACGATGGCCCTAATGTAAGGGTGGAGAGCTCTGATGGGGACCTTGATGTAAGGGGGGACTCTGAAGGGAACAAGATCAATAGGCACGTGTGGAGAAATCCGAGGTCACCATCAGGGCCCCGCAGCAGCGAGTATACCGTGCTCATAGCTCGAAAGATGTGAGCCTGATTGTATCGTAACCAACTTGGAAGGCACTCAGAGCCTGAACCCGGCGTGACGTCAGGAGACGCGTTTCAAATCTCCTGCTTTTTCTTCAGACCTTAATGGCCGGCGTGAATGTCAGTCTAATATAGGCTGTCCTGAAGCTAGGCCAAATAATCATGTAGATAC
This sequence comes from Pelophylax lessonae, assembly GCF_965119305.1. Classification (NCBI taxonomy): domain Eukaryota; kingdom Metazoa; phylum Chordata; class Amphibia; order Anura; family Ranidae; genus Pelophylax; species Pelophylax lessonae. The sequence goes on along the minus strand of NC_138778.1, from coordinate 52,208,739 downwards.
ACAAAAACACGCCTAATTGAGAGAAGCTATTACAATCTATAGAACTAAAAATTAATCACATTAGCACTCACTTACTAGTTAAACATAATATATCTATCTTCAAAAACATAATCAATTTATAAATGGAAATAAGGGGTTATAGGAGAAAAGGTAGAATAGACTGAGGAAATGTATTTAAAATATACAAAGTATGCCAATAGTCTAGATTGAAACGTGGAAAGAATTTAAAGAGTCTCATTTTATAAAATTACTGGAGTCTCGCCATTTATGAAAAACAAACAGAAAAAAAGCAACAAAAAAAAAGAAGATAAGATCTAGGGGACTCCCTAGAAAGGAATTATATACAGTACTTTAATAACGAAATTCCACATTATATTAATGTGCTGGCTAGAATGCCTTATATAGTGGTGACTATATCATTAATTACCTACCACCTAACACAGAGCAGGTGGTGATGTTGCACAAAAATAGAAAAGTAGAATGGAGAACATCAAATACCTGAAAAAATTTTAATATATCATTAGGATTGGTTAACATGAGAGTAGGGTGATAATGATAGATAGTATAGGGATCATTCAGTTAACTATATATGCTTCGGATACCATAGAGGTTTTTCAGATAACTGTATGCACGTCGATCTCCTTGTACAAACCATGAGGAGTCAAAGTGTCTAAAGTATAAATCCAGAGAGTTTCCTGTTAACACAATCGTTGGAAGTGTTCAGCTGGTGAGTATTTTTCTTGCATGGACTCAATGATCCATACCTGAAGATCAGTCGCAGGTTTTTGGTGGTGTTCAGAAAAATGTCTTTGGACACTGTGATTCGGATTGCTGACCTAAACAAATTGCCATTGCTCCCTAAACCTGGCCCGTAAGCTCCTAATGGTTCGGCCAACATAGAGCATCCCACACAGGATAGGCAATATACTACATGTGTTGTGTAACAGTTGAAAAAGGAATCAATGGTAAAAGTTCTGCCATTGGCTGACAAGGACTTCTTACCATGGGCAACATGTACACAGGTAAGACAAATGTTTTTTTTTTTTTTTACAGTGGAACATACCTACCAATGGGATAAGTGTGAGCTGTCTGACCATTGTAGATTTTTTTCAAAGGTTTAATCTTACTGGGTGCAATTTTGCTCTTGACACTGGTGCCTTCTTGTAGGCAAATTTGGGTAGTGGAGAAATAGATGATGTTAAATGGGGGTCCTGAGTGAGAATGGACCAGTGCTTTTTGAAAATATTTTCCGTCTTACGATGTACTGCGTAATATTGAGTGACAAATCTAATGGTCGGTTCCTGGGCCTTTTTAGAGGAGGATAATGTATTATCTGTCAGATAAAAATAATAGGCTTCCTCAACAAGGTCCAGAGGATAACCCGTGTCCAAAAATTTATTTTTTAGTATCGTATTTTGTTGTTGATAATCCTCCAACCTAGTACAATTATGCCTCAGGCGGGGAACTGACTCTTAAGAACATTACAAACCCATCTGGAGTGATGGTAGATAGGGAAATGGAGGAATTAATTCCCTGCCATGGACTTTGTGTAATTTTTGGCAATTATGGTGAAATTGTTGTGAGTGAGTTCCAAGTCTAAAAAAACAGAGATAAGGGATCAATTATTGAAGTGAAGAACAGGCCAAATTGGTTGGAATTACATTGAGACACACATTTTTGTACAGAGCTTTGGGTGCCATCCCAGATGATGATTATATCATCAATATATCGGCCATAGAAGACCAGATATGCCACAAAGGGATTATGGTCCCAGACACACCTGTTCTCCCATAGCCCCTTGGTCAAATTGGCATAACTGAGGGCCAAAATTGCCCCCATAGCTGTGCCCTGCTTTTGGAGGGAATAGTCTTCTTCAAAGAGAAAGTAGTTGTGTTCCAAGCAGAACTGAGTAGCTCTAGGGATAAACTCAGCCTGCTTGGTATTGAGGGAGGAATCTTCAGCAACAAAAAAAGGCCACAGCCTGGAGACCCACCTCATGCAGTATTGAAGTATACAAAGAACAAACGTCCAACGAGACCCATAAGTAAGATGGTTCTCAAGTATAGGGACGTAATAACTCGAAAAGATGGGTGCCATTCTGAATGTTTGAAGGGAGAGCCTGTGCCAAGGGTTGGAGGAACACAAAGGGAGTAGCTGGTGGTAATGCTCTCCCTAGAGGCCACAATGGGGTGTCCTGGTAGATTCTGTTGATCCTTGTGGACTTTTAGTAAATAGTAAAAATAAGGCACTTTTAAAAATTCTTTACAAAAAAAAAGCTGCCTTTGTTTTACTATGGATTCCCTCAGCCTGTGCTTCAGCCACTAGTTTATTGGATTTGTCAATGAATTCGGGTAATGGGTCGTTCTTTAATCTATCATATGTGTTGTGTCATATGTTATGTCATATGTTGGTGTTTTGCTGGTGCACAGGTAGAATTACGAGGGTTCCCTTTTGGCATAGTAGGTAGTGTATGAATGCGTTTAGGGTGTTGTGTTGGCCCATTGTAGGGATTGAACCCTATGATGGTAAAATTTGGGCATGATAATGTATTATTGGGTTGTGTTTTTTTCTTCCAAGCCAGGCTCAGAGTGCATTCCATGCTGGTTACGATACCATCCGACAGAGTTCTGGCACGCTGGCTGACATCTTCCAGGCTAAGAGAACGGTATACTTGCTGCTGCACATTGCGGGACCCTGACAGTGACTTTGAATTTCTCCACACATGCCTATTGATCTTGTCTGTTATTGAATAGCCCTTTGGCTGTTTGTAATAGTTGGTTGGTAATGTTTACATAGTTACATAGTAGTTGAGGTTGAATAAAGACTACAGTCAATCCAGTTCAACCTGTACTGGTGTGTGTGTGTCATTGGCTTGAACATTTCCCATAACCCTGAATGTTGTGATCTGTGAAATGCACGTCCAGGAGTCTTTTAAAAGTAGCCATACTCCCCGTAGCTACCACCAATTGTGGACGAGAGTTCCACATTCTCACTGCCCTTACAGTGAAGAACCCCTTACGCAGCTTAAGGTTAAACCGCATCTCCTCTAATCTCATTGTATGGCCACCTGTCCTCTTGCACTCCTTGAGACTAATTAGTTTTTTTCCAATGCTGGGATCACCATTGAGGTATTTTTAAATCGCTATCATGTCCCCTCTCAGGCGTCTCCTCTCCAAGGAGAATAAATTAAGCGCTTCTCTTAATTAAGGTCCTCCAATCCCCTAATTAGTTTAGTTGCCCTTCTTTGGACTCTCTCCAGTTCCAGCACATCCCTTCTGAGGATTGGCTACCAGAACTGGACAGAATACTCCAGGTGTGGCCGGACCAGAGTTTTATAAAGTGGTAGGATTATAATTTTATCTCTGGAATATGTCCCCTTCCTTATGCATGCTATTATTCTGCCGACTTTGACAGCTGCAGCTTGACGTTGCATGCTATTGCTTAGTCTATCTTCTACTAGAACCCCCAAATCCTTCTCCATTCTGGATCCCCCTAGAGCATAGTTTGCGTTTTGGTTTTTGTGCCCCCAAGTGCAATTTCTTACATTTCTCTACATTAAATCTCATTTGCCACGTAGTTGCCCAATCTGTTATTTTGTTCAGGTCATGGGGTAGTAGACAGGATTTCTCGGATAACTAAATAACTTAAACTAAGATAAATAAATGACACCACAATAATTTAAGGTTGGAAATTGAAGAGGCCGCGGCCGTTTATTATTTATTAAAATTAACCAATAACTTTTAGATATCAATACAAAACATCATAAAACAACCCAGTCACCACGACCCAGGTTGCCACCAGCAAAATGAACCGCTCGGCTTCGGCTTCCTGAGGCGAACTGAAGTCCAGTCAGTGAGAGATCCCTTAAGTGAGGCTGAAGGAGGCCTCTGGACCAATCCTGGATGAGGAAAAATATGCGGGAAAAACGGGATGCAGCAGGTAAGAAGCCTAATCTACCTGGATACTGGGGCAGCTAGTAAAAGGAACAGCCAATCAGCTCAAGGAGGAGCTAACCGCCTAAACTCCCTAGTAATATCCCTGGTCCTATAATACTTATGCTAAGCTAACTGTACCTGTCACTACCCCATAAATAAAAGGGGTTAATTAACCCCTTTTCTTTTTATTCTGTAAGATTTCTATATCTTGGTTTTACCGCTACACTTTGATTGATGCACCTTTTTGCTATTATAATCAACTGCAGCCTGCATAGGTGTGAACCAGGCCTTCTAAAATCCTCTGTCAGATGTGTCTCCCCACTGCAAGCTGTGACCCCTCCGCTGGTTGTTACATCCAGTGGTGTATTTAGGTTTTGTGCTGCCCTAGGCCTAACTAAACGTGTGCACCCCCTAATTTAAATATGATCCACCCCTTCCTGTAAAGGCCACACCCCTTCCTGTTTAGGACCCACCTTGTCATCTGTAAACCACAGACCACAACCACAGTCTATCAGTGCCCATCAGCATAGCTTCATCAGTTCCCATACGTTCAGCCTCATCAGTGCTGCCTCTTTACTGCCCGTCAGTGCAGCATATCAGTGTGGCCTCATCAGTGGCCACCAGTGCAGCCTTATAAGTGCCCATTAGTAAAGCCTTATGTCACGGGTTTAGTAAGATTACACTTTTAAGATATTTGGACTTGTGTTTGCTGCCACTAATTGTAATTATAGGATAATTTCACTTATTTGTATAATAAATAGGAAGTCCATAGTCATTATACAAATAATGAAATATTTTTTTGCTGCCCCCCTGCAAAGTGCCGCCCTAGGCCTGGGCCTTGTTGGCCTAGGCCAGGATACAGCACTGGTTACATTGTTGATGTAGAAGCCCGGAGAGGAGAGCTGCAGCAACAAATGCAACAGACCCTGACACACCTAGAAGTGTTGGATGTAGAAGATTTTAGCAGCACATGCTGGAGAGCGAAGATTGGAATCAACAGAGGTGATAATGCATAAGTGTGATAAGTTTTTCATTAACTATTTTTTATTGCAATGACAGTGTCCCTTTAACAGCCTTTATTCTGGACGCCCAACATTACTGCAATCTCTCATTATAACTACCTTAGTTTACCTTCTAGGCATGGCCTGACTCCCGAGTTACTTTTCAACCAGCTCACCGATGAGGACAAATGAAGTCTACCTTCTTCCCTATAAAAGACAAGCCTGTACACAATGAGTCACCTATCAGTGAAATATGTGCAATTTCAGAAGATCATACAGGTAGACGGTGTTTATGAAGTGCACAGGAATTTAGCTGACGTCATAGACTCTCCTGGGAGGAGGATTGACACTAAACTCTGGTTTAACCGCTTCAGCCCTGGAAGGTTTACCCCCCTTCATGACCAGGCCACTTTTTTAAATATGGCACTACGGCACTGCGTTACTGTAACTGAAAATTGTGCGATCGTGAGATGCTATATCCAAATACAATATGTCCTTTTTTTCCCCCACAAATAGAGCTTTCTCTTGGTGGTATTTAATCACCTCTGCAGTTTTTATTTTTTGCGCTAGAAACAAAAAAAGAACAAAAATTTTGAAAAAAAAATATATTTTTTACTTTATGCTTACACCTAAACATACCCAATGAAAAACATGTAAAAAATCTAATTTCTTCATCAATTTAGGCAAATATTTATTCTGCTAAATTTTTAGTAAAAATAAATATCCTAATGAGCGTATATTGATGGATTGCGCAAAAGTTATAGCATCTACAAACAATTGGATATATTTATGGAATTTTTTTTTTTTTGATGTTTTTACTAGTAATGGCGGCAATCAGCGATTTTTAGCAGGACTGAGACATTGCGGCGGACAAATCTGACACCCAGTGACACTTTTTGGGGACCAGTTTACACCAATACAGTGATCAGTGCTGAAAAATGCACTGTCACTGTACTGTCACTGGCAGGGAAGGGGTTAACATCAGGGGCAATCAAAGGGTTAAGAGTGTTCCTAGGGAGTGCTTTTTTTTTTTTTGAAAATCTTTTTATTGGTATAAAACAGAGAAAACCAACAACACAATACAATAAAACAAAATCAACATAGGTGCATTCAGTCAATTACATGGCACAGAAAAGGTAAACACAACACTGCCATTCACAATACTATTGCGTAGGTATACAGCGTTCACAACCAGCATATCCAAAGAAAAAGAGGGAAAAAACACACCCCCATGCGGAGGCAGCAAACCATTGAAGAGCGGGGTGGCAGGCCCGAGAGTTCAAGCTCACTCCGGGCATGCCAGCAGGGCGGCCGAGGAGCCCTCCAGCCACCGCAGCCAGACGCGGTCATGTTTTTTGGGGCAGCCCCTATGAGCATAGGTGTCCCGGTATAGAGGGATAACCCCATCCACAAGATCTCTCCAGTGCTGGAGCGTGGGGGGAGTCTGCCTACGCCAATGCAAAGCAATGTTTTTCCGGGCATAGAAAAGTAGGAGGCCCAAGAGGGTGCGATCCGCTACCCTGGGCACCAGGTCATCCAACAGCCCCAGGAGGCCAAGCCGGGGGGAGGGCTCCAGGTCCATCTGCAGAAGTGCAGAAGACACGGAAAAAATACGAGACCAATAGGCTGAAAGTCTCGGACAGGTCCAAAAAACGTGGAAAAAATCTCCCGGAACACCCCCACAGCGCCAACACTCCGGGGACTGTGTAGGATAGATCCGGTGCATGCGATGCGGGGTGAGGTAGGCCCTGTGCACAATTTTAAACTGGACCAGACGGTCACGCATGGAGACCAGAATCCTGAACGGGGAATCCCAAATATGCAACCAGTCCTCCGAGTCCAAGTCCGGGACATCCCGGGCCCAGCGAGAGTGGAGGCCCAAGAGTTCCGGAGAGGAGACCCGGAGGAGATGGCGATGTAGCACCGAGACCGCTCGAGAGGAGCAGTCGTAACGTAGGACCCGCTCTAGATCCGGCTGCACCAGCTGGGAACTCTCAGGGGGAAACTGGGCCCTGAAGGCGTGGGACAACTGCAGATAATGGAAGAAGTGCGAGGGGGGGATATTGCGGTCTGTAACAAGACATGTGAAGGACGGAAGAGTCAAGTCAGGCGTGAGGTCTGAGACCCTCTTTATGTTATACTTAGTCCATCGCACCGGGTCAGGGAGATTGTACAAGTGGGGCAGGGAGGGGTTCCTCCACAGAGGGGCGCTCGGGGAGGACGCGGTGCTCGGGTAAGACTCCAACAGGAGCCCCTGGCGCCACGCCCGAAGCGTCGTGCGCATGGAGGTAGTCAACCCGTAGGGGGCCTGAGGCCCACGAAACAAGAGAAGGGACAATGCCTCCGTGGAACCCAGCACCGCGGCCTCCACCACCACTGCGGAATTAGAAGCCTCCGGAGCCAGCCACCAGACAGCCGTGACCAGCTGAGAGGCCAAGAAATATTTGTGACAATCGGGGAAAGCCAGTCCCCCCTGGGAGAGAGGGCGCATAAGGGTGGCAAATTTATATCTGGGGGGGCGGGGGCCCCACAAGAAACTGGAGAACATCTTGTTCAAGGCAGTGAAAAAGGACTTCGGGATCCACTGCGGAGAGTGGCGAAACAAATATGTCAGTTTAGGTAGGATTTTCATTTTTATCAAATTGATCTTGCCTAACAGGGAAAGAGGGAGGTTCTCCCACGCCTTCAGCTTGGCCCTAATTGCAGCTACAGCCGGATCCAGGTTCAGGGTGATAAAATCAGCAGGGTCCCGCGAGACCCGCACCCCAAGATAAGTGAAGCCGTCAACCCACTGGAGAGAGACATCTGACACACACCCACTCCTGGCCCCGGGATCGATTGCCAGCAGTAGGGATTTGGACCAGTTAACCTTGAGTCCCGTCACCTCGGAGAAGGCATTCAGGATCCTGAGGGCACCCCCGAGAGACGGTCCAGCATCGTTAAGAAATAAGAGTAGGTCGTCAGCGTACAGAGCTACCCTCTCCTCCAACCACGCCACCTTCAGGCCCTTAACACGTGGGGAGATCTGAAGGGCCTCCGCCACGGGCTCCATGGCTATGGCAAAAAGGGCCGGGGAGAGAGGGCAGCCCTGCCGCGTGCCCCGGGACAACTGAAACACTGAGGACAGCCTTCCCCCGAGACGAATGGCGGCTCCGGGGGAGGCATAGATGGTTTGTAGCCAGCGTATAAATAAAAGCGGGAAACCCATTCTCCGAAGTACTTCCCATAGGAAGAGCCACTCCACTGAGTCAAACGCCTTCTCAATGTCGAGAGAGGCGACGACTCTGGAGCCAGAGTTGGTGTGATTGGCCTGTAAATTTGTAAAGAGCCTGCGGAGGTTAATGTCCGTGGACCTGTGAGCCATGAAGCCCGTCTGGTCCTGGTCGACAACGGAGGGGAGCAGGGGTTGTAGCCTAGCCGCCAGTATCTTCGTGAGAATTTTTAGGTCGTTGTTAAGTAGAGCAATCGGCCGATAGGAGGCGCACAATTTTGGATCTTTAGGAAATTTGTGAATTAGAATTATATGGGCCTGCGCCATGGAGGGGGGGAGAGCCCCCTCCGCCAGACAGTCATTAAACAGGGCGGCCAGCAGTGGGGCCAGCAGGTCCAGATGAGCCCGATAAAATTCGATCGGAAGCCCATCCGGGCCCGGAGCCTTCCCCCTGGGAATAGAGCGGATCACCACTCTCACCTCCTCCTCCGTGATCGGCCGGACCAGACCGGATCGTTCATGATTAGACAACCAACCCAAAGCAATCGGATCTAGAAGGGGGTACAGGTCCTCCGGGAGAAGGCCCGGCGGGAGGGTGGTAGTGTACAAATGGGAATAAAAATCCCTGAATTCCGACAGAATCGCCTCGGGAGAGGTGAGGACCTCCCCTGTCGAGGAGATGAGCTCGGGCACCAGTGTCAGTGGATTGTCTTGCTGAGAGAGTTGAGCTAACATGCGACCATTCCGGTCCCCCTGTTCAAAACAACATTGCCGTGAGTGGTACAGGGATAGCCTGGTGAGCTCCGAGAGGTGAAGCTGGAGGTCCCGACGGGACGCCTGAAGCCCCTCAAAGTTCACTGCCGAGGGGTCCTGCCCATAGCGGACAGAAGCTTCCTCCGCCGCCGTCTCCAGCACCACCGTGTCAGCGGCCAACTGTGTGCGTACCGCCTTGATTGAAGAAATATAATGACCCCTAGTAAATGCCTTGAACGCATCCCACACCACAGCAGGGGAGGTCGTGCCAGCATTAATGTCCCAATACTCCCGCAGCACCGGAGGGGCCTGTCGCGAGACATCCGGCTGGTCTATCCAGTGTGCGCCTAAGCGCCACATAGATCCATCGCGGGTCAACCCAGAGCGCAGCGTGACCAGCAAGGGACTATGATCGGACAGACCACTCGGGAGATATGCCACCCCCTCCACATCCAACAGGACAGACGGGCCAGCAAAGGCAAGGTCGATCCTGGAGGAGGTCTTGTGCGTAGCGGAGAAACAGGAGTATTCCCTCCGCTCAGGATGTTTCCATCGCCAGGTCTCCCGGACCCCCGCCGCCTCCGCCCAATCAAGGAGGTCGCTGGAGAACACCTTGGGCGGAACCGGCCTGTCCAGATCGGGGGAGAGGATGGCATTGAAATCTCCAACAATTAACAGTTTGGCTGGGGCGTAAAGAGACACCTTTTCAAGCACAGTGTAAAGGACTTCGGTCTTAAAAGGTGGGGGCACATAGACCCCCACCACAACGTAGCGCTGCCTCCATAGGATGAGTACCAGCACGACAAACCTGCCCAAGGGGTCCGTATGGACGGCCTCAACCTCGTGGGGCAGGGTCTTACGCACCAGCACCGACACTCCCCTGGCATAAGAGGAATAAGATGCATGGAAGGCCCGCTGGACCCAGGGTTTCTTGAGGGCCTGCAATCTGCCACCCACCAGATGTGTCTCTTGTAGCACCAGGATAGAGGGATTGTGGGACTTAACATATTGAAATAACTGCGCCCGCTTAAATTTGTTATTCAGGCCGCGGACGTTCCATGAGAGGATTGAGAAGGTAGAGGGCTTAAGTGACGCCATAATTAGGTACAATAGGCATGAGAGGGCCAGCCAGCCCGCAGGCTAGCAGACACAGCTGGTGAGTAGCAGCGTAACAGAGAGTAATGCACCAAACAACAAAACACACATGTAACAAAAAGAAAAAAAAGAAAAAACAGAAATACACAGTGAAGCATACAGCCTGTTTTCCAGAGCCGGAACGGCTCACCCTATCGTACCCCGGACACCCCATAAAACGCAGGGGAGGCAGGGGGACGATCTTGACCCAAGAACCAAACAGAAAAAACATTTTCGCAGGCCGCTAACGGTGCAGCCTGCCGAGCAGTCTTAGCAATGCGGGGAGAGAACAAAAATGAGGAGACCCAGACTCCCTTCTGGGCCAGGAAATCTCAGTCCAACCAGCACAGAGAAAAACTTAGCAGGTAAAAGGAAATCAGCAGCACTAGGAGAGGGATAACTCCAGTAAATAGGGACATCCATCCAGGTGTGGAGAGAGCAGGGGGGGAAGGGCAACACGGTGGTAAGATGGGGACCAAACAAACAGGCCAGTCCGAGGAGGCAAAGTCAGCAATAGAGCGGTCCATGCAAAGAAAAAGGAAGACAACAAGGGGGGGGGGAGCACAGGAGAGGCGCCCGGCTGCAGGGGGGACAGGGAAGTACAATACTTGCGACAGTTCAGGAGGTCCACGGGCAGCCGAGCGATCATCCAGATCAACGAACATCCAGCCAGGCAGAAGCCGCCTCAGGGGAATCAAAAAACCGAGCGCGGTCTCCATCAATGACTCGCAGGCGACTGGGGTAGAGGAGGCTGTACTTCAGGCCCTTGTCTCGGAGTCTCTTCCTGATGTCGGTGAACTGGCGCCGTTTGCTCTGGACCTCGGGCGAGTAGTCAGGGAAGAACATCAGCTTGGCATTCTCGTAGCAGACCTCCTGCTTGGCCCTGGCTGCAGCAAGGATCTGGTCCCGGTGTCTGTAATTGAGGAGGCGGAGGAGGAAAGGCCTCGGAGGGGCGCCCGGCACTGGGGGAGTCGGGGGGACCCTGTGCGCCCGCTCCACCACGAACGTCGGCGGCATGGCGGGAAGGCCCAGCAGTGAAGGCAGGAACGATTCAGCAAATTCCGCCGGTTTAGCACCCTCCGCCCGCTCTGGAAGGCCCAAGATGCGGACATTGTTGCGACGGAGGCGGTTCTCCGTATCCACCGCTTTGTCCTGCAGTGCCCTAACCTGGATCTGAAGGGCACGGAGTTCCGTAGAGTCGGCCCGAGTGGAGTCCTCCAGGTGAGAGATCCTCTCCTCCCCCTTCGTCACGCGGGAGCGGAACTTATCCAGGTCATGACGGATCAAGCTAATGTCCGTAGCAAGGTAGTCCATTTTTGCGGTAAGGGTGTCTTTGCACGCCTTTATCGCCTCCAGGATGTCAGCCGGGGAAGGATCCGGGGGGCCGCCGGGGTCCCGAGCGGGCTGAGCACTAGCAGACATCTTCGCCGGAGGAGACCTCGTGTCCAAGATGGCCGCCGCGGGACCCGAAGGCCGAGAGGAGCTCCGGGATGACTTGGCGGACCGCAGCTTCCCCGGTGAAAACGGAGGAATCGGCGGCGTGCCACCCTTCCTCCTGGTCCCCAGGGTGAGTTTTGTGGGGGTTTAAATGCAAGGGATGGATGTCGATGGTGTAGAAAGGATGAAGGCAGGAGCGGAGCTAGAGCCCAGAGCGTCCGTGCAGTCTCACATCCCGGCCACCAGGGAGTGCTTTTTAACTGTGGGGGGAAGTGCTTTGACTGGGGGAAGATAGAGATCTGTGTTCCTGCTTAGCAGAAACACAAGATCTCTATCTTCCCCTCTCACAGAACCTTGTTTAAATAGGCAGACCGTCGTTCTGCCTCCCCTAAATACGATCGCCGAGTGCCGGCAAAGATCGGGTCTACCAGACCCGCCGATTGGCTCCCACTGTGTCCAATTCCACTAGGCAAGAACATGGATCTCTGTCTTCCCCCAGTCAAAGCACATCCCCCACTCCACACAGTTAGAAAGCACTCCCTAGGAGCACATGTAACCCTTTTATTGCCCCTGATGTTAACCCCCTTCCCTGCGAGTGTCATTAGTACAGTGACACTGCATACTTTTTAGCACTGATCACTGTATTGGCGTCACTGGCCCCCAAAAAGTGTCACTTAAGGCCCGTACACACGTACCAATCGTCGGCATACAAACGTCGGCGGACGAAAGATCTGCCGATTGTACGCTTGTTAGTATGGTGCCTCCGACAGCTGTCTGCGCACATTCTACGGACAAGAGTCTTTCTTGCAAGCATTTAAATTTTTGTATGCCAACACCAGAACGGACGATTGTTCGCCAGTCAGTACAGAATTCTGCCGACAGACTGCAGATTTGCAAGACTGGGCATGCTCAGAAAAGAAAAAACACAGGGAAAGTTAACCATTACATGACATCACTTCTGCAGTCGGCTGTAGTCGGCGGACAAAATTCTTGGGCAGTCTTTGCACTTTTCAACAGACACCGACATCCCGGGGAGAAAAGACGAACGTTTGTATGCCGACGATCGGTACGTGTGTACGGGGCTTTAGTGTCATATTTGTCCACCGCAATGTTGCAGTCCCACTAAAATTCGCTGATCGCCGCCATTACTAGTAAAAAAGAAAGAAAGAAGTAAATAAAAATTCAATAAATATATCCCATAGTCTATAGAGTGACACACAATAACTTTTGCACAAACCAATAAATATGCGCTCATTGGGATTTATTTTTTTTACCAAAAATATGTATAAAATATTGCCCTGAATTGATAAAGAAATTAGATTTTTAAAATTTTTTTATTGGGTATGCTTTAAAGCATAAAGTAAAAATGTTTAATTTTTTTTTTTTCGAAACTGTCAGCCTTTTTTTGTTTCTAGCGCAAAAACTAAAAACCGCAAAGGTGATCAAATCCCACCACAAGAAAGCTCTATTTTGGGTAAAAAAAAGAAAAAAAGAAAATCCATTCTATTTGGGTACAGTGTCGCATGACTGCGCAATTGTCAGTTATAGCAACGTAGTCCTGTATCGCAAAAAATGGCCTGGTCATGAAGGGGGGTAAACCTTTCGGGGCTGAAGTGGTTAAACTGGGTTGTTTTATAAGGTGAGGGGTCACATATATACATTAAGGAGACTTCACTTCCTGTCCTGTATACTCAGCAGGAAGTGAGAGGTTATCTTTCCAATGTGAGGCAATTCCCTCTTAGAGAGTTGTCACCGGACCTGGAGTCCTCATTGGTTGGTTTCCCCCTCTATTTCTGTTTTATGAATGAATACATTTGTGTCTGTTGAGCCAGACATGTCCAATTAAACAGGGAAAAGCAGTGTAATCCTTAAAGCTGATCAGTTTCCATTGTCTGACTGATCAATAGGGGTCAAAAGTTTAATAGTAATTGCCTGCTATACGTCATTGCACTTTGTACATTTTTAGGTTCATTAACCACTTGACCTCCGGAAGATTCCCCCCCCCCCCCCCAGGCCATTTTTTGCGATACGGACAATTGTGCGGTCGTGCAACACTGTATGCTGTATCCTTTTTTTCCCACAAATAGAGCTTTCTTTTGGTGGTATTTGATCACCTCTGGGGTTTTTATATTTTGCGCTATAAACAAAAAAAAGAGCGACAATTTTGAAAAAAAAAAAAAAAAAACATTTTTTACTTTCTGCTATAAAGCATAACAAAAAAAAAAATCTAATTTCTTTATCAATTTAGACCATTATGTATTCTGCTACATATTTTTGGTAAAAAAAAAATCCCAATAAGCATTTATTTATTGGTTTACACAAAAGTTAGAGCGTCCACATACTATGGGATTTTTTTTTGTTTTTTTTTTTACTAGTAATGGCAGCGATCAGCAACTTATAATGGGACTGCGATATTGCAGCAGACAAATGGGACACCTAACTAACACTTTTTGGGGACCAGTGACATTATTACAGTGATCACTGCTAAAAATATGCACTGTCACTGCACTAATGACACTGGCAGGTAAGTTAACATAAGGGGCGATTAAAGGGTTAAATGTTTACCTAATGGGTATACTGGCGCAAGGAAAAATAAGGGATACCAATAGTTACTACCATATGGGATAAATACAGGGACTATGATGCATATACTCATACAAGGTCCATAAAAGTCCATAGGTATATGAAATAAAGTCCTTAAGCACTGAAGGCTGCTCTGTCACAAGTGAGAAGAGAACTTGCAGGGTACTGTGAAGAAAAGACAGGCGCCACTCTAAGTGCAGTAAGACACACAATTAATGTAGTAAAACAATATACACCAAATACTCACTATAGAGTAGGTGAAAGACAGCAGTATGTGACATATGAACTGGTCTGTCCAAGTGGTAGGTCCGTCCGGATGCCTCAAACTGTCTCAAGCGGTCCGCTGCAGTTGTCCGCTGTAGCCGATGGCGCTTCCTGAACACTGGGGACACAGAGATGAAACTTCCGGCGGCACTCCCCGGTGGTGACATAGGGACGTGATGACATAGGGACGTGATGACATAGGGACGTGATGACATAGGCGACGCGTTGTCGGAGCATGCTCTCCTTCCTCAGGCCTCTCTATCTCTGTGTCCCCAGTGTTCAGGAAGCGCCGACTTCCATCGGCTACAGCGGACAACTGCAGCGGACCGCTTGAGACAGTTTGAGGCACCCGGACGGACCTACCACTTGGACAGACCAGTTCATATGTCACTACATACTACATATGTCTACTGTTGTCTTTCACCTACTCTATAGTGAGTACTTGGTGTATATTGTTTTACTACATTAAACGTGTCTTACTGCACTTAGAGTGGCGCCTGTCTTTTGTTCACATGAAATGTTTACCTAGGTTGTGCTTACTCACTGTGAGGGCGATGCTTTGACTAGGGCAAGACAAAGGTCCGTGTTCCTGCTTTGCAAAAACACAGGATCAAAGCTTTTCCCGCTGACAGAAAGACAATCTGCCTTGTTTACATAGGCCGATGTTCTGCTTGTGTCCCGAACGATCCCTGGGTCCCGGCGGACATCGAGTCCGGAAGACCCGCTGATTGGCTCACACTATGTCCAATCACAGGGGGAGCAAGTTGCCGGCGGCGCGCATGCGCAACCCAGACCCGGAAGTGTCAGATCATGTGATCTGGCACAGAGTGGTCTTCCTGCCGCAGTAAATGTACGTGGGGCAGTTTTGTAAACCCATTTACTAAAATTTGCATATAGGTGGTTACATGTTAATGTTATTTCAAAAGTCATTTTTTTAATACTTTATTTATTATTTTTGAAATTTTAACAGAAAAAAAAGTTGTGCAGAAACAGTAAAGGAATTACACATTTTGGAGATCTAGATTTCACATTTTCCTTCTGCAGAATCATATTACCAACGACATCTGATATGGAAAACTATAAAAGCAAGAAAGAAATAGAAGGAAGTCATATCTTCTATCTACCTTTTAAATAAAATATTGGAGTGTTCTTCAGAGTGATAAGACAAAGTGATTTGGTGTCACTATATCTTTTACACCTTGCCAAATAACATAGGGCCAGATCGGCACTAATCATATTATTTATTATTATTATTATTATACAGGATTTATATAGCGCCGACAGTTTGCGCAGCGCTTTACAATATGAGGGAAGACAATACAGTTACAATACAATTCAATACAGGAGGATTTCGAGGGCCCTGTGCTTTAGAGCTTACAATTTTATTTAAATCTGCAAATTTCAATAAAATAATACAAGTGATCCTGCCATTAACCACCTCTGGACCGGAAGGTTTCCCCCCTAAATGAACAGGCCATTTTTTGCAATTTGGCAATGTGTGATTTTAACGGACAATTGCACGGTCGTGCGACACTGTACCCAAATAAATTTGATGTCCTTTTTTCCCCACAAATAGAGCTTTCTTTTGGTGGTATTTCACCTCTGCGATTTTATTTTTTTTTTTTTGCGCTATAAACAAAAAAAGAGCGACAATTCTGAAAAAACAAACAACATTTTTTAACTTCTGCTGTATAACATTCCCAATAAAAAAAAAATTAAAAATCTAATTTTTTCTTCATATTAAGCCAATATGTATTATGCTACATATTTTTGGTAAAAAAAAAAATCCCAATCAGCGTATGTTAATTGGTTTGCGCAAAAGTTACAGCGTCTACAAGCTAGGGGAAAGGTTTATGTAATTTTTATTTATTTATTCATTTATTACTAGTAATGGCGGAGATCAGCGATTTTTTACGGGACTGCGACATTGCGGCGGACAGATCGGAAACCTAACTGACATTTTTGACACTTTTGGGGGGACCAGTGACATTACTACAGTAATCAGTGCTAAAAATATGCACTGTTACTATAATAATCACACTGACAGGGAAGGGCTTAACACCAGGGGCGATTAAAAGGTTAAATGTATGCCTAGGGGGTGTTTTCTAACTGTGGGGGGGGATGGGCTTATGGAATCAACACAGGGACCTGTGTTCCTAAATAGGAGGATCACTGGAGCTCTGTGTTGTGTCTACAACAGCAGACTGCCATTCTGTCTCCGCGGGGAGCGATCGCAGGTGCACGGTGGCAATCGTGGCCGCTGGCCTCGCAGATCAGCTTCCCCGCTGGCAAATGGGCATGCGCACGTGCCCCCACGATCGCTTCCACGAAGCGACATACGGATACGTCGTTTCACGGGAACCTGCCGACCTGCTGCCGTATATCTGCGGTGGCTGGTCGGCAAGTGGTTAATGTCCTGTTATCGGGTGACAACGAATGTCCCTTCCTCCCAACTGTGCTTCTGTGTTGTCACCCTGTCAAGTGCTTTCATTGGAGACCATAGGCTGCCATGACCATGCTGAATGTGTTAGCATGTTCTGCAGTAATCATCATCAGGAGGCCTGCCGTAACCAAAGCCATGCAACCATCACAGGAGTGCATAAAGACAGGAAGAGGTAGCAAAGAGGTTGCAGGAGATTAGCAGCACTGAAATATAAAAAAAATAAAATAAATAAAAAAATATGAAAAAAGTGGCAATAACTATTATTATTATTATTCCTAATTCAGTCCCCTCCTCTTTCGGCTAAAGCTAAACAGACGACTTTTGATCATGCAGCTAAAGTCAGTAAAGATCAATCACCTGCTTTAGAACACATTGTTTGTAATAGCGAGGAGCCCTTGGGCAAGTTTCAGTAGGATGATCATAGTGACCATCTCTTATGATTACAAGTGGAAGCCACCATACGTGATTATTTCCTTGTACTCAAAAGATAGAAAAGATAGAAAAGAAATTGCTCCTACTTCCTGAAATATGAGTTATTTCGAGCATCGAGCTACTACTCACAACCATCATACTAAACGTGAGAACCCCATGCAAATTTCGATATTAACCGCAGCTCTGGAAGGTTTACCCCCCTTAATGACCAGGCCATTTTTTGTGATACGGCACTGCAATACATTGACAATTTCGCGGACGTGCGACGCTGTGCACAAATAACATTTATACCCTTTTTTTTCTCCCCCACAAATAGAGCTTTTTTTTGGTTGTATTGAATATCATCTGCCATTTTTATTTTTTGCACTATAAACAAAAAGAAGACCAACAATTTTGAAAAAAAAAACCCAAAAAACAATATTTTTAACTTTCTGCTATAAAATATACCAAATAAAAAAAATGTAAAAAATCAAATTTTTTCATCAGTTTAGGCCAATATGTATTTTGCTAAATTTTTTTGGTAAAACAATCCCAATAAGCGTATATTGATTGGTTTATGCAAAAGTTATCATGTCTACAAACTATTTTTATGGGCTTTTTATTTATTTATTTTTTTACTAGTAATGGCGGCGATCAGCAATTTTTTAGCAGGGCATTGCGTTGGACGAATTGGACATCTGACACTTTTTTTTGGGGACCAGTGACACTAATGCAGTGATCAGGGCTAAAAAAAAAATGCACTGTCACTGTACAGTGAAGGTGAAGGGAAAGGGGGGTTAATATCAGGGGCGATCAAAGGGTTAACTGTGCTCCTAGGGAGTGCTTGCTAACTGTGTGAGGGTGGCTTAACTGGAAGAAGACAGAGATTCGTAATCAAAACGATAAATCCTACGAGCAACCAATTAACGATATAATTGCTGCAAACAATCCACGATCTCATACAGCGTAAATAATATAAATAAATAAAATTGCTGCGCAAAAATAGCATGTAACCGTTATGTGATCAATATCCCATCAGTTTGTACTCAGATATACTGTAGGTAAAAACTAATAAGCGATAAATAAATATATAAATTGTGCCCAATGTGTAGAAATCACATATATAAACATGAAGTATTATCCAATTGGTGCCAAAATAAATCGAAATATGTGCCAATATATAGTGAGTCACTATATATTGGCACTTGTTTAGATTTATTTTGGCACCAATTGGATAATACTTCATTTTTATATATGTGATTTCTACACATTGGGCACCATTTATATATATACTGTATATATATATATATATATATATATTTATCACTTATTAGTTTTTACCTATATTTGAGTGCAAACTGATGGGATATTGGTCACATGACGGTTACATGATATTTTTGCGCAGCAATTTTATTTATTTATAAGACAGAGATCCGTGTTTTTCAAGATCTCCATCTTCCTCTCTGACAGAACAGCGGTCTGCCTTGTTTACATAGGAGACTGCCGTTCTGCCTCTCCCATTGACATCTATGAGGTTTTGGTGCGGTTTTGGAAAGCGCACCAAAACTCCTACATGCTGCATCTTTGGTGCACTTTCTAAATCCGTACCCAAACCATGGGACATCATTGTCCCAAATGGAGTAGCAAAAAAAAAAACAAAAAAAGAAAAAATGTATGGGATTATAACCCTCCCTTAATCTATTCGAAATTATGGGTTCTACTTATCTACTTTAACCACTTTACCCCCGCTCACATTGCTGCTACTGCGGCAATGTGGCTCGTTATCGTCCAGCGACGTAGACCTATGTCTCTGGACTCCTCCCCTTGTGGGCGGTGCGCGCGCGCCACCGGAGGCTCGCTCCCGCTGTTTTCAGTCACAGCAGGAGTCGGGCCAGGGGAGGAGCGGCGGTGATCACCGCTGCTCTTCCCCGATCGTCGGGGAATCGAGTGTGGAGATCCGCCCACTTGTGTAAATAAAGCGGGCGGATCTCCTAAGTGACAGGCAGGGTCAGATTGCAGGGTTCAGCATAGCTGCACCTGCGATCTGTCCCTATGTCACACAGTCACCTCCCCCCACACACGTTAGTAAGCACCAGGCATACATTAACCCCTCCCTCTCCAATAAAATTAACCCCTTCCCTGCCAGTGTCATTTTTACAGTAACAGTGCATATTTATAGCACTGATTACTGTAGTAATGTCACTGGTACCCCCAAAAGTGTCAAAAATGTCAGTCAAGGGTCCGATCTGTCCGCCGCAATGTCGCAGTCCCGCAAAAAAAAAAATCGCAGATCGCCGCCATTACTCGTTAAAAAAAAACACCAAAAATGACAGAAATCTTTCCCTTAGTAAACGCAATAACTTTTGCGCAAACCAATCAAAATACGCTTATTGCGATTTTTTTTACCAAAAAAAAAGTAGCAGAAAACAAATTGGCCAAAAATGATAAAAAATTTTGATTTTTACATTTTTTGGGGGGAATTTCATATAAAAAAAATGTGAAAAATATTGTTCTTTTTTCAAAATTTTCGCTTATTTCTTTGTTTATAGCGCAAAAAGTAAAAATCGCACAGGTGATCAAATACCACCAAAAGAAAGCTCTGTTTGTGGGAAAAAAAGGACGTAAATTTCGTTTGGGTACGGCGTTGCGTGACCGCGCAATTGTCAGTTAAAGTCGCACAGTGCCAAATCGCAAAAAGTGGCCTGGACGTAAAGCAGCAAAATCCTCCGGTGGTAAAGTGGTTAAATCTTCAGTGAAGCTGATGAGTCGTTTTTTTTTTTTTTTCGTTTCCTCAAAGAAAAAAGTAATGTAGGATTTTTCTAGAAGTACAGTAGATGGCAGCTTGCACACAGACTTGTGTAGCCGTCAGTGATGTGATAAGGTTCCTCATACATCTGTGTGTTTAAGGAAACAATTTGAGGCGGGTGGCCTGGGACTGAGGTGTGTGGAACCTGCTCAGCAAGTATGCAGCGTAAGGAAGAACCTGTAGAGCTAGTATGCGGCCAGGACATAGCACACTGGGGTGGGAGATCGTTCTTGTAGCTGCCAGTCTATGTACACCCTCTGCACTGGAATGATACCTACCTAGGAGGACCCCTGTATAGTCATTCATCAACTAGGACGCCATGTCTCTCAGCATCACTCTGAAAAGGGTGACCAATCTCCCAGGAAAACATGAACGACAAGTAGCCCTGACCTTTAGAGGTAAGAACTTACTCTATGTATCTCCTTTGTCCATACACCAACTTTCATTGCTGTTGAGCAAAACAGAGATCAAGGAAGGGCTCTTGCCTGGGGACTTACCTGTCTAATATATGGCAATCCATACAAGAAATGTGATCAAAGAATGGGTTGCCGATCTATGTAGATCGACTGTTCAAAGTTTGTTTGTCAGCCAATAACTGTCAACTTTAACATCAAATTCTGATGTTGACTTTAACATCGATTTCTAATGTCAACATTACCATCAAATTCTAACGTCATCGAATTTTAATGTCAAGTTTAGCGTCACATTTGTTTTGTTAAAAGATAGGCTAAAATACGCTGGAAGAATCTCATTTGTGGTGTGAGATTTATTTTTGGTCATTAGGATCACTTGATCATTGATCGAAACTAACCTTTCAAGCTGAATCTAGATTGATGAATTCTTGACACAATCGCAGAAAGATTACCTGGGCATGGTTGGTCGCTGAATTTATAGTTTATTTATTTTTAAACATCAATATTCTGGCTAATATTACACTTTAGTTTAGAGGAATCTACCCCGTCCCCAATCTGAAATGCAGATTTTTTTGTGTTCCTGGGTTTCCATTGCCTCTATTGTCGTCTTGCAGGGGGAGAATAAGGGAGGGGGGTAAAAGGGGGGTCTGAACCCCCCTACAAGAGCGTCTTGCCCAGTGCCATTGCCCAGCAACAGCGACTGTGCAGTAGTTTGATTATCATTTGTCTAAAGGGAATGTTGGAAACTTTTCTTAATCAGCAGATTTTTTGGTGTTGCAGAGTGCCTCCTGCCTCTATTGTCATCTTGCAGGGGGGGTAGATAAAGGGGGGGGGCAGGGGGTCCGATCCACCCCACAAGAGCATCTTGCCCAGTGCCATTGCCCAGCAACAGCGACTGCGCAGTCGTTTGATTATCATTTGTCTAAAGGGAATGTTCGAAACGTTTCTTGATCAGCAGATTTTTTTGTGTTCCAGTGTGCCCCCTGCCTCTATTGTCGTCTTGCAGGTGGAGGATAAGGGAGGGGGGTAAAAGGGGGGTCCGAACCCCCCCCCCACATGAGCATCTTGCCCAGTGCCATTGCCCAGCAACAGCGACTGTGCAGTCGTTTGATTATCATTTGTCTAAAGGGAATGTTCGAAACTTTTCTTGATCAGCAGATTTTTTTGTGTTCCAGAGTGCCCCCTGCCTCTATTGTCATCTTGCAGGGGGGTAGATAAAGGGGGGACAGGGGGGTCCGAACCACCCCAGAAGAGCATCTTGCCCAGTGGCATTACCCAGTAACAGCGATTGTACACTCGTTTGATTATCATTTTTCTAAAGGGAATGTTGGAAACTTTTCTTGATCAGCAGATTTTTTTGTGTTGCAGAGTGCCCCCTGCCTCTATTGTCGTCTTGCAGGGGGGTAGATAATGGGGGGGGGCAGGGGGGGTCCGAACCACCCCAAAAAAGCATCTTGCTCAGTGCCATTGCTCAGCAACAACAAACGCGCAGTCATTTGAATATCGTTTGTCTAAAGGGAATGTTGGAAACTTTTCTTGATGCAGCTAATAGGCTCCCACTGTCAGAATTAGGGGCCCCTTTACACTGGTGCAGTTTGCCACACAGCAGGTGCAGCGCAGCATACCCGCGGGTTTAATGCAGGTTAGCTTCCCTTTCCCATCGACTTCTATTATATCCCGCGGTTTTGGTGCACTTTCAGAAAGCACATAAAAACCATGGAACATTATAGAACTGTATGGGAAAGCGCGGCTAATCCACACCAAACCTGGGGGTACTCTGCGCTGCACCCGCTATGTGGCAAACCGCATCAGTGTGACAGGGGCCTACAATGTCCATGCGAGGAGGCGGAATTCCTCTATCAGCCCCATTTATGTGTTCAGCCTTCTGGCCGAACAAAAAGAAAAAATAAACAGTCTATGACCAGCCTTAGAATTTAGGAGAACTGAATCTGGGATATGCACGTAGTTTATCCGGTAGAGGGCAGAACTAGTGGTTTACCATCAGAGGGCCGGCTGCCTGAACCAGGATAAGACAGCCGGCTCCCGATGAGGTCAGAAATGAAGATGACGTTGTGGGACCTGGTGTGCGGCACAGAGCCACGGATCACAGCAGACCAACGCTGGATTTGCCGGGTGTGTGAGTACATTTCTGAGGATAAACCAGCTTAGAAGGTAAGAGGGGATTTAAAAAAAAAAAACAGGGTGGGAATGAAGTTCCTCTGTCTAAATCTTTAGTCTAGATTCATATCTTTCCGTGCGCTGTATTACAAACTTGGGTTTTACCATGTGTGCGGCAACACATTACAACACTCTGTATATGTACATTGCAGTGCATTGCTGTTTATTCTGATTGGCCCTCCATTGTACCTGCCAAGTATTTTCCATCGCAGGTGTACTCTAGTGCACCACAAAGCATATTTGTGAATGTACAGTACGTGTGTTGCGTGGCACTGTGTTGTCGAAAAGATGCACAGGTCTGTTTTTTTTTTTGCAATGAAGTTTGTTGCAAAGTGAAGTGGCTGCCTTAATGAAATGTGCGTCAATGCATGAAAAAACGCACATCAATGCATGCAGAGGGGCTCTTAAAGGTGTATCTAAAGGTCAAAACTCTTTTTCCATTCGGATAGAGTTATGAAAAGTAACACTCCTGTTACTTCTGTTTTTATCCTCATATTTGTCCTGGTGGTCATTGTCACAGGTGTGAAAGTGGAGGAATATCCGAAATTTTGAGTTGTCACCAGGAGAGGAACAGAGAGGAAATCTTAAAATGGGGACACTTGTTCTGGTGACTACTGTGTGAGAGGGAGAGATTTGACTTCACTTCCTGTTGTGTCTATAGGAAGTCAGGGTCATTACCAAAAGTATTGGGATGCCTACCTTCACACGCACATTAATTTTAATGACAACCCAGTCTTAGTCTGTAGGGTTCAATATTGAGTTGGCCCACCCTTTACATCTAGAACAGCTTCAACTCTTCTGGGAAGGCTGTCCACAAGGTTTAGGAGTGTGTCTATGGGAATGTTTGTCCATTCTTCCAGAAGCGCATTTGTGAGGTCAGCCACTGATTTTGGATGAGAAGGCCTGGCTCGCAGTCTCAGCTCTAATTCATTCCAAAGGTGTTGTATCGGTTTGAGGTCAGGTCAGTCAAGTTCCTCTGCCCCAAACTCGCTCATCCATGTCTTTATGGACCTTGCTTTGTGCACTGGTACGCAGTCTTGTTGGAACAGGAATGGGCCATCCCCAAACTGTTCCTACAAAGTTGGGAGCATGAAATTGCCCAAAATTTCTTGGTATGCTGATGCCTTAAGAGTTCCCTTTACTGGAACTAAGGGCCAAGCCCAACCCCTGAAGAACAACCCCACACCATAACCCCCCCCCCCTCCACCAAATGATTTGGACCAATGCACAAAGCAAGGTCCATAAAGACATGGATGAGTTTGGGGTGGAGGAACTGGACTGGCTTGCACAAAGTCCTGACCTCAAACCAACAAAACACTTTTGGGATGAATTAGAGCAGAGACTGCGAGCCAGACCATCTCCTCTAACAACATCAGTGCCTGACCCCACAAATGCACTTATGGAAGAGAGGTCAAACATTCCTATAGACACACTCCTAAACCTTGTGGACAGCCTTCCCAGAAGAGTTGAAGCTGTTATAGCTGCAAAGGGTGGGCCAACTCAATATAGAACCCTACGGACTAAGACTGGGATGAAATTAAAGTTCATGTGTGTGTAAAGGCAGGCGTCCCAATACTTTTGGTAAAATATTATAGATGACAAAAAGAAGCCTTATGGGGGTTTTACTGGTCCCCTACTTTGTCCATGGTGAAAGAAATGTTTTGTCTTTATATATATTTTTAAGTGATATTAACAGCAAATGTGTTTATCCTAGTGCAAGACAGAGTAAATAATATACGCAGGGATATGCAAACTGTGGCCCTCCAGCCAGGGACGTAACTACAGGGGTTGCAGGGGTTGCAATTGCAACCGGGCCCCATGCTCCAGCGGGGGCAACATGTAGAGAAATCACTGTCCTCCTTTTTCTTTTTGTAGCTGCAGGAGGAAAATGGAGGAGATTGGTTCCTCTGTATGCTGCCCCCGCCACTCCTCCTATCTAGTTCACTTGTGTTCTGCTGTCTCTGGGCCCCTGTGTGCTCCCCTGGTCCCCCCCCCACTGTGCTCCCTCCCCTCTCCTGCCGGCTCCTGCAGGGGATGTGTCACAATAGAGAACCAGGAAGGGGTCGGTAAATATGGAAAATCTTCCATATTTTTGCTTTTCTGAATAGACAGAGTCATAGTCAGTGAAAAGAAAATATAATAAAATAATAAAAAATAATACAATTAAAATACCAAAAATTAAAAACTACTGACACCAGTGGGTGAACTTCCAGGATCGCAAAGGTCACACTTGCAACTGGGCCCTGGCATTCCACCACCATGGGGAAGGCCCAAGATGGCGGGAAGGGGGCTCACTGCAGAACTTGTGAAAGGGTCCCGCTGCGGAACCGTAATAAAGGGCCCCACAACGAGAGTAAAGGGCCCCAAGATAAATGGCAAGAGTCCCAGGCTTAAAGGGAAGTCCGGGGGCCCTTCATGGTTTCTTGCACCGGGCCCTGAAGGTTCTAGTTACGCCTTTGCCTCCAGCTGTTGCAAAACTACAAGTCCCATCATGCTTCTGCCTCTGTCAGAGTCTTGCTTGTGGCTGTCAGAGTCTTGCTATGCCTCATGGGACTTCTAGTTCTGCAACACCTGGAGGGCCACAGTGTGCATATCCCTGATACAGTATACCATCCTTGTTTGTCTAGTCAGGGTTTGCAGTGGGTAATTCACTGATGTTTTTCCCCCTGATTTTTCACTTTGCAAATTGACTGGTTAATTAGCCTTTATTCAATTATTATTAATACATTATTCAGAAATGTGTTAAATTATTTATTATTACTTATTTATTGAAGGCATACCTTTCCAGAAATTTCTACACTTTTGTATTCCTACTGTGGAAATGTTGCCATGCTAAAGTCCTTTTTTTTTTTTTTTTTTTTTTTTTTTTTAGGAAACAGTAGGGAAAGGTCCAAATCTCAAATCTCTGTTGGTTTTTTTTTTATGCGCTCTGTCTCTCCCCATCCTGGTGACACCGGTTATCTTATTTTCTTGTTGTGATGTCACTGCTATATAAAGTGGGTGAACAGACAGCAATTAACAACTCAGAACAAGAAAAAGCCAGAGCTCCACCAATAAATCTCACAGCTTTATTGAGATCAAAACTGTAAAAGGTTAAAGCGGTAGTAAAGGGCGCTCCCACACCCACAAAAAAAAGGGCATACAGACCTGACATTGGGGGGGGGGGGGGGGGCGGGGGAGGGGGTGTTTCACACAAAATCCGGTGGCTGCAGCCTATGGGATTGTGTGTGAAACTAACAGGAAGACTCCTGCCCGTCAGGTGAAACCATTTGAGTGGCTGCGCTGCCTCCGGATTGCTTACACACACCCCCGGTACCGCCCCCCCGCCATACCCTACTATGTTTTTTTGGGGTTTCACTTGCCCATCTGCGAGCCTGGGAGCTACATGGCGGGTGCTGGCGGGTGGAGGGGAAGGAAAAGAGTGGACACAGGTCCGCTCTCCTTCCCTTTTTGCTGTGACCCGGAAAGCGACGTCTATAATGTCACTTCCAGGTTCAGCCTCTCC
Source organism: Pelophylax lessonae (assembly GCF_965119305.1). NCBI lineage: Eukaryota > Metazoa > Chordata > Amphibia > Anura > Ranidae > Pelophylax > Pelophylax lessonae. The sequence goes on along the minus strand of NC_138778.1, from coordinate 52,182,665 downwards.
GTGTCCTTGCCTAGCATACCCGGGAAGCAATGTTTGCAATTCGATCTGATTGCAAAACATTAATTGGAGCCCAAAGGAGACACGCAGAGTCTTTAAGACCCTGCGTGTCTCATAAAGAGAACCTGTCACCTAAAAAACATCACATAGGGGACTTTTTGTCTCCTGTGTGATAAAAAAAAAAAAAGTTAAAGAGTAACTCCACTTTTATTGAGAAAAAAGCATTTCCCTCTGAGTGATCTATGTACATTGCAGGGTTTATAACAACCTTTGTTGCAGATTACTACCTTTTTGTTATTCTGAAGAAATCACTGTTTGTTTCTTCATTATTAAAGAGGGTGGAAACGCTGCAGTGGCAGACCTGGTAGGTCATGATCCAGCCTGTGGGGAACCCATGTTCAAGACTTGGGCATTCAGTTCCTGATACTGCTAATCACTTAGCAAAGTGAATGTTGAACAAATCAATCAATCAAAGCAGTCCCTCGAGTTGCCAGTCAGGCCACTAGGAGAGCAACCTGGCACCTAGGCAGGCAGCCCTTATCCACTTCGTTCTGCTACCTTGCCGAGTGGGCAGCCTGCAGACAATAGTAGCTCCTCTTCATCAGAGGAAGGCTCGGAGTTGCTGGCTTTCAGTTGTTCCCTTCCCAGTTCCCATATACCCAAGCAGTCAGGCAAGCTTACAGGGGTTAAAAGGCAAGGTCGTATTTCCCCTTTCTTCAAGTTGACAATTATTTTTTCGTTCATAAAAAAAAAAAATTACAGCAGGTAATAAAGCAGGAGTTGCAAACAGTCTATTCAATCTTACCCTTGTCAGAAATTGGATATAGCATCCCTTGAATTTCTGCCTACAGTAGATGCAGCAGTAGTCTAGTAAAGAGGTGGCCAGGGGCCCCTACCTCAGCGGCTAGTGGTGAAGGTTTCTGGACACAGGGCATGGAGGCAGCATTTGAAGAGGGAACCCCTAAAGCTGATTTTATTTGGGCCCTAGTCAAAATTAATGTGTTGACGAACTCTATTGGAGAGGCGGCAATAGACTTAATCAGGTGCTCAGCCAGGGCAATGCTATACTCAGTCATGGCTAAGAGGGCCCTATGGTTGAGACTTTGTTTGCTTCTTGACAGCCACATTAGTGTAAGGTACCATATGACAGGAAATCTCTGTTCGGTAGTAAATTTGAGACAGCCATATCAGGAGTGACAGGTGGCAAGTCCGATCTGCTCCCACAAGGCGGGAAGCAAAAGGGATCAACATTTTTTTCTCCCAGCAGGTTCCGCTTCTCTAGGTCCAGGGAGCCTAGACCTTGTTGTCAGGCCAGGTCCCAGGTAGAGGATGAAAGAAAATGGACAAACGTTCTCAAGGCCCATATGTCAAAACCCTGAATATGCTGCAGGAACCCACTATGCCCTTTGATAAGCACACGCCCCAACTCTTGCAGTAGGAGCCAGATTGGTGCATTGCACGGGTACCTGGACAGCAAGTTGCCCAGATTCTTGGGTGAAGGCATCAGCCACTTTCGGTCATTTTGGGAGATTCCTCACTGCTCCTTTTCCAGACCAGTTCTCTCCCACCAGGCGGCCAGATTCACCACAAAATCAGGTGGGTAGCTACGATACATACAGACACTTCAGACCCAGGAGGGTATTGTCCCGGTTCCATTCACCGAAAAATATTCAGATTTCTAGTCAAAACTGTTTGTGGTTCGCAAAGGATGTTGGCTGATGTCCAATTACAGATCTGAAGAGGTTAAACTGCTTTGTCCTCGTAGGAAACTTCAAGACAAAGTCCATTCAAACAGTGCAGCCAGATGGCTAGATGCTATTACTGAACCTTAAGGGTCCTATCTTCACATCTCAAGTTTTTTCACCTTCTTTCCAAAATATGTAAGTGTTGCGATCGGTGAGATGCATTTTCAGTTTAACAGCCTACCTTTTGGCTTGTGCATGTCTCCGAGAATATTCGCAAAGTTCTCAGTGCCGTATTAGCTCCACTTGGAGAACAGGGTCTCCGGCTTCGCCATTACCCAGACAACATTTTTCTTCTAACCAAAGTTCAGGAAAAATTGCTGACGCATCAAGAGATCCCCATACCCTGCGGAGATATCAATAACGCAAGAAAAAAAAAAAAGCCAACTATCTCCGACTCAACAGTTGGTGTTCCTGGGGGTGTTTTGCCAATTGCTCTGTTTTGCCTCCTCCAAAGAAAACGGTGACAGTCAGGAAGAGAATTCTGAGGACAGTAGCCCCTGGTTTTTTGACGGCTTCTCAATGCCTCAATTTTTTTTGGGCACAATGTCGTCATCCCTTGGGCGCACTGGCACCTGCGCCAGTTTTAGCTGGAATTCTTTGCTCGATGGAGGAAAAAGAATCTACCATAGTTAATAACAGTGTCACTCAGTATGAGTAGGAATCTGCGGTGGTGGCCAAAGAGAGAGACCTTAAGGAAATCACATCCCATTAGAGCCGTTAGACTGGATTACTGTTACAAATCATGTCAGCAAGACAGCCTGGAAGGTGCACCGTGAGGGACTGTTGGTCAAGGCAAGTGGAGATTCCCAACCAAGGGGGATGGTCTCAAATGCGCTGGGATTTTAGGCAGCCTTTTTAGCACTTTTCAACCTTGCTACACAGAATCAAAGGAAGACCAGTCCCTGTGCAGTTGGTCAGCAGGGCAGTGGTTGCCTATAGTCAACAATAGGGAGAGACTTGCAGCAATATGCTATTGAGAGAAGTAATACCCATAATGTCTGGGGCATAAAGTCCCCTACAAATTCTGAGAGCAGTTTACCTCCTAGGGAATCTGAGCATGCAGGCAGACCAACTGTCATGGAAGTTTCCCAAATCACGAGTGGGCTCTATCTTCTCCGAGCTGGTCCACAGTTTGAACCTATCACAGACAGACCTCTTCTCTTCCCACAGCAATCACAAACTTGGAAAATGTCTGACCCGATTTTCACACCCCCAGGCAGAGGGGACAGATGCTCTGATCTCTCCTGGATCTGAAATCTAGCCTATATATTTCCCCCAACATCTCTTGTAATGAAATTCCTCTTGAGGCTGTCGAGAGAGAATATGGTAGTCATAGCCATTCCTACATTTTGGCCATGGAAGCATTGGTTTTACCTGGACATTTACTTCAGGATACCAAAGCCAATTCCCCCCCCCCTCGCACATACGCAGACTGGGGCTGCAAGCATGGTGGCTGAAAGGGGAGGCTGGAGAATCTAGGTTGTTCCAGTGGTCTCTACTTTGTTGCGTGCTAGAAGACACTCTACTTACAACATCTATGCCAAAATCAGGAACAAATTTGCATTTTTCTTGGCAAGAGGGACTTTGATCCTACTGTGCCTCCGGCGACAGCTGTTCAGGACTGCCTCTAGGCTGGATTAGACATGGGCCTTAACCCATACTCATTTAGGTTGCAAGTGTCAAGTGTATCGACAATAGCAGCATTTAAAGGGGCCAAAAATCCCTTAGTTGCACAAATTTCGAAGGCAGTCATGAGGATTGAACCACCAAGAAGGAGAGTCTTTCCCAAGTGAGACCTATCAGTGTTGCTGGATTTACTGTCAGTTCAACCGTTTGCTCAAATAAAGCAGTGTCCAGTTTGGTAATATCTATTCCAGTATCATCAGGCAGAAGGATGTCTGAAATGTAAGCTCTTGGAGCGCCAGAAAAAAATATTGTTTTCTTCCTAAAAAGAGTAGAGTTGCGTCTTGTAGGTTATCTTGTACCAAAGGTAGCGACGGCCCTCCATTTAACAGACATCTGAGCGTTACCTAACTTTCCAGATGATCACACTGGAAAGTAACACAAATGGGACGTTTTCAGAACCTTAAAGAGGTATCCGTCCACAATTGCTTTAGATTATCTAGTAAGTCTTTCATTGTTCCAGCTGGAAGTCATCAAGAATAAGAGGCAACTGCCTGGACTCTAGCAGGCTTGGCTGTGCATATAGGGCGAGAGCTCTGTCAGCGTTGGCAGCGCACTCTGCCAGAGCAGTTGCAGCCTCCTGGGCAGCCTGTTCAGGAGCATCTATGGAATCCATTTGTGGAGAGGTAACATGGTCATCCCAGCATAATTTTTCAAGCATTACGTAGTAGACTCGGGTGCCTTGTCAACAGTAGACTTTGGAAAAGGAGCTATGCAGTTTTCTGTTCCATCCTATTTAAAAAAATTATTTTGACAAGCCGAACCCACCCTGGCAGCTAGTTATTTTCCCACTAGTATGCTGCAAAGTTTCCATGAGGAAAAAGGAAAATTGTATCAAATACTTACCGTAATTTCTCTTTCCTGACGCCAAACCATGGCAGCATACGGGCCCAACCTTGTATGTTTCGGTATGTCGCTCGTTTCAAAGAATTGGGGGGGGGGGGGGGGCAGCTAACTACGCCTTTTTCTATGCTATTCACTGGTCCTGAGGGAGTGGCCAAGAGCTCTATCACTAGTATGCTGCCATGGTTTGGCGTCAGGAAAGGAAAATTACGGTAATTGTTTGATACAATTTTCCGTTTTGTGGGGGGCGTTCTGTACACATTCTGTGTACAGAACAGCTCCAGGTAGCCATTATGCATTGCATTTTTGGAAAATTACAGCGGCTGCAGATTGAAAAGGAAAGGTCATTTTAATAACATTCAATTACAATATGACTTGTGTCGCAATTGTATACACTATAATATTTTTTCTTTATTTGCTATTTTTTTCCTCACAAAAGTGGAGTTACCCTTTAAGTAAAAAAAAAAAAAAATATATATATATATTTATTTATTTACTTAAAGGGTAACTCCACATTTGTGAGGAAAAAAATCAAGTTACGCCCAAGCACACCACCCCCCCCCCCAAAAAAAAATGTTCAGGCTCCCCACCCCCACATATTCACACATAGAAATGTAAATGCATGCATCGGGGGCGCCTACGCGTGAAAATGTTAATTGCAATACAAATGTTACATATCACTGCACATGCCCAAGTGAGAGCAATAATTCTAACACAAGACCTCCTCCATAACACTAAACTGATATCTATAGGTAACTTTTAAAGCGTCACCTATTGAAAATATAAGGTACTGAAGTTTGTCTCTATTTCATGGGCGCACACAAATTGATGGTTTGACATGTTGGGTACCTATTTACTCGGTGTAACCTCATCTTTTATATTTTACCAAAAACATGGGTAGTTTATTGTGTTTGTATGCCATAAAATTCACTTTAGTGTGTTTATTTCTGAAATTTTTGGTTTCCTAGACCTTTGCGGTAATAACGTGTGACATAAAAAATTGGAACTACCGCTATTTTATTCTCTAGGGTGTCTGATTTCAGAAAATATATAATGTTTGGGGGCTTTATGTAATTCGTAAGTTTCAGACCTAAAATGTTTTTTTAAACATGTGTGCAAAAAACACAAAAGTGACTCTGGCAGCGAGAAAGTTAAAGGCTTACCTATTGGTAAAAATCAGACTGGTGACTACTATTACTACTTTAATAGCTGAGACTGAGTGCTGGCTTTTTCTTATTTGCAGCTAAAAAAAAATCACCGTTAGCCACGCACTCCAATTTGTGGCAACAAGGGTAGTATGCTGGATGGATTTGTTTTTACATTTGACACCTGAATGAGTTTTAAAACGGCCACACTTGTATCAGTCTGTTTATTGAAGCAATCGTTTTATTCTGATCAAATGAGCAAACTGTCAATCGTTCTCACTGCCATTTTATTTAAATAGTAAGCTGATCGATGTGTTGAGTCTTATAGGGCATTTTGATGTTAATATCATTGTATGAAACCCAGCCTTTTAGGACATTCTGTATGAGCACTACTGTGCGTTACTTTGCAAAAAAAAAAAAAAAAATTGTATACACTTTTGTTTGTACTGTATGTTTTCATTTTTTCACAGGAATAGATTGTCTTAGCCCTTGTTCATAGCATAGCAATTTCTCATGATTTGACAGTTCCAAATCGCATAACAGGTTGTGCCCAATTGTCAGCAATGGAACCATTCAAATTACTGCGACTCATAAAATTTTTTTTTCGGATTTCATTGACACTGGCATCGTTTTCTGTTAAATGAAGTCGCAAGCTGCAATAAAATTGGAGGTGCAAACCACACTGATCTGCGGCTTTGAAATCGCACTGGAGTAGCGCAATTTCAGAGCCGCACCATTGGGAACCAGGGCTTAAAGCTGAAGCTTAAAAGAGAAATAAGACCAAAGCTTTTTTGGCCATACTGCTCTTGTGCGTCACAGGAGTGCACTTACTCAAGCTCTCCTATTATCCTGAATCAGTTGGCTGACATCACAGAGATGATCTCGGATCTGAAAAGATCCTGACAATAATGATGGGATCTACCCAGAAGCCTGATTGGCATCTGCCTCTGTTCCAAGAAGACAGAGAACTGAGCTATCAGCGGTCATGTCATCACTCTTCTCACTCTTCTCTTTCCAGGCTTCTCAGGCTTCGAGCCGGTGTTCTGCCGAAAACTCCAACTTGCTGAGAACTCAACCCACGTCACTTCCGGTGACTCTACACCAGGAATAATTGGAGATTCCGACCACTTGGTGTTTTCACAGAACAGGCGGCAGCGTATAAACTCCGGTACATGCTATAGTGAGTAGACATTGTTAGTCCACCCACTAGTAACCAACAACATGGCCGCCTCTTAGGTGGCGACAACTAGCAGGCAGACTAACTATGTCCACTCATTATAGCATGTAACGGAGTGTATAGGCTGCCGCTGTTCTGTGACAACACCAAGTGGTCAAAATCTCCAATTATTCCGGCTGTAGAGTCAACGGAAGTGAAGTGGTTAGAGTTCTTGGCAAGTTGGAGTTTTTGGCAGAACACCGGCAGGAGGTGAGAATGTATGTTTGTCTTTTTTGCATTCCCATGTTGTTGAGATTTTTTAAATAAACCTTTTCCATTTTCATTGCAGACAGGTGGATAGGATGGATGGGCTGAATATTTCCGTTTTTCACAAACATTTTCCCAAAGTTTTACAGTTCTGTTTTTGACTTTTAAAAACTACCTTTTTGCAATTCCCGACTTGTAGGTGTTTTTTTTATATGTCAAAATGGGATTAGTCAGATACTTCTGTAAGGAGATTGTGCAATGTATTTCGTTTATAATGGCCTTATAAATACTCCCTATGCATACCAGCTGAACATAGTCTGTTAGTCTGTTAAAGTCTATATCCAGCCAAAACTTTTTTCTTAGTTTGAATACAGTTATGGGTTTTTACTGCTATCCGGTGTTCTGCCGAAAACTCCAACTCGCCAAAATCTTCAACCACATCACTCCCGGTGACTCTACAGCAGGAATAATTGGAGATTTTGACAAGCCGCTGTTTTTACAGACCACCTGCAGCCAATACACTCCGATACACGACCAGTTTCCTCTTTTCACAGAACCCTCGGAGGCGGCCATGTTGTTGGTTAGTAGCGGCCGTTACTAACAATGTCCACGTATTATAGCATGTACCGGAGTGTATTGGCTGCCGGTGGTCTGTGAAAACAGCAACTCGTCAAAATCTGCAATTATTCCTGCTGTTGACGTGGTTGAAGGTTTTAGTGAGATGGAGTTTTCGGCAGAACACCGGGTTCCTATTAAAAGAGATTAATCCCCCTCATTTCCTTTCCTGCTGGACATTTACTGGACAGGAAGTGAAGGGAATTCTCAGTGTAGGCAGTAAAGGCAGATTTATTGTTCTGTCTGCATCTCGGTTACATGTTTTCCTTCAATTCCTGCCTGGTAATACCATTGCCAGCAAGACAGAAAATGGGGGGAAAAATCTCCCTCAGGCCCGGTTCACACTAATGCGACACGAAAGTCGTGTAACTGTCGATTCGACTTTACTCTCCGACTTTCGTCTGATATCGATCCAACTTCCATGCAACTTTAATGAACGGGATCTGATTTTGATCCTACTTTGAGATGAGTGTGACTTGGGTTTGGTATGGATCTTTAGGTGAAGCCCCACTCCAAACAAAAAAAAAAAAACAGTGTGCGGTCTCCCCTCAAGTCCATACCTGAACCTTATCGGAGCATGCAGCCCGGCAGGCCAGAAAGGTGGGGGGGGGGGGGCGGGGGGCGAGCAAGCGCCTTCCCCCTTACTGAACCATACCAGGCCACAAACCCTCAACATGGGGAGGTGCTTTAGGGCAGGGGGGACTCTGCCCTTCTGACCCCAAAGCACCTTGTCTTGGGAACAAGGACCTTTTCCCCACAACAACACAGGCAGTTTTTGACAAGTTCTTATTAAAAATTAATAATGTCCCCTGTGGTAGCTTCAACGTTAATCACAACGGCCTTCGCCCGACCCGATAAAAAAAAACACTCTTCCCCCGATGAAGGCTCTGGCAGCTCCGGTGTCATAGTTATATAAATATGGGGCATGGCCATGCAGTGACGTCACCCGGAGACCCTGCCCCTTGTGACGTCACAGACTTATCAAGTCGGCAGTGGCGACGCAGCCATCGTGATTGACGTTGGAGCTACCATGGGGGATTTTATTCATTTTTAACCTCTTCTGGATTGCCCCATGTACATTTACTGCAGCATCGGCCTCTCTACTTGAAACCACGTACCTGTGTGATTTTACTCTTCCTGGTCTGTGGGGTGCATACGCGCGCCACCGGCGACCAGCACGCATGATTGTGGCGTACCAGTACATTGCCGTGCCACCTGCTAGCAGTAAATGTACTGTTAGCGGGCAGCAAGTGGTAACTAGGTATTAGAGTAGTTATATTCCTTATTGCCTGATAATGATGGGCCCAAGTGTTGTGACTGCAGTTTGTAGTGTCATGGCTGATCAATTCCCCCGTGTCCATGTATTCATTTACCTAGCTTGCCCCTGTTTGCTAAAGGGACAGGAAGCTTGGGTCACATACATGTATCGCCATTTCCTCTGTGTTGCATCAAAAACAAGGTGCCAGTGTGATGAAAGATTGGATGTTGACCTCTGTGTTATGCTTGGTTTACACCTATGCAGTTTGCTTTTAGTGTGCTTATGCAGTGCTTTTTGCTGTGCGTTTTTGCACACATGATTTTACAGTGATTTGCGTTTTGCAAATCGCTGCAAAATTGGGGGAAAATGCACTACATGCTTTTCTGCAGCTTCTCCATTGAAGTCTATTGAACCAAAAAAGCAAAAAAAAGCACTGTTTTGCATCTAAAAAAACGCAGCAGCTGAAAAAAGCACAGCTGTGAACATGTCCCTTAGGAAACCATTTTAAATGAACTGTAGTGCGTTTCTGCAAAAATCACCAAAAATACGCATAGGTGTGAACCAGGCCTTACTTCTCTGCCTGCTTGGCCCGTGTCAGATCTAATTATTGTTTAGCTCTCACCTGCACCAGCACTAGACTGAGGGACCCAGGTATTCTGGGATATGTAGCTTCTACACAGGAAGTGTCAGTTCTTAGACTACAGACAGAGGTCCTGCATTAACCTGTGCAGTGCCATCCCGCATGCCTCATGTTTAACCTGTACGTCAGCTTGCAGAAGTGGTTGTACCGGGATGATGCCTGCAGCTGCCAGCCAGTGGTCGGCTTTCAGGAGATAACAGCCGCTCGGCTGTTATCCCAGCGAGAGGGAGGGGACGTCTACCCCCCCCTCCCATGGCTCTCCCTCCCCACTAGGAGACCCGAGCAAACAGCCGGCACGTCCGCCGACTGATTGGAGTCCCGAACAAAGCCAGATTCGGCTTTGATCGGGTCTCTAATGTAGTAGCCCAGAAGTGACGTCACTTCTAGGTTACTCGGCTGCTAACGGCGCCAATTTAAATAAACTGTTAGTATTCAAAAATGCTAATTTTGGCATTTTGAATACTTTGAAGTACAGAAGTACAAAATCCGGTGGCTGCAGCCTATGGGATTGTGTGTGAAACTAACAGGAAGACTCCTGCCCGTCAGGTGAAACCATTTGAGTGGCTGCGCTGCCTCCGGATTGCTTACACACACCCCCGGTACCGCCCCCCCGCCATACCCTACTATGTTTTTTTGGGGTTTCACTTGCCCATCTGCGAGCCTGGGAGCTACATGGCGGGTGCTGGCGGGTGGAGGGGAAGGAAAAGAGTGGACACAGGTCCGCTCTCCTTCCCTTTTTGCTGTGACCCGGAAAGCGACGTCTATAATGTCACTTCCAGGTTCAGCCTCTCCGTGTCCTTGCCTAGCATACCCGGGAAGCAATGTTTGCAATTCGATCTGATTGCAAAACATTAATTGGAGCCCAAAGGAGACACGCAGAGTCTTTAAGACCCTGCGTGTCTCATAAAGAGAACCTGTCACCTAAAAAACATCACATAGGGGACTTTTTGTCTCCTGTGTGATAAAAAAAAAAAAAGTTAAAGAGTAACTCCACTTTTATTGAGAAAAAAGCATTTCCCTCTGAGTGATCTATGTACATTGCAGGGTTTATAACAACCTTTGTTGCAGATTACTACCTTTTTGTTATTCTGAAGAAATCACTGTTTGTTTCTTCATTATTAAAGAGGGTGGAAACGCTGCAGTGGCAGACCTGGTAGGTCATGATCCAGCCTGTGGGGAACCCATGTTCAAGACTTGGGCATTCAGTTCCTGATACTGATAATCACTTAGCAAAGTGAATGTTGAACAAATCAATCAATCAAAGCAGTCCCTCGAGTTGCCAGTCAGGCCACTAGGAGAGCAACCTGGCACCTAGGCAGGCAGCCCTTATCCACTTCGTTCTGCTACCTTGCCGAGTGGGCAGCCTGCAGACAATAGTAGCTCCTCTTCATCAGAGGAAGGCTCGGAGTTGCTGGCTTTCAGTTGTTCCCTTCCCAGTTCCCATATACCCAAGCAGTCAGGCAAGCTTACAGGGGTTAAAAGGCAAGGTCGTATTTCCCCTTTCTTCAAGTTGACAATTATTTTTTCGTTCATAAAAAAAAAAAATTACAGCAGGTAATAAAGCAGGAGTTGCAAACAGTCTATTCAATCTTACCCTTGTCAGAAATTGGATATAGCATCCCTTGAATTTCTGCCTACAGTAGATGCAGCAGTAGTCTAGTAAAGAGGTGGCCAGGGGCCCCTACCTCAGCGGCTAGTGGTGAAGGTTTCTGGACACAGGGCATGGAGGCAGCATTTGAAGAGGGAACCCCTAAAGCTGATTTTATTTGGGCCCTAGCCAAAATTAATGTGTTGACGAACTCTATTGGAGAGGCGGCAATAGACTTAATCAGGTGCTCAGCCAGGGCAATGCTATACTCAGTCATGGCTAAGAGGGCCCTATGGTTGAGACTTTGTTTGCTTCTTGACAGCCACATTAGTGTAAGGTACCATATGACAGGAAATCTCTGTTCGGTAGTAAATTTGAGACAGCCATATCAGGAGTGACAGGTGGCAAGTCCGATCTGCTCCCACAAGGCGGGAAGCAAAAGGGATCAACATTTTTTTCTCCCAGCAGGTTCCGCTTCTCTAGGTCCAGGGAGCCTAGACCTTGTTGTCAGGCCAGGTCCCAGGTAGAGGATGAAAGAAAATGGACAAACGTTCTCAAGGCCCATATGTCAAAACCCTGAATATGCTGCAGGAACCCACTATGCCCTTTGATAAGCACACGCCCCAACTCTTGCAGTAGGAGCCAGATTGGTGCATTGCACGGGTACCTGGACAGCAAGTTGCCCAGATTCTTGGGTGAAGGCATCAGCCACTTTCGGTCATTTTGGGAGATTCCTCACTGCTCCTTTTCCAGACCAGTTCTCTCCCACCAGGCGGCCAGATTCACCACAAAATCAGGTGGGTAGCTACGATACATACAGACACTTCAGACCCAGGAGGGTATTGTCCCGGTTCCATTCACCGAAAAATATTCAGATTTCTAGTCAAAACTGTTTGTGGTTCGCAAAGGATGTTGGCTGATGTCCAATTACAGATCTGAAGAGGTTAAACTGCTTTGTCCTCGTAGGAAACTTCAAGACAAAGTCCATTCAAACAGTGCAGCCAGATGGCTAGATGCTATTACTGAACCTTAAGGGTCCTATCTTCACATCTCAAGTTTTTTCACCTTCTTTCCAAAATATGTAAGTGTTGCGATCGGTGAGATGCATTTTCAGTTTAACAGCCTACCTTTTGGCTTGTGCATGTCTCCGAGAATATTCGCAAAGTTCTCAGTGCCGTATTAGCTCCACTTGGAGAACAGGGTCTCCGGCTTCGCCATTACCCAGACAACATTTTTCTTCTAACCAAAGTTCAGGAAAAATTGCTGACGCATCAAGAGATCCCCATACCCTGCGGAGATATCAATAACGCAAGAAAAAAAAAAAAGCCAACTATCTCCGACTCAACAGTTGGTGTTCCTGGGGGTGTTTTGCCAATTGCTCTGTTTTGCCTCCTCCAAAGAAAACGGTGACAGTCAGGAAGAGAATTCTGAGGACAGTAGCCCCTGGTTTTTTGACGGCTTCTCAATGCCTCAATTTTTTTTGGGCACAATGTCGTCATCCCTTGGGCGCACTGGCACCTGCGCCAGTTTTAGCTGAAATTCTTTGCTCGATGGAGGAAAAAGAATCTACCATAGTTAATAACAGTGTCACTCAGTATGAGTAGGAATCTGCGGTGGTGGCAGAGAGAGACCTTAAGGAAATCACATCCCATTAGAGCCGTTAGACTGGATTACTGTTACAAATCATGTCAGCAAGACAGCCTGGAAGGTGCACCGTGAGGGACTGTTGGTCAAGGCAAGTGGAGATTCCCAACCAAGGGGGATGGTCTCAAATGCGCTGGGATTTTAGGCAGCCTTTTTAGCACTTTTCAACCTTGCTACACAGAATCAAAGGAAGACCAGTCCCTGTGCAGTTGGTCAGCAGGGCAGTGGTTGCCTATAGTCAACAATAGGGAGAGACTTGCAGCAATATGCTATTGAGAGAAGTAATACCCATAATGTCTGGGGCATAAAGTCCCCTACAAATTCTGAGAGCAGTTTACCTCCTAGGGAATCTGAGCATGCAGGCAGACCAACTGTCATGGAAGTTTCCCAAATCACCAGTGGGCTCTATCTTCTCCGAGCTGGTCCACAGTTTGAACCTATCACAGACAGACCTCTTCTCTTCCCACAGCAATCACAAACTTGGAAAATGTCTGACCCGATTTTCACCCCCCCAGGCAGAGGGGACAGATGCTCTGATCTCTCCTGGATCTGAAATCTAGCCTATATATTTCCCCCAACATCTCTTGTAATGAAATTCCTCTTGAGGCTGTCGAGAGAGAATATGGTAGTCATAGCCATTCCTACATTTTGGCCATGGAAGCATTGGTTTTACCTGGACATTTACTTCAGGATACCAAAGCCAATTCCCCCCCCCCTCGCACATACGCAGACTGGGGCTGCAAGCATGGTGGCTGAAAGGGGAGGCTGGAGAATCTAGGTTGTTCCAGTGGTCTCTACTTTGTTGCGTGCTAGAAGACACTCTACTTACAACATCTATGCCAAAATCAGGAACAAATTTGCATTTTTCTTGGCAAGAGGGACTTTGATCCTACTGTGCCTCCGGCGACAGCTGTTCAGGACTGCCTCTAGGCTGGATTAGACATGGGCCTTAACCCATACTCATTTAGGTTGCAAGTGTCAAGTGTATCGACAATAGCAGCATTTAAAGGGGCCAAAAATCCCTTAGTTGCACAAATTTCGAAGGCAGTCATGAGGATTGAACCACCAAGAAGGAGAGTCTTTCCCAAGTGAGACCTATCAGTGTTGCTGGATTTACTGTCAGTTCAACCGTTTGCTCAAATAAAGCAGTGTCCAGTTTGGTAATATCTATTCCAGTATCATCAGGCAGAAGGATGTCTGAAATGTAAGCTCTTGGAGCGCCAGAAAAAAATATTGTTTTCTTCCTAAAAAGAGTAGAGTTGCGTCTTGTAGGTTATCTTGTACCAAAGGTAGCGACGGCCCTCCATTTAACAGACATCTGAGCGTTACCTAACTTTCCAGATGATCACACAGGAAAGTAACACAAATGGGACGTTTTCAGAACCTTAAAGAGGTATCCGTCCACAATTGCTTTAGATTATCTAGTAAGTCTTTCATTGTTCCAGCTGGAAGTCATCAAGAATAAGAGGCAACTGCCTGGACTCTAGCAGGCTTGGCTGTGCATATAGGGCGAGAGCTCTGTCAGCGTTGGCAGCGCACTCTGCCAGAGCAGTTGCAGCCTCCTGGGCAGCCTGTTCAGGAGCATCTATGGAATCCATTTGTGGAGAGGTAACATGGTCATCCCAGCATAATTTTTCAAGCATTACGTAGTAGACTCGGGTGCCTTGTCAACAGTAGACTTTGGAAAAGGAGCTATGCAGTTTTCTGTTCCATCCTATTTAAAAAAATTATTTTGACAAGCCGAACCCACCCTGGCAGCTAGTTATTTTCCCACTAGTATGCTGCAAAGTTTCCATGAGGAAAAAGGAAAATTGTATCAAATACTTACCGTAATTTCTCTTTCCTGACGCCAAACCATGGCAGCATACGGGCCCAACCTTGTATGTTTCGGTATGTCGCTCGTTTCAAAGAATTGGGGGGGGGGGGCAGCTAACTACGCCTTTTTCTATGCTATTCACTGGTCCTGAGGGAGTGGCCAAGAGCTCTATCACTAGTATGCTGCCATGGTTTGGCGTCAGGAAAGGAAAATTACGGTAATTGTTTGATACAATTTTCCGTTTTGTGGGGGGCGTTCTGTACACATTCTGTGTACAGAACAGCTCCAGGTAGCCATTATGCATTGCATTTTTGGAAAATTACAGCGGCTGCAGATTGAAAAGGAAAGGTCATTTTAATAACATTCAATTACAATATGACTTGTGTCGCAATTGTATACACTATAATATTTTTTCTTTATTTGCTATTTTTTTCCTCACAAAAGTGGAGTTACCCTTTAAGTAAAAAAAAAAAAAAATATATATATATATTTATTTATTTACTTAAAGGGTAACTCCACATTTGTGAGGAAAAAAATCAAGTTACGCCCAAGCACACCACCCCCCCCCCCCAAAAAAAAATGTTCAGGCTCCCCACCCCCACATATTCACACATAGAAATGTAAATGCATGCATCGGGGGCGCCTACGCGTGAAAATGTTAATTGCAATACAAATGTTACATATCACTGCACATGCCCAAGTGAGAGCAATAATTCTAACACAAGACCTCCTCCATAACACTAAACTGATATCTATAGGTAACTTTTAAAGCGTCACCTATTGAAAATATAAGGTACTGAAGTTTGTCTCTATTTCATGGGCGCACACAAATTGATGGTTTGACATGTTGGGTACCTATTTACTCGGTGTAACCTCATCTTTTATATTTTACCAAAAACATGGGTAGTTTATTGTGTTTGTATGCCATAAAATTCACTTTAGTGTGTTTTTTTCTGAAATTTCTGGTTTCCTAGACCTTTGCGGTAATAACGTGTGACATAAAAAATTGGAACTACCGCTATTTTATTCTCTAGGGTGTCTGATTTCAGAAAATATATAATGTTTGGGGGCTTTATGTAATTTGTAAGTTTCAGACCTAAAATGTTTTTTTAAACATGTGTGCAAAAAACACAAAAGTGACTCTGGCAGCGAGAAAGTTAAAGGCTTACCTATTGGTAAAAATCAGACTGGTGACTTTACTATTACTACTTTAATAGCTGAGTGCTGGCTTTTTCTTATTTGCAGCTAAAAAAAAATCACCGTTAGCCACGCACTCCAATTTGTGGCAACAAGGGTAGTATGCTGGATGGATTTGTTTTTACATTTAACACCTGAATGAGTTTTGAAACGGCCACACTTGTATCAGTCTGTTTATTGAAGCAATCGTTTTATTCTGATCAAATGAGCAAACTGTCAATCGTTCTCACTGCCATTTTATTTGAATAGTAAGCTGATCGATGTGTTGAGTCTTATAGGGCATTTTGATGTTAATATCATTGTATGAAACCCAGCCTTTTAGGACATTCTGTATGAGCACTACTGTGCGTTACTTTGCAAAAAAAAAAAAAAAATTGTATACACTTTTGTTTTTACTGTATGTTTTCATTTTTTCACAGGAATAGATTGTCTTAGCCCTTGTTCATAGCATAGCAATTTCTCATGATTTGACAGTTCCAAATCGCATAACAGGTTGTGCCCAATTGTCAGCAATGGAACCATTCAAATTACTGCGACTCATAAAATTTTTTTTTCGGATTTCATTGACACTGGCATCGTTTTCTGTTAAATGAAGTCGCAAGCTGCAATAAAATTGGAGGTGCAAACCACACTGATCTGCGGCTTTGAAATCGCACTGGAGTAGCGCAATTTCAGAGCCGCACCATTGGGAACCAGGGCTTAAAGCTGAAGCTTAAAAGAGAAATAAGACCAAAGCTTTTTTGGCCATACTGCTCTTGTGCGTCACAGGAGTGCACTTACTCAAGCTCTCCTATGATCCTGAATCAGTTGGCTGACATCACAGAGATGATCTCGGATCTGAAAAGATCCTGACAATAATGATGGGATCTACCCAGAAGCCTGATTGGCATCTGCCTCTGTTCCAAGAAGACAGAGAACTGAGCTATCAGCGGTCATGTCATCACTCTTCTCACTCTTCTCTTTCCAGGCTTCTCAGGCTTCGAGCCGGTGTTCTGCCGAAAACTCCAACTTGCTGAGAACTCAACCCACGTCACTTCCGGTGACTCTACACCAGGAATAATTGGAGATTCCGACCACTTGGTGTTTTCACAGAACAGGCGGCAGCGTATAAACTCCGGTACATGCTATAGTGAGTAGACATTGTTAGTCCACCCACTAGTAACCAACAACATGGCCGCCTCTTAGGCGGCGACAACTAGCAGGCGGACTAACTATGTCCACTCATTATAGCATGTACCGGAGTGTATAGGCTGCCGCTGTTCTGTAAAAAACACCAAGTGGTCAAAATCTCCAATTATTCCTTATGTAGAGTCAACGGAAGTGAAGTGGTTAGAGTTCTTGGCAAGTTGGAGTTTTTGGCAGAACACTGGCAGGAGGTGAGAATGTATGTTTGTCTTTTTTGCATTCCCATGTTGTTGAGATTTTTTAAATAAACCTTTTCCATTTTCATTGCAGACAGGTGGATAGGATGGATGGGCTGAATATTTCAGTTTTTCACAAACATTTTCCCAAAGTTTTACAGTTCTGTTTTTGACTTTTAAAAACTACCTTTTTGCAATTCCCGACTTGTAGGTGTTTTTTTTATATGTCAAAATGGGATTAGTCAGATACTTCTGTAAGGAGATTGTGCAATGTATTTAGTTTATAATGGCCTTATAAATACTCCCTATGCATACCAGCTGAACATAGTCTGTTAGTCTGTTAACCACTTTAATACAGGGCACTTCCCTCCCTTCCCGCCCAGGCCAATTTTCCCCTTTTAGCGCTGTTGCATTTTGAATGACAATTGCGCGGTCATGCAACACTGTACTTACACCAAATTTATATCATTTTCCCCCCACAAATAGAGCTTTCTTTTGGTGGTATTTGATCACCTGTGCGATTTTTACTTTTTGCTAAACAAATAAAAAAAGACAGAAAAGTTTGAAAAAAAAAAAAAGTTTTTTTGTTTATGTTATACAATTTTGTAAATAAATAATTTTTTTCCTGCACTGATGAGCACTGATGAGACTGCACTGACAGGCACTGATGAGGAGGCAATGATGGGGTGGCACTGATGGGGTGGCACTGATGGGGTCGCACTGATAGGCGGCACTGATAGGCGGCACTGATAGGCGACACTGATAGGCACTGATATGTGGCACTGATAGGTAGCACTGATATGCAGCATTGGTGGGCACTGATAGGCGACACTGCTGGGCACTGATAGGCGGCATTGATGGGCACTGATAGGCGGCACTGACGGGCACTGATAGGTGGCACTGACGGGCACTGATAGGCAGCACTGGTGGGCACTGATGGGCACTGATGGGCGGCACTGATGGGCACTGATGGGCGGCACTGATGGGCACTAATGGGCACTGATAGGCGGCACTGGTGGGCAATAATGGGCACTGGTGGGCGACACTAAAGGATGGCAATGATGGGCACTTGTGGGCAGCACTGATAGGGAGGACACTGGTGGGCATCACTGATGGGGAGGGCAATGGGGGGCTCCCTGAGCCCTGATTGCCATCCCTGGTGGCCATAGCGGGCATCCCTGGGGTCATAGTGGGCATCCCTGGGGTCATAGTGGGCATCCCTGGTGGATCTAGTGGCATCCCCCCCCCCCGAGGGTCTGCACTGGTAATCAATGATCTGATTACCAGTGCCGACCCCCCCCCTGTCAGGGGAGCCGCCGATCGGCGCTCCTTTACTCGTGCCTGTCAGGCACGAACTAAGGAAAGCCGATCAACGGCTGTTCCTGTTTTACTATGTGACCAGCCGTGATTGGACACGGCTGATCACATGGTAAAGAGCCTCCGTCAGAGGCTCTTTACCGAGATCGGTGATGCAGGGTGTCAGACTGACACCCCGCATCACCGATCGCCGCTCTGCGCGCCCCCGGGGGGCGCCCAGAGCTGTGTTATCCTGCCGCCGTCATATGACGTCCGGTCAGGATAACACAACCACATTCCCGCCGTCAATTTGTAATAGGGCGGGCGGGAAGTGGTTAAAGTCTACATCCAGCCAAAACTTTTTTCTTAGTTTGAATACAGTTATGGGTTTTTACTGCTATCCGGTGTTCTGCCGAAAACTCCAACTCGCCAAAATCTTCAACCACATCACTCCCGGTGACTCTACAGCAGGAATAATTGGAGATTTTGACAAGCCGCTGTTTTTACAGACCACCTGCAGCCAATACACTCCGATACACGACCAGTTTCCTCTTTTCACAGAACCCTCGGAGGCGGCCATGTTGTTGGTTAGTAGCGGCCGTTACTAACAATGTCCACGTATTATAGCATGTACCGGAGTGTATTGGCTGCCGGTGGTCTGTGAAAACAGCAACTCGTCAAAATCTGCAATTATTCCTGCTGTTGACGTGGTTGAAGGTTTTAGTGAGATGGAGTTTTCGGCAGAACACCGGGTTCCTATTAAAAGAGATTAATCCCCCTCATTTCCTTTCCTGCTGGACATTTACTGGACAGGAAGTGAAGGGAATTCTCAGTGTAGGCAGTAAAGGCAGATTTATTGTTCTGTCTGCATCTCGGTTACATGTTTTCCTTCAATTCCTGCCTGGTAATACCATTGCCAGCAAGACAGAAAATGGGGGGAAAAAATCTCCCTCAGGCCCGGTTCACACTAATGTGACACGAAAGTCGTGTAACTGTCGATTCGACTTTACTCTCCGACTTTGGTCTGATATCGATCCAACTTCCATGCAACTTTAATGAACGGGATCTGATTTTGATCCTACTTTGAGATGAGTGTGACTTGGGTTTGGTATGGATCTTTAGGTGAAGCCCCACTCCAAACAAAAAAAAAAAAACAGTGTGCGGTCTCCCCTCAAGTCCATACCTGAACCTTATCGGAGCATGCAGCCCGGCAGGCCAGAAAGGTGGGGGGGGGGCGGGGGGCAAGCAAGCGCCTTCCCCCTTACTGAACCATACCAGGCCACAAGCCCTCAACATGGGAGAGGTGCTTTAGGGCAGGGGGGACTCTGCCCTTCTGACCCCAAAGCACCTTGTCTTGGGAACAAGGACCTTTTCCCCACAACAACACAGGCAGTTTTTGACAAGTTCTTATTAAAAATTAATAATGTCCCCTGTGGTAGCTTCAACGTTAATCACAACGGCCTTCGCCCGACCCTATAAAAAAAACACTCTTCCCCCGATGAAGGCTCTGGCAGCTCCGGTGTCATAGTTATATAAATATGGGGCATGGCCATGCAGTGACGTCACCCGGAGACCCTGCCCCTTGTGACGTCACAGACTTATCAAGTCGGCAGTGGCGACGCAGCCATCGTGATTGACGTTGGAGCTACCATGGGGGATTTTATTCATTTTTAACCTCTTCTGGATTGCCCCATGTACATTTACTGCAGCAGATCGGCCTCTCTACTTGAAACCACGTACCTGTGTGATTTTACTCTTCCTGGTCTGTGGGGTGCATACGCTCACTACCGGCGACCAGCACGCATGATTGTGGCGTACCAGTACATTGCCGTGCCACCTGCTAGCAGTAAATGTACTGTTAGCGGGCAGCAAGTGGTAACTAGGTATTAGAGTAGTTATATTCCTTATTGCCTGATAATGATGGGCCCAAGTGTTGTGACTGCAGTTTGTAGTGTCATGGCTGATCAATTCCCCCGTGTCCATGTATTCATTTACCTAGCTTGCCCCTGTTTGCTAAAGGGACAGGAAGCTTGGGTCACATACATGTATCGCCATTTCCTCTGTGTTGCATCAAAAACAAGGTGCCAGTGTGATGAAAGATTGGATGTTGACCTCTGTGTTATGCTTGGTTTACACCTATGCAGTTTGCTTTTAGTGTGCTTATGCAGTGCTTTTTGCTGTGCGTTTTTGCACACATGATTTTACAGTGATTTGCGTTTTGCAAATCGCTGCAAAATTGGGGGAAAATGCACTACATGCTTTTCTGCAGCTTCTCCATTGAAGTCTATTGAACCAAAAAAGCAAAAAAAAGCACTGTTTTGCATCTAAAAAAGTCCCTGGCCCTTTCCAAAAACGCAGCAGCTGAAAAAAGCACAGCTGTGAACATGTCCCTTAGGAAACCATTTTAAATGAACTGTAGTGCGTTTCTGCAAAAATCACCAAAAATACGCATAGGTGTGAACCAGGCCTTACTTCTCTGCCTGCTTGGCCCGTGTCAGATCTAATTATTGTTTAGCTCTCACCTGCACCAGCACTAGACTGAGGGACCCAGGTATTCTGGGATATGTAGCTTCTACACAGGAAGTGTCAGTTCTTAGACTACAGACAGAGGTCCTGCATTAACCTGTGCAGTGCCATCCCGCATGCCTCATGTTTAACCTGTACGTCAGCTTGCAGAAGTGGTTGTACCGGGATGATGCCTGCAGCTGCCAGCCAGTGGTCGGCTTTCAGGAGATAACAGCCGCTCGGCTGTTATCCCAGCGAGAGGGAGGTGACGTCTACCCCCCCCCCCCATGGCTCTCCCTCCCCACTAGGAGACCCGAGCAAACAGCCGGCACGTCCGCCGACTGATTGGAGTCCCGAACAAAGCCAGATTCGGGCTCTAATGTAGTAGCCCAGAAGTGACGTCACTTCTAGGTTACTCGGCTGCTAACGGCGCCGATTTAAATAAACTATTCAAAAATGCTAATTTTGGCATTTTGAATACTTTGAAGTACAGTGGAGGGGTCTGGGGTCTTTTAGACCCCCAATCCCTCCATAAAGAGTACATGTCACTGCCTATTACTGTCACAAGGGATGTTAACATTCCTTGTGACAGCATTAAAATGTATTATTATTTTTTTTAAAAACAATGCTAAAAATAAAATATTTAAATAAATAGGGGAAAAAAAATGTTAAAGTGCCCCCATTGCTGTGAGCTCGCGCCCGAAAGAAAACTCATACATAAGTCGCGCCCACAAATGAAAACGGTGTTCCAACCACACATGTGAGGCATCGCTGTAATCACCAGAGCAAGAGCAATAATTCTAGAAAAAGACCTCCTCTGTAACTC
The DNA here is from genome assembly GCF_965119305.1 of Pelophylax lessonae. Lineage (NCBI taxonomy): Eukaryota > Metazoa > Chordata > Amphibia > Anura > Ranidae > Pelophylax > Pelophylax lessonae. The sequence continues at coordinate 52,161,083 of NC_138778.1, read as the reverse complement.
TAAGCTGGTAACCGTTGAAAAAAATTTTAAGCGTTGCCTCTGGAGATTTTTAGCTACCATACTTTGTCGCCATTCCACAAGTGTGCTCAGTATTAAACTGTAACAGGTATCTATTTACTAGGCGTGACATCATCTTTCAAAAATATACAAATAAAATTGGGCTAACTTTACTGTTTAACTTTTTTAAAATGGAAATACATTTTTAAAAAAAATTGTGTTTGAAAGACCGCTGCGCAAATTCCGCGTGCCAAAAAAATATTGCAACGACCGCCATTTTTTCTCCAGAGTCTTTGCCAAAAAAATATTTAAAATGTTTGGGGGTTCTAAGTAATTTTCTAGAAGAGAATACTGATTTTAACTTGTAAACATCATGTGTCAGAAATAGTCTTGGTCCTTAAGTGGTCAAAAATAAACAGAAATGTCTGAAATCAGAATGTGAAGATTTACTCCACTGTAGGCTGTGCGCATAGGGCAATAGCAGACACCATGAAACTACATGATCAATGCACATCTTATGCAGGTGAAAAACACAAGGTGCAGGTAGGAAGCCTTATATAATGACTTTAAAGCTCAACTGTTAATTCTAGTCCTTCTTAGGGGATTTGCAGAGCAACATGATGCACAGGGTCTTGTGCATATCTGAGACAAATGCAGATGAGCCGCTCAGGTGAGGATCTATAATCAGGTGCAGGTCAGATTCGTAGTCTCCAACAGTATCTTCAAACGCAAAGTGATGACCGCACACCGATGTAAAGGAACATGTGAAGTTTATTCACCACTCTAGATTCAAAACTGGACATCAAAACATCACGGACAAGGACAAAAGGTTGACGTGTTTCCCGAGTTTACACTCGCTTACTCATAACCCCCTGTTATGATGTTTCGATGTTCACATGTTCACTTACATCGGTGTGCGGTCATCACTTTGCGTTTGAAGTCTTGTGCATAACACGGTGCTGCAATAAAATGTACAAAGAAACTACTTTTTGTTGCCTACTCATTTTAACCGCTTGCCAACCGCCGCAAGTACATATACTGCGGCGGTCAGCCCCGTGCAGGCAAAGTGACGTACCGGTACGTCACTAGCCTGTGAGCCAATAGGGGGCGAGCGCGCGCCGCCGGAGGTGCGCTCCCCCAAAAGTGTCAAAAATGTCAGTCAAGGGTCCGATCTGTCCGCCGCAATGTCGCAGTCCCGCAAAAAAAAATATCGCAGATCGCTGCCATTACTCGTTAAAAAAAAAAAAACAACAAAAATGACAAAAATCTTTCCCTTAGTTAGTAAACGCAATAACTTTTGCGCAAACCAATCAAAATACGCTTTTTGTAATTTTTTTTACCAAACATATGTAGCAGAAAACAAATTGACCAAAAATGTTAAAAAATTTTGATTTTTACATTTTTTGGGGGGGGGGGGAATTTCATATAAAAAAATGTGAAAAATATTGTTATTTTTGCAAAATTTACTCTCTTTTTTTGTTTATAGCGCAAAAAGTAAAATTCGCACAGGTGATCAAATACCACCAAAAGAAAGCTCTGTTTGTGGAAAAAAAAGGACATCAAATTCGTTTAGTTACAGCATCGCACGACCGCACAATTGTCCGTTAAAATCACGCAGTAAAAAATCGCAAAAAAAACCCTGGTCAGGAAGGGGGTAAAATCTTCCGGGGCTTAAGTGGTTAAATGAATGGGGTTTTACTTGTTGGGCGTTTTGGAACGTTTTTTTTGAGCGTTTTTGGAGCTGAAAAACACTCAAAAACGCCCAGGTGTGAATGGAGCCTAATGAGCACCGACGTGCAAAAATGCTTAGTTGTGGTGTGAATAGGTTGTGAACAGCAGCTAACACAGTTCAGTAGTCTGTAGAGTAAAGTCCCCCCAATGTCATGATTTTTTTCTGTGCAGGTGTTATCTGATCTTTCAATTAAAGTACTCCCCCCTCCCAACCCCTATGCATTTAGCTATTTTTATTTTTTTTTGTTTTTTTTACTTATACTTTTTTTTTTTTTTTTATTTATGCAGGATGAAATCAGAGTTTTTGTTTAGAATGTTATCTTGTTAAAAAATAAAATAAAATAAAATAAATAATAATAATTTTAAACATATACAGGATAAAATCTGAGTTTTTGTTTAGAATGTTATCTTGTTAAAAAAAAGAATAATCATTTTAAACTTATACAGGATAAAATCTGAGTTTTTGTTTAGAATGTTATCTTGAAAAAAAATAATCACAGGTATCCCATTTACAATTTTTAATATGAAATCCTTATTTAATGGGGAACAGCATATCGCTTAGACATTAAAGAGCGGGGTTTCTACTCATTAAGCTTCCTCTAGATGTGTAACCTTTGCTCGGATGCTAATGGTTGATTAATAAATGGACTGCTGCTACATCTCAATTAGGAAGGATTTGAATTGGGCTTAATGAAAATTGCTCTGATTTGAGGATCAAAGGATTTCTCAGTAAGTCTGTAAAGTCTGGTAATTAATTAGAATGTTGTCCTTGATGTTCTGCATCGTTTACATGCAAACACGGGGAGCATAGCTGCAGTGGGAAAAGAAGCCTTTAAAGGAGACCTGTGCTGAGAGATATAGTGAGTATAGCTGAGTTTTGCCTGTTACATGTGTGATTCACTTGGTCTGAGGGAGTGTCCCCACTGTATCCAATGGGGGAGCCTGTTGGACAGTGGAGGAAACCCAGCCAGTGACACACAGGCTTTTGTGGCTGTCCCAGTGGGAGGGCACAACCGCGGTGCATCTTGGGATTGGTCAAAAAAGTCAAGGGCACATCTGGCAGGACGTCTTTGGGCGGGAAGCCAGGTCCCAGGAGGAGGGTGACGACTGTCTCTCCTCCTGTCAGAGTAGAAGGTGGTCACGGGCAGTCGGCCTAGTGGGCCAGCAAGTGCGGTGCTGAGCTGGATGGTCCAGGATACAGACAGTGGAGGAAAAACAGTGTCCCTGAGTACAAGGGAGCTTGCCAGGGGTCTGCCCAGGAAAGTGGACCACTCCAGTGAAGGTCAGTGGACAGAAGTTAGCACAGACAGCAAGTGAGAAAGGGGGTGCCAAGTCTAGGACCCCGAAGGTTCAATATTACAGGATCATTTTCACCAACTTCACTTCAGTGGCAGAGTGAAGCAGCGGCCTTGCTGCATACTGTAAAGTTAGATGTCCTCTACTTTGTGCATAGTTCAAGTTGGAGTATCCCACTCATCCCTTCTCCCATCCCAGTTCTAAATAAAAACACAAAAAAACAAATCCGCTGGACTGTTCATTGACTGAGCCACGTGTTAAAGTGCTAAGATATTACAGACTGTTGCTATGGGTAACCCAGGGGAATCTATTCACAGCAGCTCGAAAGGGGGCTGTGCTACAACCGATTTTGTATTAGTGGAAGAGAAAGCATTGAAGCCAGAGACCTATAATGCTGATTCTTTTGCTTTAATGCTTGCCAAGTGAATGACCTGGATCAAGTTTGCAGCAAGTGAAGTTGGAGAGAGGCCAAAGCTTCTCATCTGCATACTTATGCCAGGTCAGGGATCTAATAAGTTGTAAAACCACTGGATCCCTATGAAAGCATGTCAACTAGCTACCGTCGCACTAATTAAAGGTTTCCTTTTAAAGGGGGAAATCATCTTTTATACATATTTTGTTTTACTTGTGAACATAAGAAGATTAGAAAGCGAGAGGTTATCTCTCCAAAAAGGGGGAAATCCCTGGTAGTCACCAGGGTCACCAGAACTAATGTTCTCATTAGAAGATTTACCCTCTATTGCCGCTCTGGTGACCACTTTGGGATTTTCTTTACTTTCACTCTAATGGTCACCAAGACATTTAGAGAGGGTGGATTGGTCACAAAAGGCAATAAAAATCTGACATGTGACCAATGTTGGGGGTAACTAGTTACAAAGTAACTGATTACAGTAACTACATTACTTTTTTTGGTAACGAAGTAACGTAACTAGTTACAATATGTAACGCTCCGGCGTTTGTTTAGTGAACTGGATTTGCAGCTGCAGAATTTCCACTCAGTAGTCGTGTAGAGATGTGTTGAATTACCATATCCAACTCTCCAGACTCATCATTGTGGCCCAGCCTGCCTCACCATGCAAATATACAGACACTCAGATAAGATGTTCCTGGAGTGATAGGTTGTATACGATAGTATAGAGGTGATGTGCTGAAAGGACAGGCGTGAGTAGTGATAGCAATGATAGGCACTCAATAGTAATGTTCAGGAGTGTTAGCAGATGGTGATAGATAGTATGCAGATAGGTTAGCAATCATGTACAATAACAGGTGGTAGGGGACAGCAGATGAAGTGTACAGGAATTGCTAACTCAGTGCAAGGATATAGATGGTAGTAGACTCAAGAGCCAGCAATCTATGTAACAGTGCAGATGATAGAAATAGTAATGCATAGATAGCAACAGTCTTTAGTATGCAAGAGTAGATAGTGTAAGTTGATAGGAAGGAATCCCCTGTGGGGTACTTATCACTAGTTGTTTTAGAGAGATGAGGGGTCCGGTAATGAGATAAGGATCAGGTAGCGAGATACAGGATCAGTAGCGAGATACAGGAAATAGCTGGAGGCTTCGGCAGCGTCAGACAAGGCTGTGTAACAAGCGGTTTGCACGAACACCTTGTGAGTGAAAGCCGGCGATTGAAATAGCCGCTCAGAGCGGCGCCTAGTGATGACGTCATGAGAGTTAAAGGGACAGCAGCTATATGCGGAAGAAATGGGCTGGAAGGGTACCGAAGGTACCAGAATCTTACACAATACTAATATTGGTAACTACACTACTTTACTAGGCTATAGGAGGTAACTACACTACTTTACTAGGCTATAGGAGGTAACTACACTACTTTACTAGGCTATAGGAACGCGCTTTCCTGCGTTACTCAAGCCGTGCGTTACAATCGTTATTTCGAAGAATAGAGAGGGATGAAGTTTATGACTTTTTGTTGCACTTTATGTTTTATTCTGTTTTTTCAGGTTTTTTTTCTCATGTTTCCCAAAGCCTGTGTTTATACAATAAACTCTATGCAGAAAGAGTGTCATGTATCTTCTTCTACACGGTCAATTAAGAAAGAGGAGAGTAAAGTAATAAGTAGTGAAGTTACTTTTCAAATGCAGTAACTAGTAAAGTAATCTCATTACAATTTACAGAAGTAACTAGTAACTAGTAACTAGTTAAATTTTTTGAGTAACTACCCCAACACTGCATGTGACCTAATACCTTTCCACTCTATCTAAACCCAACAAAAAAGTTTTGCCTTCAGTTATAATTTAAAGGATAAGATCACCTTTTAAAGATAAAAAAAAATAAATGCACATATTTTTGCAGGGAAAAAAAAATGTGCATTTACTATTTTTTCCCTAAGGAGCCTGGAAAGCATTGCACCCGTGATCAATGGATCAGGGTTGCAATGTCAGGCTCCTGCAAACAAGCCCTGCTGCTTTCGGCATGTGAATAAACTGAGGCCGCTCATTAGCAGTCTATTCGGAACTACAAGCAAAGGCTGATGGTATTTGTAGTTCAAGTCAAGGAAACTGTGAATGAGTGACAAACGGCTGTGGGGGCCGAGCCCCGCAGGGCCACATTATTTTCATATAGTGACAGTAGGCATGGGGAGAAGCTGCCAGCTCGCTGTCATTAAAGGGGGGGGGGGTGGAGGAAGGGGGCTAGAAGCTGAGAGGCTGCAGCTACTGGAGCATGCTAACATGTTCCAAAAGGTGAACTTGTCCTTTAATCCAGTCATTCTCAACTAGGGTTCATTGGAGCCCTAGGGCTCCTCCAGGGATAGCTAGGAGTTTCCAATGCCCCGTACACACGCGTCGATAGTTGGCCGTGAATTTTCGGCCAACGTCCGATCGGCCGTTTTTTGGCTTGTTAGTATGATACTTCCGACAACCGACTCCGACTTTTCGGGCGAAAAAAATCTGGTGTGCAGGCTATAAAATTTTTGTTGGCCGTCACCACAACGGCCGATTTTCCGTCAGTCAGTACAGATTTCGGCAGACAAAAATCTGATGAGCAAGACTGGGCATGCTCAGAGAAGAAAAAACACACGGAAAGTAAACCAGCACATGACATCACTTCTGAAGTAGATTTTTGTTGGCCGAGAAAATTTGTGTGCAGTCTAGAGCACATTTCAACCAACACAACAACACTGGACAAAAGTCGGCCGATCGGTCGGCCGATAATCGTTGCGTGTGTACGGGGCATTAGGCTGAGGCTAACTGACCTATCTGATGGTGCCTGCAAAGCTCCAGGTCCAACGCCACTTGGCAGAGCAAGCATTGTGACTGCAAGGATGTCATTTTGGCCACCCTTGTAAGGGGGACATTCTTCCCACTGACCATCACCAATGTAAAGGGGCTTTTTCCCCAGTGACCCTAAATAGACTAATCTTACCAGGGGTTCCCTGAGACCTGAAAAATATTACAAGGGTTCCTCTGGAGTAAAAAGGTTGAGGAAAGCTGCCCTAATCCTTAAATTACCTATAGTCATAAGATGATCGACACCCAATGCAGACAGTATAATAGCTGAAGCAGGAAACAACCATGTATATGGACATCCTGCAACTTCTGTAGGCATTCCCTGAATTGATGGTCCAGGATACTTATTTCCAAATGACCTTAACAGAGAGATATATAGAATACATATCACATGCAGAAATATCATACTGTACCAAGAAAAAATACACACCTAATGTTGGTAGATGCTTTGTTGGTCTAATCAAGAAAGGACACAAGTTCCAATGTTAAAGGAATAGAAAAAAGCAGAATGCAGAAGTGAAAAATGGGTAAAAGAATGAGGAAATGAGAAAAGATGGAAATAATGTGAAGGGGAACAAAGGGGTTCATGGTGAGGTAGGGAGACATGGGTGGTACAAACTTGCTAAAGGCTTCAAATCATTTATTGGGTATCAAGATATCTTCCGCTTAACTTGTTGGAATAGCCAATTTCCATGCTTTTGCTATGGTTTCCTTAGCAGCTGTAAAGACAAAAAAATACTATTTTGAATTGGGAGCTAGGGCATCCATGGATCCTTTCAGATGCTTTTTTCCCCCCCAAATGGTATATATCATTTGATAGACACCTATCCGGTAATGTCTGTATTTTTGGCCAATGCAACCAAACATGGAAGAGCATCCTTTCTGAATACTTACACTTGGAAATAAATTTGGCTGTGCATTTGTACATCTTTTATTGTTTTGCTATTTGATAAATATAATGCTGGCCATACATTTCAGAATCTTCTACTGATAGTAACCGGCTTTCTTTTCAATAGTTTTTATTAAGTTTTTCAATACAATAAACAGTAAACACATTATACTTGTATGTAATGTCAAAACAGCAGCATACATAAAAGGTTATGCCGTACAATACTTCATGAAAACGAACCCAGCGCCCCCCTCATTCCATAACTGCAGGACCCCCGGAGCCCGATCCCAAGTCACAAGCCCCCACGTCGAGCAGGAGGGCCGGGCCACCCCAGACCACCCCAAAAGGGAACAGTAACCAGCTTTCAAGCACAAACACAATTGAACAAATCAAGGCAACCTCTTATCTTCAGTTTATAAGGAATGGTGGGATGCTGGCTTCATTTTTTATTTGGTTTTGCCCTGGCAATAGCATATACAGTATGACCAACATCAATGATAGAGAGAGTCTGAATCTTTGAAGAGACACGGTCACGTTATAAGAAATAGTAATCAAAGAGTGCATTAGAAAGAACAGGTATAACACAGGACATACATCTTAAGCCACAGCCAATCACAGTTAGATTCACGCCCCTAGGGACACACATAGCCCCTCCCTCTCAAAAAAAGTTAACCCCTTCACTACCAGTGTAATTTTACAGTAACAGTGCATATGTATAGCACTGATTACTGTAGAAATGTCACTGGTAACCCCAAAAGTGTCAAAAATGCCGCAATGTCGCAGTACCGCAAAAAAAATCACAGATCGCCGCCATTACGCGTTAAGACAAAAAACAACAAAAATGACAAAAATCTTTCCCTTTGTTAGTAAACGCGATAACTTTTGCGCAAACCAAATCAAAATACGCGTTTTGCGATTTTTTTTTTTACCAAACATATGTAGCATAAAACAAATTGGCCGAAAATGTTAAAAAATTTTGATTTTTACATTTTTTTTGGGGGGAATTTCATATAAAAAAATGTGAAAAATATTGTTATTTTTGCAAAATTGACGCTCTTTTTTTGTTTATAGCGCATGATCAAAAAATCGCACAGGTGATCAAATACCACCAAAAGAAAGCTCTGTTTGTGGGAAAAAAAGAACGTTAAATTTGTTTAGGTACAGCGTCGCACGACCGCGCAATTGTCCGTTAAAGTCACACAGTGCCGAATCGCAAAATAGGCCCTGGTCAGGAAGGGGGTAAAATCTTCCGGAGATTAAGTGGTTAAGACCGATGGGATTCCTTCTCCAAAATGGCTCCACACAGCTCTCAAGTAGATCATAGGCAATAAACAGAAAAGACAGCGTCCAATAGTGCAGTAGCCGGGTTATCAAAGCGGAGTTCCAGTCCCCTAAACAATTTTTAGTTGAACACGCCTGTAGCTTTGACAAATCAAGTGCATGATGATTATCAAACAGTCATAATGCATTTCGTTTTATTTTATTAAAAAATAAGCTTTTACTTACCTGATGTCAGAAGCAGGCAGGTTCCATTCTAGCTGTGGTCATCTGAAGCCCTCCCGCATTCATTTCCGGGATTTCTGTGCAGCTGGCTACCCAGCATGCAGCCGGATTTCATGCCTGCGCAGTAATATCACAGTGCGGCTCTCCCTCCCGTGCAATTACGTACTGCATCAGCTGTTGCTGCATCCCCACCGTGTCCCAGTGCGCATGCTCCGTCCCAGTGCGCATGCGCAGTCAGGCACTGATCTCGGCTGTAGGTAAGTTGTTGCTTAACTCCGCCTATTCGCGTCATTTCCGGCAGGCAAATAACGCGATATATCGTCCCTAGGCGATTCGCAAGGATTCATGGGATACATGACGGTGCTATCCCAGGGGCCCTTGCAAATCGCCGATTGACGTCATCGCCGAAGCGTCCGCCATTACAGCGGCAGACGAAAATAGAAAAAATTTACTACAATTGTGAAATGCATTATGAAAGTATAGCTGATATAAAGGGACTTGAAGCGGAGTTCCACCCAAAAGTGTAACTTCCACTTTAAATAGTCCTAACCCCCTGACATGCCACAATTGGCATGTCATTTTTGGGGGGGGGGGGGGGAGCGGGTACCTAGTTTTGACAGGTACCCGCTCCCACTTCCGCTCGGAGCACCGCGGCGCCCTAAACGGAAGTTCAAAAATGTTTTTGATAAAAAACAGCCAAATAATAAAATCCAGCATCTCACGTTATCCGGTGTAGAAACCCGCTGCCAGGCTCAACCTCTACACGTTACGCTACCAACACAAGGTGAGCTTGCACTTCACCTGTTGAAAGAAGCACGAGTTGGAAATTGTTGAAACACTGTGGTGTTATCTCTGTGAAGAACTTTATGAAATACTCAAGATAGTAATGGCTCTAGGGAAGATTGGAGTCATTGAAGCATCAATGTATTGTCAAAGTATTATACCTGTACCCTTTACAATGCTGAATTTGTTTAAACATTTGCTAAATCACTACAATACACCTGTAAGTTCTTACTGTGCAGTAAACACCCGTATATGTACTGAAAGCATATACATACAGTTCTACCCGCAGGGCAGGATAATTATGGAATTACATACCTGCGTGAGTGCTGGAGATTACACATGTGTATGTGCACAGCAAGGCGGCTTTGCAGCTCAGATACAGATCAGTGCGGTTTCCTGAAATGTTTGTTCTTCATCACAGTGTACATAGAAGGGAGATCTGTGGTGTAGGGCAAACCCCTGTGTCACCTGGAATTGTTATCTCACACCAAAAAACTCCCATGCTGGTCACTAAAGACTACAGATTGAATCTTGTGTAAAGGAGGCCACAGACTGTAGAAGGTCTTGGAGCATAGAAAGGGTTTGTGCCATGCATTTCTCAGCTGCTGCTAACAGGCAATCTTACCAGGGTGCTAATATGTGTATATCAGGACTAGGGATGATCGAACGGTTCGGGTTGACCATCGGTTCGACCCGAACATTGGCTGTTCGACATTCGGCCGAATTCCGAACTTTTTGCGGTAAAAGTTCGGAATTCGGCACCAGAACCGCCCAAAATGCAATGGGACAGGAACTGGGCTTTAAAAGCCCGTGATTGGACCATAAACGTCAGTAAAAGCCAATTGAGGAGGCAGGAGTCTGCTAGGAATGTGATTGGAGTGACTAGGGGGTCCAGAGGCCAATCAGTAGTGAATACGCCACCCAGTATATAACATAGCCCCGCCAAATCTCTAGCACTGTAATAGAGAGGCTGTGGAAGAGAGTGGAAGCATTTCTGTTACTCCTGCTGCTCCAGTGTCATTTAGCAATTATTAGTGTGAGGAAAGGGATATGCAGTGTAGTTAGGGTACTATATGCCACTATAGTTAGATTCAATAATCTAGTTTCTGTAGGGAAAGTGTTAAGTGTCAGGGTGACCGTAGTGTAGTTTAGGGTGAACTGACTCTGACTGCTATGCCAGGGTGACCGAACTCATCCATGTCAGGGTGACCGCCAGAAAAAAAATCATTTTTCTTAGCGCAGGGATAGGGTTCCGCTCCTTTCACACCTATATGTGTGTATGTGTATATATATATATATGTGTGTGTGTGTGTATATATACCCCTATACAGAAGTTCAGATGTCATGCCTGCCTCCAAAGACGCCCAAAAAATGCCCAATAAACGCCTGAAACAAAAATGCCCATATGTGAAAGGAGCGTAGCCCCATCCCTGCGCTATTGAAATTCTAAGAAAAATTATCTTTTTTTTTCTGGTTCTGAACATGCTACAGAGCTGAAACTTCACAGGTACACATTTTAGACCCCCCCAGACACTAAATCCAAAGAAATCTAATTTTTTTTTTTCAATAATTTTTTCAATAATTGTCTCTCTATCAAAAATGACAATTTTTGAGAACTTTTTTTGTGTGATTAATAGTTCCTGGGGCATGACCCAGAACCCTAGGCACTTTTTAGGGGCATTTATTGGGTTTTAGGGCTTCAAAATGGTGTTTTTTGATTACCGAAGTTTGGGTCCCTAATCAGGACAAAGCCAGTTCTGGATGGACTCTCTGCATACTGCTATACACCCTTTCCAGCAAACTATGCAATGAAAAACAGGGATTTTTAGTTCACACATATTGCAATACATATTTAAGCTGGCCAACCGCATCCAAGTAATCCCTCCTAAGGCCAGTCCTACTTTGCTTGCTGACTGCAAATGCTACGGTGGACAGCATGCTAACAAGGGGCATAAAGACACAAGATGGGTGAGAGCTACTAGGTTCAGATCTGGTCACTGACCTGCGTTATAATAGAGAAAAGATATACCTGTACTCGAATCCCAATAGCTTGTACATGTATTTAAACTATCAGGTGCTAAAGGGGTGTGACCACATATTAACACTACATATTCTAGATGGACCCTCCGCACATTGCTACACCCTTTCCAGCAAACTATGCAATGAAATACAGGGATTTTTCATTTGCAATACATGCTTAAAGCGGAGTTCCGGCCACAAAATCAACCTAATCGATTTTGGGGCCATCCGCTTGCTATTTGTTACCTGAAAAACAAATAGGTAGTTACGATTTTTTATTTTTTTTACTTACCTTATTATTGAAGAAAATATACTCACCTTTCCTTCCACTTCCTCCCTCTGCGGCCGCGCCCCGCGCCGTCACTTCCTGTCCCGCAATGCGTCCTGGGAGCACTTACTCACACTCCCAGGATGCAATGGGCAGTGACGTAGGCGGCCGGCCGCTCCTCTCATCGCGTTAGTTGCAAACAGGAAATAACGCGATGATAGGCATCCCTATACTATGCCGATCGCATAGTACTGGGCATGCGCGAGATTTCGCGCTGCATTCACCGGCCCCCCTCCATCTCGAACCAGGAAGCAGGGCATCCATTTACACAGAGAGGCTCCAGGGGACCCCGGACAAAGATGGCGGCACTCAGGACACATTTTATGAAGTAAGATTTTATAATAGCCAATCGATTACTATACTGTAAAAAAACGGAATAGTTGATGTATGAAGGGGGGGGGGGGTGACAGTCTGGGAAGTATTGATAAAAAAAAAAAACGATTCTGTGACCGGAACTCCGCTTTAAGCTGGCAAAGTAATACCTCCTATGGCCATTCCTACACTGCCTTGCCACTGCAAATGCTACAGTGGACACCATGCCATCAGGACAAAGGGCACCTAATGTTTGTTGTCCACTCAAGCCTAAATGTATATGTAAACCCAGGTATAATACTATTGTAATTTAGTACAAATGACCCCAAAAAGGAAACTACAGGCTTACAACATACAGTGCCTTGAAAAAGTATTCATACCCCTTAAAATTTTCCACATTTTGTCATGTTACAACCAAAAACGTAAATGTATTTTATTGGGATTTTATGTGATCAACCAACACAAAGTGGCACATAATTGTGATGTGGAAGGAAAATGATAAATGGTTTTCCAAATTGTTTACAAATAAATATCTGAAAAGTGTGGGGTGCATTTGTTTTTAGCCCCTCTTAACTATGATACCCCTAAAGAACTAAAATCTAGTGGAGCCAATTGCCTACAGAATTCACCTAATTAGTCCACCTGTGTGTGTAATTTAATTTAAATGTAATTTAATCTCAGTATAAATACAGCTGTTCTGTGAAGCCCTCAGAGGTTTGTTAGAAAACCTTAGTGAACAAACAGCATCATGAAGGCCACGGAACACAGAGAGATCAGGGATAAAGATGAGCAGTAGTCTGAAGTAGGGTTAGGTTATAAAAAAATATCCCAAGCTTTGAACATCTCACGGTGCACTATTCAATCCATCATCCGAAAATGGAAAGAGTATGGCACAACTGCAAACCTACCTAGACATGGCCGTCCACCAAAACTGACAGGCCGGGCAAGGAGAGTTTTAAAGTGGTTGTAATCCTACCGTTAGTGTTTGCACCTATAGGTAAGCCTATAATAAGGTTTACCTTTAGGTACTGTAAAAATCTCCTAAACTTGCACCGTTTAGGGGATATTTACTGTGTACTGTGCCCCTGCCATTTCTTCAGAACCCTGTGCCGTGACCGATGGCTCCCACACGCATGCGCGGGAGTGACGTCATGAGGCTCCGGCCAGTAGCACAGCTGAAGTTGGGAGGAAGACGGGTGAAGATGGATGCAGCCTCCAGCGGGGACGACGCAGGCTTAATTTGCAGGTAAATGTCACATAGTGTGCTAGTATGCGATGCATACTAGCACATTATGCATTTACTTTGCAGGTAAAAAAACATTTGCAGACCTTCCTCTTTAATCAGAGAAGCAGCCAAGAGGCCCATGGTAATTCTGGAAGAGCTGCAGAGATCCACAGCTCAGGTGGGAGAATCTGTCCACTATTAGTCGTGCATTCTACAAATCTGGCCTTTATGGAAGAGTGGCAAGAAGAAAGCCATTGTTGAAAGAAAGCCATAAGAAGTCCTATTTGCAGTTTGCAAGAAGCCATGTGGGGGAAACAGCAAACATGCAAGAGAAGGTGCTCTGGTCAGATGAGACCAAAACTAAACATTTTTGCCTAAAAGCAAAATGCTATGGGTTGTGGAAAACCAACACTGCACATCACCCTGAACACACCATTCCCACCGTCAAATATTGTGGGAAAGCTTTTCTTCAGCAAGGACAGGGAAGCTGGTCAGAGTTGATGGGAAGATGGATGGAACCAAATACAGGGCAATCTTAGAAGAAAACCTGTTAGAGTTTGCAAAAGACTTGAGACTGGGACAGAGGTCCACCTTTCAGCAGGACAATGACCCTAAACATACAGCCAGAGCTAGGGCTGCTGATAGAAATTGCAGGGTCCCGTACAGACTACCTGACAGCCCCCCAAGAAATTATTAAAGCTTTATTTTGATAAAAATACAATAAAATCATTATTAGCCAACACAAATACAACATAACAGAATTTCTGCTAAATCTAAAAGATGAAACTGAGTTGATAAATAAATCTCTGTGAGTGAATGAGGTGTTGGGGCTCATGCACATGGGTGCTGTGGTGTGTACAGTGGTACATTTCTGTAGCTTGAGCCATCTGGAGCTGTAGGAACACAGCCGCAGGTCCAAATTTGACAGGCGTGGGGATGCAGGTGTACCGCCCGAACACAGACAGTGTGCATTTGGGGACCAATCACCTGCACACCTGTCCAAGTAGGGCCAGCGGCTGTGTTCATACAAGCGCTGCATCCCCATAGAAGGACAGGTGGCTTCAGCCCAAACCCCTCCTTCACACCGCCAGAGTACCTGGTGAATGAGCCCCTAATTATAATTTTCAGGTCAGTGTGAAGCAATACACTGGGCATAGTAGTATAGGGCTGCTTTCACACTGATGGGCTGTGGTTTACCCACACCGTGGGTGCAGTACAGTGTACCTGCAGCTTACCTGCACTTAGCCAAAGACTTCCATTATATCCTGCGGGTTTGGTGCACTTTCTGAAGGCGGGTGTTTTGGTGGGCTTTCAGAAAGTGCATCACACCTACAGTATATAATAGAAGCCTATGGCAAAGTGCAGCTAACCAAGTAAAGTCACATATGCACTGTGCTGCACCCGCGATGCAGGTAAACTGCAGCACATCAGTGTGAAAGCAGCCTTATAGGGGGCTCAAAACAGTAAGGGACTAATTACATTTGCAGTTTGGGGGGGGGGGGTGGTAAAACCCTATAGTTCAGACATGTTTTTATCACCCCTGCCCCAACCGCACCCCCTTGTGCAGTACAGCAATTAGGGGGTTAAAGCAGGCAGGGTTGTGTTGCTTTCTCGACACCTGCTTTAACTCCTTGGACCCCACAGAAGCATGCAGTTGCGGGGCACTTGCAGAGTGGCCCTATTTACTTGAATTGGTCGCGATTCACAGGTGGTAGCGCCCACCAAAAGCAACTGGGCTCTGAATTCCTGCTGTGGCATGTGTACACCTTTGGCTGCTGCCATAGCAGCTAATGGGGGTACGGATTGAGGACGGTAAAACCACCCTCCCAACGTTATGTGTCCACAAGTCCCAAGGGTTCTGCTGCCGAATGCAACTAAGGGCAACTCATTTGAATAGTTTTTGAATCAAATTCGAATTCCGAAGTGAATATAGAATGGAAAATAAAGAAATAGAATAAAAAAGAATATTAAAAAAAGAATAGAATAGAAAATAAAGGGATAGAAAAGAAAACAAAAGGATAGAGTAAAACAGAAGAAAACAGAATAGAAAATAAAGGAATAGAATCGAATAAAAAATAGAATAGAAGGAATACAACCATCTTTTGAAATTTGAATTTCAAAAAGAATACATTTAGATTTGAATAGAAAAGAATAGAATAGAAAAAAATAATAGAATAGAAAAAAAAAAACTAGAATAAAATACAATAGAATATAATCTTCTTCCGAAATTCGAATTTCAAATTATTTCAATTCGAATAAATTCAAATAGAACAGAAAATAATAGAATAGAAAATAAAAAAAAATAGAATAGACTTGAATTTGAATAGAATAGAAAATAAAATAGAATAGAATAAACAATAGAATAGCATAGAAAGAATATAACAACATGACCGTTTTTCAAATTTCAAATAGAATAAATTCAAATTGAATAGAAAAGACAGCAAGTCTTTTCTATTCTCTGGTTCCTGTGCGCTCCCATTTAGAACTACAGCCTTACATGCAGCCATTCCTGGTGCCGCACGCACAGGCAGAGCAAGAGGGACACCAAGTCGAAGCAGTGCTGACTCAGGAGCTGCTGTTATTCACAGCTGTGTAATTGGCAGCAAAATACAGAGCTCTGCATGGGACAATTCTATCAGATATGATTGTATAAGATTATCCTAGGTGATGTTCTCATTGCGGCAATCCAGGCAGGATGTGATTAAACTCCAGCCATAGATAAGGCTAGGTATAGGTTTGCTTTTCTACCATGTGTTGTGCCATGTCTGGCATTAGTGAAGTGATATTTTATTAACAATGAAAGTTATATGGACATTGAGATAGCGGCCTTCTTATTCTGCTGTTTTAAATAAAAGTACAGAAAAAAACTGACATGATCTCTAGTGGCTTTACTGTATTATAGCAGATTATTTACCCTGGTAACCCAGAAAAACATGAAGGTTACTATACATTGTATGAGATATATGCTTGCCTAAAAAAAAAACACTCTGGCTTTGTTTTACATTGCTATACCGATTGCAGTTCCTACACATTTCAATGTATTTATTAAAAAATACCCCTAATAAAACATTATTATCTGTAACTAATAGAAAAAGCAGTGGTTGGCTTCATTGATTTGGATTCCTACAGTCTAAGTGGCAGCCACAGTTTCAGTTTTGGGTCACTGCGGTATAGAATATTGAATTGAAGCAAAGTCTGCAAAGGACCTATATTGGCAGACTTTGGGTTTGTGTTGTTGGCATCAGTTTGACACCAATTTGCTTCACTTCTGAAATCTTTCAGAATTCCTTAACATTGACCTTCAGCTGACCTGCTTCTGATCTATAACCCAATTGCAAAAAAGTTGAGACACTGTACAAATTGTGAGTAAAAAAGTAATGGACTAATTTACAAATCTCATAAACTTATATTTTATTCACAATATAATATAGATAACATATCAAATGTTGAAAGTGAGACATTATGAAATGTCATGCCAAATATTGGCTCATTTTGGATTTCATGAGAGCTACACATTCCAAAAAAGTTGGGACAGGTAGCAATAAGAGGCCAGAAAAGTTAAGTGTACATATAAGGAACAGCTGGAGGACCAATTTGCAACTTATTAGGTCAATTGGCAACATGATTGGGTATAAAAAGAGCCTCTCAGAGTGGCAGTGTCTCTCAGAAGCCAAGATGTGCAGAGGATCACCAATTCCCCCAATGCTGCGGCGAAAAATAGAGAAGCAATATCAGAAAGGAGTTTCTCAGAGAAAAATTGCCAAGAGTTTGAAGTTATCATCATCTACAGTGCATAATATCATCCAAAGATTCAGAGAATCTGGAACAATCTCTGTGCCTAAGAGTCAAGGCCGGAAAACCATACTGGATGCCCGTGATCTTCGGGCCCTTAGACGGCACTGCATCACATACAGGAATGCTACTGTAATGGAAATCACAACATGGGCTCAGGAATACTTCAAGAAAACATTGTTAGTGAACACAATCCACCGTGCCATTCGCCGTTGCCGGCTAAAACTCTCTAGGCCAAAAAAGAAGCCAAATCTAAACATGATCCAGAAGCGCAGGCGTTTTCTCTGGGCCAAGGCTCATTTGAAATGGAAAACTGTTCTGTGGTTAGACAAATCAAAATTTGATTTTGCTGTGTGCAGTAAGAGGCTGATGCGAAGACAGATTTAGGTGATTCTGCTAGTCATATGTAAAAATAGATTTAAAGTTTATCTAAAACCAAAACTGGTGTTGGGTTTGAAACTCTGTAAGTTTTAATTGCTGTCTGTGTCCCTGAAGGAGAGATTCACTCTCTAATTTTGCCTGCCTAGAAACTTGCTTGGTTTTGCATGGGGATGTTGTATTTTTTAGGCTACCAGTTCTCCAGCTGCTGGGTTCAATTCTGTAGCTTCCTGCGGACTTACAGGAGTGACAGCAGCATCACTCCTATCAGGGAAAGCAGGGAATGCAATAGCTACTCTTCTCTTCAATGGCAGTGTGCTGTGGCTGGGAGAGCCGCGAGAGGGACTGACCACCAAGAAGAGTCTTTCTTCTCAACCCACTGGGTAGGGGGTTAGGATGGATTGCCCTTTTTCCTGTCTCCCCATGTCATGTTTAATCTCACATGACCAAAGATAAGAAGAAGTAGGTGCCTTCAGGAGGTCTGAACTGCGAGTACAACTCAACTCACATAGCTCCCCTCCCCCACACAAAGTCTCCTAGAGCCCAATAGCCATCCTACCTACCTTGGAGGTAGTTATCCCCCCTCCTTCACCTGGAGCCTCATAATTCAATGCACCCCATACAACCTCTTCACCCCAGCCCCTTGCCTTCTTCATCCTACTGAAACAGATGCCAAAGCATTTCTCCTTGGACCGACATAACCGACCCGTGTTTATTACTGAAGCTGATGCACTAGCAACATTATTGGCAGTATTTAAAGTGGAGTTCCCGGCCTATTTTGTAACTTTAGTGATTCCTGGAGTGCTCGCTATGCTGATCAACAATTGGGCATTTCCAATTTTTTTCGGGGGTCCCTTACCTTATTTTCAGGGCATTTTTGATTGTACTTCCTCCTTCTCCCCCCTCTTTGGCCGCGGCCACCGACATCACTTCCGCCTTTGCATTGCATCCTGGGAGCTGTTTGTCATCACTCCCAGGAGGCTGGAATCAGGAAGAACTCCCAGAACACTCCCTGGAATCAGGAAGAAGGACAAAGCAGATTACACTGTAGCTTCAGATACCCACATCCAAGATGGCCGCACTCAGACAGCGTTTTTAAAAGTAAGATTTTGACTAAAATCCAATACTGTACACCTTGTAAGTAAGAGAATAGCGGTTCTGTAAAGGGCGATGGATTAGTATTATAGGGGTATTTTTAGTTAAAAAGTTATTTGAGGCCGGAACTCCGCTTTAATCATGTGTTTTGGCACAGCGGGCTGCTATTAACCTCGCCTCTGCTCCACCCTCATTCTCAGGCCCACTGATTCACAAAAGTTCCCAGGTAAATTTGAAGTGATAAGAAAACCCGAATCTTCCAATGGGGGATACCTGTAAGTCCCCGTTCACACTAAGGTGACCTGTGAGGTGACCTGGTCGCCTCACAGGTCGCCGTAGGTCGCCTCCCATAGGGAAGCTGCGGACCCGTTCTAATAGGAGCGACACAAGTCGCTCCGACTTAGAAAAAGGGTCCGGAGCTTCTTTGGGGCGACCTGGAGGCGACCGCCATAGACTTCAATGTTATGAAGTCCATGGCGGCCGCTCCGAGGTCGCGGCGCGCTGCTCGCACCGCGTCCTCGGAGGTCGCGGTGCGAAGTAGCGTCGCTTGTATGTGAACGGGGCCTTACACTATCAATTTACCTAATTTTAGATATTTGTCTTCCCATTTCCTGTTTTGTCTACATGACAGATCTTAAAGTGAAAAACTGAAAGGGGGTCAAACCATTCGGAAATGAAAAAAACATGTTTGATTTAGACACACTTTAATAATTTTTTTAAAATAAGGAACTGGATTAAAATGTGTGTTATATTTGTCTGGAGTTCATCTTGCAGCTAATAAAATCCATTTCTCAGAATGAAAGGTATGTGTTTTGTTTAATGGGATTAAAAACGCCTTGTTCTGGCAGACTGCAGCCTTTTGTGTTGTCCATTGTAATCCACATTCCATAGAGTATAATGACAACAATGTGGATATGAAGTTCTCGCCAAGAGAATGACATTGTTAGAAAAATGCTAATTCTTCTTTGAAGGGGTCGAGAGCCATATTCTGTTTGTACCCCCTAACACATCATACCATTTCCCATTACATTCTGTATATAGGGCTGTCATTTATTACATAGATTACAGAGATCTCCAAAACCCCAAAACCTGTAATATAATGTCACTAACAAGAATTCTTATCAAAGAGTAGCATTGTCAAGCATAATACTATTTCTATTGGTAATGCATAGCCCCAAATAAGAATCTACAGGCTTGCAACGTACAGTAGATGTCAAATGTATCTGACATGAGAATTGTGTAATAGTAATGGAAGACATCAAGACAATGGAAAATCTGACAAGCTACTTGGAAGGCACATAGGACAAATGCCATAAGAGATGGTTTTATTGGTTTGCTTACTTCTGTACGGAAGAAATAAAAGGCATCTTGGCCAATTAATATACCAGATTAGACTGGACTAATACTTTATTTACTGATGACCGATTCGCCTCCTGGGCCAGGAAACCATATATGAGAGAGGAACGTATGTCCTCCCCCTTGCCTCTGGTTTACCTTTACCCCCTGCTTGTTTTATTTCTGCTAAGACTTACCCTTTTGACCTACTATAAAAGTCTAAGATTTCATGATGAGGCATCCCCCCCCTTAGGTCAAATCAATACAACTGGAAGTTGATTATAAGCGATAATTAAATTTTTACAATGCACTCAGGATAGTTACATAGTTTGTAACATAGTTTGTGAGGTTGAAAAAAGACATCAGTCCATCCAGTTCAACCTATGATGTGTGTGTGTGTTTGCTGATAACTGTACATTGTATACCCCTGTATGTTGTGGTCTTTAAGGTGCCCATCTAATAGTTTTTTGAAACTATCAATGCCCCCTGCAGGGCCGTCTTTAATATTGATTGGACCCTGGGCAAACATTTTCTTGGGCCCTCCCAAATGCAGTTATCAACTATTTGCTGGCAGTGTGGGCTCAAGAGGCAGCTGCTTTGGGCCCCACAACAATGACTGGGCCCGGGGCAGCTGCCCCTTTTGCCCTGTGTTAAAGACGGCCCTGGCCCCCTGCTGATACTACTGCTTGAGAAAGCAAATTCCACATCCTTACTGCTCTGACAGTAAAGAACACCTTACGTATTTTAAGGTTAAACCGTTTTTCCTCTAGTTTTAGTGAGTGGATAACTCTCATTTAACACTATACAGATAAATAAGACACCTAATGAGATCCATTCTGCACTCTCTAACTCACATCTTCAATCTCTCCCTCTCTACTGGCTTCTTCCCCAACTCTCTAAAACATGCACTAGTTATCCCCATCCTTAAAAAGCCCTCACTGAACCCCATCAATCTAAACAACCATCTCCATACTCCCCTTTTCCTCCAAACTCCAAAAACATCTGGTCTACAACCGATTGAGTGACCATCTGACTAAGGAACTTCTTGATCCCCTTCAGTCCAGATTTTGCCCTCGACACTCCACAGAAACTGCTCTCCTTAAACTCACAAACCATCTATCGATCAAAACCAATGGACACTATTCTGTACTTTACACTCCTGGATTTCTCTGCTGCCTTTGATACAGCGGACCACCCCCTCCTCAAAAAAAAAAAAAAAAAAAAAACCTCCACTCCATTGGTCACCATGACTATGCTCTTCACTGGTTCTCATCCTACCCATCCCACCACACCTTCACTGTCACTTACAATTCTTCTCCTTTCTACCTCCTCTTCCTTTCCCTCTCGACATTCCCCAAGGTTCTGTTCTTGGACGTCTCCTATTCTCAATCTACACCTCCTCCCTGGGTCAGTGGGTCTATGCCGATGACACCTGAATCTATCTCTCTAGCCCTCAGCTCACTCCATCAGTCTCCTCACGTATCACTAATTTACTAACAGACATATCAGCCTGGTTGTCACACCCCTTCCTCAAACTTAAATCGGTTGTAAACCCGAAAACCCCCCAAAAAAACCCTGCAAGACAAAAGCATAATGAGCTAGTATGCATCGCATACTAGCTCATTATGTATTACTTACCTTAGAACGAAGCCCCGACACGGACCCCCGGACATCGCTGCAGGCGCTGCCATGATCCTTCGGCGTCTCTTCCGGGTTCGGCGTCTCCGGCGGCTCCGGCGCTGTGATGCGCGCGGGAGTGATTTTCCGGCAAGCTCCCGGCAAGGAAAGCTGAAGGTCCCCACAGACCTTCAGAGCGCATGCGCTGCTCGCGTGAGCGGCTGCATGCACTGCAAATATCTCCTAAACCGTGCCGGTTTAAGAGATATTAATTGTACCTACAGGTAAGCCTCATTATAGGCTTACCTGTAGGTAAAAGTGTCAAAAAGCGGGATACTATCGCTTTAATCTATCCAAAACCGAGTTTAAAATATTTCCTCCCCCAGTTGCCACTTCCCCTGATTTCTCTGTCAAAATCAATGGCACAACTATCAACTCGTCCCCTCACGCCAAGGTTCTAGGTGTAATCCTGGAGAGTCTCACAAGCGCTTTTTGACCCAAAATTAAGTGAGGGGTCACACGTCTTGAGGTGAGGACACACCTATTGGGGGGGGGGGGCATGTGTGAGGTAGCACTTCATATTGGATCGTATAGTTCCCCATAGAATGTGATTTACTAAAATAATCATGTCACATGTGGAACACTTGAGCTTCACTTTGAAGGACCTTATGTAGCATCATTCCCTGCATATTATTATACTGGATGTTTTATTATTTGTACATAATTGTATTTAGCCCCCGTTCACACGGGGGCAACCTGTCAGGCGACCTGGTCGCCTGACAGGTCGCCGTAGGTCGCCTGGCATAGAGAAGCTGTGGACCCGTTCTAATAGGAGCGACACAAGTCGCTCCGACTTAGAAAAAGGGTCCGGAGCTTCTTTGGGGCGACCTGGAGCGACCTGCATTGACTTCAATGTTATGAAGTCCGTGCCGGCTGCTCCGAGGTCGCGGTGCGAGCAGCGTGCCGAGACCTGTGTGGTGGCCCCGGGAAGTAGCGTCGCCCCAGTGTGAACGGGGCCTTACTGTTTTTTAAGTGGCTATCATTTGTTGATGAGCACATATTGGGCGTTTATATACACATGAGGATTAGCATACACAGAGGGGCACATTTATTGTTTCAGGCTAAGTAAACGTTGTCACCCTAGGAAAGAACGTGTGGTACTGGTAGAATCACCAATTGAAAATACAGGGAAACTAACACAGTTCCTATTGTGATACTAATGCCCTAAACCGGGGGGTCAGCTACCAGTAGATCACGGACAGGTGACTGATAGATCGCGGTCTGGCTTGCTGATCCGCCATCCCAGAGCATCAAACTGCAATGCAGAGGGACACCACAAAGTTTATAATTCACTCCCTCGACTACTGCAACTCCCTCCTCATTGGCTTACCTTTACATAGGTTATCCCCCTATGTATGCTGCTGCCAGACTCATCCACCTTACAAACCGCTTAGTCTCTGCTACTACTCTCTGCCAATCCTTTCACTGGCTTCCACTCACCCAACAAATTAAATTCTAGATATTAACAACAACTTACAAAGCCATCCACAACTCTGCCCCCAGCTACATTACTAACCTAGTCTCAAAATACTAACCAAATCATTCACTTTGTGCCTCCCAAGGCCTCCTGCTCTCTAGCTCCCTTGTCACCTCATCCCATGCTCACTTCCAGGACTTCTCCAGAGCCTCTCCCATCCTCTGGAACTCTCTACTACCATCTTTCTGACTATCTCCTACTCTGTCAACTTTCAGATGATCCCTGAAAATTCATCTCTTAATGCCTCGTACACACGCACCGATTGTTGGCCGTGAAATTTCGGCCAACGTCCGATCAGCCGATTGTCTGCTTGTTAGTATGATGCTTCCGACAACCGACTGCTACTTTTCGGCCGAACAAAATCTGTTGTGCATGCTATAAAATTTTTGTTGGCCGTCACCAGAACGGCCGATTGTTCTTCAGTCAGTACAGATTTCGGCAGACAAAAATGTGATGAGCAAGACTGGGCATGCTCAGAGAAGAAAAAACACACGAAAAGTAAACCAGAACATGACATCACTTCTGAAGTTGGTTGCTGTTGGCCGACAAAATTCGTGTGCAGTCTAGAGCACATTTCAACCAACACAACAACACTGGACAAAAGACGGCCGATCGGTCGGCCAACAATCGGTGCGTGTGTACGAGGCTTTAGAGAAGCCTATCCAGCCCCCACCTAACAACTGTACATTTATTTTCTCCATCAGCTCACCCACCACAGCTATTACCTTTTGTATCTCTTGAACCTCCCTTCTAGATTGTAAGTTCTAATGAGCAGGGCCCTCTGATTCCTCCTGTATTGAATTGTATTGTAACTG
This sequence comes from Pelophylax lessonae, assembly GCF_965119305.1. Taxonomy (NCBI): domain Eukaryota; kingdom Metazoa; phylum Chordata; class Amphibia; order Anura; family Ranidae; genus Pelophylax; species Pelophylax lessonae. The sequence goes on along the minus strand of NC_138778.1, from coordinate 52,137,181 downwards.
TACTGTCTGCCGTTTTACGTTGTAAAGTGCTATGTAAACTGTCGGCGTTGCATAAATCCTGTATAATGATAAAATAATAAGAAGAATACATAATGGTTCCTCCATACTGCTAACTTCTATGGGTGGTTTTCCTCTAGGTTTACCAATGAACATAAATATAGCATGTAACTTTGTCATAGTAAGACCTTGATGTTTGTGTTACAATTTGTATACCACCTTATGATCTGTTATATTTGGAGGGTATCTTCATTATTAGAAATTTTGGAAGGAAAAATGTAAATAAAGAATGCGAAAAAAAAAAATGTATCGGATGTCCAGGGAAGTCCTTTGGTTTTCAAGTATATCTTACCCAAGGACAAAAATGTAATACCTTTCAGTTTACCAGCCCTTAGATGAGGTAGCTGCATTCATTTTTCTTTTTTTTTCAGGTTTAATCAAAAAACGTGCATTGATATTTGCTTATCATTCTCTCTCTCTTTTTTTTTTTTTTTCAAGGTTTTACTCACAAGACCAAGAAAGTCAACACCGGCCCTGTATTTGATGTTGGTGAGGTGAGTCCTTTGTTATTGGTGCTGGTCTTAATCAATGTTTGTTATGGTTGCAGAAGTTTACAGTGCAGCAGAAATGCAGTTCTGAAATGTAACTTCGGGATATCTGGCCAATAAAAAAATAAGAATGTGATTTTTATAAATGGCCAGTTCTTCACTTACACTTGGATCACACATATGTGCTTTTTTTTTGGGTGTTTTGCAGAAATGCACTCCATTTAACATGGCTTCCTACGGATCTAGTTCACATCTGTGTGTTTTGAGTTGGTGCGATTTTTGGAAAGGGTCAGGGACAAGATTGCATTTTGTGTGTAATAGGCTTCAGTTAGAGTTAGGGTTAGTGGTAATTGTTAGGGTTAGTGGTAATTGTTAGGGTTAGAACGCTTATCCTAACAATTACAGCTAACCCTAACAATTACCGCTAACCCTAACCCCCCATGATTACTGTTAACCCTAACCCTAACATTTAACCCTAACCCTAGCTCTTAACCTTAACATCTTACCCTAACATTTAACCCTAGCCTTTAACCCTAACATTTAACCCTTAACCTAACCCTTAACCCTAACCAGTAGCGTCGGGAGGGGAGCTGACTGGGGCTATAGCCCCGAGTGGGCCCCCAAAAAGCACCAGGTTAAACATTTTTAGCCCCGAGTCCCAAGGCCTGAGGTTGGCCAAGAACTCGGGGCTACATACTTAAGCAGTGTAATATCTATCCAGCATCCAGTGATTTGTGGGCAAGTCGGGGGTGACCGCAATCAGAGTGAGTGGAGCTGTCTAATTGAAGCACTGATGTCAGGGGGGTGGGTGGGGCTGATATGCAGAGCTCTGCCCTTTGTCCCATTCATAGACAAACAGCTGGCTGGGAAGGAAGGTGGCAGGGGACGGGACCAATTGTAACTACTGTATGTGCACCCACAGCTTTGTACACTATATTAAACCTGAATTATACACCCCTGTGGGTGCACAGACACTAGTTAGAATTGGTCCCGACCTTGCCACCTTCCTTCCCGGCCAGCAATGTATACACGCCGCCGACACCAGCTGTTTGTCTATGCAATGGACAAAGGGGCAGAGCCCCACATATCGGTCCCGCCCATCCCTGACATCAGTTATTCAATTTGACAGCTCCAATCACTCTCATTGCGGCCGCGCCAGCTTGCCCAATAATCCCTGGCTGTGCTGGATAGATGTTACACTGCTGCATGTCCTGCTATAGGCTGCACTCATTTATGTTCCATCTAATGCCGCCATTGTTCCCTCGGCTCCTGTATGCTAATTACATTTTTAAGATACGTGTGCTATATTTACCAAACTGGTGTCTTTGCAGTTTAATTAATTCCTGAACCTTGCACTCTGTACAACGCATTCCTGAACCTTGCACTCTGTACAACGCATTCCTGAACCTTGCACCCTGTACAACACACTCCTGAACCTTTTACTCTGTACAACGCACTCCTGAACCTTGCACCCTGTACAACGCAGTTCTGAACTTTGCACCCTGTACATGGCACTCCTGAACCTTACACCCTGTACTATGCACTCCTGAACCCTGCACTCTGTACAATGCTCTGCTGAAACTTGCACTCTGTAACACGCACTCCTGAATCTTGCACTCTGTACAATGCACTCCTGAATCTTGCACTCTGTACAGTGCATTCCTGAACCTTGCACTCTCTACAACGCACTCCTGAACCTTACACTCTGTATGTAATGCATTCCTGAACTCTGTACAACTCTGGGGGGGGGGCCTTTGTAATGCAAAAGGGGTCCAGAGGTGTGTGTGGGGGGACTATGTAATGTAAAGGGGTCTAGAGGTGTGGGGAGGCTATGTAATGCAAAAGGGGTCCAGAGGTGTGGGGGGGGCGCTGAGTAATGTAAAGGGGTCCAGAGGTGTGGAGGGGCCCTGTGTAATGTAAAGGGGTCCAGAGGTGTGGGGAGGGGGCTGTGTAATGTAAAGGGGTCCAGAGGTGTTGCCCCATCAAAACATTTTAATTGGTGTTACACTCACCTTTAATCCAGCGCCGAGCAAAGCTCCCTGGTGCTGATCTTTACGCCCACTTCTGATGTCGGAAAGGGGCGTTGTGTGATCAAATTTACCTTCGGGCTGAAGCCCCTGGTCGTTTTCCTACCTAGCAACACCCCTGACCCTAGCCCTAACATGCGACTTTGGACACAAAGGTTCCTGCACTATTTTGATGCGACTTCGATGTGACTTTGATGCTACTTTGATGCTACTTGATTGCCAGAGAATGTTAAGATGCATCAAAGTCGCACTCCATGAACAGAACTGTTAAACTTTCCTATTGGAAAACATTGAATTGAAATGGGAAGGGATAGAACTCCTATGAGGTTTGTTTTGCAACTGTGTCCCATCAGGCAGATTTCCTTTCATTTCCTGTCCAGTCAACACATCCGGAAGTAAGAAGAAAAATCCCTTCAGTGCAATAACTGTCCCTATTGGATGACTTCCTCTCTATACCCGGTCTGGTGACAAGTCAAATTAGCAGATATTCTGCCCCTTTCAATCCCATGACAATAGCCAGTAGGATAAACAGAGCGGGTGGATCATAGACACAAAAAAAAAAAAATGTAAAAATTCAGTGGAGCTTCTGTCTCATTCTGGAAAAACTTGGTAAACTTCAATTTGCCATTGTACCGAGCATATGCTCAGGGTTCCGTCCACATGCCTGGACCGGCACATGGCTCAGCCTCTCAGCGAGCTGCTGAGAGGTGGCCGCCCCCTGCCCCTCCATAGCCCAGCGCTCCAGTGAACTAACAGTCATCAGCCCTCTGCTCAGGGAGCTGTGAGAACCGAGTGATCGGTGCTTTTAGATTGCTCGGTTCTCAGTGTTAGAGCCGGCCGGGGACAGATGCTGCATCAAAACGATGGGGCGTCCACCTAGGTAAGTATGATTCTAAAAAAGAAAGTCCATACTTCTCTTTTAATGCATTCTCTGTCATCAAGCCTGAGACATTGTTTACACCAACTGGCCACAGTCTGGCCCCCTAAAATCTGAAGGACAGTAAACCACCCCTTTGTTTGGAAACATTGGAGAACCCTGCTATAGAGATTGTGCTGTTTCAGAAAAGAAAGTGTTTCAACATGCAAGGTTTCCTTTACTTTCTAATACATATTTTATATAATAGGGGTTAATTTAGAAAACTGGAGAGTGCAAAATATGGTGCAGCTGTGCATGGTAGTCAATCAGCTTCTAACTTTAGCTTGTTCAATTAAAGTAATTATAAATGGTCAACTTGTAAAAATAGCCTTGTAACCTTGCAAAGTATTTGTGTATAGAAAACATTATAAACACCTTTTTTCCAGTTTAGTATAAGTGATCACATTCCCTCTGTTCTCTGCTGCAATAGAGCTGGGGGGGGAGAGAAAGCAGCAGTATTCTGAGCTTCCCAGTCAAAGGCTGTGCGTGTGTGTGGGGGGGGGGGGGGGGCGTGTCAAGACAAGTCTCATCATTGGAGGAGAGCAGGCTGAGTTCCAAGCACAGCTAGAGAACTGACAATGGTCTGCTCTCCTGCCAAGTGTGGTCAGTTTTTGATAGGAAAGCAGAGAGACCGGCAGGAACACCAGTGATTTCATACAAAGGAAGCACACACAAACAGAACAGGAGATATTTTCATACAAGTACAGTCCGGTCCATAAATATTGGGACAGCGACACAATTCTAATCTTTTTGGCTCTATACACCACCACAATGGATTTGAAATGAAACAAACAAGATGTGCTTTAACTGCAGACTTTCGGCTTTAATTTGAGGGTATTTACATCCAAATCAGGTGAAAGGTGTAGGAATTACAACAGTTTGTATCATACTACATGTGCCTCCCACTTTTTAAGGGACCAAAAGTAATGGGACAATTGGCTGCTGAGCTGTTCCATGGCCAGGTGCATGTTATTCCCTCATCATCCCATTTACAAGGCGCAGATAAAAGGTCCAGAGTTCATTTCAAGTGTGCTATTTGCATTTGGAATCTGTTGCTGTCAACTCTCAATATGAGATCCAAAGAGCTGTCACTATCAGGGAAGCGAGCCAATGAAGCCATCATTAGGCTGAAAAAAAAACAAAACAAACCCATCAGAGATAGCAAAAACATTAGGTGTGGCCAAATCAACTGTTTGGAACATCCTTAAAAAGAAAGAACGCACCGGTGAGCTCAGCAACACCAAAAGACCCGGAAGACCACGGAAAACAACTGTGGTGGATGACCGAAAAATGATTTCCCTGGAGAAGAAAACACCCTTCACAATAGTTTGTATTAAGATAAAAAACCTTCCTGACTTTACAACTCCTTTAGGCTTTGACAATAAAACATGGAAGCTGATTGGCTACCATGCAGAGCTGCACACGATTTTGCATTCCCCAGTTTTAGTAAATCAACCACAGTACTTTATGTGTATCTGTAAATGATCCTAATTGATTAAACCAAAATAAATCAATCTATCTACTGTACTGCATATTCTATTATATTTTCAAAAAGCATACAGGTGAATTTATTTGAATGCAATGCTCTTTTTTTTCTGTGACACTTCCTCTTGTTAGGCCAAGGTCTTACTCACCTGCAAAGTACGACATCACTTTCATACTATATATTATGCTTTGAACAGGTTTGTTTTTCAGACTGCACACTGTGATTTCTTGGTTTATTTGTCTAGTGGGTAGGTCAGTAGTGACAACTTGTTAAAACTAAAATAGCTTCCAGTAACATTCCTTCCACTGTCAAGGAAGTAGTGTAATTACACAGTTCTCGGCTATCTGGATGACTGACCCGGTTGCACTGTCTATGTCTCACAGTCTGCTATCACCTTTTTAACCACTTAAGCCCCGGAAGATTTTACCCCCATTCCGACCAGGGGGTATTTTGCGATTCGGCACTGCGTGACTTTAACGGACAATTGCGCGGTCGTGCGACGCTGCACCTAAAAGAATTTGGCGTCCTTTTTTTCCCACAAACAGAGCTTTCTTTTGGTGGTATTTGATCACCTGTGCGATTTTTTGATCACGCGCTATAAACAAAAAAAGAGCGTCAATTTTGCAAAAATAACAATATTTTTCACATTTTTTTATATGAAATTCCCCCCCAAAAAAATGTAAAAATCAAAATTTTTTAACATTTTCGGCCAATTTGTTTTATGCTACATATGTTTGGTAAAAAAAAATCGCAAAAAGCGTATTTTGATTGGTTTGCGCAAAAGTTATCGCGTTTACTAACAAAGGGAAAGATTTTTGTCATTTTTGTTGTTTTTTTTTTAACGCGTAATGGCGGCGATCTGCGATTTTTTTTGCGGTACTGCGACATTGCGGCGGACAGATCGGACCCTTGACTGACATTTTTGAAACTTTTGGGGTTACCAGTGACATTTCTACAGTAATCAGTGCTATATATATGCACTGTTACTGTAAAAATACACTGGTAGTGAAGGGGTTAACTTTATTTGGGAGGGAGGGGCTGTGTGTGTCCCTAGGGGCGTGCTTTCTACTGTGATTGGCTGTGGCTTCAGCTGTAAGGACACTGATCAACGGATCTACATAGTAGATCCATGTGATCAGTGTCTTTGCAGCGAGGAGAATGACAGGCAGCTTGTTTACACAAGCTGCCTGACATTCTCCCTCTCCCCCGCCGATCGCCGAGTGGCCGGCGGACATCGGGTCCGCTGGTCACACGCGCGGGGGGGTCCATGACCACGCGGGAGCGGGAGCGCGCCTCCGGGGGCGCGCGCTCGCTCCCTAGACCCTCACAAGCAAGCAACGTAGCCCTACGTTAGTTTGCCTGTGAGGGGCTGACCGTCGACGTAGATAGTCGTGCGGCGGTCGGCAAGTGGTTAAGCTGCAGGCTTATGATACCTGCTTTGTTTTACAACAAATGGGCTTATTTAACCACTTGCCGATCAGCCACCACACATATACTGCGGCAGGTCGGCTCTATTACGTGAAACATCGTACCTGTACATAGTTTCCTGTTATAGTCAGTGGGGGCGCTGATTGGCCAGAGGGGGAGCCAATCAGCAGGTCTGGCGGACGCGATATCTGCTGGCCACCCGCGATCGCTCCCCATAGGGACAGAATGGCGGTCTGCCTATTCAAGCAAGGCAGACTACCGTTCTGTCACAGATGAACACAGGGATCATGTGTTCCCGCTACAGTAAACCCCCCTCCATGGCGGGGGTTACGTTCCAGACCCACCTGCGATAACTGAAAATCCGCAAAATAGAAATACCCTATTTAAAAAACAGGTACTGTACAGTAGATGGACTTCTGATGGTCTTAAATCCCCATGTCATTTCTTCCTCCCGTTGGTCTGACTAAGGAGCACAGCTGCGCATGCTCTGAATCGCGTTACTGCCGCCCTTACATCGCTACGCTCGGTGCAGTCCACGAGTGAGGCATGCGTTCCACCGCAGCCTCGCACTGATTCACCGCTCCCGATTGGGCTCCCCCCATTGGCGTCATGTCCCTGCTGCTGGACAGTCAGAAGACGGGACGAGCCGCTGGACCAGGAAGAGTCCCCCGAGCTGTGAGGACTGTGAGGACACATGTCCTCTCCAGTGTAAGTCTGCTTATCGTGTGTGAATAAAGTGTTATCTGCTGCGCGATATACCGGGACCGCGAAAACTGAACCGCGATAGAACGGGGGTTTAGTGTATTCAGGAACACAGATCTCTATGTTCATCTAGTAAGTCCATTCCCCATACAGTTAAAAAGCACCCCCTAGGGACACACTTCACCCTTTGATCACCCCTGGTGTTATCCCCTTCCCTGCCATTGTCATTAGTACAGTAACAGTGCATATTTTTAGCACTGATTACTGCAGTAATGACACTGGTCCCCTCAAAAGTGTCAAAAATGTCAGTTAGGGGATGCGATCTGTCCGCAGCAATGTCGCAGTCCCGCTAAAAATTGCTGATCGCCGCCATTACTAGTAAAAAAATAAATAAAATTGCCACAAATCTATCCTCTAGTTTGTAAACACGATAACTTTTGCGCAAACCAATCCATATACACTTATTGGGATTTTTTTTTTTACCAAAAATATGTGGCAGAATACCTATTGGCCTAAAATGATGAAAAATTTAGATTTTTTAATTTCTTTTTTGCCTGTGTTTTTTTGCAGACATTAAAATATATATATATATATATATATATATATATATATATATATTTTTCAGAATTGTCGCTCTTTTTTTCGTTTATAGTGCAATAAAAAAAACCTGCAGAGGTGATCAAATACCACCAAAAGAAAGCTCTATTTGTGGGGGAAAAAAGGACATCAATTTTATTTAGGTACAGCGTCGCATGACCGCGCAATTGTCAGTTAAAGTAGATCAAAAACTAAACTGGCCTGGTTAATAAGGGGGTAAAACAGTCCAGAAGTAGTTAAAGAACAGCTATCATGGGAAAGCATTCAGTTGTGTTTTTTATATCTGACTGAAGTTTGGCTTTAGTATATATAAAAAAAAATGTTTCACATGCAGACCAAGCTGCCTGAGAATTGTGTTAGTGACAGGGAACTGGCACACACAATTACAGTATATGTTTATAGTATCTTAAAATAATAAAAATTTGCATTTCTGAGGGGTGCACTCAGCCAATGCCAACTTTACCACACCAGAGCTTGGCTCACTCAATGCATTGCAGCATTATGTGCTTTCTAGTATCAGAAAACACTGTATCTAAAGCCAAAACCTTTTTTATGGTTTTGATAAAGTGCAATTGTTTTTTTTTGCTACCTCCTATGTTCTCTTAGGGAGTTTCTCTTTACTTTTGTGCTAAAAAAAAAAAAAAAAAAACATAGTGATGGTAAACCCCCTATAAGGGAGGGGAAACTCCCTCTAAGGCATTGCTCGAATTCCGAAATAATTTTAGAAAATCAAATAATTCCGAAATAATTTAGAAAATCTTATGTTAGAATTTTTGTTTGAATTACGCACTAGTACGCACGGCAGTGGGGGCCGTAGCAACATCTGACTTTTGTGCGGCTATCAAATTTGGGTGAGCAGACATGTTGGAAATCTTTGGAAAAACAAATAATTATCTAATCAATGATGGGAGAATCATGCAAAAAGTATAATCGTAAAAAAAATGCGCATGAGCACAAGAAAAGAAAAGATTCCCAGGCCACAAGAATTATTTTCTGTAGCAACATGAGGTGAAATTGAAGGCTTGGTTGGTCAAATTTCAAAATTAATAGTGGCACCATCTGATCACAAAATTTCTGATTTTCGAAAGAAAATGTGTTCGGCCTAAGACAGTTGTCACTGGAACAATTGTACCCAGGGGTGTTGCTAGGTAGGAAAAAGACCAGGGGCTTCAGCCTGAAGGTTAATTTTATCATTATCAGAAGGGGGCGTGAAGATCAGCGCCGGTAGCTTTGCCGATGCTGGATTAAGGTTCAGGAGTGCATTGTACAGAGTGCAAGGCTCAGGAGTGCATTTTGTACAGGGTGCAAGGTTCTGGAGTGCATTTCGTACAGGGTGCAAGGTTCTGGAGTGCGTTTTATACAGGGTGCAAGGTTCAGGAGTGCATTGTACAGAGTGCAAGGTTTAGGAATGCTTTCCGTACAGGGTGCAAGGTTCTGGAGTGCGTTTCGTACAGGGTCCAAGGTTCTGGAATGTGTTTTGTACAGGGTGCAAGGTTCAGGAGTACGTTGTACAGAGTGCAAGGTTCAGGAATTAGTTAAACTGCAAAGACACCAATTAGTTAAATATAGCACACTTATCTTAAAATCCTGATCAGCAGCACACGGGAGCTGAGGGAACAATGGTGGCATCAGATGGAACATAAATGAGTGCAGCCTACAGCAGGACATGCAGCAGTGTAACATTTATACAGCACGGCCAGTGATTGGTGGGCAATCCGGGGCAGCCACAAGGAGAGTGATTGGAGCTGTCAAATTGAAGCATTGATGTCTGGGTGGGCAGGGTTGATATGCAGGGCTCCGCCCCTTTGTTCCGTGCATAGACAAACAGCAGCTGGCAGAGGAGGTGTACCTGTAACTGTAACTACTGTATGTGCATCCACAGCAGTGTATAATTCAGGTTTATTATACACCGCTGTGGATGCACATACAACAGTTACAATTGGTCCTGCCCCCTGCCACCTTCCTCCCAGGCCAGCGGCTGTTTGTCTATGCACAGAACAAAGGGGCAGAGCCCCGTATATCGGCCCCGCCCACCCCGACATCACTGCTTCAATTTGACAACTCCAATCACTCTCATTGTGGCTGCCCTGGATTGCCCACCAATCACTGACTGTGCTGTACAAATGTTATATTGCTGAGGTATGTAGCCCCGAGTTCCCGGCCAACCCCAGGCCTTGGGACTAGGGGCTAATCATTTTAAATAAGCAATAGGAGACCTGAGGCTTTTTGGGGGCTCACATGGGGCTATAGCCCCAGTCAGCAGCCCCCTCCCGACGCCCCTGGTTGTACCTATTGGAAGATTTTTCCCTCTTTTCTTGTTCCTGTGACAAGTGTACATTTTTGGATTTCCCAAAACTTTCTGTACTGGAGACAAGAGTCACCAGCAGTGGCATAACTACAACCATAGCAGTCCACCCTAATGCTATGGGACCCAAGCCAGGAAGGGGACCCCACTAGGGATGTCTGATGTCTTCATTCCAAAAGACCTAATATCAGATGCAAAGGACAATGCTTTGGGAATTGGGATCATCCCATTGCTAGCAGCAGACCTCCTGTGTATCGACCCTATCTGTAAGTAGATTTATTGCTTTCAAATGATGAGGAGCTGAAGCATCCTCCAAACCCATCTCCATCTGAGCTTTTCATGGATTTCCTCTGGGTACTCTGGTTTCCTCCCACACTCCAAAGACATGCTGACAGGTTACTTGGCTCCTATCTTAATTGGCCCCAGTATGTGGATGTAGGAATATGAGTAAGGGACCTTAGATTGTAAGCTCCTTGAGGGCAGGGACTGATGTGAATGTACAATATATACAGTGTCTTGCAAAGGTATTCGGCCCCCTTGAACTTTTCGACCTTTTGCCACATTTCAGGCTTCAAACATAAAGATATAAAACTGTAATTTTTTTTGAAGAATCAACAACAAGTGGGCCACAATCATGAAGTGGAACGAAATTTATTTTATTGGATATTTCAAACTTTTTTAACAAATAAAAAACTGAAAGATTGGGTGTGCAAAATTATTCAGCCCCTTTACTTTCAGTGCAGCAAAATTTCTCCAGAAGTTTAGTGAGGATCTCTGAATGATCCAATGTTGACCTAAATGACTAATGATGATAAATAGAATCCACCTGTGTGTAATCAAGTCTCCGTATAAATGCACCTGCACTGTGATAGTCTCAGAGGTCCGTTTAAAGCGCAGAGAGCATTATGAAGAACAAGGAACACACCAGGCAGGTCCGAGATACTGTTGTGGAGACGTTTAAAGCCGGATTTGGATACAAAAAGATTTCCCAAGCTTTAAACATCCCAAGGAGCACTGTGCAAGCGATATTGAAATGGAAGGAGTATCAGACCACTGCAAATCTACGAAGACCTGGCCGTCCCTCTAAACTTTCAGCTCATACAAGGAGAAGACTGATCAGAGATGCAGCCAAGAGGCCCATGATCACTCTGGATGAACTGCAGAGATCTACAGCTGAGGTGGGAGACTCTGTCCATAGGACAACAATCAGTCGTATACTGCACAAATCTGGCCTTTATGGAAGAGTGGCAAGAAGAAAGCCATTTCTTAAAGATATCCATAAAAAGTGTCTTTTAAAGTTTGCCACAAGCCACAAGGGAGACACACCAAACATGTGGAAGAAGGTGCTCTGGTCAGATGAAACCAAAATCAAACTTTTTGGCAACAATGCAAAACATTATGTTTGACGTAAAAGCAACACAGCTCATCACCCTGAACACACCATCCCCACTGTCAAACATGGTGGTGGCAGCATCATGGTTTGGGCCTGCTTTTCTTCAGCAGGGACAGGAAAGATGGTTAAAATTGATGGGAAGATGGATGGAGCCAAATACAGGACCATTCTGGAACAAAACCTGATTGAGTCTGCAAAAGACCTGAGACTGGGACGGAGATTTGTCTTCCAACAAGACAATGATCCAAAACATAATGCAAAATCTACAATGGAATGGTTCACAAATAAACATATCCAGGTGTTAGAATGGCAAAGTCAAAGTCCAGACCTGAATCCAATCGAGAATCTGTGGAAAGAACTGAAAACTGCTGTTCACAACTGCTCTCCATCCAACCTCACTGAGCTTGAGCTGTTTTGCAAGGAGGAATGGGCAAAAATTTCAGTCTCTCGATGTGCAAAACTGATAGAGACATACCCCAAGCGACTTACAGCTGTAACCGCAGCAAAAGGTGGTGCTACAAAGTATTAACTTAAGGGGGCTGAATAATTTTGCACGGCCAATTTTTCAGTTTTTTATTTGTTAAAAAATTTTGAAATATCCAATAAATTTTGTTCCACTTCATGATTGTGTCTCACTTGTTGTTGATTCTTCACAAAAATTTCAGTTTTATATCTTTATGTTTGAAGCCTGAAATGTGGCAAAAGGTCAAAAAGTTCAAGGGGGACGAATACTTTCGCAAGGCACTGTATGTATAAAGCGCTGTGTAAATTGCCAGCGCTATATAAGTACCTGTAAAAAATAAATAAAACTTCTAAATTCTGCTTTTGTTTACTCCAGTCAGTTGTGGGCTGGGTCATTCCCTGCCCTGCAGCATGTCTAAAAACAAAGGCTGGTGATGTCACTGCCCTTATATGGACACATGCCCATATTTAGCCAATGACATTGACTAAATATAAGCATGTGTCTAAATAAGAGACATCACCAGCATCCCACCCCTTTGTTTACATGTGCTGCAAGGCATGACCCACCCGCAGCTGATTATACAGTTAGGTGTTTAGATAGAGATGATTTCAGAGGACACCCAAGCTCATCTCTACCTTCAAAGCTTCAGGTAATCATGGCCAGCTATTTTTTTGTAATTTCTTTATTTATAGAAATATAGATAGCATTTACACAATACAAAATAACAGTAAAGCAACAGAAAAAGGTCAAAATCAAGTAACAAGCAAGTGTAGGATGACGCTAAACCATCTGTTGTAGACATATGAGAAATAACGCAAGAATTGCTGAAAAAACACATCCTATGTTAATAATTGAAACTGCTCTAGGACAAGTTAATCCTGTTTTGGACAGGGTTACATTTTGTAATTAGTTCAAATCCCTTTGACAAAAGTAAACTGTTTTGGTTTAATAGTGCAAGCCATAGAGGGATGTCGTCAAACGAGCCGGGGTTTAAAGGAAACTCCCGGTGGGTAGGTGCTCTACAAAGTGCTAAGTATGTAGGATTTATTCTACGTGGAAGTGGTCCTGTACAGGAGAGCAATGTAGGGACTGTGGTAGAGAGGAATAAGAGCGAAGATGTATGGGAAAAACACTAGGAGTAAAGCAGAATATTAGTGGATATGGGAAAGGAGCTAGGGAAAGGGGGGGGGGGGGAAGGAGTAGCAAGGAAGAGGTAGGAACAAAAAAAAAGAGTAAGTAAGGGTTCCCCCACCAAGGGACACCAAGTAACCCTCTTAGAGGGCACTATGTTATGAGATCTCTTGGAGATAGGCATCAGTGAAGACAAAATGTTGCCATGGCCTCCGGTGTCTTGAAAGGACACCTCTCGAGTGTAATGAGTGTCCGTAAGGTCTTCCATGTCCCGGAGTTCGTAAAATTTTAGAGAACCATAGAGACCTCGATGGCGGATTCAGGGACCTCCAGCACAAGGGGATACAGGCCTTAGCAGCATTAAATTGCTGGATGGTGCGAGAGGACTTGTATTTTTTGTTGGACCGTTGTGTGAGGTGCAACAGGCATGCCGCCGGATCGTCCCCCTGATCAGCATTGTTCAGATGTTTGATGGTGCTGGTCACCACCTGCCAGAAAGGTTTAGGTTTCGGGCAATTCCAAAAAATATGCACCATGATGCTTCGGTCTGTGTTACAACGCCAACACAAATCCAGATCCTGTGGAAAAAAGTGGTGTAGGGTCGTGGGAACCATGTACCACCTTGTCAGGATCTTATAGCTTGTTTCTTGGACTTTAGTGACGAGGGAGGATTTTTGTGCAAAGTGAAGGACCTTCTCTTTTTGAGATTCTGTAAATGTTGTGTTGAGGTCAGTTTCCCACCTCGCAAGGAAGGGGGGACAGAAATCAGAGGCTGGGCAGGTCAAGAAAATAATAGACAGAATATGGCGTATCCGTTCCCCCCTGTGGCAAATACTCTCAAATTCCGTCAACTGGCGTGAGATGCCCAAGGAGCGTAGGCAGCTGTGGAAATAATGTCGGAGTTGAAGACCGCTCCAGAAATCCAAGGCTGAGGTGATAACGGTCGGGGAGAGAGATCCGTCAGGCCCCAGAAAGTCCCAATGGGCATCTGGTACCAAGTGTAGGAACTAGGGACCCTGAAGCCAGGCACGAACTCAGGGTTATTGAAGATAGGAATCATCGGAGATGGTAAGGGTGAAATCCGCGTGTCCCGAAAAAGCCTCTCTAGACACTTGGAATGTAGCACCCAGTGTGGGGGGATTAATGTGTTCCCTCGGTAGTGGGGAGGCAATCCATTGCCAGTTTTTCGCTTTGCCACCGGAGTCCTCTATTTCCATGGCCACCCGTTGCTTCACCTCTGCATGACAATGCCAGTCCACCAGCCTGGATAGATGAGCTGCTCTGTAATAGGCCCGAACATCAGGCAGTCCCACCCCACCCCAAGATCTGGGGAGGTGGAGAAGTTGGAGCTGAAGATGTGGTTTCCGGTGTGACCAAACAAAATTACGAAACATAGAGTTTATGCGTTTGAAAAAAACAGATGGGAGACGGATTGGGAGAATTTGCATCAGATAAAGAATCCTGGGCAACACTGTCATCCTAAGGGCACTACAGCGGCAAAACCACGTTAGGGTAAGCGTGTGCCAGTGGAGTAAATCAGTCTGTAACTGCGTGAGCAGGAGTGTTAGCTATATAGAGGGATGCAGGATCCGGCGTTATGTTGGTACCTAGATAACGGATAGAGTCAGTCGCTCAACAGAGGGGTGTAATGGGACGGAGGCTGTCAATAGTGGCCTGGTCTAAGGTTATTGGGAGGGCAGAGGATTTGGCAAAGTTGATTGTAACAGCTTTGGTAGAGATGTCAGTGGGTCTGTCAGAAAGAAAATCAGGTCAGCTGCAAAGGCGGTGACCTTATGTACACCCGAAAACTTCTGAAAACCTCAGATCTCTGGACCAGCTCTGACTGAACAAAGAAAGGGCTCTAAAGTTAGGATGAAAATTAATGGTGATAGGGAGCATCCCTGACGAGTTCCATTTGAAATCATGAAGAAGTCCGTGCATGTTCATTCACTTTGACCGTCGCTGAGGGACAGGAGTAAAGGGATGCTATTCATTGCAACATAGATGGCCCCAGACCAAGATGTCTCATAATGGCCTGGATAAACTGTGAGTTGACCCTGTCAAAAGCCTTCTCTGCATCCGTGGATAGCAAGAGAAGGGGATGACGGGCAGTTTTGGCCGCATGTATTAAATTGACGACTCGGATTGTGTTATCCCGTGATTCCCGAAAAGCGATAAAACCCACCTGATCACAATGAATGAGGCATGTAATGTAGGGTAACACCCTGTTCCCCAGAATTTTGGTAAACCATTTTAAATCTGCGCTTAGGAGGGCAATTGGGCGGTAGTTACCGCATTGCGTGGGGTCTTTCCCCTCCTTTGGGACCAAAGAGATATAAGCCCTTAGGGCATCTACAGGCATCGAATCCCAGTGAGAGAATTAAGGCAGAGACCAGATGGGGATATAGAATCTCAAAGAAGGCCCTGTAGTATGCTGGGGTGAGCCATCGGGTCAAGGGGGGGCTTTTTTAGGTTTTGAGCCAGCCAAGACCAACCCTAGTTCCTCTTCCATGATGGGTCCCTCCAAATCTTCCCTAACATCGACAGATGCATCTAAATAAGATTTTTATCTTCGCCTATAAATTTTTTTTGGGGGGGGGGGGGGGGTCAGTCAAGGAGGGGATACTAAGATTATAAAGGCCCTGGTAGAAGGTGTGAAACTCGACCGCCATTGCAGAGGAGGTGGCCAGTTTTCTCCCATCCGGTGTGTGGATTATGGGAATAAAAGTTCTGGAGCGGGGTCCCCTCAAAGCTCGGGCCAGCATAGCGCCTGGTTTGTTCGAGAACTCGTACATCGTCCGACGGGCCCATGCTAGCCTCTGCTTGTTTTTTGAAAGAGAAGAGACGGAAGCTCCTCACAAACCTTGAGGAATTCCTGATAAGTAGCATGAGCCAAGCTCGCCTTGTGGGAGCCTTCCAAGGTGCACAGCTTTGATAACAGCTCGTTGGTGTGGCAGGAGCTAATCTGCATTAATACCCTCCTAACTCCTGGCTTATGAGCCTCCCAGAGTATCATGGGGTTTGTCACTGAGTCTCGGTTAGTGGAAAAGTATTCCATCAGGGCCGTTCGCAATTTTGCAATCGAATCTGGTGTTTAGAGTAAAGATTAGTTGAGCCTCCAGGACGATGGGTTCCTAGAGACTGTGCCAATTTGGAGTGTCAAATGAATCGGTGCATGGTCAGACAGTGAGATAACGTCAATATTTGTAGATGCAATCTTATGGAGCTCCCTGTGTGGTAGTAGGACATAGTCAAGGCAAGAATAAGTATGATGGACCTGCGAGAAGTAAGAATAGTCTCGTTCCTGTGGGTGTAACAACCTCCAGGGGTAATTTAAGAGTAAGAGCTGTAAGTCTGCCTTTGTGCATTTTAAGCATGAATAAGAGAGACGTGAGACACCACGCGAAAGGTCCAGTTGCAAAGTTTAGGTCACCTCCAAAGATCAGGAGCCCCTCCGAATACTCTAAGAGCGTAGGGTGGAGGTCTCACAAGAACTGGTTATGATCTACGTTGGGGAAATATAAGTTGGCAAAGGTGACCTGCACATCCATAAACTTCCCCTTAGGAGTAGAAAGTGGCCAATGGGCAGCAATTTAAGATTCACCCTGTATGCCTAAAGATGGCATACATGTATAGATTTCTGCAGTCTGAATGAAATAAATCTAACACATTCCCCCATACCTGCTATTAGGCTTTTTTCACAGCTATGCGGTTTTTAATGCTTTTTGCAGAAATGCACTATAGTCCATTTAACATGGTTTCCTATAGGACACATTCATATCTAAGTTTTTTCAGCCGCTGCGTTTTTTGAAAGGGTCAGGTACTTTTTTAAAAGAAAAACGGTGCATTTTTGGTTCCATATACTTCAATGGAGAAGCTGAAGATAAGCATATAGTGCCTTTTTGCCGCGATTTTGCAGCAATTTGCGTTTTTTTTTTCATCCACCCAAAAGCAAATTGGCTGAAAAAAAGCATAAAAAATGCAAAAAGGTGTGAACCGAGCCTTAGCATGGATGAATGAATCTCCTAGGTTGGACTATTGTTTTCTGACAATTGTAGTTACTCCCCTGGTCACCAGGACAATTACAAAGGGTGAATCTTCCAAAGGGAGACACAGACAGCAATAAAAATCAGACAGGGTATCTAACCCTTCCACATTCTATCCAAAAGTTCAAGTCTGGAAGATTATGTTAAATAGATAGTTTAGATATGCATTGTATTGTGGCATTGATGCGAATATTTCATCACTTTGGATGGAACAAATTTTGGGCCTGTATAGGACCCAAAGTGTTACCCCATTGAGCTGTGGTTGATAAGCCTGGCTACTTCTCTGGCATGTCTGGTGTTTGCTACATGAAAGCCTATGAGCTACTCAAACAATTGCAGTAAAATATATTCACTAAATATACTCTACTCTGTATTCTCTACTGAATCAATAGCTCTAGAAAATGTAAGTACCTTACAGCAGTCAGGCCCTGGTAATTGGCAGCTGCAAGGCTTTACCCTATTGCTTTGGTTGCATGGGTATCTGATGTAGCTGTACGCAGAGGTGGAGTTCACCAGCAATTTCCTTACCCATAGTGGTATTTGTTAAAATTTCAGTGGATAAATGGTTATCTGCTCTAACATATCCTGTTTGATTTTCTATACAGCATTTTAGGTGGCCGCATTATGGAAGAATAGTATCAGATGAGGTCCTAACTGTTAAAGTTTACAACTGCAGCAAAGTCTTCACGAACAGGTACGTTGACACTACTTTTTTCCTGATGTCACGAGATGGACGCCATTAAAATAAAATATTTGTAGATGTACTGAATGTGTTGAGATGGATGCTATAAAAAATGTCCATCTCATGGACGTTTTGTGGGAAGGATGACATAAAATGGGACAGACAGCATTATAAAAAACATACTGTATTCAGTACATGTATATTTCACCCATTGTTTATACTGTAAAATGCTGCAGCTATGTTGCCAGTGCTGCTTACAGTATTTCTCCCATCTGGACTACAGAACACTTCCACCATCTTTATCTCCATAAAGAAAGGAGGAGGTGGTCTGTAGTGCCAAAAGGAGACTGGGGCCTGGGCCGAAGATACCATAAGAGGGTACCACCAATCCTCCTGTTCAGGGCTCAGGCAAGCAGGGGGGCCCAGGCAACAGACTGAATCATATTTGGGCAATGAGGGCGATCTGTGTGGCAGGGGGGTAATTACTGGAACCAATCCCCTGTATGGCTCTCTCTGCACCATCTAAAAGCTGGCTTCCTCTTCTCTCCCTCCCATTGGCTTTCAGCTGCTGCAGAGATCCATACAAAGGATCAGTTCCAGTAACCCCCCCCCCCAATCACCCTCCCTGTGCGCCATACGTTCTCCCCCTGCTTCCCATGCCCCCCTGTGTGCCCCCCCATACCCCTGCAGTGCTGTTGTTTTCCCTCCTCTTCTTCCCACCGACAGCTGCAAGCACACTATAGGATCCTTCAAGATTGAGAGTGGGGAAAGGGTTAGGCAAATATGTAATATTTACCAGCCCCTTCCCTTCCTGAATGAACACAATGTGTGATTGGTACTGATCACTCACTGTGTTAATTCATAATTGAAGAATTGGCTGATCATTCTGCTTGGAGTATCTCTGCAACGGAGGTACTGTGTTGTAGTTAAAGGGTCAATCCACTGTCAGTGTTTGGCATGGCAGACACTGGAAGGTTAAACCCCTTGATTGTTTCTTCTATCTCTTGAGGGCTCTATTGCTGAAATTGCGGTGCTGATTTCCCCTGTCTGCACACCTGATGTGCCCATTATGTGGGGTTCCCACTCTCTCTGCTAGATATATTTTATGTTATGATGAATGTATTAGGCCTAGCTGGAGTACACAAAAGTAGGTGAGAAAACCCAAAACTTCTAGGTGGAAGATAGCAGGAATTGTAGCAGGAAGAGGTCCCTGTTGAAGAATCCATAGTATACAAAGGCCAAGGAAAGACCCACCAGGCTCTGCCTATAACTAAAATATGACTTTTGTATGTACTATCACTATTGTAATAGAAGATACTGCATACTGTACCTGTTTTTATTACCAGAATGCTGGGAAAATTGATTATCAGCCTTCAGCATCTTCCAAAGAGTGGCCGGTTGATTCTTACAGAGGCTCTGGTGGATAAAAACTACAGCGTCACCAGGGTAAGAGCTTTTTTGGATTGTCCCTAACATTAAAGGGAGTGTATAGTGGCTTTGAATATATTATCTTTATTTATTATGATTCATATTGCCTATGAATATTTTGTATTCTCATTTTCCTCCAAAATGTGGATATCTCAAGCTGAAATGTACAGACACAAGTGAATGAGTCAGAGCAGTAAGACCTACCTTACACTCTAACCTGCCAGACAGGGATGTGTGATGTTTCAATGAGAGAGAGAGGGCCTGAGGGCAAGCATCCCCTTTTGTGTTATCTCTAGAAAACCCATACAATAAGCAGCCCTCCAAATTTCCACTTGCCTGCTTGCATTAACCACTTTACCACCGGAGGATTTTGCTGTCTTACGTCCAGGCCACTTTTTGCGATTCGGCACTGTGCGACTTTTACTGACAATTGCGCGGTCGTGCGATGCCATACCTAAACGAAATTTACATCCTTTTTTTCCCACAAACAGAGCTTTCTTTTGGTGGTATTTGATCACATGTGTGATTTTTACTTTTTTGTGCTATAAACAAAAAGAGAGCGTAAATTTTGAAAAAAATAACAATATTTTTCAAATTTTTTTATATGAAATTCCCCCCCAAAAAAATTTAAAAATCTAAATTTTTTTACATTTTTGGCCAATTTGTTTTCTGCTACCTATGTTTGGTAAAAAAAAAAAATCACAATAAGCGTATTTTGATTGGTTTGCGCAAAAGTTATTGCGTTTACTAACTAAGGGAAAGATTTCTGTAATTTTTTTTTTTTTAACGAGTAATGGCGGCTATCTGCGATTTTTTTTTTTGCGGGACTGCGACATTGCGGCGGACAGATCGGACCCTTGACTGACATTTTTGACACTTTTGGGGGTACCAGTGACATTACTACAGTAATCAGTGCTATACAGTACATATGCACTGTTACTGTAAAAATGACACTGGCAGGGAAGGGGTTAATTTTATTGGAGAGGGAGGGGTTAATGTATGCCTGGTGCTTACTGACATGTGTGGGGGGGAGGTGACTGAGTGACACAGGGACAGATCGCAGGTTCAGCTATGCTGAACCCTGCAATCTGACCCTGTCTGTCACTTAGGAGATCCGCCCGCTTTGTTTACACAAGTGAGCAGATCTCCAGACTCGATTCCCCGACGATCGGGGAAGAGCGGCGGTGATCACCGCCGCTCCTCCCCTGGCCCGACTCCCGCTGTGACTGAATACAGCGGGAGCGAGCCTCCGGCGGCGTGCGTGCGCTGCCCACAAGGGGAGGAGTCCAGCAATGTAGGTCTACGTCGATGGATGGGAACGAGCCACTTTGCCGCAGTACGGTCAACGTGACCGGTCGGCAAGTGGTTAAGCGAGTAGAAATAAGCTGAAGGGGAGTGTGGAGCCGCATCGGAGCCAATTCTCCTCCCAGCCTCTGCCCCTTCTCATTCTCTTAGCAGGGCCTGGCATACAGCGAAGTTGGCAAAGAACTAGATAAGGTGGCGGGGCGGGGAGGAGGCTTGGCCGGGAGCTGCCAAAGTTTACCTTTACTATTACAATGTATTGAAAAGGAATCCCCACATCCCCCCCCCCCCAAGGGAGAGTGTAGGAAAAAGAAGGGGGATTTTTAAGTGCCAAGAACAATATCAACCACTACAATATAGATTTAAAAAAGATTTCTCTAGATTTTATTTTTACAAAACAGTTTTTAAAAAACATAAATGATATCATAAATACAAATTACAGCAACATTGACAATATATGACCTTTCTGTGCAATCAATGCGTGAAGGAGAGTTTATGGATCATGGATCAACGCGTTTTGCCCAACATAAAGGGGAGGGCTTCTTCAGGATGCAGTTTGCAATATTAGCAGGTCTAATAACTTATAGGAGGATCACAAAACATATATCAGCCATTAAATACTTCTGGTATAGGGATATCCAATAAAGAAGTGCATATCCAAGGTCATATTAGTAGTAAAAGTGAGAGAAAGAGGTCATCCACATATATGCATCATCACTGATTTAGAAATCCTAGAACTCAATTAAGTGAGGAAATTGTGTGAAGAGCTTGGAAAAAGTCATCCAAATAGGTCAAAACAGCGTAACCATAGAGTCCAAATCCACACGATAGGGCCAGAAGGGAGACCGTAAAAAGTGGTAACCCCTGTTTCATTAAAAACCTCAGAGATGCTCCAGACACTGCCTCAATGGCAAATCTTATATGCGGCGTGATGTGACCACCTAGCAACCAATCAGGAGCTTGTTAATAGGAAAAGTTAACTTTACAGCTCCCACTCCCCTGTCCAGTGCTGTGCTCCACTGTAAGTCTCTCTGCATCAGTGAAAGTGTCATTCATTGGTTTAATTTTTTTTGCTATATTTAATAAACTCATTAAAATATTTATGTAACAAGGCAGCTATGATGTGTACAGTGCCTATAGTAGCCAATCATATTTTATCCTTATTTTATTTTTCACAGACAGATCAATTAAATAAGTTTTATGTTAATATTGTTAAAGTTGGTAATATTTATTTTTGTAACTTCATTCGGCATAAAACATTTAACAGTTTCATTTCATGAGATAATTTACAAGGATGTGCTTAGGGGTGGGATTAGGGGTGTGGCAGGGTAGGAGTTGGGTGGAGCAACTGGTGGCGAGTAACTCTTAAGGCCTGGCTAGTAGGTCAGGGCTTAACCACTTTACCACTAGAGGATTTTGCTGTCTTACGTCTGAGCCACTTTTTGCGATTCGGCACTGTGCGATTTTAATGGACAATTGTGCGGACGTGCCATGCCGTACCCAAACAAAATTTACGTCCTTTTTTTCCCACAAATAGAGCTTTCTTTTGGTGGTATTTGATCACCTGTGCGATTTTTACTTTTTGCGCTATAAACAAAAAAAGAGCGTTTATTTTGAAAAAATAACAATATTTTTAACATTTTTTTATATGAAATTTTCCCCCCAAAAAATTTAAAAATCAATTTTTTTTTACATTTTTGGCCAATTTGTTTTATGCTACCTATGTTTGGTAAAAAAAAATCACAATAAGCGTATTTTGATTGGTTTGCGCAAAAGTTATTGCGTTTACTAACAAAGGGAAAGATTTCTGTCATTTTTGGTGTTTTTTTTTAACGCGTAATGGCGGCGATCTGCGACTGCGACATTGTGGCGGACAGATCGGTCCCTTGACTGACATTTTTGACACTTTTGGGGGTACCAGTGACATTACTGCAGTAATCAGTGCTATATACTGTATATGCACTGTTACTGTAAAAATGACACTGGCAGGGAAGGGGTTAATTTTATTGGAGAGGGAGGGGTTAATGTATGCCTGGTGCTTACTAACGTGTGTGGGGGAAGGTGACTGAGTGACACAAGGACTGATCGAGGGTTCAACTATGCTGAACCCTGCAATCTGACCCTGCCTGTCACTTAGGAGATCCGCCCGCTTGTGTTTACACAAGCAGGCGGATCTCCACACTCGATTCCCCGACGATCGGGGAAGAGCAGCGGCGATCGCCGCCGCTCCTCCCCTGGCCCGACTCCCGCTGTGACTGAATACAGCGGGAGCGAGCCTCCGGCGGCCCGCGCCGCCGAGAAAGGGGAGTGTCTGGCGACGTAGGTCTACGTCGCCAGACGATAACGAACCACTTTGCCGCAGTAGGCTCAACGTGAGCAGACGACAAGTGGTTAAAATTGTTAGCCCTGCCATAAGTATTATGAGTGCATCCTGCATTAAAGCCCAAAGCGTTGGGTTCCGCCCTAGTGACCCCCCCTCCCTGAGGCCCCTGATGAAAATATTTTATGCTTTCAAAAAACTTTTTCTAAAGTCCATCTAGTTGGTCACGTGGCTGACTTTTCCAGGTTGAGTGACACTGGGCGTCATTTAACCCAGAAGACTGAGGACATTTTTTATTTTTTTTTTTTTTTTTCCATAAACAAGTTTTTATTTTATTGATTGAAAGCAAGATATAACATGAAATGAATACAGTCAAGTACATTGAAAGTCAATGAACCCACATAATAACAGGACATAACAAGTGTGGAAGCTTATGAAATTGCATATTTACAGACATATGAAGGCATCTCGCTAAGCGTATGATTAGAGCATTCTGCTAGATAAGAGAGTTGCAATGAGCAAGAAAAGACTGAGGACATTTTGTAGCTAAAAAGAGGTACTGTTTGGGATAGCTCTGGATTGAGGTTAAAGGATAAATTCACCTTTTGGAACACGTTACATATTCCACCCGTATTTGTGGTGGAATATGTAACATGTTCCAGCAGCTGCAGCCTCTCCTTCTCTCCCTTCCCCCTCTGTGACAGCGAGCGGGGGATCCTCTCCCTGCGCCCGCTGTCACTATTTGAAAATGATTCAGCTGTGTGGGGTTCCGCACACGTGGCCACGTCATTTATTTACTGTTTCCTGTGAATGCACGAAACGTCGGCCTTTGCAGGTGATGGCTTGTAGTTCTAAATGGCTTGCGGGATCGCTGATGAGCAGCCTCAAAGGAAATTCACAAACCCTACAGCTTGTAAACAGTCAGCCTGTATGCAGGTATGGGCTGAAAGCTGCAGGGCTTGTCTGCAGGAGTCTGGCATTGCACTCCTAATCCACTGATTACGGGTGCAAAGCCTCCCAGGCTCCTTAGGGAAAAAATAGTAAATGCATGTTTTTTATTTATGTAAAAATAAGTGCATTTATTATTTTTCCCAAAATGAGGTAAATTTATCCTTTAAGTATTACAGTCAGAGCTGTGTTTTTTTTTTTTTTTTTGCTTGGGGAACCATTAGAAAAGTTATCCCAGAGCTGGGCTTATAATGTTTATTTGTAAAGCAAAGATTTTATATACAGTACATAGTAAAACATGATATAAAACATCAGTTAAATAAGCATGCAAAAATGTAAATAACATTAACATAAAACCAACATGAACTTTAATGGTATCCCAGTCTTAGTCTGTAGGGTTCAATATTGAGTTGGCCAATCCTTTGCAGCTATAACAGCTTCAACTCTTCTGGGAAGGCTGTCCACAAGGTTTAGGAGTGTGTCTATGGGAATGTTTGACTATGCTTCCAGAAGTGCATTTGTGAGGTCAGGCACTGATGTTGGATGGGAAGGCCTGGCTTGCACTCTCTGCTCTAATTCATCCCTATCGGGTTGAGGTGCAAGCCAGTCCAGTTCCTCCACCCCAAACTTGCTCATCCAAGTCTTTATGGACCTTGTTTCCATAAAACATAGTTTACTGAAGCTAATAAAGTGAAAGCAGCAGACATTTATTATCATCCACCTACAACCTTGTGTAACAGACAAGCTCCTAGTGACTGTCTCTTTCTGCGATGACTGATAACAAAGTCCCATGACAGAGCAGTAGATGTGTCTTCTCTCCCACATAGCGGCACACCTGTTCTCACCTCCTACTGCCTCACAGCATAGGAATTCACCTGACTTGCTGGTTCTGCTTGTTAACACTTTGCCGCTAGAGTGCTTATTGCAGCAATCCATTGTTATCGCTTTTCTGATCAAATTTCATGTTTTTTTAACAAACCCCAGACATAAAACAATACAACGGTAAAGTGTTGTGAATAGAAATTTCATAGGGATAGATGCCTGATGGGCAAAAGTGTCCAGAAATGTCAGGAACTCTTTCTGCTTTTTTTGTAGCGGTATTATGGACAGAATTTGCTACCAATTTCAAGCACAGATTTTAAAAGATAACTCCACTTTCGTGGGGGATAAAAAATAGCAACTAAAGAAAAAACAATACGGTGTATACAATTGCAACACAAATCATATTGTAATTGAATGTTAATAAAAATTACCTTTCCTTTTCAATCTGCAGCCACTGTAATTTTCTGAAAATACAATGCAATATGGCTACCTAGAGTTGTTCAGCTGTACAGAATGTGTACTGACCACACCCCAGAAACATAATTTCCTGCTTGTGTGATTGGCTCACCAATTTTCCCAGAAGTGTGCCTAAGATACAAGTCAGATTTTTGGCATCCCCTGCAATAAAAATGTAATTTTTGGTAAGATACTCATAATAGGAACACGTCTAAAGGGATGCAGGCCAAGCAGGTTTCCTCATTAGTGCCCTGCAGGTGCCACAGCTGATAGATAAATATGAAACCACTCCCATTAGACCCACTCAGCACAGAGGAACAAACAATGATTTCTTCAGAATAACAAAAGGTAAGAATCTGCAACAAAGCTTGTTAAAATTCTTGCAATGTACATAGATCACCCAGAGGGGAATGTTTTTTTTCACGCTTTAAGTACAGCTAATAGTAACCAGTCACAATTACCTAGACATGTATTATAAATTGAATATGGTGCAAATGGCTTTTCTAAGTTTCAATGTGTGGCAAGAACCCATCCCTATAGGCAGCTCAGTCAACTTGAAAGCGGAGTTCCAGCCGTTTTGTGTTTATTAAAAGTCAGCAGCTACAAAAAGTGTAGCTGCTGACTTTAAATAAACACACTCACCTGTCCCACGGTCCAGCGATGTGGCCGGCGCGAGCCTCCGCTCTCTCTCTCTTCCTCCCCGTGGCGCCGGCATCGCTTTACATGCGCGAGTCGCGCCGCGCTTCTTTAGTGGCCGGGCAATCTTCTGGGGCCTGTGACGTGTCCCAGAAGACTGCGGGGAGGGAAGGGGAGAGAAGAACTTCCGTCCAAGCCGCCTAGGCGGCCCGAGCAGAGGTGGGAGCGGTTACATGTCAAAACTAGGTACAGGCATACCCCACTTTTAAGTACACAATGGGACCAGAGCATGTATGTAAAACGAAAATGTACTTAAAGTGAAGCAATACCTTTTTTCATTTCTCAATGCATGTAAATACACTAGCTCCATAGGAAATCTTGGTCAGCTTGACCTGGCATTGCTCCCAAACAATGTGACAAGGACACCAAGCTTGGGGAGCATGTTAAGGGGATCCAGGACTATGACATAGTAGATTACCTAGGCAAGCTTGCCAGCCACAAACAGGATATGTTGTAGTCCTGGGTCCCCTCTCGGTGCTCCCTAAGTTTGGTATCCCTGTCACTTATGGTTTGGGAGCAGTGCCATGTCAAGCTGACCAAGATTTCCTATAGACGCCAATGTTAAAAACCGGGAGTAGTGTCATGCCAAGCTGAACAAGCTGTGTCCTTACTCACGAGTGTACTTAAAGTGAGTGTACTTAAAGTGGAGTTCCACCCTATTTTTATACTTACCTCCATCTTCTCGCTCCGGGGCACCTGAAAAAGAAATGGATAATCGCATATTTTTTTTTTTTTTTACTTACCTCGTAGCGAAGAAAAAATACTTACCTTACTTCCTTCTTCCTCCTTCCTCGGCCGCGGCCCGTCGTCACTTCCTGGCTCTGCAATGATTCCTGGGAGCTGGACGTCATAGCTCCCAGGAATCATTGCGCCTGCACCGGCCCCGACGTCAGTTCCGGGTCGCGCGCGTCATCCCCTTCTAAACAGCTTCTGGGCATGCCCAGAAGCTGTAGAGGGATGACGCGCGCGACCCGGAAGTGACGTCGGGGCCGGCGCAGAGCATCGTGGGACCAAAGAAGGCGGAAGAAGACGCCGAAGAGGATCTCGCTGGCTTCAAGCTGCCCACATCTGAAATAGCAGCGCTGGACAAGACGTTTGCAAGGTAAGTATTTGTCCTAACAGGTAAGTGCAACCCGGGACAGATCAGAGGCTAGCCATTGTGGAATGCACTAGCCCTGACTGTCCCGGGGGTATTAAAAAGAAAAAAAAAAAATCCAGGGTGGAACTCCGCTTGAAAGCGGGGTATGCCTGTACTCACTTCCACCCCAAAAAAATTACATGCCAGATGTGGCATGTGAGGGGGTCAGGAGCACTTAAAGTGGAAGTTCCACTTTTGGGTGTGTGGCATCAGCTGAAAAGTCTTCTAACATGGCGGAAGGTTAGTACAACAAAATGGTTGATTCAGACTAATTTGTTTGTAGAACTACAAAAGAAAGAATAAAAACTGAGACTTTCAACCCCCTCACTCTCTCCTGATAATAAAGTGCGCTATCCTAGAAAATGCATATATGATATAGCATACCTTCAATAATAAAACTGCGATGTATAAAAATAATACATTAAAAGGCAATAAGCGCCAGTTCACATTGCAGCGACGCTACTTCGTACCGCGACCTCCGAGGTCGCGGTGCGAGCAGCGTGCTGCGACCTCGGAGCGGCCGCCACGGACTTCATAACATTGAAGTCTATGGCGGTCGCCTCCGGGTCGCCCCAAAGAAGCTCCGGACCCTTTTTCTAGGTCGGAGTGACTTGTGTCGCTCCTATTAGAACGGGTCCGCAGCTTCCCTATGGGAGGCGACCTGTGAGGCGACCAGGTCGCCTCACAGGTCGCCCTAGTGTGAACCGGCACTAAGAATGGGTAATGAATCCATGAAAAGAAGTATAAATACACATACATGAAACTGATACGTGATTAAATAGTCCTATACAATGTGTCAAAGTGTAAAAGAAATTGCTGTTAAGAAACAGTTCAGGAAGAAAAAAAGTCCAATCCCTTCTTTGAAAAAGAAAAAAGCTTCGCTGCCCCTTGACACAGTGAATTGATGAGAGTAAACTGAGAGTAAACCCTTTGATCGCCCCTGGTGTTAACCCCTTCCCTGCCAGTGTCATTAGTACAGTAACAGTGCATATTTATAGCACTTATAACTGTAGTAATGTCACTGGTCCCCCCCAAAAGTGTCAAAAATGTCAATTAAGTGTCCAGTCTGTCCGCAGTCCCGCTAAAAATCACAGATCGCCACCATTGATAGTAAAATAAATAAATAAAAATGACATAAATCTTTCCCCTAGTTTGTAGGCGCGATAACTTTTGTGCAAACCAATCAAAATACGCTTATTGTGGGGTGGGTGAGGTGAGATGGCGCTGCCTAATTGTGTACGAATGGTGTGAGAGAGTATAACTTGATTGACAAAAATATAGAGTGCTAGAGTGCTAGTTTGTATGATAATGTGCAATCCACGATATAGGGCATAAAAGTGTGAAAAATATATAAAGAGGGTGCAAAGCAATATTCCAAAGCACTCTCCCTAGTGTTTTGAAATATTGCTTTGCACCCTCTTTATATATTTTTCACACTTTTATGCCCTATATCGTGGATTGCACGTTATCATACAAACTAGCACTCTAGCACTTTATATTTTTGTCAATCAAGTTATACTCTCTCACGCCATTCGTACACAATTAGGCAGCGCCATCTCACCTCACCCACCCCACATTTACTGATATAGTCTTTGGATTATATTTTGAGGTTGGCTGCAGCCTATTTCTCTTTGTCCATAAGCGCGGAATTTTTTCCACTCTCAAAATACGCTTATTGCAATTTTTTTATTACCAAAAATATGTAGCAGAATACAAATTGGCCTAAAATGATGAAAACATTTTGATTTTTAAATTTATTTTTTGGGGAATGTTATATAGTAGAAAGTGAAAAATATTGTTTTTTTTTTTTTTTCCAGAATTGTCGCTCTTTTTTTGTTTATAGCGCAAAAAATAAAAATCGCAGAGGTGAGCAAATACCACCAAAAAAAGCTCTATTTGTGGGGGGAAAAGGACATCAATTTTATTTCAGTACAGTGTCGCATAAACGCGCAATTTTCCGTTAAAATAATGCAGTGCCAAATCAGAAAAAATGGCCTGGTCATTAAGGGAGCTAATTCTTCCGGTCCAGAACTGGTTAAAGGGAAATTTTGTATCTATATTTTGTTGTATCTGCACTTGTGACACAACTGTTGATATATAAGCAATGTACTATTTCAGTAACTTAGGAAGCGAATGTGAGCTGGGCTAAGTTCACTTCGCTAGCAAATAAAAAAAAAAGGTTTGTTTTCCTGAAGCCTGCGCCCAAATTCCATCTTTGGTTTCTAAGAAGCTGTTTGCTGCTACAGGTGGAGTTCTGCTTTAAGTGTGTATAAACTCTATAACAATAACGTCTCTTCTTTGCTTCCTTTTGATCTATTAAAGTGATATTAAAGAAATTGTAAATGTAAAGTCTTGTTTTTTTTCTATTAAAATATTAAAATGTCAAACATGTTATACTTACCTGCTCTGTGCAGTTGGTTTTGCACAGACCAGCCCAGATCCTCCTCTTCTCGATTCCTTGGCTGGAGCTCCTGGCCCCTCCCTCCTGTTGAGTGCCCCCACAGCAAGCAGCTTGCTATGGGGGCACCTAAGCTGAGCTGCAGCTCCGTGGATCCATTCAGACACAGAGCTGTCCTTCAGCCCCACCACTCTCTCTCCTAATTGGCTAACTGAGTTTTATTGACAGTAGCAGGAGCCAATAGTGCCGCTACTGTGTCTAAGCCTTCCCAGAACAGTTGAAGCTGGTATAGCTGCAAAGGGTGGGCCAACTCAATAATGAACCCTACGGACTAAGACTGGGATGCCATTAAAGTAAATGTGCACGCAAAGGCAGGCGTCCCAATACTTTTGACAATATAGTGTATGTGGAGGACAAGTAGAGGAATGGAGGAATGTAGAGGAATGGAGGAATGTAGAGGAATGGAGTGAGCTCCTAACTTCCTGTGCCCTCCGCCCCAGTAGTCCGTTATCAGTTGTAATGTTTCCAAGCTTTATCTGAGAACTACAGAACACCAGTCCTCTATATTAGGGAGTGGAGGCAAGGGGGAGGTGTTTAAAGCCCTTTCCTTGGATGACAACACTAAGGCCCCTTTCACACTTATGCTACCTATAAGTCGTGCGATTATTCAGCAATTTTGTCGCTGTAATTTTACAGCGATTTTGACTGAACTTGAAGCAACACCTATGTCTTTGGACCTCCAAAACCATTAAAATCGTTCAAAGAAGTGCAGGGACTACTTTGATGTCGTTGCGACTTGAAGTCGTACAGATATGAACGGTACTCATTGAAAATCATGGAGTACAATGCGACTTGCGACTTTGCAGTCCCAAATCGCAGGAGAAATCACACAAGTGGGAAAGGGGCATAATTCTCCAAAGATACAGTATAATAAGTGAGTGTTGTCACCCTAGCATAGGAAAACAAGTTCAACTGTCACATCTAAGGATTGGTAAGCTGCAATATGTAACATTTTTTGGGGGTTAGATACGCTTTGAAGAGTGTTATGTAGCAGATACTGAGCTGCTACTTTAAGTTTCAGGCACATGGTCTGCACATGGTATATTTCTGTAGGAGTATGCTGGAGTTTGCTCTCCGTGTGTTGTATGTTTGCCTTCTGCAGATTCAATAGTTTATTTACACAGGCCCATTGTCTCTTAGGTATTTTTCTTTCAATGTGTACTGTAAAGGGCCTTTCTAATGAAGAGTTCTTGGGTTAGTCAAGGTTTAGTTGTTCTTTGCTTGCAGAATTCAGCCACTTCTGATATCATTTGCTACACTGCCTGTTAAGAATGTTTATGACTGCTCATATCATAGCATTTGTGATGGGAAGCACTTTGACGTGTCATCTGAAGATTATTTTTTGAAGACTTCACATTAGAATAAATATGGGATAGTATGCAGGATCTTAACCTTTAGAGCCGGTTCACACTGAGGCGATCTGACTTTGGGGGGGCGACCTGTGAAGTCGCGTGAACCCGACTTCGGCGCGACTTGCAGAGACTTCACATAATGGAAGTCTATGCAAGTCGCTCCCAGGTCGCCCCAAAGTAGTACAGGACCATTTTTCTAAGTCGGAGCGACTTGTGTCGCTCCTATTAGAACGGGTCCTGTACTACTCAATAGACCGCAACCTACCGCGACTTGTCAGGTTGACAAGTCGTCTGACAAGTCGCGCTAGTCTGAATGGGCTCTAAAACTCTACATAAACCTATGCTATAATAAAAAACACTGACCCAATATAGCTTGGATTAAAATTGGCCGTGGCCGTTTATTATTGGTTTAAACATAAATAAATAATAAACTCAAATAATTTATTTAAAACCTCCTCAGACAACCTAGCCTTTACAGCTCAGGCTGCATCAATAAATAGACACATTTTCTTCATTTTTAAAAAACAACTCCCATCAACTTAAATATACCACTAGTCCCCCTTTGCATAGTTACAAAGGTGACTTACCACATAACAACAGCCGCGACATAAGGGGAGGGGGGGATGGGGAACACACAGCTTGGATTCTCTGAGGTGAATGAGCCCCTCAGAAACCGTACCCTCCTTATATAGAGGCTCCTAAACCCTTGTAGAACTTTCCCTAAACAATCTCCAGCTGACCAATCACCTGCCAGGATATGTAAATCCCACCTCCTTAAGCTATCTCCGGGAAGGTTCCCGCTCTTTTTACCTGAGGAGAATTCCTAATAGCCTATCACGCCTAAATTCTGACTAACTTTCCAGTTCTTTGCCCTGCCACTTCTCCCATGAGGAAAAGGGGGCATATAAAATTCTTTCATTCTTAAAAGTCCATCTACGGTTCCACCTTTCCAGTTTCCCCCCCTGCTGTATTTTTTCCTAATTTTGAAGTTGGCAGACTAGTCAGGTCATGCACATAGTCCTCTTCTCCCAGTGGTGGACAGTCCTCAATGGTTCAGAAGGTAGGACGGATGGGATGACATCAGTGCCGCCATCTTCATCATTAAACTGTGAATGTAGGATACCATGGTGAAATGAGGTCCACAACACCCTGTACTTGTTGTTTAGCTGGAGACCAGTGCTCTGGCTGGGGTGTTTAACGCCCGAAGCATAAGTCCATAATGTATGAAGCCAGCTATTCGGTGTACTTATGGCAACAATTCTTGTATTGGCTACATATAAAATGTCACAGCATTAAAAATGCAGCGTGTTTCGACTTGCACAGCCTTCCCCATAACACCCCTATGAGGAAGGCTGTGTAAGCCGAAACGCGTTGTTTTTTTGATGCCGTTTAATTTTTTTTTTGTTAACCAATAAAGGAACTTTTACCAAGAGTAAACTGAGTAGCCGGTTTTATACATTATGGACTTCTACTCAATGTATGTTTTCAGCCTTCTGGGTTGACTGATGTTGGACATCATTCATCCCCGAATACCAAGAACATCTACTGGCTGAATTGAGTTTTTTATTTCCAATCTGCCTAGAGTTAAATCCTAAATTGGCAACTTATTAAAGCATAGAAACACATAATTCTTACATTAATAGCCTTTTATGCTGTCTTTTCTCCCTCCCTCTACAGATTAATGTTGAGTTGGATATTCGTTATCAGCCACCAGATGGAGCAGCAGGATCCTGGATGGGAGAGGACTTTTTTAGAGTAGAAGACCAGTAAGTTCAAAGAAACGTATTATGTAATGTTAGCACATTTTTGGTTTTTAATCGTTGTGCAATATTCGTCGCAAAAGGTTTTTTAATATTTTCTAAAACACGAATTGGCATGCTTAATGTTTCAAACTTTTATATATACATTTCATATTTATTGTACAAAATGTAAAAGATGTCTTCTACAAGATATACTGTATCTGCCTCCCCCTGCTGTGTTAACCATTTAAGCCCCGGAAGATTTTACCCCCTTCCTGACCAGGGGGTATTTTGCGATTCGGCACTGCGTGACTTTAACGCACAATTGCGCGGTCGTGCGACGCTGTACCTAAACAAAGTTGACGTCTTTATTTTCCCACAAACAGAGCTTTCTTTTGGTGGTATTTGATCACCTGTGCGATTTTTTGATCATGCGCTATAAACAAAAAAAGAGAGACAATTTTGCAAAAATAACAATATTTTTCACATTTTTTATATGAAATTCCCCAAAAAAATGTAAAAATCAAAATTTTTTAACATTTTCGGCCAATTTGTTTTATGCTACATATGTTTGGTAAATAGAATTGCAAAAAGCGTATTTTGATTGGTTTGCGCAAAAGTTATTGCGTTTACTAACAAAGGGAAAGATTTTTGTCATTTTTGTTGTTTTTTTTAACGCGTAATGGCGGCGATCTGCGATTTTTTTTGCGGGACTGCGACATTGGGGCGGACAGATCGGACCCTTGACTGACATTTTTGACACTTTTGGGGTTACCAGTGACATTTCTACAGTAATCAGTGCTATACATATGCACTGTTACTGTAAAATTACACTGGTAGTGAAGGTTAACTTTTTTTGAGAGGGAGGGGCTATGTGTGTCCCTAGGGGCGTGATTCTAACTGTGATTGGCTGTGGCTTGAGCTGTAGGAACAGTGATCATCGGTCCTACATAGTAGAAACGTATGATCACTGTTTCTACACAGGGGAGAATGACAGGCGGCTTGTTTACATCAGCCGCCTGCCTTTCTCCCTCTCCACCCGACGATCACGAGTGACCGACGGACATCGGGTCCGCCGGTCACACACGCGGGGGAGTCCGTGACCGCGCGGGAGCGGGAGCGCCCCCGCTCCCCAGAGCCTCACAGGCTAGTGACGTACCCATATGTCACTTTGCCTGTGAGGGGCTGACCGCCGCAGTATATGTACTTGCAACAGTCTGCAAGTGGTTAAGATTGTCATAGATGGGTCAAATCCTGGCCGGCCAAGTATGGGCAGGATGATTGTACCCAAGTCGATCCAACTATTGACTTGGGTACAACCTGCATGTCAGTTTTCTAGGATGCGATAACTGACACCATCTCTAGCCGCTAGCAATAATCACTGTGTTCTCCTGACAGGGAGGGCGCCCCACACCCCCTGCGGGAGGGTTGCAGGAAAGCAATTAGCATCATCTATGGCCGTCTTTAGAGAGAGAGTCTGAGAGCAAACAGCCTCTGCTGTTGTCTCTCTTCAGGACACATTTATAATTCTTTGTAACAGCAGTATCATGGGTACACCCAATAGTAAATACTGTACCTGTTTGTAATATGTTTTCATAAGCAGAAAAAATAACTTACAAAATAAAGTTTACCCTGAAAAATTATAATTTTCCTGTTAAAGTGGTTTGAACAAAAATCCCTATGTTTTTATTCAAAGATCAAGAACGTATATTTTTATCTTTGTTTTACAGCTCAGACTACATTATTCGGAATGTGAACTTTCAAGAAGAGGATCTGTAAGTATGGCGACTGTACAGTTTTTAACTTAGAGGACAAATCTTACCCTCTTCAGTGAGTTTATATCATTCTGATTCATTTTGCACACTTCTGACGAATTTGATACTTGGCATTTAGCACTGACAACCCATACTAATATAAGCATTGGAAGTATCTGATCCATCCATCAAGAATTTTTGCTGATCGCTTTGGGAGAATTGTAGATCTGTAGACTCAGTGGAACAATGATAATATAGTAAACTTTAGCTCACTATTGACAGAGCACTATGGCAAGAAGTAAAAAACATGTGATGCCTATATAGTTAAAACTGAAGGTAATAGGCAATGAACCTTGTTTATTATACTTTTTCACTTTTACAGTATATGCTTAAAAAGGAGAATTGTAAGAGATGAACAACAAAGAAGTACTTTATGAGCCTAACAAGATGACAAAAGTTACAAGAACTCCCCTATATTTTAAACTATAAAGTAAAAAAGTGGGAAAGGGGCAAGAAGGATTTTCCTGGTACAGTACCGTCAAAAGCATTACAATGGCATAAGATTAAAATGTCTCCATTAAATATATGAAAAGAGTACAAAATATACACAATAAAATCAATAATTTTTTAAAATTCTTATATATATATATATAACTCCCCTACATTAACTACTAAATAAAATCCAATGCCATCATCACAAATGGCCCTTATCATTCAGCTTTCTTTAACAAATGAGCACAATGAGCACAGTTCTGTGTTCTGCTATTTGAAATAAGCAAATGATGAAAAACATACCTAAGCACAGTTTACCATCAGCAAAAACGACATATCTGTAGCACCCTCCTAGGTAGGTGCTATTGAGACAGTATAGTTTTTTACTCTGTCTGCCTATCAGAGGAGCAGCAGGCAAATCTATATTGCTTTCTTTCTACCAGAGAGCAGGATCTGTGAGTTAGGTCTGCTCATGGTGCTCAGTGTGTGATTCATCTGGTCTAGGGAGTGTTTCACACTTGTCCAATAGGGAGGCATGTTGGACAGTGGAGGACATCTGACCAATGGGTACACAGGCTTTGATACAGCCCCAGTGATTGGCACAGACTGATTGTCTCGGTGCATTCTGGGGTGTGGTAAAAAAGCCAAGAGCACATGTGCTGCGGGGTCTTTGGCTGGTGAGCAGAGTCCCAGAGGGAGGGTGGCGGCTGTCTCCTCCTCTGTAGCAGTGGCACGCGGTCAAAGGCAGTCGGCCTGGGGACCAGGAAGAAAGGAGCTGAGCCCAGAGGTCCATGAGAGCTGACTGGAGGGGTAGAGGCACTGGAGACCCTTGAAAAACAGTATTGTGAGTACAGGGGGTCGTGTCTAGGGGCCTGACTTGAGGGGGGCCACCCCGGTGTGGGATAGTCAGAGGACGGGTGTCAGCAGGTGGAGTGAAAGGGGGTACTAGAAGTATATCCCGAAGATAATTCATCTACATAGAGACTTAAACCCAAAATCATCTGGCAAGGTGAATCAGCAGCCTGGCTGCATCTTCAGACAGGAGTCCACCACCTATTATGAATAGTTCAAGTTGGAGTATCCCACACTTCCATTCTCCCATCCCTAACTTAAATAAAACCACAAAAGCAACTACATCCCCTAGACTGTTCATTGACTGAACCGGAGAGTAAAAGAGTAAAGAGTTAAATTTTGCATGCTGCAGTTGCTATTGGCAACCCAGGGTGATCCCAAGGTGAACAATCCAGCAGTCCTCAAGAGGGCAGTGCTACATGTCAAAATAACTAGTACCAGTTAATCACATTCATCATTCACTCCACATCTGAGTGGCAAAAGAAATGGTTAACAACATACACCATAATTTATATCTCTATGGGCAACTCGATTACCATTAACCAAGCACCATGGCTGTCCTTGTAATTAGTGGCAAATAATTCTGACACACAGTGAAGAAGATTACGTATTTCATTCTTTTGTCTTCAGTGCAGAAGCTGAAGCCGCTCGCAAGAAAGATATTGATGCCGTTAATATCGGAAAGAAGCTGGTGAAAAGATCCGATGATGATGAAGATGATGATGATTCCTACGATGAATCAGAAATGGAGATTTCTGGAATCAGTTTTAGTTCTGTTCTGAGGTAACAGTAGCGTGAATTATTTGGTAATTAAATACATATATTACTGCCAAATGTTTAACCTAAAGCAGATGTCTCCAAACTGCAGCCCAGGGGCAGATGCGGCCCTTTACTTGCCTTTATCTTTAAAAGTATATGCAGTACCTATAATAAAAATGATAACTGTAACTGAGATATTATCATAACTGCTTAAATGGCCACCATACAAGTTTATATTTATTTCTTTTTCTAGTCGTTGCAGTGTTCCTGTGAGAGATTTTGCAGCCAACCCAAAACCAAGAAATTTTCAGGTATAGTACACATCAGATCTCAATGGGGAAAAATCTCTTGCTGGATATCTATACTGATATGGACTGGGTAATGTGTTAGGATGTCACGTGTCGAAAGGATGTCACATCGTTTGATAGAAATTAAAGTTATCAAGGACACCCTGAAAATCAAAGTGAAAAAATGATGCAGCAGGCTAGTCCATTAAGCTGAAATTTCATTGCAGCAACTCAAAATGGTACTCATTAGTTTGTATGGCCCCCATATGCTTGTATGCATGCCTGTTAATGTCGGGGCATGCTCCTAATGAGACCACGGATAGTGTCCTGTTGTATTTTCTCCCAGATCTGAACCAGGGCATCACTGAGCTCCTTAACAGACTGAGGTGCAACCTGGCAGTGTCGGATGGACCGAAACATAATGACCCAGAGGTGTTCTATTGGATTTAGGTCAGGCGAGCGTGGGGGCCATTCAATGGTATCAATTCCTTCACCCTCCAGGAACTGGCTGCATACTCTGAGGCCATTCATTGTCATGCACCAGGAGGAACCCAGGACCCACTGCACCAGCGTAGGGTCTGACAATGGGTCCAAGGATTTCATCCCGATATCTAATGGCAGTCAGGGTGCCATTGTCTAGCCGGTAGAGGTCTGTGCGTCCCTCAATGGATATGCCTCTCCAGACCATCACTGACCCACCACCAAACCGGTCTTGCTGAATGATGTTAAAGGCAGCATAATGTTCTCCACGGCTTCTCCAGACCCTTTTACGTCTGTCTCATGTGCTCAGGGTGAACCTGCTGTCATCTGTGGAAAGCACAAGGTGCCCGTGGCAGACCTGACAATTCTGGTATTCATTGGCAAATGCCAATCGAGCTCCACGGTGCCGAGCAGTGAGCACAGGGCCCACTAGAGGATGTTGGGCCCTCAGTCCACCCTCTTAAAGTCTGTGTCTGCTTGTTTGGTCAGAGATATTCATATCAGTGGCCTGCTGGAGGTCATTTTGTAGGGCTCTGACAGTGCTCATCCTGTTCCTCCTTGCACAAAGGAGCAGATGCCGGTCCTGCTAATGGATTAAGGCTCTTCTACGGCACTGTTCAGCTTTCCTAGAGTAACTGCCTGTCTCCTGGAATCTCCTCTATGCTCTTGAGACTGTGCTGGGAGGCAAACCATCTGGCAATGGCACGTATTGATGTGCCATCCTGGAGGAGTTGGACTGCCTGTGCAACCTCTATAGGGTCCAGGTATCGCCTCATGCTACCAGTAGTGACACTGACTCAAATGCAAAACGAGTGAAAAACAGTCAGAAAAGATGAGTAGGGAAAAAAAATTGTCATTGGCCCCCACCTGTAAAATCATTCCTGTTTTGGAGGTTGACTCATTTTTACCCATCTAGTGCACCTGTTGTTGATTTCATTAACACCAAAGCAGCTGAAACTGATTAACAACCCCCTCTGCTATTGAACTGACCAGATCAATATCCCAGGCATTTAATTCACTTGAAGCTATACTCTGATTAAAAAGTGTTTCTTTAATAGTTTTGAGCAGTGTATATATATAAAATATATATATAAAAAAGATATATATATATATATATATATATATATATATATATATATATATATATATATATATATAAAGAGATATATATATATATATATATATATATATATATATATATATATATATATATATATATATTTATTTTTTTACCATACTGTGCAAGGGGCTGGTATTCCACTACACCAAACAGTATTATCTATGGTTCAATGTTTTTCTTTAGTAAAAAAAAAAACAGAACATTGGACATCAAATTCACTTAGTACCCTGCCATGCAAAATTAAATATAACAATACATTGTTTTACCTGTTAAAGAAACTTTTTTTTAATAATTTAACTTTTTTAAAAATTTAAGAAAACATATAGGACAATATATTTCTTCAAAACGTATTTAAAGTTTCTTCGGGGAGCACGGATAGTTTGTATAAGTGTTGGTTCACACTATGGCGATCCGACTTCGGGGGCGACTAGTGAAGTCGCCGTGCACCGCGACTTCGGCTCGACTTGCACGGACTTCACATAATGGAAGTCAATGCAAGTCGCTTTGACTTCTGTCAAAAGTAGTACAGGAACCTTTTTCTAAGTCGGAGCAACTTGAGTCGCTCCTATTAGAACGGTTCCCGTAGCACAGAATGGACCGCGACTTGTCAGGCGGCCAAGTCGCCGGACAAGTCGCGGTAGTGTGAACTGGGACTAAGACCTGCTGTTTATGCCCCATACACACGTGCAGATTATCTGCAGACTTTTGTCTGCAGACTTACCAAAACCATATAATATGAGGTCAAACCTAAACACTTTCAATTTGTATGCAATCCGGCAGGCCCTTGCACTACATAGAAAAGGTAAGTCTGCAGACAAAAGTCTGCAGATAATCTGCACGTGTGTATGGGGCATTACAGTTAGAAGACCTATGTTTCAAATGTAGCTCTTTGCAAAAGACATACCTGAGGTGGACATTATGGCAACAAGCTCAACAAGATCCTAGGCAATGTCAACTCATTAGGAAGGCTCAGAGTGAAATCCAATATAGAGTGTTGCAGGCTGTCAGATTACAGAGAATGTTTTTAGTGGGGGGAACAAGGAAACATACCAAAAGTCACAAAACCTCAGAATTAAACAGGCTGCTGTAGCAGCACAAGCTTACTATGCACTGACAGGATCCGCTATCTGATAAAATGAGTTCCTTATGCCTAGCCATTGAATACCTTTTGCTCCTTACCTCCCCATATCTCATCCATGGCTGATCCACTTAACTCTCTAGCCCGGTGCTCAGTTCCAAATTGTCAGATGTGCTTCTCTGCACCCCCATTTGCACACCATATCCATAACTTTGGAACTTAATCCTGGGATGAAAAAAAATGCAGATATACTTTATATGTTCTTGCTACCACAAGCAACCTTTCGAGTCTCACACGTACATGTACTTACTTCCTCCAAGATCCTCTATGTGCGGCCCATTGCCAGAAGTCTCCCAACCGGGCTCTGCTTCTTCTGCGCATTTGTAGAAGTACTTGTGACACCAGTATTAGAAAGAAGGTATTTCTTTATCAGTACGGCAGCCACCTAAATTTTGTCCTCCAAACTGATTGAGCACAAATCCTGTCTTTAAAATGAAGCAGTATGGCCATGCCACGCTTAAATAAAAAATTCTGGCACATTAAGGCCTTGTTTGCACAAGCACTCTACACCATACACCCATGTGAGTGCCGTGTTTGCTCGCACAGGGATGCACAGGTGTTCCATGCATCCCTGTGCAGGAAATCCCATTCATGTCAATTGAGATACAGCAGCTGCATGGACATGTGCAATTTGTTTCGGTCCGAATACATATTCAGGCAAATTTTTGGTTATTCAGGGATTCGGATGTATTCGAATCTCTGAGTGAAATAGTAAGGAATAGTAATGAATTTAGTTGTAATTCGATAAAATTTGGTTTGTTTATTTGTTTTCTAATGAATTCCAAAATTTGAGAACTATTTGAATTCGAATCGGTCAAAAAATGATCAACTGATTCCAAATCTGTGTTAAGAATAGCTGGTGGTTAAGCAGCGGGTTGGAAAGCCGGTCACCGTCTCCTTAACAACTGATGAGTCATCAGCTGTCAGCTAGCTTTCCCATTGACAGCTGAAATGTAAACTAAACAATGCCAACAATAGAATATTCAGGAAAAAAAGCTGTGGGGGTCCCCTTTCACCAGAAAAGTGTAAAAAGTGAATAAAGACAGTAAACAAGATTTTGACAATTCCTTTATTTAAAATAAAATGTCCCCTGATGTAGATTCATCTCACGCCGCCCGCCACACCGCCAAACCCAAAAAATAAATAAATCTCAGGCCTTGTTGAACGCTTCCCACAGACTGCCTGCTCCTCCATCTGACATTTCTTATATAGGGTAGGGGGCAGGCCACCTGGTGACCCCGCCCCCTTGTGATGTAA
The DNA here is from genome assembly GCF_965119305.1 of Pelophylax lessonae. Taxonomy (NCBI): domain Eukaryota; kingdom Metazoa; phylum Chordata; class Amphibia; order Anura; family Ranidae; genus Pelophylax; species Pelophylax lessonae. The sequence continues at coordinate 52,096,662 of NC_138778.1, read as the reverse complement.
TTGACCCAGCATGCCTGAGTTGGTGACATTGCAAGGGGGTGGGGTCACCCGCTTACATCATCGGTGACTCTGCCCCTTAGCTACAGTATATAAGAAATGTCAGACAGAGGAGCAGGCAGTCCGCGGTAAGCGTTGGACGAGGCCAGAGGTGCTTTTTTCCTTTTTTTCAGGTTCGGCGGTGTGTCGGGTGGCATGAGATGGATCTGCATCGGGGGACATTGTTTTTTATTTTTTAATAAAGAAATTGTCAAAAACTCGTTTAGGCTACTTTCACACTTGTGCGACTTGTCCTGAAACTTTGGATTACAAAATGGCATGACAAGTCATACCCTATGATTTCCAAAGAATACCGTTCATATCTGTGCGCCTTCAAGTCACAGTAACTTCAAATTAGTCCCTGCACTACTTTGGTCCGACTTTGATGCAACTTGAGGTCCATAGACCTCAAGATTGCACAGGCATTTCTTCAAGTCGCATCGAAGTCGTGTGAAAGTCACGCAACTTTCAGGTCGCACAAATGTGAAAGGGGCCCTGCTGTTTTCATTAACAATTTACACATTTTTGGTGAATGGGTAGGGGTACTATGTACCCAATGCACATTCACATAGAGGGGGGCTGGGACCTTGGGGCCCTCTTGTTAAAGGGGCTTCCAGATTCTGATAAGTCCTCTGCCCGCAGACCCCCACAACCACCGGTCACAGTTGCGGGGATGAGATCCTTGTCCCCATCAACATGGAGACAAGATGTTTTGGGGTAAGAGGGCAGAGCCCCCCCCCCCACCTGAAAGCACCTATTCCCCCATGTTGAGGGCATGTGGCCTAGTATTGTTCAACAGGAGGGAGGGGTGCTTACTCGTCCCCCCCATCCTGACCTGCCGGGCTGCATGTTTGGATAAGGGTCTGGTATGGATTTTGGGGGGGACCCCATGCCGTTTTTTTCAGAATTTTCTTTTGCTGACATTGTTTTCTTTACCTATCAGCTGTCAGCGGGGAAGCCAGCTGACAGCCGATGACCCATTGGTTGTTGAGGATGTAGCTACCGGCTTCCTGGCCTGCTGCTTAACACCCAGCTATTCTTCACACAGAATTCCAATTAGTAGATCATTTTTTGACCGATCCAAATTCGTATAGTTTTAAAAATTTGGAATTCATTAGAAAATTAATAAAGTAAACTAAATTTATTGAAACGAAATGTAACAAACTCTGAAACGACACTAAACGAATTTCCGAAACAAAACAAAATTAGTAACGTAAGGAATATATACGAAACAAAACATATTTTTCTGTTCTGCGCATGTCTAGAACACGACAGGGTCTATTAGTAAAATGGATGCATCAGAAACACCTGTGCATCCCTGTATAGGCAAACATGGCCCTCGCATGGGTGTACGCTGTAGAATGCCCATGCAAAAGAGGCCTTATAAAACACAGCAGCATGCTATAAAAAATTGCATTATGCTCTGTTTGTTTTAAGGCAACCTTTATACCATGGATAAAATAGTTGGGAGGAGTAGGGCTTGGTCACATGACAAGCCTCTCCTCCAATCACAGAGCTCTCTCCACTGCAGTGTCCAGTAAAAAATGCATATTGTTATTTGCTCTATGCTATTAATAGGCCCTTCATTACACTATTCTTGTCATTCAAAACTTACTGGTGATTGGCTTTCAAGTAAGTAGCTTACAACAATTTTATGAATTGCATGCATTGGTACTAACAATGTAACATCACTTTGCAGGTTGCAATTACAGTCATACAAGCTCAGAAACTCATAGGGGTCAATATTAATCCAATGGTACATGTGAAAATTGGGGACGAAAAAAGACACACAATAACCCAAAAATCAACAAACTGCCCCTTTTACAATCAGGTGAGTAAGGGGTAACAATTCCTTTTGAATTACTTTTGTCTTCTTTATTATCTTATCATTAAAGGTATTATATATTATATCTTATTATTTGTAGTGAAGATCTATCAAGGGGTGATTTATTTTGGCAAGATTATTGCGAAACCAATACGGGGAGTAGCCAAGGGCGACATGCTTGAAAGAGGCTGCCTATAGCCACCCACACATCATACCTTCAAGCTATTTTCCAAATATAGCCTTTGATATTTTTACTTCCTGTTGCTCTACAGGTATTCCTGCAGTTTCTGTCACTACAGATTTCCTGATGGCTGATAAAGCCATGTGCAAAGTGGCAGAACTCTGTGTATACAGTTATGTGAAAAAAAGCACTCCTGACCTCTGTTTATATAATGATGGTCCAATTTAGGTACAATTATAAAAATAAAAATCAGAAAACATGGCAGTACTTACCTTCAATGGGAGGTGCTCCCACAGCCTCAATCTTCGGGTACTGCGAGGGATAATACAACTGCTGAATCTGTCATATGCGCTCATCAAGAGAGCCGACTATGTTCGCCCTTTCTGCCCCTCTTCCATTTATAGAAGCTGTAACAACATAGCTTCCGAAAGTAGAAAGCACTCTATGAATGAAGGACGGATGGATTAGTAAGAGGCCTGACTCCTTCAATCACAGAGCAGTTTTCATTGATGCAAGCTATAGTGAGGCTTATATGAATGGAGGTGGGGTGCTGAAAGGATGGGCATAGTTGGCACTCTTTTCGAGTGCATATGACAGGTCCAGCACTAGTATTACCCCCGCAGCATCAGAAGATTACTGCTTTGGGTGCATGGGGTGAGGGGATGCGAACAGAGGACACCAAATTTAAAAAAGGACAGCCCTCACCACCACCAGGGAAACTTCTCATTTCCCACATCCAATCGCTGTCCAAATCTTGTCGCCTCAGCCTCCGCAACATCTCCAAAATACGCCCCTTTCTAACCAAAGACACAACAAAGCTCTTAGTTCACTCCCTGGTCATCTCACGCCTTGACTACTGCAATTCCCTTCTCATTGGCTTACCTCTACACAGGCTATCCCCCCTTCAATCCATCATGAATGCTGCCGCCAGACTCATCCATCTTACCAATCGCTCAGTGTCCGCTGCTCCTCTCTGTCAAGCCCTCCACTGGCTTCCGCTCACCCAACTAATTAAATTCAAAATACTAACAACATCTTACAAAGCCATCCACAGCTTAGCCCCCCCAGCTACATCACTAGCCTAGTCTCAAAATACCAACCTAATCGCTCTCTTCGTTCCTCTCAAAACCTCCTGCTCTCTAGCTCCCTTGTCACCTCCTCCCATGCTCGCCTCCAGGACTTTTCCAGAGCCTCTCCAATCCTATGGAACTCCTTACCCTTATCTGTCCGATTATCTCCTAGTCTATTAGCTTTTAGGCAATCTCTGAAAACCCTCCTTTTCAGAGAAGCCTATCCTACCCACACTTAACAAATGTACCTCCATTTTCTCCATCAGCCCATCCCCCACGGTTATTGCCTTTTGTTTCACTTGACCCTCCCTTCTAGATTGTAAGCTCTAACGAGCAGGGCCCTCTAGTTCCTCCTGTTTTGAGTTGTATTGTAACTGTATTGTCTTCCCTCACATTGTAAAGCGTTGCGCAAACCGTTGGCGCTATATAAATCCTGTATAGTAATAATAATTTAAGTACTGTTCTCAGTGCTGAGGTTTTTTTTATTATTTTACAGGATTTATATAGCGCCAACGCTTTACAACATTAGGGCAAACAATCAATACAGGTGAAATCAGAGGGCCCTGCTCATTAGAGCTTACGATCTAGAAGGGAGGGTCAAGTGATACAAAAGGTACTAACTGTGGGGGATGAGCTAAGGAGGAAAATGAAAATACAGTTGTTAGGTGGAGGCAGGATAGGCTTCTCTGAAGAGAAATGTTTTCAGTGATCACCTAAAGGTGGATAGAGTTGGAGATAGTCAGGCAGGTTGGGGTAGGGAATTTCAAAGGATGGGAGAGGCTTGATAGAAGTCCTGGAGGTGGGTTTGGGAGGAGGTGTCGAGGAAGCTAGAGAGAAGGAGGTCTTGGGAGTAATGAGGAGAACGATTTGGTTGGTATTTTGAGACCAGGTTAGTGATGTAGCTGGGGGCTGAGTTGTGGATGGCTTTCTAAGTTGTTGTTAGTATTTTGAATTTAATTTGTTGGGTGAGTGGCAGTCGATAGAAGGATTGGCAGAGAGAGGTAGAAGATGGTGAGCAGCTGGTAAGGTGGATGAGTCTGGCAGCAGCATTCATGATGAAATGAAGGGGGGATAGCCTATGTAAAGGTAAGCCAATGAGGAGGGAGTTGTAGTAGTTGAGGCGAGAAATAACCAGGGAGTGGATTAGGAGCTTTGTGGTTTCATTGGTTAGAAAGGGACGTATTTTAGAGGGGTTAAAGAGGATGAGGTGGCAAGCTTTGGAAAGTGATTGGGTTTGTAAGTCCAGAGTAATCCTGGACTCTGGATTTACAGAGTCCAGGATTACACTTAGCACCCTGACATGTGGGGATGGGTGGAGGGTTGAAGTCAGGGAAAGAGGAACGTGGGGGAGGAAATAATAAGAGCTTGGTTTTGGACAGGTTGAATTTGAGGAAGTGGTGTGACCAGTGGCGTAGCGTGGGTCATTTGCGCCCCCTAACCCGCGGGATTTTAGCACTCGAGTCTCTTCCACTAGATTAGTTAAAGAAACCCTTACCCCCTAAGGACATGTATTGTTTGTTATGAAAATACTGATGTAATTAAAGTAAAATGCATCTAAATACAAGTTTGAATGACCAGCGTGCCCCCTTTCAATGCAGAGAGACCAGCGTGCCCCCTTTCAATGCAGAATGACCAGCGTGCCCCCTTTCAATGCAGAATGACCAGCGTGCCCCCTTTCAATGCAGAGAGACCAGCGTGCCCCCTTTCAATGCAGAATGACCAGCGTGCCCCCTTTCAATGCAGAGTGAGCAGCGTGCCCCCTTTCAATGCAGACAGACCAGCGTGCCCCCATTCAATGCAGAGAGACCAGCGTGCCCCCTTTCAAAGCAGAGTGACCAGCGTGCCCCCCTTTCAATGCAGAATGACCAGCGTGCCCCCTTTCAATGCAGAGAGACCAGCGTGCCCCCATTCAATGCAGAATGACCAGCGTGCCCCCTTTCAAAGCAGAATGACCAGCGTGCCCCCCTTCAATGCAGAGAGATCATCATGCCCCCTTTCAATGCAGACAGACCAGCATGCCCCCTTCAGTGCAGAGAGACTTACCTGCAGCGGCGGCTTCTCCTCAGTTCCCCGCGTCTTCGCAAGTCCTCTCGCCTCCTCCTCGGCCAATGGCATGCGTTCGCCTTTTGGCCAATCAGGAAGCGCGTCTCGGACCCTCTTCCTGATTAGCCAGGAGGAGGATCCGTGTGACAATAGCCAATTTTCATTCGCTATTGTCACACAATGGGTGGGCTCGGGGCGCAGTGCTCTGCACCCCGGGTCCACCCTTTTTTGAGGCCTATTGGAGCCTCTGCCTCTAATCAGGTGATTAAAAAAAACCCCACTCTGTGACAGCGCTAGGCTGCTGACTCACTCGCTGCTAAACTGACTGAGCATTGAGGAGAGGCGGCATGGGCGGGGCTTGGCTTGCAACGCCACCGTGGGGATACACCAATGGACAGGTGAGTCACAGTCCAGCCCTGCCCCGCCAGTTTCAGCCATAGGGCGGCCGCGCTGGACATCACCCAGCCTAAAGATGGAGGCAGCCACAGACAGTGTGTGAACTGTGTATGTCAGAGTCAGACAGACAGAGTGACACTGAGGATGCGCCCCCCCAGATGTTGCCGCTGGTGCGGTCGCCTCCCCTGCACCCCCCACGCTACACCACTGGGTATGACATCCAGATAGATATGTCTGTTAGTAAATTAGTGATGCGTGAGAAGACTGATGGAGGGAGCTGAGGGGTGGAGAGATAGACTTGGGTGAACAGAACCTTGGGGGACCCCGAAGGAGAAAGAAAGAAAGAGGAGAGGAGGAAGTAGAATTGTAAGTGACACTAAAGGTGTGATAGGATAGGTAGGATGAGAGCCAGTGAAGAGCACAGTCGCAAAGACCAAAGGAGTAAAGTTTTTTTGAGGAGGAGGGGGTGATTAACTGTATCAAAGGCAGCCGAAAGGTCCATAAGTAAGAGTACAGAATAGTGTCTGTTGGTTTTTGCTGTTAGTTACATTGCATTTTTTTAGTTTACCTACACTTATGCTAAAGTATTATATTGCAATTATCTCAATGGGGCTGATTTACTAAAGTCAAATAGACTGCACTCTTTGCAAGTGCAGTTGCACTCATTTTCCCCAGAGCTTAGTAAATGTGATGAAGCTCTGCTGATTTCCATCATCCGATCATGTGCAAGCAAACATGCTGTTTTTTAAATTTTCCTTGTACCTTACTGGTTATTCTTTACAAAGTGAAGCTTCAACACATTCACCATGCACTGGGGAAAATGAGTGCAACTGCACTTTCAAAGTACACAATCTATTTGCCTTTAGTAAATCAACCCCAATGTGTCGTACAATCCTCCTGAAATCTCTGGAGGATAGTTTGCGATAAGATCTTTATATTCTGTGACATTTAAAATTCAAATTTAAATTTTCTTTTCCCATAGTATTTTGTGTTTGATTTCCTTGAGCCTCGTGAGGTTGTATTCGACAAACTTATTGAGTTATCGGTAAGTGTGTTATTAAATGTTTATGCACTGAGCAGATGAGTATTTTGAAGCCATAGATCAGCTCCACCCAGCCATAATAATTTTTAGTATTCCAATGCACATCAGAGGTTCTGAGCTTTGTGTATCGTTTGAAATGCTGGTGTTACGTGGCATCCAATGCAAAGTTGCCATGGTCAAGTTCAGATGCTTGTTTTCAATTATGCAATATCCACTAAATGGTTATCACAGCAGGGCCGGCCCTACCATGGGTCCCACTGGGTCCATTGGACCCAGACAGAACTTGGAGAGGGGCAGCAAATTGACTCCCAAGATTTTTTTTTATATTAGTTTTGTGTGTCCTCAGTTTGGGGCACGTTACGGGTGGCATTTCCCCATTTCATACTGCCACCCGTAGAGAAAACTGATGAGTATGAGGAGGTGGAGCGTCTTCTTCTGAGGTCTTTAGAAAGGACATTTTCTAAAGGTTATATTTATATAAAATAATAAAATAATGGATGTGGGGGCCTTTTGTTGGGCGTGATTTTTTTTGTGGGGGGGGGGGCAGCATTTCATTCTTGGACCCAGGCAGCACAATGTCTTGGGCCAGCCCTGATCACAGATTGGCTTAGGTTCACAACAACAACTTGAAGGATGTTCCCATCCACCTTTGTGTGTTTTATAACCTCCTATTGCATAATTCTTAATGTTAAATAAATACCATTTCAGCAGGAAGGGCAGACACCACTCATAATTGGCACAGCAGAAGTGCAAAATGGGAGGGAACTCAGGGGGCTTGGGGGCTGGGGACTTGGGGGGGGGTGTTCATTCATACAGCGAATCTGAACGTCACCTAGGCACTGAACTGGTGCCAGGAAGGGTGATGCTTGTGACTATTTGTGAAAAACTATGTACAGTAGATGTAGACTATGTACAGTAATTGTTTTCTACTGCCTGTTGTCTCATACTGCACAAACTAAATGAATCAATAAACACATCCTGTATATTACATACCAGTGCCATACAGAATCATTAGGGATGAAGGTACAGGTTTGGTACTATCATGTTTGCTTTATGGTCTGTCCAAGAAAACTGTACTGTTCTACAACAATCCAGTTTTAAAGCATCCCCTGGGCACTTTAATTAAAATGTTCCTGTTTTTCAGTGTTGCCTTTAAAGATGCATACCCTTTGGCATTTTTTAAAGCTTTTTTTGCATTGGTGCTTGACCCCCATGGCATTGCCCAACTTCACACAACTTGTTTTGACAGGAGTTTGTTTATTGGTCCTAAAAACAGCCAGAACAACTTACTAACAAGGTTCTCCCCCTCCTGTAGATTTCAATGGCGTTTGCCGCTATATTTGGGTTTTGTGAATTTTGCTGAACCCTTTGATAACTGAAACCAGGTAGATTCCCTTATCATAGCTTAGCATGTCAATTTCAGCACCTCTTATGCTGGTCAGAAACATTTTAAAGCTGACGTTTATTCCTATTTTACGCCTTCCTTGGTTTCTCCTTTCCCCCCTCATCAACATGCTTATGTTAATGAAATTATAAAAAAAAAAAAAAAAAAAAGTTTTGTGTTTTCATTTAATGCCTTAGATTAGACCCAGTGATATCATCACTAGGGCTCTAGGCAATGCAGGCAGACCATGGATGGTGAATGGGCTGGCAGGGTGCTGTACATAGGTTCCTAAAAGTATGAAGCTATGGTAATGCCTACATGGGATTTAGAGCCTCTATGACTGAAAGAATTTAATTCCGATGAATGAAAGGGGTGGGCCATGGACAGTGAGGCTGGTGAGGAACGAGCTAGATGATGCTGGATGTTGGGCTCTGACTTCTAATGCACATTGTGTGAAGCCCGCAGTATGTCCTAAAATCAGAGTAAGCAATTTTAATATAGGAGAGAGACAGAAGGTAAGGCTTCAGTTCAGCTTTGATTTTCTAAATAAGTTCTACCATCTTTTGATTGAAAAACAATGCAACCTGCCATTAACAATCCAAAATAGGTATTCCACCGCTCCAGGCTGGTCCACTCTAAACTTGCCACCCGATCTTCACCAACAGGAGGTGCTGGTCCGGTTCACAGCTGAAGCAAGTAGAAGGTAGAGATGGATGACCACACACTACCATACAGAAAATCCCTAAATTTTATTGTGAAAGAGAGCAGATAAAAACATGATCACAGCTCCACAAAGACAGGGGTAAACACTGCCGTGTTTCACTCTATAGATCGCTTAGTTGTAAGGTTATCTGTGGTTTTTCACAATAAAGTTTCAGTATCTTCTGTATGGTAGTGTTGGGTCATCCTTCAATCTTCCACTAACAGATTCTCTCAAAATGCTAAAACCATCATAGCAGTTTGTTGTGGGTTTTCTTGATGGAATTTGTTTGAAAGCTGGGTAATTTTGCAACAAAATTGCATATCATGCAGCCTGCATTGAAAATGCTTCTGTGATTGATATGTGGGCCACTTCCTCTGGCCCTGTACTGGCTTCCTATTTGCCACTAAAAGTGACGGTTGTCCGTCGTGGGCAACTGAAAGATACAAGGTGCAGGATGGTTGTCCTCCCGGGGCAACTGGAAAATACAAGGTGTAGGATGGTTGTCCTCCTGGGAAACTGGAAGATACAAGGTGTAGGATGATTGTCCTCCTTGGAAAACTGGAAACTACAGGGTGTAGGATGATTGTCCTCCTTGGGAAACTGGAAATACAAGGCGTTGGATGGTTTTCCTCCCTGGGCAACTGGAAGATACAAGGTGTAGGATGGTTGTCCTCCCTGGGCAACTGCAAGATACAAGGTGTAGGATGGTTGTCTTCCCTGGGCAACTGCAAGATACAAGGTGTAGAATGGTTGTCCTCCCTGGGCAACTAAAGGATACAAGGTGAAGAATGGTTGTCCTCCTTGGAAAACTGGAAATACAAGGTGTAGGATGGTTGTCCTCACTGGGAAACTGGAAGATACAAGGTGTAGGATGGTTGTCCGCTTTGGGAAACTGGAAATACAAGGCGTAGGATAGTTTTCCTCCTTGGGAAACTGGAAACTACAATATGTAGGATGATTGTCCTCCTTGGGAAACTGGAAATACAAGGCGTAGGATGGTTTTCCTCCCAGGGCACCTGGAAGATACAAGGTGTAGGATGGTTGTCCTCCCTGGGCAACTGCAAGATACAAGGTGTAGGATGGTTGTCCTCCCTGGGAAACTGGAAGATACAAGGTGTAGGATGGTTGTCCGCTTTGGGTAACTGGAAATACAAGGCGTAGGATAGTTTTCCTCCTTGGGAAACTGGAAACTACAATATGTAGGATGGTTGTCCTCCCTGGGAAACTGGAAGATACAAGGTGTAGGATGGTTGTCCACTTTGGGAAACTGGAAATACAAGGCGTAGGATAGTTTTCCTCCTTGGGAAACTGGAAACTACAATATGTAGGATGATTGTCCTCCTTGGGAAACTGGAAATACAAGGCGTAGGATGGTTTTCCTCCCAGGGCAACTGGAAGATACAAGGTGTAGGATTGTTGTCCTCCCTGGGCAACTGAAAGATACAAGGTGTAGGATGGTTGTCCTCCCTAGGCAACTGAAAGATACAAGGTGTAGGATGATTGTCTCCTCTGGAAAAGTGGAAAATACAAGGTGTAGGATGGTTGTCCTCCCTGGGCAACTGGAAGATGCAAGGTGTAGAATGGTTGTCCTTTCTGGGCAACTGCAAGATACAAGGTGTAGGATGGTTGTCCTCCTTGGGCAACAGGACGATAGGAGGATTAGGAGGAGGCAGAAAAAACATAAATTGAAGAAGATCATTGTTTGTATAATAGGGCAGTTTTGGGGATATGCTGTGTTTTAGAAGATAAAGAAAGCACTCAAACAGCCATAAAACCATTTCCATGGACAAGCTTTTTATCTGTGATTTAGGTCAGTGAAAATCTGTACATTGCAAAAAAAAAAAAAAAAAAAAAACTCTGATTGTTGGATCTTTAAAAAATACTTAAATACCTACATTAATTTGTCAAAAACCCATGTAAAGCGCCTATAAAAGTACCTGCGTACATAACATGCAGATGTGAACCAGACCTAATACATGACATGTGTCTAGTGATATATTTCTTTATACTGCAAGAAATAGCAGAATCTGAATCCTCTACATTACGGTGTTTGTCTTTTCCCAGGTTGTTCATACCAAGGCAATACCTATTTTTGGAACACACATTGGATCATTTAAAATAGATGTTGGAACTGTCTATAACCAACAAGGTACAATAACAGTAACTAAAATAATGTATTTTAAGAAACACAAAGTCCTTTTTGAAAAAATAGTTTTTTAAACATTTCCCAACTATAATAATATGGCCCATACTCAATCTGTTTTTTTTCTTCCAGATCACAGATTTCTGCAGAAATGGGCAGTGATTACTGATCCTAAAGATACCCGGGCGGGTATAAAAGGGTTTGTGAAATGCAATATGTCTGTAGTAACGAAGGGAGACCCAATGACTGCTCCTCCGTCAACCACAAGCAGCCAAAATGATGACATTGAAAAGTAAGTTTGAAATTTCTAACTGTAGTCCTAATTCACCACATCCCTTCCACCATCATAAATCGCAATAAACTGTACTCACCCACTGGTAGGTAAATGTTCTTTGCACACACCATGCTTTAGAATTCCATTAGTAGAGTGTTCGATGATATAATTCCCTTTTTAACTCTCATGTCTAAATAATCAGTCCACAAAAAAACAATGTTTTGATTCCAAGTGAACACTGGTGGCTTGAGTCAACCATTATCTTTTATCTGAAGACACTAGAAGATCTTACAACCTAGGCCCCTCAAACCACAGGTCCATGAAACACTCAGTAGTGCAAATACATACCATAGTCATTAATTTAAAAGAAATTATTCTGAGATTTGTTGGCATTCAGGAAACCTGCCAATTATATTTAATGTCTGTAATGGTTGTGCACATTGGGCCCATGAAAAGCTGTATGTGACATCCATTTTGTTCATGTCTCAGCTCATCTCAGCCATGTTGTCATGTGAATTGCATAGGTACAGTGACCTTTTCCTTTCTCCCCCTCCCTTCTCCAGTTCATGCAATACACAGCTGTTAGCCATACCAGAACTTTCTTATTAGATCCTTCAGAGGAAAAAATCCAGACCCTTTCGTGCCTATTACCCAAATCCACATTTCTGTCTGAAAACCCTAATAAAAGTGTGTGACTTAGCTGATTCAGTGACTAGAAGGTTAACAGACATTCGGTCATAAATACCTTAGTTGAAATACCTAGAATTAACATATCCATCTCTTGGTAGAATCCATCATCCCGGCATATTTCTTCACTCATGAAACCATAATAGCACAGCCAGAAAATAGATATATTTACCTCCTTCAGTTAATTTTTAGCGTCTTGGGTCCAAACACAGCTACCATAGAAGTACTGGCCCGGTCAATTCATCTCCTAGATGAACTGGGCATCTGAAACCTGTCAAGTTTATCTTCATTTCAAAGTTAAATTCAGGCTGGACAACAATCTGCATGTTAGCAGAATGTGCCCGGTGGGTATTCAGAGATATGAATACCTAAAGAAAACTGTATTTAGGGCATAGTCATAAACATTGTGACATCACAGAAACCACTCCTCAGATGCTTAATTAGTCAGATGACGTCTGTCAACACCCCTTTCATACCAGAGAGAAAGGGAACATCAAAGCCTGGAACACCTAACAGGACTTGTGAGAGCCACAGTACTGTTTTTGCTTATTCGCTGGACTCCGCTAAAACCAGGATTTGCAAGTATTCTTTTTTTCAACTCATTTTTTTTTTTTCATTCTGACCTTTTCATTATTAAACCCTATTTTGAAAAGTGTTAAAATGGTCTCTAAGGCTTTTAAAATGAAAAGAATCCCTGTCTCTTGAAGAGCATTATTGTGTATGATAAATCTCTGAACATACCTGTCTGTGGTGACAGAAGTTTGTTTTTCATAATTATTCTTGCTAATGTTGTGAAGGGTGGATAGGCCCAAAAGCTATCTGGTGGCAGTTTGGAGTTTAGAGGGTTAATTGCTGAATTAACTAAACGCAGTGACAATCGCTTTCAGGCTGCTGGCACCTAGATTGTCGACCGCGAGTTGGAAAGTCTTTGTGCAGGGGGCAGCTAAGAGCAGCATTGTTACGTAAGTGACAGCGCAGTGTGAGATTGGCCAGTTTTTTTGTCACGAGTTGGTGAGAAGGGCAGGGGTTTGATACCGCCTTAATGTCAATTACAGGAGGAATAAGGTCTCCTCATGCTTTACCCGAGGAGTATCAAGACTCCTTGTGCGTTCTCTGTTGAATGAAATATGACATAAGAAATTGAGACTAAAGAACAAGAGAAAGCATTGCAGAGGCTCTTAATACACAACATAATAGTTAATTAATTCCACAGGAATCTACCCACAACTAAAATGTCAGATTTGGGTGGACTGAGCTCTCATTAATAAGACCTTTGCCTATGACAATTAACATTCTGATGTAGCAGCCCCCTAGATAGGCTGCTAGAATGTCAGGCAAATTTAGTTATTTTTGGCTCCTCTGTAATCACTGGAGCAGCTATTGAATTATTTGGGCTGTTCTAGATCTCACAGGTTGCAGGTTTGACTGTTTCTCTTGACTGTTGCTTTTTGTAAGTTTCCAGACAAAAGAGGTTGGAGAATCAAACGGGCAGCTTGAAAATTTCTTGTGCTTCAGCCAATTCCTGGAAGCAGGTGGCTGGTGAGAATATAAATAGTCTGACACCTGGTGCAGCCAGGTTCCTCTCCTGCTCGAGACGTTCCACAGCTTTAGGGGCTGTGGCCCCTCTTGAGGTGGTTTGACTAGAGTTTTGCTGATGTTAATAGAGGTCCCAGCTGTGGCAGAGCTGGGGGCCTATTCCTAAGTATCTTTGGAGCCAGCTAAGGTACTTCACCTAAGGATCTGGTCTGGAGAGTTTACAGAGGAGTGCCTGGTGGAAGACAGAAAGTGTATAGCTTCCCAGTGGCATTGTATTACCTCTCCTTTACTGAAGTGTCCGGTGGAAGCTGGAAGTATGTAGCGCAATTTTCCTGAGACAGAGATGTGCGGTGGAAACTGGGAAGTGTTCAGATGTTCTGTGTGTCAGGGTGCCCGGGAACCAGACCACAAGGCAATGCAGGTAAAATAAAGCAGTTTTTTGGAGAAAACAGCGATAATCACACTGCAAGAGTAAGGAAGAGAGAGCAGGAACAAGCCAAGGTCAAGTCCAGGAGCGGGTAGTCATCTAAGCCGGGGTCGGGTCCAGAAGAGGGTAGTATACCGATGCCGGGTCATCTGCCAATGCTGGGTCATCAGCTGATGACGGGTCGCGAGCCAGGAGAGTCATCAGCCAAGGCAGGTCATACATGGAGGAACACAGAGAACAGAAGACTACTAGCAGAGATGCACCTTGGGGCACAAACACAAGGGCAAGGCTTGCAACCCAACAGATGATAGATATAGTCAGGTTTGCAGCATCATCAATGTGCGATGCCCAGGCAGCAGGAAGTGATGATGAAATCAGAGTCTATAAGAGGCAGAAGTCTGCACATGTCCATGATTGCTGCCAACAGTAAGGCAAGGTAAGACCTTGACAGTACCCTCCTCTCAATAGCCCCTCCTCTGCGGAGCAAAAATTGGTTTCGGGGGAAAGCGAGCATGAAAAGCACGGAGAAGGGCAGGAGGATGAACATCAGCGGAGGGAACCCAGGAGCGCTCCTGAGAACCATAACCCTTCCAGGGCACCAGGTATTGAACCTGACCTCAGAACAGATGAGAATCCAAGATGATGCTAACCTCATACTGCTTATAATTGCCCACAGGAATGGGACAACGGCAGTTAAACGAAGAAGTATAGCTATTGCAAACCAGTGGCTTTAAAAGTGACACGTGAAAGACATTGGAGATACGCATGCCAGGAGGAAGATCAAGGGCATAGACCCCGGGTTCACCTTACGGAGGATGCGAAAAGGCCCAGCAAAACGGTGGGCCAGTTTTGGAGTGGGCACCCTGAGGTTGAGATTACGGGTCGACAACCACACCCTCTCCCCGACCTGGTATGAAGGAGTAGATACATGTCTCCGGTCTGCCTGGAGCTTCTGACGCTGTGTAGAGACCCATAAAGACTCTTGAATCTGCACCCAAGAGGAACGGAGGGCACGAAGATGATCCCCCACAACAGGGATGTCCTGTGGAATGACTTGGGCAACACAGCGGGTTGGAACCCATAATTGGCCATGAATGGAAACATTCTGGAAGACGAGTTGATGACAGAGTTCCTGACAAACTCTGCCTAGGGCAGCAGTTCAACCCAATTGTCCTGATGGTCAGATATAAAGCAGCAGTGAAATTGCTCCAGAGCTTGGTTGAAACACTCAGCGGCACCATTGGACTGTGGATGGTAGGCCGAGGAGAATGAGAGTTGAATACTTAACTGGGAGCAAAAAGCGCGCCAGAACCTGGAGACAAACTGGCTCCCACGGTCCAAGACAATCTCCTTAGGCAACCCATGTAAACGGAAGACCTCCCTGGCAAACACCCCCAGGAAAGCTCCCGAGCGGTAGGCAGCCGCTTAAATGGAACACAGAGGCACATTTTGGAGGACCACCATGAGGATATCCATGTAACCTCGAGACTTTGGAAGTTCCATAATAAAATCCATGGCCAGGTGAGACCAGGGGAATTGGATGCAGTAGGCCCAAGGGAAGGTGAAGAGGAGATTTGATATTGCGCAGACTGAACAAGCAGCCGCATATGCCGCAACATCAGTGCGGAGAGATGGCCACCAGAACTGACGGGAAATAGCTCAGAACTTCTGGTTCTTACCAGGATGATCGTCAGTCTTGGAATTGTGGTATGTGCGCAATAGTCTGATGCGCAACCCCTCAGGTACAAAACATTTGCCAGCAGGTCTCTCTGTGGAAGCATCAGGTTGGGCAGCCAATATCTGTTCCCCAAGAGGAGAGGTTAGATTGCTGTGGATGGCAGCCAGGATATAATCCTAAAGTATGACCGGTGTCGGCAGGGAGTCCTCCCTGAACAACTCAGAAAACAGGCGAGATAAGACATCATCTTTAACATTCTTGAAGCCAGGCAAATAGGAGACCACATAGTTAAAACGAGAAAGAATAAGGCCCATCTGGCCAGATGGGGTGTGAGCCTCTTGGCCTCCGAGAGATAAGTCAGATTCTTATGATCGGTGAAAATGAGAACTGGAACCAGAGAACCTTCGAGCAAGTGTCTCCGTTCTTTGAGAGCCAGGATAATGGCCAAGAGCTCTCTGTCTTCAATCTTATAGATGCATTCAGCTGGAGACAGCTTCTTGGAGTAGAACCCACAAGGAAGTAAGGGTCCATCAGGTGTCTGACGCTGAGACAGCAGGGCGCCTACTCCCATCTCAGACGCATTCCACCTCTAGGACAAAGGGCAAACCAGGATTGGGATGAGACAGAATGGGAGCCGAAGCGAAAGCAGACTCGAGGGCCTCGAAAGCTTGGATGGCAGCAGGCGTCAAATTGTGGGAATCGCTCCCTTCTTGGTCAGATCGGAGATAGGTCTGGCCAAAGAAGAAAAGTTCCTGATAAATTTCCGATAGTAGACAGCAGGTGCATTGCACAAGCCAAAGAGCATCACCAGAGATTCATAATGACCGGTTCTGGAATCACACGCGGTCTTCCACTCATCGGCCTCCTTGATCCTTTTGAGATTATATGTGGCCCTTAGGTCAAGCTTGGTAAAGACCGTTGCTCCCTTGAGGCGGTCAAACAATTCAGTAATCAACAGAACCGGGTATGCATTCTTGACTTTTTCTTTACGAAGAAAAAACCGGCACCCGCTGGAGAAAAGGACTCTCGAATGTGCCCCAGAGCAAGAGCATCCGCAACTTACTCCTCCATGGCCTTATTCTCCGCAACTGAAAGAGGATAAACCCTGCCACAAGGGGGAATGGCACCAGGTTGCAAGTCTATGGCATAATTGTACAGACGAGGAGGAAGAGTACCAGCATGCACCTTGTCAAATACATCTTGATACTCATGATATTCAGTAGGCAACACTGAATCCGAGGAGGTACAATGTAAATTAACAGGCCCATGGATACAAACAGCGCCACGCTGTGGACACCAAGAGAGGATCTCAACCTACTGCCAATCAAAGGTTGGATTGTGTTTCAGAAGCCAAGGGTAACCCAAAACAAAGGAGTTGGGTGGGGACAATATAACCTGGAAACAGGTCGACTCCCTGTGAACAGCCCCTATCGCCATATCAACCGGAAAAGTCTTGTGGGTTAACCTGTGCTGGTTGCTGGGGTCTGTAATCAATTGCCTCGATAACTAGCGGAGAAACACAAGGCTGCAAGGGTATGGAATTCGCAGCAGCAAACCTACTGTCAATAAAGTAACCGCCAGTACCAGGGTCTACCAACGCCTAAGTACCCACCGAACACACTGCCCAGGAGAGGACAACTGTGATTAGCAGTTTATCTTTATGGGAAACTGGGGACGAGGAAATTCCACCTAAGACCTGCCCCCAACAGGACTTTAGGTTCGAGCATTTCCCGGACGGGTAGGACAAGATTTCAGGAAATGCCCACCAAGGCTGCAATACAGGCACTGGCCCTCCTTCCTCCTAAAGGCCCGCTCAGCCTCAGAAAGGCGAGTGAACCCCTGCTGCATGGATTCACAGCCAGATGCACCATCCCCAGAAGGCATGGGAGGTGAGGGAGGAATGGGTGGGAAAGAAAACATAGGCGCTCCTTAAACGATGGTTCCTACCTGAGCCTGGTATCAATCAAAATCAGGAAAGAAATGAGAATCTCAAGCTCGTCAGGGAGATCCTTGGCCACAATCTCGTCTTTCAATGCATTGGAGAGACCATGAGAGAAGACAGCCACCAGAGCCTCATTATTCCAGCCCACCGCTGCTGCCAGGGTACAAAATTCGATGGCACACTCGGCAACAGTTTGTATACCCTGATAAATGGACAGAAACAGCTTAGCAGCAGAGACAGAGCGAGCAGGCACATTCAATACCCTAGGAAAGGAGGCAACAAAACTTGGGTAATGGAGTATCACAGCATTATCGTTCTCCCATAAGGGATTTGCCCACGCCAAGGCCTTGTCCGAGAGCAATGAGATTAGGAAACCCACCTTGGACCTGTCAGAGAGAAACACCTGAGGAACCATCTCAAAATAAAGGCCCACTTGGTTTAGGAAGCCACGACACTGGGTCGTCTGCCAATGCTGGGTCATCAGCCGATGTCGGGTCGAGAGCCAGAAGAATCGTCAGCCAAGCCAGGTCATACACGGAGGAACACAGAGAACAGAAGACTGCTGGCAGAGATGCACCTTGGGGCACAAACATAAGGGCAAGAATTGCAACCCAACAGGTGGTAGATATAGTCAGGTGTGCAGCATCATCAATGTGCGATGCCCAGGCAGCAGGGAGTGATGATGCAATCAGAGTTTAGAAGCAAAGATAGGGGTCTGTTTGTGTACAAGGGGGGACAGAGATATGTGACTGTATTTACAGATGTGTGATTGTGGGGGAGCTGACATATATACCAGTGTGAGTGAGGCTGTCAAGGTGCCAGGAAACCAGACCACACGGGAATGCAGGTAAAATGAAGCAGTTTATTGGAGGAACAACAATAATAAAAATCGCACAGCAACAGTGAGGAAATGAGAGTAGGAACAAGCTGGGGTCAAGTCCAGGAGTGGGTAGTACTCCAAGACGGGGGTCGTATCCAGAAGAGACCAAAAGACTGCTAGCAGAGATGCACTTTGGAGCACAAACACAAGGGCAATGAATACAACCCGGCAGGTGATTGATATAGTCAGGTGTATGACATCATCAATGTGAGATGCCCAGGCAGCAGGAAGTGATTATGCAATTAGAGTCTATAAGAGGCAGCAGTCTGCACATGTCCAAGATGTCTGCCAACAGGAGGGCAAGATAAGACCTTGACAGGGGCTGACATATATACAAGTGTGAGGGGGGCTGAGTGCGTACAAGTGTGAGGGGGATCAGTGAGTGTGTACAGGTGTGAGGGGGGCTGATTGTGAACAGGTGTGAGAGGGGGGCTGATTGTGAACAGGTGTGAGGGGGGCTGATTGGGTACGGTGTGAGGGGGGCTGAGTCTGTATGGGTTTGAGGGGGGCTGAGTGTGTACAGGTGTGAGGGGGGGCTGAGTGCATACAGGTGTGAGGGGGGCTGAGTGCCTACAGGTGTGAGGGGGGGGTTGAGTGTGTACAGGTTAAAGGGAAGACTGAGTGTGTACAGGTGTGAGGGGGGCTGAGTGCATACTGTTGCAGAGTGCGATCACTGGGTGCAGCAGAGTCTATTCAGATCAGACATTGTGGAGTAACAGGAACTGGCTTCTTTATTGGAACATAGCCACAGATAGCAAAGATGTCACTTTCTCATGGTGAGGAAAACACCGACTGGAAAAGATGACCAACAAGTTCAGTACAGTGTACAGGAAATTACAACACATCATAGAAAATGCATAGCATATCACTGAGCATTAGCGACATCTAGTGTCCTATTTGTGAACTGCAGTTAATCGGCTAAGCTTTAAAGTTGTTGTATCTCCAAAACATACAAGTGTAGGGGAGGAGCTGAGTGCGTATAAGTGAGGCGTGCTGAGTCTGTATGGTGTGAGTGGTGCTGAGTGCGTACAGGTGTGAATGGGGGCTGAGTGCATATGAGTGTGAGGGGGCTGAGTTTGTACGGGTGTGAGGGGGCCTGATGCGTACAAGTGTGAGGGAGGCTGAGTGCGTACAAGTGTGAGGCATGCTGAGCCTGTACAGGTATGAGGGGGCTAAGTGTGTACAGGTATGAGGGGGCTGAGTGCATACAGGTGGGAGGGGGCTGAGTGCATACAGGTGGGAGGGAGGGCTGAGTGCATATAGGTGTGAGAGGGCTGATGCATACAGGTATGAGGGGGCTGAGTGCATACATGTGGGAGGGGGGGCTGAGTGCATACTGGTGTAAAGGGGGGTGAGTGTGTTCAGGTATGAGGGGGCTGACTGCGTACAGATTGGAGGGGGGGCTGAGTGCATACAGGTGTGAGGAGGGCTGATTTGGATAGCCAGCCCATGAGGAGGCCCTGTGGAATGTTGGTGGTCAGGGGCCCAGGCCTAAAGCCGTGTAAGGGGCCCAAAAATGTTTGATGGCTGCCCATCCATAGGATGTTGTTCCAGATCCAGAACTGTGAAGGCTTTTTTTAGATGTTGTTTGGCAAACTCTAATCTGGCCTTCCTGTTTTTGAGGCTCACCAATGGTTTAAATCTTGTGGGGAATATTCTGTATTCACTCTGGTGAAGTCTTCTGTTGATTGTTGACTTAGACACACATACACCTACCTCCTGGAGAGTGTTCTTGATCTGGCCAACTGTTGTGAAGGGTGTTTTCTTCACCAGGGAAAGAATTCTTCGGTCATCCACCACAGTTATTTTCTGTGGTCTTCTGGGTCTTTTGGTGTTGCTGAGCTCACCAGGGAGTTTGTTTTTTTTTTTAAGGATGTTCCAAACAGTTGATTTGGCTACACCTAATGTTTTTGCTATCTCTCTGATGGGTTTGTTTTTTTTTTTTTTTCAGCCTAATGATGGCTTGCTTCACTGATAGTGACAGCTCTTTAGGTCTCATATTGAGAGTTGACATCAACAGATTCCAAATGCAAATAGCACACTTGAAATGAACTCTGGACCTTTTATCTGCTCCTTGTAAATGGGATAATGAGGGAATAACACACACTTGGCCATGGAACAGCTGAGCAGCCAATTGTCCCATTACTTTTGGTCCCTTAAAAAGTGGTAGGCACATATACAAACTGTTGTAATTCCTACACCTTTCACCTGTTTTGGATGTAAATACCCTCAAATTAAAGCTGAACGTCTGCAGTTAAAGCACATATTGTTTGTTTCATTTCAAATCCATTATTGAGCCAAAAAGATTAGAATTGTGTCAATGTCCCAATATTTATGGACCTGACTGTAATTTGTATGCAAACCAATTTATCACCGCCAATCCAAATTCGTCCCTTGCCAGACCATTCGGCTGGAAACCTATAACGGTTTCTGAATTTAAGCACAGATTTAGGCGTGACACCCGTAATTATTGTCCCGACTGTCCTGACCGACCTGGTCTTTGCCACGGTGACTATTTCCGTCGTTACCACACACTAGTGGATTATTAGTACTGTATAGGGTACAGCACGGCACCGTCTAGGGCACACTTATACAGAGTCTCAAAAGATGTTCAATGGCTATCGTCATTTTGAGAGACCCTAAGCTGGAACGTTAACGTTGATGAAAAAAAAAAGTGTAAAAAAAAAAATTCATTACAAAATAAATTACAAAAAAAAGTTACAAAAAAAAATTACAAAAAAAAACATAAAATAAAAAAGCCAGAAATATTTTTCGTTTGAGTTATTTTTCTGTTCTTTCTCTGCTCTTCTACTTCTACTCTTCCTACTTTTACTGTTTTTCATTGGTAACCATTTTTTACTTTTCAGGTACCAATGTAATGTTTTATGTTTACTGTTCAGTTTGCCTTGCAGGTACACTCATCAGCTGCCACACTGATTTATATATATTCTGACACAAACAGCGTTTATGCTCAATATATATGGAAATCTCTGATGTCAGCGCTGTAGGCGCTGATTTTACCACCACAGTTAAAAAAAAAATAGGTATACATGGCGTTGGTCACGTATACCCATCATTAGAAAGTGGGTTGGATGTTTTGGGCGGCTAATGATGGGCTACACCTTTTCTGGCAGATATTTCTTCATCCACATCAATCCACATCAATCGATGTGGATGAAGGAATCTGTTTTCTCTTTCTCTTTCTCTTTTTTTCGTTCAGCTCACAGGCTGCATGAAAAAAAAAAACCTACAATATATGCCAAACAAGGACCAGCAATGTACTGGTACGTTGCTGGACTTTGAGTGGTTATACCAGGATGATGCCTGTAGATTTAGGCATCATCTTGGTATTGTTTTTTACAGCCAGTGGTCGGCTTACATGTAAAAGTGATCCTAGCGGACAATTAGCCGCTAGACTGCATTTACAAGCAGTGCGAGGGCATTTTTTCTTGGGCTCTCCTGTCCCACCGGTTAACCCAAGAGTGCAGCTGGTGGTTCCATTATCTGACTATAATGCTGATTGGAGACAAGAATGGCTTGTAGACGCTATAACTTTTGCGCAAACCAATAAAAATACGCTCATTGAGAATTTTTTTGCCATAAACATGTGGCTAAATACATTTTGGCTAGACTGCATTTACAAGCAGTGCGAGGGGACTCACCCCTCCCGCCGCCTTCCGCATTTTTTCTTGGGCTCTCCTGTCCCACCGGTTAACCCGAGAGTGCAGCTGGTGGTTCCATTATCTGACTATAATGCTGATTGGAGAAAAGAATGGCTTGTAGACGCTATAACTTTTGCGCAAACCAATAAAAATACGCTCATTGAGAATTTTTTGCCATAAACATGTGGCTAAATACATTTTGGCCTAAATATATGACAAAAATTTACTATATTGAATATGTTTTAACAGTCAAAGTAGAAAAGTAGTAAAAAATAAAAAGTGCAAAGGTCTGATCAAATACCACCAAAAGAAAGCTCTGCTTGTGGTGAAAAAAAGGACGTACATTTCGTTTGGGTACATCATTGTATGACGGCGCAATTGTCAGTTAAAGTCACGCAGTGCCAAGTTGAAAAAAGTGGCCTGGTCATTAAGCAGCAAAATCTTCCGGTCTTAAAGTGGTAAAAAGTCAACAGCTACACTTTTTGTAGCTGCTTGACTTTTAATAAACACAAAAATGAGTGGAACCCCGCTTTAAGAGTTAGTCTGGTAAGCTGCTGGCTGAACAAATTGGATAATAAAGTATTTGCTATTAATCTGAATAAAAAAAAGTAAAGTTAATTACAAAGCACTATGCCTTCCCCCTTACAATTGAAAAATGGTTATTTTTTTACAGTTATGTGTGCAACCATGCCCTCCACAGGTCCAGTCTTCAGGATTCTATAACGTCATCATTTTGTTTGTTGTAGGAACTTATTGCTCCCCAAAAAGATTCCAGCCGAGAGGCCATGGTCAAGAATCAGTGTTAAAATCTATAAAGCTGAAGGGTTACCCAGCATGAGTGAAGGCATCATGGGAAGCTTCTCTAAGATCATGGGGGACAAGAAGGTTTTCATTGATCCATATGTACAGGTTATATTTGCTGGTCAGCAGGTATGGTCCAATATCTTTACTAAAGATCAGTCTAGATGTATACCTCTTAGCAACTCTTATTTATTGTATTTATTTTTGTAGCACCACTCTATAGCAAAGAATATTCTAGCGCATAGATGAGCTCCCATACATGGTGAAGCTGGGCATAAACATTACTAACTGATTGCCCAATCTCTGTGCAATCTCCATTAGATCTACCAAAACCATGTTATGCAAGGCCCTACCTATACAACCCATTCAATCTGTGTTCATTTAGGTCAGCCCCTGTACTACATAGTTTATTGGTAGATCTAAAGGAGGTTGCACAATCAAATTGTGTTATGTGTGGCCAGCTTAAAGTGGAGCTCCAGCTGCTTTTTGGTTTATTAACCGGTTGCCGACCGCCGCACGACTATATACTGCGGCGGTCAGCCCCGGCCAGGCAGAGTGATGTATCGGTACGTCACTTGCCTGTCACTTCCTTGTGAGCCAATAACGGGCGGCACGCGCCCACGGAGGCGCGCGCCCGCCATGGCTCGTTCACAGGGAAGTTAGTGCGTGTGACCGATGGACCCGATGTCCGCCGGTCACTCGCCGATCGTCGGTACAGAGGGAGAAAGTCAGGCGGCTGATGTAAACAAGCCGCCTGTCATTCTCCCCTGTGTAGAAACAGTGTTCAGACAGTTCTACTATGTAGGACCGTTGATCACTGTTCCTACACTAGTAGCCACAGCCAATCACAGTAGAAAGCACGCCCCTAGGGACACACTTAACCCCTCCCTCCCCAACAAAGTTAACCCCTTCCCTGCCAGTATCATTTTGCAGTAACAGTGCATATGTATAGCACTGATTACTGCAGTAATGTCACTGGTAACCCCAAAAGTGTCAAAAATGTCAGTCAAGGGTCCGATCTGTCCGCCGCAATGTCGCAGTACCGCAAAAAAATCGCAGATCGCCGCCATTACGCGTTAAAAAAAAAAAAAAAAAATGACAGAAATCTTTTCCTTAGTTAGTAAACGCAATAACTTTTGCGCAAACCAATCAAAATACGCTTTTTGCGATTTTTTTTACCAAACTTAGGTAGCAGAAAACAAATTGGCCAAAAATGTTAAAAAAATTTTGATTTTTACATTTTTTTTGGGGGGAATTTCATATAAAATAATGTGAAAAATATTGTTATTTTTGCAAAATTTACGCTCTTTTTTTGTTTATAGCGCAATAAGTGAAAATCGCACAGGTGATCAAATACCACCAAAAGAAAGCTCTGTTTGTGGGAAAAAAAGGACGTCAAATTTGTTTAGGTACAGCGTCACACGACCACGCAATTGTCCGTTAAAGTCACGCAGTAAAAAAATCGCAAAAAAAACCCTGGTCTTTAAGCAGCCAAATCCTCTGGGGCTTAAGTGGTTAAAAGTCAGCAGCTACAAAAACTGTAGCTGCTGACTTTTAGTAAACACACACTCTCCTGTCCCACGATCCAGGGATATGATCACCCGGGCTGCCCCTTTCCACAGGCTTCTCTCCCTGGCGCTGGCATTAAAACTATGGGCACCCAGCTGTAACAGATTGCAGCTTCACAGCCGGGTGCCCACTGCGCATGCATGAGTTATCCTGCGCGTTGTGAATCGTCCTGCAGCCTTTTGGGACCTGTGATGTTTCCCAGAAGACTGCAGGAAGAGACGGGGAAGAGGAGAATTTCTGGTCAAAACCAGGTGTCATTTGTAGAAGAGGAAAGGGTATGGAGGCTTACAGCTGAGCTTCCCCTTGTGGGATGGAGCTCCACTTTTATACAGACTTATTCTGTAGAGCCAGTTTAGTCAGAAGCTGGCCATTTGCTTTATCAAGATTTTGGATTGTGAAAGGAAACTCCCTTTAACACAGGCCAAACATGCAGTATAAACTGCATAGGGACAAGGTCCCTACTCACCATTGAAACCAGAATGGTGACATTGCAATGCAATAGTGCTACTTAGCCACACTTCCCACAGCCCCATGTTGTGACAGTAATTTCTATACTTCTGTTTCAATTTTTTTGCACACTCCTGTTAAAAAAAAACTACAGTAAGTATCTCTTCCATGAAGAGATGGTTTTTGCAGATCGGTAAGTGCATATTTTGGTGTGTTTTAACTCTTGATGGCATCAAAATGGGTGGTACAGGATTTAAAAGCCAATAGGCACTATAAGACTAGAGGCAATTTTTTGTTTTTTCATTTTGGATTTTTCTTGCCATCTATATCCCACATTTACCTTCACTTCCTGTGCCAACAGGAAGTGAGAGGCAATCACTGCAAATTTAAGGGAATCCATCTCCACTCTTTCCAAAAATTGCCTTTAGTTGTACTATATAGTAGAATTATGGCTTCCCATTAGTAAAAAATTACTGTGTTACTAAACCCACAACAGTAAAATCAGTGTGTTTATGCAGTAAAGCATGCTTGTTATATGCACTGTTAAACCTAAGGGGTTAATCCTCTGCATTAAAAGGCTGTATGGTCCTGTCTCCTCTGATCCTTCCCTCCTTCTACTGTCCCCTGATAATTTCCTGATAATAGAGTCTATGGAGTCAGGCTGCACATACTCAGTTTGCTGTGTATTGCTAGAGAGGTTTTTTTTTTTGATCAGCACAGGGCCAATCAGCACTGTCCAGACAGAGAGTCAGGGGTACTGCAGTCTCATAGGACAGTCAGAAAACTCCTCCTACAAGCTTTAACCAGTGCTTGGCTGGACGCTGATAGAAGTCCCAAGAATGCTCTAACTGCTGATGAGAAAAATTATTTAGCAGTTTATATTTACTAAAACTTTTGCATTTCCATGTTCTGTGTACTGTGGGAGAGCAGATATAGTTGTAGCACTGCTCCCGTAGGGACTGCTGGTTACTGACTCTGCAGGCTCCCCTGGTTAACAACACGTGGTTATAAGTAGATACAGTTCCTAAATCCCTCCTTGCTCCTGTTGGCTCTTCACAGCAATAAACAATCTAGGGGTATTGGGTTTTTTTTTTGTTTATTTTGTAATTGGGGTAGGAGAAGGGAATAGTGGGATACTCCAATTTAACTATTCACAATATCTGAGGACTTCTATCTTCACAACTTTGCTGGTAGATATGGAACAGCCAGGCTGTTAAGTCATCCTGCCACTTTAGATGAATGGGGATAAGTCTCTTGTTTTCTTTACACTCTCTCTCTTACAAGACGACTAGATGAACAATATCTCATCTTCAGGATATTCTCCCTAGCATCCTCTTTCTGCTGACATCCATTCACTGACTATCCTATGAGGAGGGGTGGCCCCTCTCAGGTTAGGCCTCTTGACACGAGTTCCTGTACTCACGATACTGCAGAAACAGGATCTCCAGTGTCTCCCCTCTCAGCCAGCTTCCCTGGACCTCTGGGTTCAGCTCCTGCCAACCATGCTCCGGTCCTCAGAATGACCTCCTGAGACCGCATGGCAGCTGCCCCCTCCCTCCGGGACTCCGCTCTGCAACGAAAGACCCCTAACACATGTGCTCCTGGCTTTTATACAGTGTCCCAACATGCACCGAGGCAGCCTATTATAAATATATATATTCAAACGAATATATTCCTCGCGCCTAGGAGTGCCTAGTTAAACGAGTGGATACACTAATAAATATGAAATATTAATAAAATTATAATGAGTATAAAAGCAGCTGCTATAAAGTGCGAAGTGATTGAATGAAAAACCCCAAACTAAATGGGATAATATAGCGCTTGCTGGTAGGAACAGGAGCAAGTAGGGATAAAATTACAATTAAAAAAGCTAATATCATAAATATCTAAAATCTATACCCTTAAAAAATATGCACAGTGAGAAAATATATAAATATATAGCAATATAAGTAATGTGCCAAGTGAAGTCCAAAATAGTTCATAGGTGACTCAGTGATAAATAGTCCAAAAGAGTGCCAGAAAAAGGTGCAAGTGCTTGGTGCTGGATCCTCCAATGGTCCAGGAAATCCAATCATAAAGGTGACTTCAAGAAAAGATAAGGTGTAAACTCACCAGATATGGTGGGTCTCAACTGCCTTAAGACAAAGAGACCAATAGTGCTTTATGACCCTCCAGGTCAGAGAAATGGTCCCCAGCTCCCCAACACCAGCGGCCCCACCAACTTTGTCCAATGCAGCCACGCTGTCCTCCTGCTGCTCCCTGTCAGCTGCTGAGTCAGTCGTCTGCCTCCTTGGTCATTTCTCTGACCTGGAGGGTCATAAAGCACTATTGGTCTCTTTGTCGTTAGGCAGTTGAGACCCACCATATCTGGTGAGTTTACACCTTATCTTTTCTTGAAGTCACCTTTATGATTGGATTTCCTGGACCGTCGGAGGATCCAGCACCAAGCACTTGCACCTTTTTCTGGCACTCTTTTGGACTATTTATCACTGAGTCACCTATGAACTATTTTGGACTTAACTTGGCACATTACTTATATTGCTATATATTTATATATTTTCTCACTGTGCATATTTTTTAAGGGTATAGATTTTAGATATTTATGATATTAGCTTTTTAAATTGTAATTTTATCCCTACTTGCTCCTGTTCCTACCAGCAAGCGCTATATTATCCCATTTAGTTTGGGGTTTTTCATTCAATCACCGAGGCAGCCTGCCTTCTGCCAATTATCAGGACTGTATCAAAAGCCTATGCACCCATTCGTCCGGTTTCCTCCCACTATCCAACATGCCTCCCTATTGGACCAGCGTGAAACACTCCCTAGACTGAATGAATTACATACTGAGCACAATGAGCAGACCTTACTAACGGATCCTGCTCTCTGGTAGGCAGAGAACAATATAAATGTATCTGCAGCCACTCTAGTAAGCAGACAGAGCTCAAAACTGTACTTTCTCACTAGCACCTTCCTAGGAGGGTGCTACACTGTGAATGCAGGGTCCTGGGTTTAGTAACACTTTAAGTGTACTTACAATTTTTTCTTAGTCACCCTGCAAGGTACGACAAATACCTGTTAATCCTGCCATTGAAGTCCACCTAATGCAGTTCATCTGATGTCGTGGCAACAATGCTGTCCTGCTCCTAAATTCAGAGCAGAGTTACCACTCATGTAGACTGCCCCTGCTTGTGCTACCTTGGAATGAGAAAATATTGCAGAAAATGTTGAGCTGCAGTGAGAGTGTGAGACAAAATTGGAGAAGGATTTGTCTCAGTAAGGGAAGGAAACGTTTTTTATTACATTTTGAGACTTGTGCATCTCATAGTAACTGGATTTAATGCTTGTTTGGACTGTTATATAGGAGCCTTTAGTTGTATGTTGTACAGATTGATAATCTTGTCTAAATCATTTTTCAGTTTAGGTGGTATTTTAAAATAGTTTTTGCAGCCAGCTGCCGAACAATCCTGCTAACCTCTTTGTTATTTAGGGAGAAACCTCCGTGGAAAGTGACACCAACATCCCAGAATGGAATGAGCAGATCAGTTTCATTGAACTTTTCCCTCCTCTTGCTCGGAAGATAAAAATTCAGGTCCTGGATGATGCTCACATTGGGGATGTGGCTCTGGCCACTCATTTTATTGATCTGCAGCAGATATCTGACCCAAACAAAAATGGTGAGACAAATACTTCACAATCACAATAATGGCACTGTTAGGCTACGGTGCTAAATGTATACATGGCTACAAAGTTGGTGAGGTTGAAAAAAGACACCAGTCCATCCAGTTCAGCCTATGATGTGTGTGTATGTGCTTATGTCAATAGTACATCGTATACCCCTGTGTGTTGTGGTCATTAAAGTGCCCATCTGTTAGTTTTTTTAAACTATCGACGCTCCCTGCTGATACCACTGCTGTCCCAGTTACGGTTAAACTGCTTCTCTTCCAATTTCAGTGAATGAGGGCATGTCTTTTTAAATTCCCTTTCACTAAAAAGTTTTTTTCCCTATGCTAGGGTCACCAGTATGGTATTTGCACATTGATATCATATCTTCTCTCAAGCATCACCTCTCCAGAGAGAATAAGCTAATAACATGCTTGTAGTCTTTCCCCATAGCTGAGGTCCTCCAGTCCCTTTATTAGCTTTGTTTCCCTTCTCTGGACTCTCTCTAGTTTCAGGATATCCTTCCTGAGGACCGGTGCCCAGAACTGGACGGCATACTCAAGATGCAGCTGGACCAGAGTCTTGCAGAGTGGGAGAATTATATAATGTATAAATATGAACTTCAATTTCTTTGGATCTAGACTGGCAAGCTAATTAAAATAGATAGGGCATGTCTTTTTTTTTCACATAACTGTGTATATAAATCACTAACATTACAAAACATCGAAATAACAACCAATGTTTGCTGAGATTGTGATCCACAACTCACCAAAAGGTGATTTTCAGATTATGCTGTAGCTAAGCAACTGCATTTAATCACATGGACTTTACTTTGTATTTCTGGCATAGGCAGCAGACCTATTACCACATAGGAATGAATCAGCCTTGAGCACCTTCAGTTTGGGCATCCATAGTCTCGCTAAACTTTTCTCAGCCATATCCCAAAGGACCCTTTTGAAATAGTTTTCAGATTCTAGGGAATCATCCACCTATATTGGAGGTCAGTAGGAGAAGGAACCCCTTACAAAGAGGTTTACTAGAAAGAATGCTAGTTACATTGATGGTCAATGGGAACCAATGCCCCTTACAAAGAATTGATGATCAGTGTCAGTGGTTGCTTACCTGAAAGAGGAGAAACACACCCCTGATCTCATATCACCCTGCTCTACAGAGTGATGTCAGAGCTTGAACTATGCAGGCACATTCAGATCAGAAATCAATTTGCAGCTAGCAACCCCTGGAGAAACCTCAGTGTTCCAAGGAATACTGGAAAAAGACTGGTCCAGTCACCTTAAAACAGCCAAGGAAAATGTCTCACACTAGTAATACAGAAGCCTTGTTTTTATAGTATATAGAGGTATTCCTCCTAGACTACAAGCCTTCTAATTTTTCATCTCTTTGTCCTTAGCTGGCTTTAACCCAACTTTTGGCCCAGCCTGGATCAATCTGTATGGGTCTCCTCAAAACTACACACTGAGAGATGTCCATCGGGATCTGAATGAAGGTCTTGGCGAGGGAATCTTCTACCGAGGTCGGATCTTGGTCGCTGTAACGCTAGAATTATTCTCTAATAATAATGTTCAGGAAAAGAAGCCCTTGCAAGCCCTCAAAAATGCCTTCAGTAAGCTCAAGCTGAAGAAGAAAAGCAAAAAGGCACAGGAGAAGGAGAAAGCAATTGCTGCAGCATCTGCTGCAGCAGCGGAGGGTGCTGAAGGAGATGAGGATTCAGAGAGCAAGGAACAACCAACTGCCGTCACTGTGGAGGTGGATGATATCCTGCCCCTGCCAGAGGTACTCAGAAGACAAAGGAGGATTTATGTTGTATTGCTTGTCTCCTTAGCAAACTCATTGTTCTAATCTGAACACCAGGACTGTGCAATGTTTAGGTCTATGGACATAACGACTATTGTAATTCATAACGAATTGGAAAAGGTTCTGTAGGTTGAATGCATTTATAAATGCTATGAACATGCAGTTTTTTTTTATACTATCTGCTATCAAAGGGTCGGTCCAAACAAACCTTATATTTCAGCTTTTGGGTGAGTGTTGAAGGGTTAGCTTGAGAGCTTCCAGAACTCTGGTAGTGAGATCCCTTTGCTTGGGTTCACAGGTCCACACCCATTATGAAAATGGTCCGACCCTTTCTGCTACGTACTGTATATGCCATGAAGAATGCAAGTGGGTGGGGTACTGACCTAGGGATGGTGTCTTACAATATCCAGTGCCATCTTAAGAGCATTAAAGGGCCCCAGGCAATGCAGTGCACTGGGGCCCTGCCTACACAAACACCCATGAGAATAAAAATGCAAATTATCGATAAGGCAATATTTATTGGTACAGCAGTGCCAGCTTCCAAGTTTGGCGGCTGGGTCCGGTGAACACACTCATAGACGGGAGTCAGACCTGACTGTCATGTGTGTGCCTGTTCCTGTGGAGGCAGACAGGCATTCCTGCAGTTGTGGGCTCCCCCTCCATGGTCCAAGTGGCCTAACAGCAGCGCAGGGCCAACAGGCGCTTGCCACCTGCTAAGTTCAGCGGCAGGATGCACACGGGAATCAGGACTAATGCTTGGCTGGGGCTGGGTCGCTGGGCAGGTGGGGCCCCCCCGTGCAAGTGGGGCCCCCGGGCAACTGCCCAGCGTGCCCATTCGTTAAGATGGCCCTGACAATATCAAGTTGTAATAAGAAGCATGTTCTGATAGCAGCATATGCATACCAAAAGCCTACCAGAAGTGCCACCGACACAGTATTAACAAAGTCTCCTAAGCCACCTGTATTTGATATTTTTCCTTCTTTTCACACAGGCTGCTTTAGGAGTAAAGGAGGAGTTCCTTTTGTTTGGAACGCTATTTGAGGTCACAATGATGGACCCCAGTATTGGAACCAAACCTGTCAAATTTGAAATTTCTATAGGTGAGTATTATTAGTTTTCTGATATCTCTAAAAAAAAGTTCTGAGATTCGGTATTTAAAGGGTATGTATAGTCTGCATGTATATACGTATTTAACAAATATTATTTTTATTCTTTATGTTAACATGTTTAGTCAGGTAAAAAAAAGAAAGTGCGTACAATACAAGGCTAGTACTCCAAGTTCTAAGAAGAACTATCTACTATGCTATGAATAGCGAGAATGATCTGTATATTGAACAGATCTGAATAGCAGAATATTAGATTACACACCACCCAGCACTGACTTTGCATATCCATTATCATGGAAGCACCCTGTGGTAAATGCTTATTTGTTCTCCTAGAATTCTATGCAAATAATGAAGAATGTGGTGTAAACTATCTGTTTATAAATTAAAGATTCTCTATTGCACAGGTAACTATGGTAAAATGGCTGAAATAGTCACTGCTAAATCTTCTAAAAAGAAGGAAAAATTGGATACAGTACCAGAGGAACGTCAGGGTCTACTGGACACCGGCTCAGAGGATGAACTCAGTATAGATCTTGAGGAGGAAGTGACTTTAAAAATGGACCAACATGGCAAATCAGTGACACCTGGAAGGAGACCTCAGCGCACAGAACCAGACGAGTAATATATCACAAAGATTGCAATAAGTCCCAAGTCTATGGTTATTAACTGCTGCAGTTTTGCAGCAAAGGTCAGAGCTTAGGAGAGTAAAATGCCCTCTTTGGGCTCATTCATATGGGCACTGCAGCAAACATAAGCGATGCTGGCTTCTTAGTAGGCGTTTGTGTGTATACACATTGATGCTTACATTATAATTAATAATACAAGCATTTCTGAGCTTTACCGAAGCGCAAATTATGTAGTGAAATGGCACCCAAAATATATACAGTACATATAGCTATACTGTATATACCATGTTCACAACAGACACAACATTAACCAGATCAACTTAAACTTTATAGTGTTACTAAACCCAGGAGCCTGCATTCACTATATCTGGTCTCCTATAGTACACAGAACATGGAAATGCAATTATTTTAGTAAATATAAACTGCTAAATACCTTTTCTCATCAGCAGTTAGAGCAGTCATATTTAAATGCCCACTCTATGTTGCTGAGCTGCAATTTTTAGGTGGGGCTTTGTGTGGCTTGAGTGTGGACACAGGGGGCCCCATGATCTCTGATTGCCCAGGGGCCCCATGAGTTGTCAGTCCACCCCTGCTCTCTAGCAATACACACCAAACTGAGCATGAGCAGCCTGAGTCCATAGACTCTGCATTATCAGGATATTATCAGGGGACACTGGAAGAAGGGGAAGATCAGAGAAGACAGGATCAAACAGCCTTTTTACACAATACTTAGGTTCCACAGTGAGTATGACCAGCATGCTTTACTGCATATACACACTGATATAACTGTTGTGGGTTTAGTAACAATTTAAGTTCTGAATGTTCTGTAAGCTCTCCAAATCTCTCCAAGTGCTCTCTTGGTATGCTGTTCAAAACACCATCAAATTCAAAACTGCACCTGAAGTTTGGAAGCGGAGTGCTGAATCAGAGAGTTAAAAGCATCTCATTGGAGAGATTTGGAGTGCTTATAGACCTTTTATAGCTTTAAAGCTAAGTTCACCTTTTTTTCCAGAAAATATCCTTTGCAGCCAAGTGGACCCAGTAGATATAAAAAAAACCTGCACAACCCTGTAAAATGATCATCATTTTAAAAAATGTTTTACCCATTTTGCCATTTTTCACAGAAACCAGGCTAACAAAAAACTCCTTGTTAGCAACCCCTAAATCCTGACTTTTTGCTAGGACATGAAAACCATTGGATGCTCACTCACAATTGCTTAATCAATCTGATCGGTTCTCCAGAAGCATGCAGATATTTGCCACATCTGATCATCTTGGCAGAGTGAAAAGCATTTGGAGCCATCTAAATCGATTAATTAGAAGATTTTGCAACTTTTCATTCATTTCCATGTGATTTTTATTCAATTAGATCATTTTAGTTGCATTAAATAACACACACAACCTGCGCTTCAATTCTCGCGCAAGCTGTAATAGCAGCTGGAAAAACGTTATCCCCCAGGATATATATTGTTATATAGATCAATAAACCAGCGCTATAACAAATCAGCTGATCAAATGTCAGTGCAATGCTAAATCACCACCAAATAAATTCATATGTGTTACATACTGCAATACATCCCTATAGTGAGAAAACAGTAAACAACACATTTTGTCTCACAGGATTTCATCACAAGAACTTCCTCAGGGAGCAATGTTCACTGCCTCCTGAGAAAGTCTTTGTGACAAAACGTGTTGAGGGTGGACATAAAGTCCGATGCTGTGCGGAACCCGGAAGTGTCAGGGCTTTTTACTATATGTGTTACATACTGCAATACATCCCTTTAGTGAGAAAACAGTAAACAACACATTTTGTCTCACAGGATTTCATCACAAGAACTTCCTCAGGGAGCAATGTTCACTGCCTCCTGAGAAAGTCCTTGTGACAAAACGTGTTGAGGGTGGGCATAAAGTCCGACGCTGTGTGGAACCCGGAAGTGTCAAGGCTTTTTACTATATGGGATCTCGTTCTGCTATTTTTGAGTACAATTTTATTATTTAAATAAAAGTGTTTTACATGCTACATTAAAGCAATTGTCTGTTTTAATCTATGATGCTGAGCGGAAGGCTTAGGACTTTAGCTGGTGGGAGAGCTGGAAGCAGAGGGGTGCCGGTGGTGCTTAACCTTAATATCAAGAAATTTATGATCATCTTAGAAATAAGGGTTTTGGTAAGCGCTTTGGATTGAAGTGGGTGAAGGATTAAGGGAAGGTGTACAGTACCAGCGTTGTGGACATACTGATTAGACGACTTTAATGAGCTGCCATGCATGTTTTTCATTTCAATATTTATAGATTGTTATGTGGAACTGTGACAATTTGTCATATTATTGTGTTTCTATTTTTTATTTTAGTTTGTACTTTTTTTTTCACTGCAGGGATTTATTATGTATATAACACATACTGTATGTTTTATTTGGTAGAGATTTTGTTATATACTGATATTTGATTAGTTAATTTTGATAGGGCTGGTTTATTGATCTATATTTTAGTTGCATTGAATTATGGATTGTATGATCATATCAATACGAGTCTGGCTACCTTAAGATGACTGGTTATTCTGCAATTGATATGCTGCTTTGAAAATGCTTGTGCAGCCAGATGAAATTGTAAATCTCTTGCTTTACCTATTTTTTGTTTACATAGTTCATACAGTTACATACCTCTGGGTAAAGACAGGCCATGTGTCTACGTGCGGAGTTACTGGGAGGATCACAGCTGGAGATTGTACAACTCCAACTGGATAGTCAAGATAGCAGAGCGCCTGGTAAGAGTCAGAACCTTGTATAGCACTCACTTCTCTATGGTACCCGATTTTTTGAAAAGTTATAAATAAAATAGCACAAAAAGAGCTAGCACAGTAAACACTGCTAAAAGCCCAAAACGTTTATCTCAGTTTCTCATAGACTTGGTAGACAACAACATCTCTCAAGTTTTAGTTGCTGGTGATAGCAGAGGTACCCTGTGACATCTGAACTAGAAATTAGAGGGTTTGAGTGTAATCAGAACAGGACAACACAGGAAGTGCTATAAGCCCAATAAATGTTCTAATCCTTCCCCCACTCTACAAAATAGATGTAGTTTTGTTACTGTTTCTGTCCCTATGTGAGGGATATCCCATCACTTCCTTTACTTGTGTAGTGCTACCTCCGTAGGAGCCACTGGATGTAGCTTGTCCTCTGGTGCTGCCCTGACCTTGCAAAGTCCTCAACCCTTCTGAGACTCTAGGTTTAGACATGGTTAGACCCAGGGCTTTTTTTCTCAGAGAATAGGTGCAGGACCCCCCCCCCCCCCCTTCCGAGTCAACCCCTGTGTCTGCTCCGTACTCACCTCTGAGCATAGTTCCTTGGTTTCATCCCCACCCCACCTCCCAGCATCACCCCTTTTAGGGAATAGAGAACCAATTATAATTTGTGGTGCTAAGTGATTTGTATGGAATTAGTTAATGATAACAAGAAAGACAGTAAAATAGATTCCCTGCAGCTAGCAACAATGGACCCCCAGCAAAAATGGATCCACCCTAGCAACATTAGTCCTCCAACAGCCAGCATCAAAAGACCCTCCAGCAGCCAGCAACAATAGACTCCTCCCTCAACAGTAGATCTCTCCCAGCAATGATCAACGTCCCAAGCAAAATAATACCCACCACCAGCAGCAACAGATCCTCCACCAGCAACAATAGACCTCCCCAGCAACAACAGACACCCCTGCAAAAATAGATCCCTCCAGCAACAGTTGATTCCCCAGCAGCCAGCATCAATAGAACCTCCAGAACAGCTTAGTACTCTTTGCCATTACATACATTCAGTGTTAGAGGTGCAGGAACTACGTTCCCCCGCGTTCCTGCTGAAAAAAAGCCCTGGTTAGACCAACAATGTTCATCAAACCAGTTACCAATATTACCCAGCACAGAGTAAGAAAAGCCAATGGACACAATATTTCAATAACCAGAGTTGTATTGAATACTCCAAGAATGGCTCATATTAACACTTAGGAGGTTACAATTACTATTTACAGCAATGTATTACATTTGAAGGTTTAAGCAATAGCAACACAAGGTGAATATAAATGCCTAAATAATGTCAAAAGACTGTTAATAACCACTGTGCCTCTATGGTGCATGTTGAGAGCGCAACACTGGTTGTGGGGGGAAAGGCTTAAGAAAACCGCCAGCTCCCTTGTGAGCACTAGTGCAACACAATGGAACCATGATAAAGCCTTCTTATGGATATTTGTTTTAGTAGTTGTGGATATGGAATAGAGTCAATTATCTTCTTCTAGCATGTTGGGGCATTTTAGGGCATTTTAAAGATAAAGAGTAATGAAGAAAGACAGGGTCAGGTCTGTAGACAGAACTACGGAGGAGGTAGCAAAGCAAGGATTCCTTGATTGATTTAGTTAAACCGGTGTCTGATAGCAGTGTCTTTATACAACTAGGTAAACAGAAAGGTGGGCAGCTGCCCTCTCACCAATCCCAGTACAAACAGCCTCTGGACATACAAGATGAACTGAGCAGTTCTTTATACCTCCGCCGAAGGCGCATCAGTTATACAGCAGGCTGCTAGTGCACTGACAGCTATAGGGGATCAGGCTGTGTGTCACTACTACTGGCAGGGCTGCTGAGTCCCAATGCAGCTGGATGCAGAACGACAGCCTCCAACCGTCCACTTTGATGTTCTTGGGCCAAGCGGGCTCCCCCATAATCCTTTGCTGGATCAGCTTTCTGGAATTTGTTGTTCCGATGGAGCTCATAAATACAGCGAGGGTTGACTGCAGGACTACCCCGTACACACGCGTCGAAAATTGGCAGGGAATTTTCGGCCAACGTCCAATCTGCCGATTTTCGGCTTGTTAGTATGATGCTTCCGACAACCAACTCCGACTTTTCGGCCGAAAAAAATCTGGTGTGCAGGCTATAAAATTTTTGTTGGCCGTCAACACAACGGCCAATTTTCGTGCAGGCAGTACAGATTTCGACAGGGAAAAATCTGATGAGCAAGTCTGGGCATGCTCAGTGAAGAAAAAAACACAAAGAAAACAAACCAACACATGACATCACTTCTGAAGTAGATTTTTGTTGGCCAAGAAAATTTGTGTGCAGTCTAGGCACATTCCAACCAACAAAACACAACTTGGACAAAAGTCGGACGATCGGTCGGCTGATAATCGTTGCGTGTGTACGAGGCTTAAGACTGAGATGCCATTATAGTTCATGTGCGTGTAAAGGCAGGTGTGTCAATACTATTGACAATAAAGTCTAGGTAGGACTATTTAATCTCATATGATCTTATGCAATGCAACCCCCCTTTCAGAATTCAATGTTGTCGAGGCTGTGTGATGTATAGCATGAATAGTTAAAAGCAATAAAAAAGGCTTACTATTACAATTTTGTTTGTAAAATTTGTCCTGGGTCAAGCTTTCCTGGTTGCTTTTGCTCCCACCTTCATCACCAGAAGCTTTAAATGTTAATGACAAGAGGTTGTCAAGTAACTGTAAATTTTTCTTCTGCAGGAACATGGACTCAACGAAGTGGAGAAACTCACAAGAAGACCAAAATCCAACCCAGAAGACCGTCTAAAGCAAGTCCTAGAAGAATTTGTTGCTGGCTGCAGGTTAATGATTTTGCCAAAACTAAAACACACAGTTTAATTACCGTACTACCTACAGAATGTCACATGGTTATGCAAAATTTTAATTTAAAAATCAGAATCTGCTATTAGTAGCAGTACAATATGTCAGAGGCAGAATATGCAAGGTCCTCCAGGCAGTTAGAAGATGTTCTTTTGTTCAATTTATTATACAGGATACAAGATTAAGGATTCTCTGGTACTCTACTAAAACAGACTGAAACTAAATTAATAGTTCCATTCTTTGTATCATATTGATAATGTTGATTTGCTCTCTTGCAGGCAGTACTCACTTAGTGCTGGAAAGAGGACCATGGCTCGCCCCAACAACTTGGACAAGTGCAGGATGAAATCTCTTTCTCACAATATTGTAAGTCTGTGATGGACATGTTGTCAAAACCAAAATCCTTAAACCAAAGGCAGTCGAATAAACGCACAATTGAAGATGAATACAGTGAGCAGTAGACATGTGCATGATGAAAAAATGTGTTTTGTTTAGATTCATTAATCTAATTATTTTGTTAAATTCGGTTGATTCGTTCCATTCGTATTCGGGATTTGCATTCCGAATTTGTATTCGGAATTAGTTTCATGTATTTTTTTCGAATTTTCTTCGAATTTACCAATTTTTCAAATTTGAAACGTTCGTATCGATAAATGTTGAATCGGTCGAATCGAAAACTTAAATTTTTTTCGATTTGAATGTGGCAAAGTGAACAAACAATAGAGAAATCTCCATCAAATGATTACAATGACTCTTTAAATCATCTTTGGCTTAACAAAAACAGCATTATTTTGAAATGGTACTCTAATGACACACACAGTCTTTGATTTCAGAAATCTTTTTACGGTTCAAATTCGAATGGAATTGATGTAAAATTTGATTTGAATTTCCGTAATTCGGACTAATTTGTTTCGTTATTCGTAGCATTTGGTAAAACTTTGTTTATACTGCAAAGGGATATTCGGATATATCCGAAACTCCGAATAACGAAAAATTAATCTGAATATTTTTGCAGAACGAAACAAACCGCACAGGTTTAGTGAGCAGAGACCTAGGTCTTTAGGGAAAATTTACAGTGGATTAGTATTACATATATACAGTATATGTTCATGAAAACCCAGTACAAAACAGCACCCTTTGCAAAAGGGACAAATAGCAGTTCGGAACTTTCACGAATTTGAATATCGCAACCAAGTTTATAATTCCATATACAAGAGTAAACACAAAATCTTAAGGATCAAAACAATATTAATTACTTGATCTCCAGAAGATTTACCCCCGTTCATGGTCAGGTCATTTTTTGTGTTATGGCACTGCGTTACTTTAACTGACAATTGTGCGCTCATGCAATACTGTACCCAAATATAATTGATACATTTTTTTCCTACAAATAGAGCTTTCTTTTGCTGGTATTTGATCTGTTTTTTTTTTTTTGCGCTATAAACAAAAAAAAACCCCACAATTTAAAAAAAAACATTTTTTTTCTTTCTGCGTTGAAACATATCCATTTAAAAAAATAGAAAAAATCTAATATCTGCATATATTTAGGCCAAAATGTATTCTGCTACATATTTTAGGTAAAAAAAAATCCTAATAAGTGTATATTGATTGATTTGCGCAAAAGTTATAGCTTCTACAGACTTTGGGATATATGTGAAATGTGAAAAATAACCGTGCTAAGCTAATTACCAATGAGCAGCAGCTTAAAGTGTGACAAACACTCAAACAAAATTATATCAAAATAAGCCGCGCTAAACAGTGAATCAGTGCTATAACACATAGAATATCAAATATTATGAAAAAGTCCTTGAGTATCTATAAATAGTCAGTATACAGCAGGGGTAATGAATTAAAATTCATGAAAGTCCAGTAGGTAAAATTTTCTTCCAACCGAGGTCCGAATCATATGTTTGGCTCTCAAGAACCTCTGCACAATGCGCAAACATGGCGCGTCTTTACGAGTGCCACATCACATGATGCCACAGTACCATGTAGCTTGGTACGGCGCAATTAAAAAGAAAAAAAAGGTCAGGGACTTATTTTTCTGCGTTTCTGCTTACAAGGCAGCCCACTGAAATAAATGGGCCGCCTACACGCGTTACGCAACAATGTGAACCTAGTCCACAATCCTTCACATCACAATCCTTTTTATTACATCAGTGTTCTCAGTCCCCCTGTACATCATCCCCCCTTCACATTACAGTCCTCAGCCCTTCACATTTTTGTCAGTGGCCCCCCCTTTATATCACCCCCTACTTTAAATTGCAATTCTAAGCCCCTTTCATATCACCCACCCTTCACATTCCTGTTCTCGCCCCCTTTATAGTACCCCTCCTTCACATTGCAGTCCCCAGCCCCCCTTCACATTCCTGTCCTCATCCTCTTTATAGCACCCCCCTTCACATAACATTCCTCCCCCCTTTATAGCATCCCCTTCACATAATCATCCTCCCCCCCCTTTATAGCACCCCCCTTCGCATAACTGTCCTCACCCCCTTCATAGCACCCCCTTCACATAACTTTCCTCCCCCCCTTTATAGCACCCCCCTTCACATAACTGTCCTCACCCCCTTCATAGCACCCCCTTCACATAACTGTCCCCCCCCTTTATAGCACCCCCTTCACATAACTGCCCTCACCCCCTTCATAGCACCCCTCTTCACATAACTGTCCTCACCCCCTCCATAGCACCCCCTTCACATAACTGTCCTCCCCCTTTATAGCACCCCCTTCATATAACTGTCCTCATCCCCTTCATAGCACCCCCTTCACATAACTGTCCTCCCCCATTTTATTGTGCCCCTCCTTCACACTGCAGTCCCCAGCCCCCCATTAACATTCCTGTCCTCACCCCCTTTATAGCACCCTCAGACATTCCTGTGCTCATCTCCTTTTTTTTAAAACCCCCCTTCACACTGCAGTCTCCAGCCCCCCTTCACATTCTAATCCTCACCCCCTTTGTAGAACCCCATCCCCCTTCATTCCGTATCACTCCTTTACTTTTCTGCCTCTTTGATATCACCCCTCTTTCCCCCTTTACATTATTAGTGCCTCTTCCCTGTCCTACCTTAAACAGGGCAGCGTGGCTGACATCGGAGGCACAGCAGCTTACATCGGAAGTGCTCAAAGGGATGCACGGAGGGCGGGACCTGCCCCAGGTAACTGATTGGTTGCTACAATACAGGGCAGATCTAGCTACCAATCAGTTAACTGTACCAGCCCCCGTCCTCCGTGAATCACTGCGCTGCTCGTCCGATGTCAGCTCTGTAAAGACAGAGCTGCAGCGGCGGCGGCAGAGGGAAAAAACAGATCCTAAATGGCGTGACCGCTGCGGGGCCGGACGGAACACTGATTGGGTCCGGACTTGGCCCGCGGGCCGCCATTTAGTGATGCCTGGTATACAGTAATCCCCCGCTACATCGCGGTTCAGTTTTTGCGTTCCCGGTAATTCGCGTTTTTTTTTGTAATGTTATTTTACTATATAAATCATTAAAAATGAAATATTTTTGTGTTTTCCATAGCTCTTGCTATGTCTCTTAGTATCTTTTATGTGTTTAAATGAGTTTCTATTGTTTTAAAAGTGTGTTTAAAGACCTTAAAATGCTTCTACACGTACAGTGACAGTAAAATAAACATGCCTACAATGCATTTTAATAGGGTTTTTCTATTTCGCGGAATTTCACTTTTCGCGGCTGGGTCCGGAACGTAACCCCCGCAATGGAGGGGGGTTTACTGTATAGGAAATAACCACATTGAGATGATTTAATTAAAGTTAAAGCAGCAACTTAAATTGTGACATACACCCAATGAGAAGTATATAAAAAAGTATAAAACAAGCTGTGCTTCAAAGTGAAATAAGTGCGATAAAGTACAATAAAAATTTCAATATTCCATATGAAGTCCTATTCAAAAAATGAATAATGAAGAAATTTGTGTGTATATAGGTCAAAATAACTTGACCACAAAAACTGCTGAAAGTCAATCCAGTAGTCTGTGCGAATTTCCAAAATGTTAGATCGCTCTTAATGCAAGAAACAGCCACTAGATACACAGACTGCTTACCAGATTGAGGTATAGCAAGTGCCTGATTCAAAGATGTATACTCCCAGGATCCTCAGTAGAACCAAAGGTTAGGATAGAACCCTGGATAAATTCCAGCCTCGGACGACAGGGTAGGCTCAGCAGACATAAACCACGTGGAATATACTGGAATTTTTATTTATTTATTTATTTGCTTATACTAGTAATGGCGGCAATCAGCAACTGCAATATTTTGGCAGACAGTCGGACACTAACTGACACTTTTGACACATTGCGAGAACCAGTGACACTAATACAGTGATCAGTTCTAATAATATACACTGTCACTGTACTAATGACCCCCCCCCCCCCCCCGTCAGAATGGAGTTCTGCCTTGTTTACATAGGCAGAGCTCTGTTCTGTGTCTCTGCCCGACGATCAACGGGTGCTGGCAGACATTTAGTGCCTGACACCCACAGATTGACTTCTGCTTTGAGTAATCTCAGCAGAAGCGACCCCCTGCGCAAGAATCGAACACGCCCCCTGTAGGTAGAAGTGCAGAATCTCATATATATATATATGTGATTCTACACAAGAGGGCCGTCCTGTAGCAGTAAATCTGCTATAGGGTGGTCCTTAACTGGTTAAAATGAAGACCTGTGTCTAGAAATGAAATATATTGTATGTCAACATGGATGTTATGCGGCATACCAGCAGTCAGTGGGGGCTGGTGCTCCATGGGTCGGGGGGGGGGGGAGGCACCGCACTGCACACCATACCCCCCCCGGTCGCCGGATCACTGATCACTCACCCTGTGCTGCCCCTGGACTGACATGTGGAGGCGGCGGCAGAGGCTTCCCCCTCAGTCTCCTCCGTGTCCCCCTTCGTTGGTCGGGCTTCCCCTGTGTCTCCTACCTCCTCCTCCTTCACCAATAGGATGGCTTCTCCTTTCGGCTAATCGGGAAACGGGTCTCAGGGCGAAAATTAATTCGCTATTGTCACAGAACTGGGTGGGCTCGGGGCGCAGTGCTCTGCGCCACGAGCCCACCCTTTTATGAAGCCTATTAGAGCTCTGGCTCTAATCATATGCTTAAAAAAAAAAAATCCCCATTGGAATCCATGCATCCGGCGCCCTGCATGTAGATTAGGGGGCCGGATGCATAGATAGGGGTGGCGGCGCCCCTGCGCCCCTAATGGAAGGACCGCCACTGCCAACAGTTAAGTAGAAAAAGCTTGTTCGTAAGTGTTGCAACAAATAATAACAAGGAGCTAATTCTATACTTATAACATGAAAGGGTGAAGGGGAGTAGAGAAGAAAAAAAAAAGAAAAAATTAAACATACATACAACCTGTAGGAATGAAAGGAGAAAAGGTAGAAAAGGTTATCTCCGAGGACTTATTAGTCCCCCGCCAAGTATTGTATCCACAGGTCCCCCATTTTATCAAATTTTACAAAATTAAAGGACACAACCAACTAATTCCAGCTCCATGCTATTGCAATTCTACCCGCTATAATAAAGTAAGACACTAGCCTCCTCCTGTGTTTAGGGAGCTTGAGGTCTAATTTTTGAAAAAGCTCTATTTCTGGAGCTCTAGGAATGTTCTTTCTTGTTACTGAACAGATGAGGTTAAAAAGTCTAATCCAAAATCAAATAAATTTAGGGAATTGCCCCCAAACATGAAACATAGTGCCCACCTGGCGACATTGTCGAGAACCGTAAGATGACACTTGTGGGCACATTTTGGCAACCATGTACCATTTAAGTAAAGTTTTACAATTGGATTCATTCAGTGTTGTATTAATAGTTATTTTAGATAAATGTACGGGGACGCTGTGGCCCAATATGAATTCCATGGGGGTGCAGGTGTAGGTCCCCGAATTCAACCAGGATGACACTGACCCTCCCCCTAACACTAAATCTCCCTTTTTGCTCATTAACCTTTCCTGCCCCTCTGGGCTGAAATATACCAGAACCAACATTTCACTCCCATAATCTACCTTCTTTTTTCTATGACAATTTAACTTCACCTGTCTCTATAAAGAGTCCTACACACTGGGTGAGTTTCCCAGCTCTTCTGAAGGCCTTTTCTCCTGGTAAAGAAAAACATGCCTAAAGCTGTGTTTTGCAAATGTATTTAGGTACATCAGTCATTTGGGCATTTATTCATAGAGATGGCCTTGCAGTTCGCGACGAACTTTGCTCGTTCTCTGTCCGCCGATCATGTGAA
Source organism: Pelophylax lessonae (assembly GCF_965119305.1). Lineage (NCBI taxonomy): Eukaryota > Metazoa > Chordata > Amphibia > Anura > Ranidae > Pelophylax > Pelophylax lessonae. The sequence goes on along the minus strand of NC_138778.1, from coordinate 52,052,856 downwards.
CATATGGCGATGTTCGCGGTGGCCATATTAGTTTACATTGTGAAGAACTTTGACCCATGACACATCCATCAGGTGGAACGGGACAGTCAATTGAGACATTTCAGCACATGGACGTACCCCCTACCTTATAAATAGACCTGAGCTGGCGGCCATTTCACATTCTGCTTTTTGTCAGTGTAGGGAGAGGTTTGCTGTGTGCACCAGGGACAGATTGTCAGTGACACAAATCACTCTGTTATAGGTCCACAAAAGTCCTTTTAAGGACTGGTATTTGGTATAGGTGTACTATCTATATTCTTTCTTTTATCAGTGTAGGGAGAGGTTTGCTGTGTGGAGCAGGGACAGACTGTCAGTGCTGGTTCACACTGAATATATCTGCATGTTCCCGCATCGCATCCGCAGCACAGGCAGTTCACACTGCCATATACGATACGCTGGTGGTGTCGATTCAAAGTTAACGACACCCCCAGCTCAGATCGCATATCGCAGTGCAATCTGACAGTTCGCACAGAATTGGATTGCACTGGTGTGAACCACCATGCGATCCGATTCTGCTCTGGACCAAAAAAAGGGTCATGTGCATGTTCACTGCGATTGCGGTGCAAATTCAGCCATACAAACTGTATGGCTGAATTTGCACCGCACAGACATCGCATGTAATTTTAGGAGCAGTGCGCTCCAAATTACATGCAATCTCTTTGATTGCATTAGGGGGCACGCTGGTCTCTGTGCATTGAAAGGGGGCACGCTGGCATCTGTGCATTGACAGGGGGCCCGCTGCTCTCTGTGCATTGAAAGGGGGCACGCTAGTCTCTGTGCATTGAAAGGGGGCACACTGGCATCTCTGCATTGAAAGGGGGCACGCTGGTATCTCTGCATTGAAAGGGGGCACACTGGCATCTCTGCATTTAAAGGGGGCACGCTGGCATCTGTGCATTGACAGGGGGAACGCTGGCATCTGTGCATTGAAAGGGGGCATGCTGGTCTCAGTGCATTGAAAGGGGGCACGCTGGTCTCTGCGCATTGAAAGGGGGCACGCTGATCTCTGTGCATTGAAAGGGAGCACGCTGATCTCTGTGCATTGAAAGGGGGCATGCTGATCTCTGTGCATTGAAAGGGGGCACGCTGGTATCTCTGCATTGAAAGGGGGCACGCTGGCATCTCTGCATTGAAAGGGGGCACGCTGGCATCTGTGCATTGACAGGGGGCACGCTGGCATCTGTGTATTGAAAGGGGGCACGCTGGTCTCTGTGCATTGAAAGGGGGCACACTGGTCTCTGCGCATTGAAAGGGGGCACGCTGATCTCTGTGCATTGAAAGGGGGCACGCTGATCTCTGTGCATTGAAAGGGGGCATGCTGATCTCTGTGCATTGAAAGGGGGCACGCTGATCTCTGTGCATTGCAAGGGGGCACGCTGATCTCTGTGCATTGAAAGGGGGCACGCTATGCCGTAATTACTGAAGGCCCCTTTCACACTTTTGTGACCTCAAAGTCAAAGTTTTACCCCGTTTTTTGCCGCAAAGCAATGCCTATTACATTTTTCTGTTTGCTACCCCCCCCCCCAAAAAATTTTGAGCACCAGCCGCCACTGCTCCTCATCCTCTCTATCTGCACCCTCTTCACTCTCTGCTGTGTGCACCCCCAAAGACACCACCTCCAACACCACCATATACCCTCCGCTTGAGTCACAGGAATTATTTTCCGATCCATCACAATACATTTACGATGCGCAGCCATTTTTGGCATCGGATCAGGAAGAGGCCGCCACAACAGCCGCCACTCAGCAGTCTGACGACAGATCAGACCAAGGAGGTTGGTCCCCGCTGTTGCTGCCTATTCCGAGATATGTAATGTTAGTGGTGGGGAAGGTGATGTCAATGGTGCAGAGGCAAAATTACCGCAGTACCCAAATACACTATTATGAAAGTATATTGTTATATAACACCTCCGCTTCAATCTGTCATTTTGGAGGGCCACTGGTCTATCACACCAGTTATAATACTTTTTTCTAATTACGTTTGTCACTCTTTGTAGTTGTAGTATCACTGCAGAACCGCTCACCAGTCTGTATATGCAGTAAAACATCTGTGTTATACTTACTGTGGAACCTAAGGGGTTATTTCTGCACATTGTGTAAAAAAGGCTATTTGATCCTGCCTTCTCTGATCCTCCCTTTCTTCTACAGTCCCCAATCCATCTGCTGATAGAACAGAGCCTTGGGGGCACTCTGCACATGCTCAGTTTGGTGTGTATTGCTAGGCAGTTTTTATTTTCTTGGGAGGGTGATCAGCACAGAGCCAATCAGCACTGTCCAGACAGAGTTTCAGAGGTCCTGCAGCCTCATAGGACAGTCGGAGGAGAATGAAAACTCCTCCTACAAGCTTTAACTAGACACTGATAAAAGTCATACGACTACTATATACTGTTGATGGGAAATGGTATTTAGCAGTTTATATTTACTAAAATACAGGTAATTGCATTTCCAATTTCTGTGTACTGTGGGAGACTAGATATAGTGGATGCAGGGTCCTGGGTTTAGTAACACTTTAAATGGATTTTATCCCTCTAGATTCTCTCTGCCAAACAAGCACTGAGAGCCAGACGCCGGCTGAACAGGCACAATGTGAAAGAGAAGATAAACGATGGGAAGAAGATTTTAGCCAGAGTTCGACTCTTGGCTAAAGAGGTTAGTTCTTCTTACAAATTTGTACACTGTTTTGTGTAGCCAGGAAAGCAGACAGGAATTTGTTAATAGCTTGATTAGGTCAGAGTTAGACATGCCAAAGATGGGAAGTATACTCTTAATTCCGCATGATATTATATTCTTCATTATATTATAAGCAGGGTAAAGACAATGAAAAGTCATTTGGCAAAGGGGATGCATAACTGGCATTACACCATTTGGCGTTTTTATTAAAAAATTGTGTATCAGTTTGCCTAGTGAAAGTATATGTACATTCGTTCTGTGCAAATTGGGGAAAAAAACAAATGTTATTAGGTTATTTCCTGTGCTCGTTGAATATTTTTCATTAGTTTAAAATAAATACTGCTTTGGCCACTAGATGGTGCTAATTATTATTGGAATTCCCTATGAATTGATTGTGTGGTTTAATTTTGTTCCAGCCTCAGTGCACGCTGCCTGACATTGTGATATGGATGTTCAGCAACAATAAGCGACTGGCCTATGCACGCATCCCAGCACAACACATCCTCTACGCCGTGGTGGAGGAGGAAAAGGGAAAAGACTGCGGCAAAATCTCCACTGTCTACTTCAAGGTGAAAATATCTACTCAGGAAATATAAGTGGTCTCTTATTTCAGTCAATACAGAACATTTCCATAGCGAAGGAGAAACTACAGGGAATCGACTTGAAAGATTAGGAGCCCATTCACATTACTGTAGTGCATTACTGCACGTTTGTTAATGCGTGTTGCGTAGAAATTACCCTCTCATGCGAATGGGCTTTCCTAATGCACTAAAAAAGGTGCACCATTTCAGGCAGCACAGTGCATGGGTTATTGCAATGCCATGTGTTGCAATGCAAGGGACGTTTGTTGCCAAGGTGCATTGCGGGTGCCATTAAGAATGTAAGACACCACATTGCAAAAATGCATGTAGCGTGTGTTGCCACGTTTTAGTGTAATGCAATAAAGTAAATGGGCCCTAGAAGTTATGACTTCATTGACCTTCCTGTTCTGCATTTTTTGTTCCAGCTCAGTATGCTAAAGTACTGAAGCCAGGAACAGCCAGGCAATTGGCATTTTTAGAAGAATGTCAACAATGGCTACCTGCTTCTCTGAGTACACTTTGCCTTCAAGAGATACTGCCCATTCAGGGCAACGTGAAACTGCCTCCTGATATGGAGACTACAATAAGTTGGCCGAGGACAGGCAGATATCTTCTCACTTTTTAATGATGGAGATGTAGCACTACTACCAAAAGAGCCGCTATAGTTTAGCAGGTACTTTCCCAAAAACAGTGCATATACAGCCAGGCACATTCCAACAGTCACTCCAGCTCATTAAACAGTCTAGGGCAGTGATGGCAAACCTTGGCACCCCAGATGTTTGGGAACTACATTTGCCATGATGCTCACCTTCACTGCAGAGTGCATGAGCATCATGGGAAATGTAGTTCCAAAACATCTGGGGTGCCAAGGTTCGCCATCACTGATCTAGGGATTGTCTTTAAAGCAGGCATGTCCAACCTGCGGCCCGAGGGCCGCATGCGGCCCAGAACTACAGGCAATGCGGCCCACTGCCCCCTGACTTCCAACTAACTGTAGACAGAGGCTTCCTCGGAGAGGAGGGGGCGAGTCATACCATGCCCCGCCTCCTGGACTGGCTCCTACGATAGACAGCACATTGGTGACGTCTATTATAGGAGCCGGTCCAGGAGGCAGGACTGATCCCCGCTCTGTGTAATCCAGCGGCTCTGTGTAATCCAGCAGCTCTCCTTTCTCTTCATTGCAGACTGCATTGGATGGGCACTGATCAGGCTGCATTGGATGGGCATGCACAGGTGAGGCTGCATTGGATGGGCACTGATCAGGCTGCATTGGATGGGCACACACTGGTGAAGCTGTATTGGATGGGCATGCACTAGTGAGGCTTCATTGGATAGACACGTACTGGTGAGGCTGCATTAGAGGGGCACTGGTGAAGCTGCATTGGATGGGCACTGTTTAGGCTGCATTGGATGGGCACACACTAGGTTGCAAGTGCCGTGCGATCTCCTAGCTGCCACAGGAGACTTAGGATGTCTGCAGTCAGTGACAGAGCCGCTGCTTCCTGTATGATATGAAATGCACTCCGCCTGTGACAGGAGCCATACAGGAAGCGGCGGCTCTGCTCTCTACTGCAGCCACTGCTTCCTCCAGCAGTACCCGCATGACCAGCATTACCCACCAGCAGTAACCGCCAGCAGTAAATGCACCAGCAGTCTGCAAAATACCGGTAAGTAGAAAGGTTTGTTCATTATCGTGTGTAAATTGTTGCAATATGTTTTTTAATAACTAGTTGTGTTTTGTCATAACATGTCATGTCCTTGTTCATACATGTATGAGTAAGGACATGCCATTTTCTAGCTGCCTAAGTCATATGTGCTAGAGGTGCAACTAGCCCCCAACACATAACTGTAAATATCCCAGCATGTGCAGTGTTTCTGACTCCTACCACCATGACCACTTCAAATCACTGAAGTGGTCATGGTGGTTAGAGTGTTCCTTTAATATCTCTCAGAAGAAGTAATCCTCTGTATACTGATTCCAGTATTCCTGATACAGCGCAGGAAGGGCGCGGCAGCATTTTATTAATTATATACCTTAACTATAGTATATATTTTATATGCGGCCCCGAGAAAATTTCTCTACACTCAATGTGGCCCAGAGAAGCCAAAAGGTTGGACACCCATGCTTTAAAGGTTTATTTGCTAGTAGAAACTTGTGGGGAATTTGGAGGTATGTGGGACACTCCAAAACATCAGGTACTATTAACAGAGGTCTCCTTTAGTAACAGTAGCATAAGTACAGGTAGCATGGAACTATCTATGGGTTCATGGCTGAGGACCATGAATTACAGTAGCTTTAGCACAGGTATAGATAGACTGGAACAGTTTGTAGGGGACACAGGTGGGGACCGTGAAGTAGCTTTGAGAACAGGCAGACTGAAACAGTCCACAGGTTCATGGCTGGGGAACATAAAGTACCTTTAGTACTGGTAAAATTAGACTGGAGCAGTCTAGAGGTTCACGGCTGGGTACCATGAAATAGCTTTAGCACAAGTATAGCTAGACTGGATTAGTCTATAGGTCTACGGCTGGGAACCATGAAGTAGCTTTGAGGTGCAGCACAAAAAAAAAGGCTGTAGTTACAGGATCCTCAAACAAGATCAGTTCATGGTGCAGTCTCTTGTAAAATAAGCCAGCATTCAGTCTAAAGGGCTCCAGGGGAAAGAACCCCTCTTCCTATCAGATCACAGATCTTTTTCCTCAGCAGGGAAAAAGACAATCTCCTCAGGGCTCCAGACTATTTAACAGTATCCCAACCACCATATTGGCACTCCTCCCCAGGGATTGGCAAGGACCTGTTCAATATTCAGACTGGCGATTTACATTTTTCCCTCCCTAAGCTCCAGAAACTTCTTCTGGAGGTAGGGGGAAGCAATCAAACTTCCAGCCTGATGAAGCCCAGAACAGACCAGATCAAATAACCACTGCTCATCTGATTACAGTACAAGCCAAAAACTAAATTGACCTAACAGCCAAACTAGAGGGTGCTACCGGGAGATAAGTGACAGTGGGCAGCTTAAGACTAAAAGTCAAAGTGGTTCTACAATAGCACGTTCTAACTATAGCAGTAAAAAATTTGTCCAGTTGGCCAATACTGCTCAGTCAAGAACAATTGGCCAATTAAATAACAACATGTTACAACCAAGGGGAATGATGCAAATGGGTTAGTATTGAAGCATGCCAAACAACATTAATGCTTGTAAAAAAAATAAAAATGTCTTTAAGCATTAGGCTGTAAGATATTGGAGGTCATTTGTAAAGTGAATTTCTTTCTGATCCCAGATTCCAGGATCGTACAGCGGTGAAATCTTTGCTAAAGCTGAGATCTACATGTGGCTAGGAGTCAAGAAGTATGTCAAGAACAGCACGGCGGATCTGCCTGAGGATTACAAGTTCCTTTATGACAGAGATGGAGAACTGGTGGAATCTCCAACTCCCGACCCACCAATCCTGATTCGGAGGGATGGTGAGATGCTCCATTTTGTTATTTTCATTGTAAATCAGCAGAAAGTTTCAAGTTATAGGGAAGCTGCAATGGTTTTTGGTAATTTTTTTTATTTTTTTAAGTTTAAGGGGTTTTCTAATGTATATAATTTTAGAAATAAATGTAATAAAATAGTACATCAAAGTACATAATATAGTACATCAAAGACACCCAGACTGCTTATTCAAAAGCATTGCTTACTTGTTCTTTAACAATAAGTTTAGGGTTTAGTTCAGGCGTTTTGAAACTTATCTCTAGCTGAACTCTGAACTCACGTTCTTTCGTTCCGGGCCTGGGCATTCCTGCCCTTGCAGTTCAGTTAAGAGGCAGGCTGTGGGGCCCTGGAGCTCACTGGAGTAAAAAAAGAGCGTGAGTTTGGAGTTTTGACTAGAGATGAATTTGGAGGAATGCCCAAGCTCATCTCTAGTCATTAAATTACTAAAATAAATGTGTCTTCCTGGAAGGAGAGAGTGTGTAACTCTCCTCTGAGTCATTCAGCAACCTGTGCTAACTGATCTCACCTTCTATTCAAATGTACCTATAACATGACAGCTATTAAAGGAACCTCCTGAAAGCGATTGGTTTTCCATAGAGCTGATCAACTGCTAGCTCCAAGTAATAAATATGACGTATTCAAGTGTAACCATAAAGGAGCTAATTTAATAGATTTAAAATGCAAGCTTTTCAGTTACAGTACATGGCCTGGCCTAAAATGTCTAAGGTAACAGCACTACTAAAAGCGGACCTTCAGTCATTTTTTTCATCTTTCCATCTATTAAATCCTCTGCCCTTTTTGTTTTAACTTTGGATAGTAAAACATTTTTTTTCTTCCAGTAAATACCTTATACAGCCCACTTCCTCCTACTTGTCTGATAATTAGCCTAGGTTAATGAAATCCTGCACAGCTCTCTCTCTCTCACTCTCGTGAGAGTTTGCCAGCAAGGGAGGAGGGATAAGTCATAGGAGAGCCAAGGAGAGCTGCAGAGCTGGAGGGGGCTGGATGAGGGTGGAGATAACAGGAGACTGCAGAGATCCATGAGTATTCAACAGGAGAGGAGAAATGTGAAGGCAAGCAGTGATGCGAGTGTGTCTGTCTGTCTGTATATATGTGTATGTTTGTGTGTGTGTGTGTGTGTGTGTGTGTGTATATATATATATGTGTGTATGTGTGTGTGTGTATGTGTGTGTGTCTGTGTAAATCCAGGAAGTAAAAAAGCAGCAGCTTCAGCTGCCCACAGTTAAAATGGCTGCAGCCAGACTTGGTGGAGGGAGATTTCTGCAGCATATTTGGCAAGTACAGAAGTATATATAAAATAATATGCAAAGTGGTTGGAGGGAAGTTTCAGAATGGCAAATACGTTTTTATAAACAAATTATGTGAGCAGACTGCATTTCCTCTTGAAGTGTATCTCCTTGTGATGCCTACAGATACTTATCTTAGTTTACAAAATGGTCTCTGCGGAGCCCCATGGTCCACACTGAAAATGGAACCATGACTTCTCTCCAGGTCAAGAATAAGCCCTGCCCCTTTCTAGCACGAATCCTTGCCCACTCTCATTTAACTGTCAAAGACCATAGCCTCAACTTCCCCAGTTAAAGTCTAGAGAGGGAAGTTTAGTGTCAGGAAAGGCAAAGCTTAAAATGGACTTAAAAGGATAGTTCACCTTTACAAAAAACCTGCCTATACAGGTAAGGGTTGATTGTAGATTAAAACAAACTGTGCAACTCTGACTAAAGATGACAACAACCCTTTGCTATAGGTGTAGGCCATTTACATTATGAAGCCTGACTGGAATACTCCCAGGACATTGCTAAGTGAGGCCTAATCGTCACTGCTCACCTCCACCATCACAGGAGTGAGCTCTTTCTCTGATTCAAACCCCCTCGCATACAGTATCTCACAAAAGTGAGTACACCCCTCACATTTTTGTAAATATTTTATTATAACTTTTCATGTGACAACACTGAAATGTAAAGTAGTGAGAGTACAGCTTGTATAACAGTGTAATTTGCTGTCCCCTCAAAATAAATGAGTTGTTTTACAAGGTGAGGGTTTACATATATTTTAAACAAAATTCAAACTCCTTTGAACAGCACTGGACTAGGATCCAAACGGCTCCATAGGGGTACAGGGATCGATATAAAGTATAACCTAAGTAATTACAGGAGTTTCCTTAACCACTTCAGCTCCGGAAGTTTTTTAGTGGAGGGGAAGGGGTACCGAGCTTCAGGGGGGTGGTTTAAATTAGTAGGTATTAAATACTCATGAAGCGCGGTACCCCTCCCCCTCCACTATATATCTTACCCTGTATGGTTTACAGCACTGGTACATGCAGCATTAAGGGATCTGACACGCGTAGATTTTCCAGATAGCGCGAGACTCACATCAATATATATACTCCGGAAGTTTTTACCCCCTTAATGACCAGGCCATTTTTTGCGATTCGGCACTGCGTTACTTTACTGAAAAATTGCACGGTCGTGCGACGCTGTACCCAAATACAACTGATGTCCTTTTTTTTCTCACAAATAGAGCTTTCTTTTGGTGGTATTTGATCACCTGTGCGTTTTTTAGATTTTGCGCTATAAACAATAAAAGAGCGACAATTTTGAAAAAAACGCCATATTTTTTACTTTCTGCTATAAAACATTCTCAATAAAAAAATGTAAAAAATCTAATTTTTTTATCAGTTTAGGCCAATTTGTATTCTGCTACATATTTTTGGTAAAAAAAAAATCCCAAAAAGCGTATTTTAATTGGTTTGCGCAAAGGTTATAGCGTTTACAAACTACGGAGTAGATGTTTGGAATTTTTATTTATTTTCTTGTTTTTATTAGTAATGGCGGCGATCAGCATTTTTTAGCGGGACTGCGACATTGCGGCGGACAGATCGGGCCCCTATCTGACATTTTTTACACTTTTTGGGGACAGGTGACATTAATACAGTAATCAGTGCTAAATATTATGTACTGTTACTGTATAAATGACACTAGCTGGGAAGGGGTTAACACTGGGGGTGATCAAAGGGGTTAATGTATGTCTATATATGCTTGCTCACTGTGTGTGTGTGTGTGGGGGGGTTCTTTGACAGGCACAGAGAGATCGAAGTTTCAGCTTAGCTGAAACTCCTGATCTCTCCCTGCCTGTCTGACCGAAGACTCACCTGCTTTGTTTACATAAGCAGGCAGGTCTTCTCTCAGTTTCTCTGACAATCGCGGGAGGCCAGCGGCAATCACTGTCGCTCCTCCCGCAGCCTGCCTCCCGCCGCCGAGACCTCGTGCACAAAGTCACGTAGTACTACGTGATTTTGCGCAGCCGAGCCGTCCTGCCGCAGTAATACTACGGTGGGCGGTCGGCAAAAGGTTAAGGTATTTCTTTTTGCAGCTCAAACACATACCGGTAGGTTTACTGTATTTTCTTATGGCAAAATTGGCCTTAAAACATATGACTGTTGACCGGCATAAAGATTGTACATTCCTGCAAGGGAAGGAACTGATGCAAATGGTTCTATGTGCTTCCATGAATCAACATTTCAATAATTCAGTAAATAAAAATAATATAAGTCTTGGGTGAAGGTATCCTAATATTATCTTCTAGAACAAGGGTGTCAAACTCAATTTCCATGTAGGCCGCATCAGCATGGTTGCCCTCAAAGGATCAGTTGTATTTGTAAGGCTAGATGTTGAGAGCATCCCCCCTTACATCAGAGATATCAAGAGCCCCCCTCACCATCAGAATTCAAGAGTCCCAACCCTCCCTTACATCACAATGCACCGCCCTTACCTGGATGAAGATCTGGGAAGCAGAAAGTGTAGGGTCTGAAGGAGGACTGGAGTCTGCTGAATGCTGAGACCAGGGGAGGCAGAGACAAAGGGAGCTGTGGCTGCACAGAGAGGCACAGGATCTGTAGGAGAAGTTCTGTCCTCCTCCCTGCTGCTGACTGCTGAAGCGGAAGGGCAGAGATGAGCCTCCCCACGGCTGCATAAGGGGGGTACTGCAGATGCAGGAGAGGTGTGAGGGCCACATGAAATGGCCTGGAGGGCCAGATTTGGACCACGGGCCTTATGTTTGACACATGTGTCCTAGAATCTTGCCAGGTGTTAGAGGTATAACTAACAGCATATAGTGAACATGTCCTCTTGATCTCTGTAGATTACCGCTATTTCCAGCTGAGGGCTCACCTTTACCAGGCTCGGGGAATACTACCTGCGGATGACAATGGCTTGTCTGATCCATTCCTTAGGGTTGTGTTTGGAAACCTATGTCAAAATACACAGGTAAGAATAAAGGTTAAGTTATCACTGCCTAAAAAAGATACAAAGAGCAAAACAGCCATAATTCACCTTTTATTACCTGAACGACATGAGGTTTGCAGAAGGAAAAGAAGAATTCAAACATCTGTGTATACAGTATTTAAGGAATTGTTGCATTTAAGGAAATGTTATGCACTGATGAGTAAGGCCAGCCTAAGATGGTTCGAATCTCGGCCGGTTCCTGCTGAACCAGCCGAGATTCGTGTGTGGTCAAGCTGATTTTACCAAGCTGATCGATTGATCAACTTGGGTACAACCAGCCTTCTGGATTTTACTTGTGATTATCGCTAGCAGCTGCTATATAAAAATCACTCACTTCTCACAGCAGGAACAGCTTCCTCCGCCGGGAGAATACATTGTCTCGGTAGGAGCGACTCCCCTGCCAGCACTGTCTGTGTTGATGGGGGGAATCATGCGAATTTATTTTCTTCAAACTGGTTCCAGGAAAGAAATTCACACTGTCTATGGCCTGCTTTAATAAATTTGCAAGTAAGACAATATATATACATATGTTTTGATCCACCAGAATATGTAAAGAAAGCTCAACCAATCTGTAGAGGATCATACAGATCATACAGTTCATGAATCACAACTGCCTACATTTTTTAATTCCGGATCTGCATGCAAATATTCTGGAAAATCACATTTTAATTAACTGAAAATACTCATGATTTTAGTTTGGTGATACTACCAAAGCCTATGCATCCATTTGTCAGGTTTCCTCCAACTGTCCAAAATGCTTCCCTATTGGACCAGTGTGAAGCACTCTCTAGACATAATGAATCACATACTGAGCACAATGTGCAGACTTCACTAACAGATCCTGCTCTCTAATAGGCAGAGAACAATACAGATTTGCCTGCTGCTCCTCTGATAGGCAGACAGAGCCAAAAACTATGAGGGTGCTACAGAGGGAAGAATTTAATGAAGGAGGAAATTAATGAAGAGAAAGGAGGGAAGGAAGGATAGACAGAAAATAAGGGAGGGAAGGAAGGGAAGAATAAAGGAAAAAAGGGGACTTTATCCTACTGTTATCCCTATGTATGAACCAACTCAAAGCAGTGATATTTTTTTTTTTGAAAAGATTGTTAAATACCCTCACTCATTTCAGTTTGTTTGACATTTAAATATTAAACCTTTCTTTCCTAAGAGGATTTTTGTCCTTGCCCACCCTGATCTGTATATTTTGGTGCTTGCAGGTTTGGCAAAATGACAAGTATTAAAAAAACCCCTCTTTAACATGTACCTCCTTCTATCTATAAGGAATGCTTGCTCTAGTTGTGGGGGCAACAGGGCTCCTTCTGTCTACATCATCATGGTTCTGTCTTCTGGTTTCTGCAGGTTATTAATGAGACTCTGGCACCCATGTGGAATGAAATGCTCATCTATGACAACCTCCTGATCGATGGGAATAAGGAAACCCTAGGGAACGATCCACCTCTTATTATTATTAATGTTTATGATCAAGACAAGTTTGTAAGTATACCCTGTTGGTCTCCCTCATCTGCTTTGATAATGCTTTCATACCCTCTATTAGCTCTGACTTCCATGCTTTGGTCCTGCCTGACACAACATGTGTCTATTTTAAGGGGTACAGTAAACCCCCCTCCATTGCGGGGGTTACGTTCCGGACCCAGCCGCGAAAAGTGAAAATCCGCGAAATAGAAAAACCCTATTAAAATGCATTGTAGGCATTTTTTTTTACTGTCACTGTACGTGTAAAAGCATTTTAAGGTCTTTAAACACACTTTTAAAACAATAGAAACTCATTTAAACACATAAAAGATACTGAGAGACATAGCAAGAGCTATGGAAAACACAAAAATATTTCATTTTTAATGATTTATTTAGTAAAATAACATTACAAAAAAAAACGCAATATACCGGGACCGCAAAAACTGAACCGCTATGGAGCGGGGGTTTACTGTACTCCAGTTTAGGCAGAAAATAATTTTGTGCATTTATAATGGATGCTATCATTCTTCTCTTATACAGCCAATTTCTGGTTCTATCATCAACCCCTTGTACTTATATATGCATTTAATATGAAGAGTGAGACTACATTTTCCAAGGCTACAGCTATTTCTTGTTGTGGCCTCGCACATTCTTTCCTTAATTCTGTATAACCCCTAAATATCTCCCCCACCCTTTATGTCTGCCTAAAACATGGTCAAAGTGGGTAGACAGAGAATGAGGGAGTCAATCACTTGAACTTTTGGACCTCTCTCACATTTCAGCAACCACTAAAGGCACTACAATTAAATAAAGGGGCTACATTTTTTTGTATGGGGTTTATCTCTAGGATGAGGAAAACATGACCTTTATGCCGGCAGATTTTCAATTAAATTTTAAGGCTGTTTCTTGCATTGTGATAACTTGTAGGGAGCCCCTGATTTTCTTGGTCGTGCCTTTGCAACCCCAATTGTGACATTACTGGATGAAGAAGAAACCGAAGATACAGGACCTAAATATGTCCAACCCGCCCTGCAGTTCTTCGACATCTTCAAGGGTAACATTCCTGCTGGGGAGCTTATTGCTACATTTGAACTCATTGAACTTGAGAACAGAACCTATATGAAAGAGGTGAGTTTGGTGATCTGCCATATGTCTATGAATAAAGAAAAGAGTCTACTAATAAAAATAGACAGTCTAAGTCAGTGTTTCTCAACCTTTGGGGACACCCAACATTCGAAGTGATTTATTCTTTCAAAGAAAACACACTTTTGCGCACTGATACTGACTAGTATTCCATTGTTTCTCTTTTTTCTCAGTTTCTCTCCCTCACTCAGCTAATGTGACCCTAATGCCAACAGAGAGGGGCAGGGGAGGGGCAAACAAGGATGCATGCACCCGACATAACACTTATCAACTGATGATGTCATTGGTTGTGAGGACTTTGGCGGCTAGAAGATTATGATGGTTCACAATGAAAACCTTTGGCTTTGTGTAACTCGGCAGGCTTCATCTGTCCACTGGCTTGTATACAATTTTTGGAACATTTTTAGGCATTTTCCCAAGGCACCCCTAAAGAAACCAGAAGGTACCCTGGTTGAAAAATTCTGGTTTAAGTGACCATCTTATCCTTGTGGTATCTTCAAACAGCCTAGCCGATTAATCATGTGGGCAGTGTACCTTTTTGGATTGTTACTGTTCCCCTACAGATTTACCTGCACAAATGAAGCTATTACCCTGCAGATCCCTCTCCAGGGGTTTTTCCTCTCCATGAAGTTAAATTGCAGGGCTTTTTTGTGTGTTTTATTGTTTTTTCTACATGAACGGAATTGAATTGGGATAGAGGGACTTTGCCTAGACGTACAGATTGGGCCATCATGTACTTCCCACCACTATTACGCTGTGTACATTCTGTTCTGGCAAGGTATCACCTGTTCTTGAGGGGCTGTGTTGAGCAACCCTCACATTGCTTCCACTTTTGGCCATGTAACAATACCAGCATCAGGGTCACCACATAACATTCTAACAGATCTATTCATGTGCTGTCACCTTGCTTGATCGATCTATACTTTCCTCTATCAAAATCTCAGCTTCTGTAACACTGTCCTGATGGGCTCTCTTGTACTTTATACAGACAAACATATGTAGACCCCCTCCAAATTACAGAGTTTAAGTGCACAAAGACAGGTCCATAAAACATCAATGGGGGATGAAAAACAGATTTGACTTCACTCAGCCACATCCGCATGTATACAAAAAAAAAAGAAGATTGCGGGCTGAAAGTATTCAAGCACCGCCTATATAAATCGGACTTTATAGGCTCAATATGGGAGACCACACAAATAGATTAAATAAAGTATATATTTATTCAAAAACAATTCAAAAATATTCAAATAAACTGATTAAAATATAGGTAGGAACTGCCTCCACAAGATCCAGATGTTGACAAAAACCGAAATCGTATGCCCCACTATAGCTACCGGAAATGATAAATAAATTGAATATACAGTGAGATACAGTTGTACATATAGGAGTCTGTATAAATTCGTTAGTCAGGTCAACGTTTCCCGGCTCAAGGCTTCCTCAGGACCCAAAATGCTACCGTAGTAGTATGGCAGCACTAGCTATGCAAAAAAAATCAGAAAGTCAATAACACAACATAATAGATATGAAACAATAATGTTGCTTAATGTGTACAATGCTCACATCACTGTGGTGGATCACTGGGTTCTCATCAGCAAAGCCTGGAGGCGGGCACAGGGGCACTGTGATGATGATGCTGATGAGCGCCCCCCTGTACAACTGCTGTATTTATTTATAATCAGTGTTGGGGTAGTTCCTCAAAAAATGTAACTAGTTACTAGTTACTTCTGTAAATTGTAACGAGATTACTTTACTAGTTACTGCATTTGAAAAGTAACTTCACTACTTATTACTTTACTTTCCTCTTTCTTAATTGACCGTGTAGAAGAAGATACATGACACTCTTTCTGAGTTTATTGTATAAATACAGGCTTTGGGAAACATGAGAACAAAACCTGAAAAAACTGAATAAAACATAAAGTGCAACAAAAAGTCATAAACTTCATCCCTCTCCATTCTTCGAAATAACGATTGTATCCCACGGCTTGGGTAACGCAGGAAAGCGCGTTCCTATAGCCTAGTAAGTAGTGCCTAGTAAAGTAGTGTATTTACTTCCTTTAGCCTAGTAAAGTAGTGTAGTTACCAATATTAGTATTGTAACTAGTTACGTTACTTCGTTACCAAAAAAAGTAATGTAGTTACTGTAATCCGTTACTTTGTAACTCGTTACCCCCAACACTGTTTATAATTTCCGGTAGCTATAGTGGGACATACGATTTAGTTTTTTGTCAACATCTGGATCTTGTGGAGGCAGTTCATGCCTATATTTTAATAAATGTATTTTAATATTTTTTTAAATAAATCTATATTTTATATAGTCTATTTTTGTGGTCTCCCATATTGAGCCTATAAAGTCTGATCTATATAGGTGGTGCTTGAATACTTTCAGCCCGCAATCTCTTATTTTAAGTTTAGTGGAAGAACTGAAAAATGGCATGCAATGGGCCCCAACCTTAATCCAGGGCTTCTCATACAGCATCAGTATGTAACCTCACAAATGCTTTTTTGACAGCGCACATACAAATAGTTCCACAGACATATGTTATAGAAAGCAGCTCTGAGATGCAACAAGGATAGAAAAAAAGGTTATGACAATAGGTAAAGGGAAAAACCTGTTTAATGATACACAATGCTTTGATTATTCATCTAGTAGGAATGTAGGTCTGCTTTAAGCAATTGACTAATAGCTTCTATGGAAATAATGCGATAAAGGTTTGCAATTCCCATCAGGAATTTACATAGATCGTCCTTTATTTGTACTTTTTTGATCATTTCTTTCTATCTATCAAGTAATTTTTCTAAATTGTTACATTCTTTGCCTTAGCCAGCCCTACCAGAATACATAACAAACCAGGAACCTGAATATATGGACGAAACTTCTGACCGTTACATTATTCCAAAAGGCATCCGGCCTATCCTAAAGGAATTCAGAATAGAGGTAAAAATCTCATTAAAGAAAAAGTTCATAGATTTGCATAAAATACATTTAAAACAGAACGTGGACATTTAAAAAACAATTCTTCATGTTCCAGAGAAATTCACTCCCCTTTACTACCATCTCCACACCTCAGCACCCTACTCTGCCCTCCATTGCTTCCCACCTTCAGGGTCAGTGGAGGCAGGCCAGTGTCAGTCCACCCCTTCTGTCATGGTCACCTTCCCTGGGGGTGTTTCATCACCCCAGCTTTGCTTCACAGTACTGCAGCACATAACAGCACTCACAGATCATTACATGAGGGTCCTTCCGTTCTGCAGTGAGAACCACCCACAAATGGCAACGGACAGGTGACATCATCAGACCAACAAGAAGACAGTTAGAATTATGGTATGTAATGAAATCAAAAGAAGAAATAGGTGTGAGGGAGATTCCAGAGGGAGAACTAGAGTGCGGGGCACTCAAAATCTCTTTTAACCCACAAAAATGTTAAGCCATAGTATTTATTTCTTTTACTTTTTTGCAACAGCAAGTGGAAGCACCAGAACTAACATTTTGAGTTTAGGTCTGTTTTAAAGTAGAACTAAACCCAAAACCTTTCTTTTTTATATTTGGATTGAGTAAGGGAGGGTTATAATCTTTGTCAATTTTTTTGGGGAGATTTTTTGGGGAGATTTCTCTTCTCCTGCTGTCCCATAGCCAAACAGGAAGTGAGAGAAAATCCTACCAGGGTCCTTACTGGAAGAGTTCCCCTCTAGTCCTGTTACATATAGTTACATAGTTAGTGAGGTTGAAAAAAGACACCAGTCCATCCAGTGTGTGTGTGTTTGCAGTTAACAGTACATTGTATACCTCTGTATGTTGTGGTCTTTAAGGTGCCCATCTAATAGTTTTTTTAAACTATCGATGCTCACTGCTGAAACAACTGCTTGTGGAAAAGAATTCCACATCCTTACCACTCTGACAGTAAAGAACCCTTTACGCAGCTTAGGGTTAAACCGCTTCTCTTCTAATTTTAGTGAATGGCCACGTGTCTTTTTAAATTCCCTTTCGCTGAAAAATTTGTTCCCTATGCTATGGTCGCCAGTACGGTATTTGTACATTGATATCATATCCCCTCTCAAGCATCTCTTCTCCAGAGAGAATAAGTTCAATGCTTGTAGTCTTTCCTCCATTCCCCTAATTATATCTGTTGCCCTTCTCTGGATTCCAGCACATCCTTCCTGAGGACTGGTGCACAAAACTAGACAGCATACTCAAGATGCGGCCTGACCAGAGTCTTGTAGAGTGGGAGAATAATCGTTTTATCTCTGGAGTGAATCCCCTTTTTTAATACATGCCAGTATTCTGTTGGCTTTTCTTGCATCAGCTTTGCATTGCATGCCATTGCTGAGCTTGTTTTCTACTAGGACCCCAGGTCCTTTTCCATCTTAGACTCCCCAGAGGTTCTGGCCCTAGTGAGTAACTTGCATTCATATTTCTGGCACCCAAGTGCATTACCTTACATTTTTCAACATTAAACCTCATTTGCCATGTAGTTACCCACCCAATTATTTTGTTCAGGTGTTCTTGTAAGGTTTCCATGTCTTGTGAAGAAGATATTGCCCTGCATAGCTTAGTATCATCCGAAAATACTGAGATTGTGCTGGTCATCCCAACCTCCAGAGTGTTTATGAATAAATCAAACAGGATTGGTCCCAGGACAGATCCTTGGGGGGACCCCACTTTCCACGCCCAACCAATCAGAGTTTTTAATCCAGGTACTCACTCTATGGTCCATACCTACATACCTTAGTTTGAACAGTAAGCGTTTGTGAGGAACTGTATCAAATGCCTTTGAAAGTTCAGATACACTACATCTACAGGCCTTCCTTTATCTAGATGGCAGCTCACTTC
Source organism: Pelophylax lessonae (assembly GCF_965119305.1). Classification (NCBI taxonomy): domain Eukaryota; kingdom Metazoa; phylum Chordata; class Amphibia; order Anura; family Ranidae; genus Pelophylax; species Pelophylax lessonae. Next base: position 52,034,343 of record NC_138778.1, on the reverse strand, counting down.
TTCATAGAAGGTTAATAGATTGGTCTGCCAAGAACAATTCTTCATGAATCCATGCTGATTACTACTAATGATACCGTTTTTTATTACTAAAATCTTGTATATAATCCCTTATCATCCCCTCCAATAGCTTTCAGACTATTGATGTTAGGCTAACCGGCCTGTAGTTCCCAGGGATATATCGGCCTTTTTTTAAATATTGGTGCCACGTTGGCTTTTCTCCAATCAGCTGGTACCATTCCCATCAGTAGGCTGTCCTTAAAAATTAGGAAAAATTGTCTAGCTATCACCTGGCTGAGTTCATTAAGGACCTTGTTCTGGTGACAACTTAAAATTTGGGATTTTCTTAGGATAATTAGAGAGGGTGAATTGACCTAAGGAGGACACAGACACTGATCAAAACCTGTGTTGTAATCCCTCTCTATCTAAGTTTTCATTTAGTAATATTTAAAATGTATATATAGCCAAAAAAAATGTTATGAATAGAGTGGGGAAGGATTAAACCCCATATGAGTTTATTTTTTGCTATCTGTATCCCACTGGGGAGGATGAGTTTCAGTTCCTGGGCTGGAGACATAACAGGAAATGAGATGAAATCACATCATAGTAAAGGGAATTCTTTTCTTAGACAGTTGTCACTGAAACCATTGTCTCCATTGGATAATTTATACTCATCTTTTACTCTGGTAAAATGTGTAAAATGTTGGATATTCCCTCACTTTCTATCATGTAGACAATGGTCACCAGATCAAATAGAAGGGAATATCTCCCCAGGTGCAAAAAACTCGGAGAAAAAGTCTAACCCTTAATCTCTTCCCACTCTATACAAAACATTTTGGTTGGAGTTAGACTTTAACAATAAGGGTGGAGAACATATACTGTATTGCTGCTGTGTCTTCAAGCTAAAAAGCTTGCGATTTTATTTGCTTTACAGGTGCTGTTCTGGGGGCTGCGAGATCTCAAGAGGATCAACCTGTTTGAAGTTACACAACCTCAAGTGCGCATTGAATGTGCCGGAAAAAAAGTGGAGTCTGAAGTCATTTTAAACTGCAAGGAATTTCCCAATTTTACAGAACTGGTTAAATGCGTGGATGTGGTGAGTCCCCATAGATATATGTAACACCCTCCTTGCTAGGTGCTAGGTTAGGTAAATTTAGTTCTGGGCTCACTGTAATTTAGTGATAAAATGGGGCTACTGCAGCTGTATGATAAACCACTGGTGTAAATACAATGAACAAAGAACAATATAAAAACACACTATATGCAATACCAGCCAGTAGTAAAAACAAGTGGACATAAATAAAAGGATAAAAATAATAGAAAATAATCAAAATAGCCATAAAAATTATTCAAAATGGGTATAAAATTTCATGTAATGTCCATATATAAGGACTGCAACAGCAAGTACCAAAGCACCCGCGTCACTCTGAAGCCGTGCTTATGTGAAACCCAGCGGGAGCCACAATATCTGCTTGAAGAGCTTGAACAGCCCTCTTGTTCTTCTCTGTCAGCTCTTCAAGCAGATACTGTGTCTCCCTCTGGGTCTCACATAAGTACGGTTTCAGAGTAACTCGAGTTCTTTATAAATTTTTATGGCCATTTGAATTTATTTCTATAAATGTTATTATTTTATTTATTTTTCTACTGACTGGAGTTGCATATAGTATGGTTTTTGCGCTATGTTATTTGTTCAAAAATATGAGATGTTATCAAACAGTTTTGAGACTAGTTTTATAACTCGCCAACAGATGGCAGCACAAGGCTGCAGGCACAGCCACAGGGAGCACCGACCTTCATAAGTCAGTGTGCCAAAAGATATTGTCCTGTGTACATCAGGAGCTGTGCAACTGGTGCTATTCTGACCAAGTGTTTGCTATTTCATTATGAACAGCAAGTTAGAACAAAGAGCAAAAATGAAACTCTGCGTGAAACTGGGCAAATCTGCCACAGAGATGTTTGACATGATTTGGCAAGTTTACAGCGATGCTGTAATGAGTTGACTGTTCAAAGAGTGGCACTTGCGATTGCTCTCTGACAATCATCATGCCGAATGGTTTCGACATTTTCAGGGGTTGAGCTAGTTGAAGGTCTTCCTTATCTATCATCTTCTAGTGATGTTCTTCGACTCTTGGAGCGCATGTGGCACTCAAAACACCTTGAACGACTCATTACAGCATCGCCGTAAACTTGCCTAGTCATGTCAAACATCTCTGTGGCATATTTGCCCAGTTTCATGCAGAATTTCACGTTTGCTCTTTGTTTTAACTTGCTGTCCATAATGAAATAGCAGATGTGGAAACACATGTGTTCAGAATAGCACCAGTTGCACAGCTCCTGATGAACACTGGATGATGTCTTTGGGTACATTGGCTTATGGAGGTCAGTGTTTCCTGTAACTGTGTGTGTAGCTTTGTTCTGCCATCTGTTGGCGTGTTACTAAACTAGTCTTGAAACTTTTTGATACCATCTCGTATGTAAAAAACACTGCTGTAATTCTCACCTATGACAAGTATCGATAAATTTCCTTTGGGGTTATTAAAGTATTCTGAATCGGAATCCTTGGATGATTATGTATCTGTAGATGCAAGTTGATATAACAACTTTTTGCATACACATATTCTATTGATGTGGGGTGATAGTTGTTGCTAACTGCTGGTGCCACATGCATACAACTATGATCCACTAAATGATCCCTGATGTTCTTTATTTTTTCTTTTTTTTAAATTGTATTTTAATGGTTTTTGTTAATTATACAGAAAGTAAAAAAGTATAAATCAAGCGTAAATCAAATGTGAGAATCCAAAAGGTAATAACAAGTACCAAAAGTACAACATAGATACAGTATCTATGAATATAACAACGACTGAATGCTCAAGCATACAAAATACAACATTGCAAATAGTATTACAAAGTATCTGAAAGGTAATAAGGAAGTAAAGGAAACACCATGGAGCTCAGGATACAGAAGAAAATACATATAACAGATTGGATTCAGCAAGCGCAAGTGGTATCTACCTAAGGTTTCGGGAGGGCTTCTTCAGGGCAGTAAGTAGAGTCATCCCAAAACTCCAAAATTTTATTAAACCTGGATACTGAGTCATCAATTTCCCTGGTGTTTCATCATGTTGCTGGTCTCAGTGTAACTCTGTTGTACAAGACAAGGTCTTTTAACACTGTTTTTATATATTGAGTTCTGAGTATTCACATGCACCCCTGAAAAAAAAAAAGAGTGTTTTTGAAACGCATCAATCTTCTTATGTGGACCAGTTTGTAAAAACAGGAATATTCTCCATATGAGAGCCAGTTCACACCAGCGCGACTTCAAAGTTGCGCGACTTTGAAGTCAACATGCACTAGGCGACTTCATCGCAGCTTTTATACGACTTCTTTACCAGAAGTCAATACAAGTTGTGCTAAAGTTGCCCTGAAGTAGTGCAGGAATCATTTTCTAAGCTTGAGCAACTTGAGTCACACCGATTAAAATGGTTCCATTGCCATCAATAGTTTGCGACATGTCGTGCGACAAGTTGTGGCAGTGTGAACCTCCTCATATAGATACAAACTTTTCCTGGGTGCAACACATGGATGTTGTTACTAGAATGTCCTTTTTTAACTTTTGTATAGTAAATTTGGAATTTTATTTGATATATTTCTGTTTTTTTTTGTTTTGCGCACTACATGTATGCCCTTTTACAGTCCCTTTGCTACAACACACATTCTGTTATACATATTAGTGGGATGAGGGAATACTAGCATTGTATCTTCTTACCCTATTGAGATAAATTTATTCTCAGGGTTTACACCTAAAGGGCATACACTTTAGGTTAAATGTAATACTATTTACAGCTAATGCTTTATTTTTGATGGTATTATAATATATCATCTAACTTTTATTGTACAAGCAAAAAAATGCTGCAGATGTGATAATATCCATGTTATTGCAGGAGCTTCCGGAGCAAGCATACCTCCATCCACCACTGAGTATTTTTGTAGTTGAGAAACGTTCATTCGGCCACTCTGTCTTGGTTGGGTCTGCAATTGTGTCTAATCTCATGAAGTTTGCTCCAAAAGAACTGGAAGAAAGCATTGAGGAGAATGAAACCAAACCCAAACGTGAGTGACAATGTACTGTGTGGATGGATCTCTAAATGGAATTAAAGCAGTAAATCCAGTTTATAGAGAACAATTAAAGTGACACTATATTTTGGCTTAAAAAAAAAAAAAAAATCAAGTATTTATCCTTGATAGAAAAATAGCCTAGGCTATATACAGCGCTTGCCGCAGAAAAACAATTAACTTAATGTATGTGAACAATGTTGAAAACTTATCTTTACAGTATAAGTGAAAATACAAATCCATTAAACACATGAAAATTAATAAAAAGTTCCAAGGAATTGATAAATAGATAAATAAGTATTTTCGGGTGGTGATCAATATATGTGAATAAAATAAAGGTAAAATTCAATAAATAAAGTCTTTTTAAGTAGTGATCAGGTGCAAAGTGCTTCGTGCTCAATAAATAAAAGTTGGTGACTTTCGTGAAGTGGATTCCTTTTTTCCTGTGGATTGTGGTAGAAATAAATGACTTACCAGAATTGTTGTGTCCTATGTGCTCTATAGCAGTGGTTCTCAATTCCGGTCCTCGGGACCCACTAACAGGCCAGATTTTAAGTATTACCTTGGGGGATGCAGACTAGAATACTGCAATCACTGAGCAGCAAATTAGATCACCTGTGATGTAATTTAGTTATCTTGCAAACCTGGCCTGTTGGTGGGTCCCGAGGACCGGAGTTGGGAACCACTGCTCTATAGCACTAGGACCTACAGCGCTTGGAGGCCGTTCAGGCCGGATTGGGGATCCCCTTTGTGGATGATCCTGGTGGGATACAGGTTAGGTTCCTCCTTACCCGATCTCGATCCTCAGGATATGGGGTTAAAAGAAAGGCTCCAGATAGTGTAATATCGTTTTAATAGTTTATTCATCAAATATTCATAAAAATCGGAGCGAAGAAAGACTCAAACTCCAAGTTTGCAGGCAAAGAAACAGCTTACAAACACCTCCTAGCAGAGTGGCGTGCGGATTGTTACGGCTTGCATTCCACGTGGTGCGTAGCGTGCTGACGTGTGTTCCACAACCTTGATGCGTTTCGTCACTTCCTGTGACGTTTTCAAAAGCTTTATTAAGTATTTATCCTTACTGAAAATGACAATGCCTTCATCAGATTTTCTGTCCAGAAGGGTGGTACCATCATTTTTCAGACACCAGCCAGGGTCAGCATCTACTTCCAGGACTAAAGACTGGTACACATGGGCCAAATGTCGGGGGACATCGGCCCAGGAGTATGTCGGTCTGTCCGACAGAAGCTGGCCATTTGGCCGGCTTTTGCGTGACGAGCATACTGGAGAACCATCAGCCGACCTACACCCGATCAGCGCTCTCAGTCAATGGCAGAGAGTGCTGATCGGAGTGTTCTGGCGGGGGGCCACCCCCCTGTCAGAACACAATAGCTCAGCAGGGGAGATTGCTGCACTAACTTTGCATAGTTAGTAAAGTGGTTCAGACCGATGTATAGTGTGTACAAGATTAAAGACACTAGCTCAAAGATGACACAATTATGTAAATCCTGGTGTCTGTACAGTTCTTGGCTGTGTCTACAATGTCTGATATGAATCAGCCCCTGCCCCCACCCCCCCCCCCCCCCCCCGCTGCAAAGTTAACATTTTTCAGTCCAAAAATCGAGGAGAAATGCTTCTAGTCTAGGCAAAGTGACTGGACTGGAGCTCCAGGATGGCTCTCTAATTATAAACATATCACGTAAAACAAAAATAATACTTTTGCTTTATATTGGTACATATCAAAATGTTTAATTACAAGCATGCAAAGATCCTGGAAGATAAATCCTGTTAGTGAAATTCATAATAATGCATTATTTATTGTAAACTTTGCCATATATAGAGAATACAGTTATTGTTATAAATGTTGGAACAAGCTTCCCTTAAATTCTCACCCTGTAGAAAGGATTTTTTTATAATAATTTTAGCTTTTTTACAGAAATGTACCAAATCTGCCCAGATTTCTTCCTGAGTTATACACTGATCAGCGATTACATTATGACCACTATAACCCATTAGGGCATGGACTCCACTAGACCTCTGAAGGCATGCTGTGGTATCTGGCACCAAGCCATCGGTAACAGATCCCTTAAAGCGGTTGTAAACCCTATAAAAAAAAAAAATAAAAACCTGCAAGACAAAGGCATAATGAGCTAGTATACATCGCATACTAGCCCATTATGTGTAACTTACCTTAAAACGAAGCCCCGAAACGGACCCCCGGACATCGCTGCGGGCGCTGCCATGACCCTCGCCGTCTCTTCCGGGTTCGGCGGCTCCGGCGCGCTGATTGGCCGGAAGAGACGGCTCCGGCGCGATGATTGGCCGGAGCCGCGATGACGTCACTCCCACGCATGCGCGCTGGAGTGATTTTTCCGGCAAGCTCCGGCAAACATAATTGAAGGTCCCCCCGGACCTTCAGAGCGCATGCGCCGCTCGCGCGAGCGGCTGCATGCACTGTAAATATCTCCAAAACCGTGCCTGTTTAGGAGATATTATTTGTACCTACAGGTAAGCCTTATTATAGGCTTACCTGTAGGTAAAAGTGTCAAAAAGCGGGATACTACCGCTTTAAAGTGGTTTTAAACCCTCTCATATACCCAGTGAAATGACTAGCCTCAGGTGATACAAAGAGATAAAACAAATCATCCTACATAAGTTGAACCTGTTCATCGGCAGTGTTCTCCTCTCTACACCCCTTCAAAAGGGCAGAATCATGTTAAATATCTTCTCCATCTGTCAGTATTACAGAGGAGTGGGCAGAGAGCTGCAGTTACACTTTGCTAGAGCTGATTGGAGAAAAGGCACACATCCCTCTCCACAGAGCAAAAAGAAGTGAAGGAAGGATACAGAGCTGTGTTCTGAGTAGACAAGCTCCGTGCTGAGCTCCCTCCCCCATCACACATTTATCTCATGTGTCGGGAAAACTTTTCAGAAGTGATAACGGCCGAACAAAGCACCACAGAGAAACAACACTTAGAGCTTTGGGGAGAGATAAGTAAACACTACAGATACACTATATTACCAAAAGTATTGGGCCTGCCTTTACATGCACATGAACTTTAATGACATACCAGTTTTAGTCTATGGTTCAATATTGAGTTGGCCCACCCTTGCTTTGTGCACTTGTCAAAATCATTTGGTGGAGGGGGGATTAGGGTGTAGGGGTTGTTTTTCAGGGGTTGGGGATGGCCCCTTCCTGTTTCAACATGAATGTGCACCAGTGCACAAAGGTCCAACAAGACATGGATGAGCGAGTTTGGGGTGGAGGAACTTGGCTGGCCTGCACAGAGTGTAAAGGCAGGTGTCCCAATACTTTTGGTAATATAGTATATATGTGCTTTGTTCAGATTTTATGACTGAGGTTTACAACCACTTTAGGTCCTGTAAGTTGCGAGGTGGGACCTCCATGGATCTAACTCTTTTTCCAACACATCCCACAGATGCTTAATTGGATTAGATCTGAAGAATTTGGAGGCCAAGTCAACACTTCAAACTTGGCAGGCACTACCCAAATGTAACCCTTAGAACTCCCTGCTCCACTCTAGAGCATGTCCCAGGATAATGTTTTACATTATTCCTGTAGCAGGAAACAGCTTTTATTACTCCCTGTAACATCTCAACCAGTATTCCAATAATGTGCCTGCAACTACATCTTTTGACCAGGCTCCTGACAGTCAAGGCAGAAGCATTGTTTTGCTTGGAAAGAAACCAACTTATGCATGTGGAGAGGCACAGAGATTGGTGGGGAATAGGCAAAATTCTGTAAACCAGCAGACAGGGCTGACACTACAGCTTGGGATTTCAATGCCGCAGAGGCAACGTTGTCAGTCTGGCCAAGCAGTTAGGAGTATACTAAATTTCCGGCAGATCCGTGGGTATCTTTTTTGTGCACTTGCAGCACTTTTACAGATATAACATGTGTGGTAATGTGCATGCATTTGAGAGAAGTGGATCTCATACCAATGAACTCAAAAAAGTCGAGCAATGATTCCAATGCAATAGTTTAAAACATTGCTTGTACTTTTGTGAACATAGCTGATTGTGTAAGTATTTAGCTTGCACTAAAACATGTACTTACATGAACATTAAATAAATTGTTCTTTGTTTTACAGAGAAAAAAACACTTGTTCCGATGCCTTCCATGCCAGCTGTTATAAATATAGACCAAGATGATAAAGATGGAAAATTCAACCCTCTCAACCTGGTGAAGGTGCGTAGGAATGGCAATGCAAGCAGAAACACTGGTTTGAAATGCCAGTTTAAAGTAGTTTCTATTCTACCTTTGATTTTTTGATATTATTGTTGATTATTGATTGATATTATTATTGATTGATTATGATGATACTTAAAGTGGAAGTAAACCCTCCTATCGTTTTCAGCCAAGGAAGCTGCCATCTTGGCCTCTGTTTAATCTGCAACTGCCATGTTGCTGCACATGTGATCATTTATGACTCCAGCCATTGGATGGTTTGACAGTTTGGTTGAGAGCACAACCAATGTGACAGCTAGCATTTCCGGCATGCCGGAAATGTTGACTGTTTTTTTAAACTATTAAATCGATGGGTTTACTTCCACTTTAAAGCAGCCCTGTCAGGTAAAAAAAAAAGAATATATATATATATATAAAAGGTCCCTGCAAGTAAAGAGTATTATGCCCACCTTTCTGGTGGTCCCTGTCTCTTATCTCCTCGTTTCCAGGAGTGGTTCAATCCTCTGACACCTACATTGATGCTGAGTCCTGTGGAAACATGGGAGTCAATGGATAGAACCATGGGAACCACGGGAACACATGCATACAGCACTTCAATAGGTGTCAAAGACATTGACAAGGCTACAGAACTGGAATTGAGTGATGGCAGGAGACACAGAAGGAATCTTGACCATCCATAGACCTGCTTCCCCTTGTTCCTTGGAGTGTATGGTCAGCCACTTAAAGGAAAAAGCACAGCCTGTAAAGAATCAAAGACATGATTTTTACAGCTTTAAAAGAGAAGTAGGGCCAAAGCTCTTTTAGCCCTACTTCTCTAATGGATAACAGGAGTGCACTTAGTTCTGCACTCCTGTGACCCGTTTTTAACCGACAGTAGGCTAAAGTCCACTGTTGGCTGATGTCACTCAGCCAGTCCAGACTCTGGAGGGATCCTGACTTTAATGTTGAGATCCACCCAGATGCCTGACCGGCAGCTGGCTCCGCCTCAAATCACTAGGCTGAGAGGCGGAGCCAGCTGCTCCAGCCCCTACTACAATCTATCACTCCAGCAGACTGAAGCCATTGGCTCTCTTCTCACTGAAAACCAAGAAGTAAGCAATCAGCGGTATATGATTGCTTGGTTCTTGGTCTTAGAAAGAGGTGGAGATAACTCTTTTTCCCCCAAACATTCTCTTTTGGAAAATCTCATGCTTTCGAGAAATAATATATACTGGAGGAGTGGAACTGAATGGACTTTATTGGCACTGACAACCAGACAGTTAAGTCATAAAACTTTAAATATTTTATTTGGAAAATATTAAAAAACATATATACATATGTGTACCACCACAAGTGCGAGACAAGAAAAACATCAAACAAAAAATTAAATCAAAAAACAAACTCTTAAAAGGCGTATATAGCCTAAATAACCGTAGCCTCTATAACCACCTTAATGGACAAAATATACCCTCTATAAAGCTGCTAAAAAATAAAAGTACTAAAACAGACCTAGGGCTATTCCTGGTATACAAAATGAGACGTTAGGACCAAACCCAACGATGGTAAAATTGGGAGGCTCTGTATTTTGGTACTATATTCCGGTCATAGGTTCTTTCGAGAAATAAGGCAGAGATGACTAGATAACAATTAAAAATGGGCTCCTGTTTTTTTCTCTCATCTTCCTGGGCTCCTGGTTTGTATCTCAATCATACCATTTTATTCAGTTAAACCCCAACTTCTACTTTCAGTGAGTACACATATTGATTCATTATTGTAAAGTTTACCTAAAATGAATGTCAGGGATTCCGTTAATGTTCAGGCAAAAAATTTGGGGGAGCATACCCATGTATTTCCAAAGCTGCTGCAGCTATGAACCAAAAGACATGTATATTAAAAAAGAATAGCGCGCAAATGCAAAAGAAATTACTACCAAATCTGAAGAGAGTCCATAAATAAAAATGGGGGTTTGGTCCCACCATATGGCCATATCGTGCTCAAGCCCACTACTGCGTCAAAGTACCCCATTATCAGTGGGTCCTACACTATCCATGAAAAAGAGATGAATCCAGCCCTTCTAACCCTTGGAGACAACACTCCTTGCTGGGAAAAATGTGCAAATGCACTACAGGGGACTCCTCCTATATCCATTTGATGGTGGACACTGATTGAGTACAGGTGTATGTGGGGGGTGGGGAGGGCTGCTCAACCTCGATAGTCTGGTCAGACCGAATACATAATAAACAGGCAAAAAATTTGGGGGAGCATACCCATGTATTTCCAAAGCTGCTGCAGCTATGAACCAAAAGACATGTATATTAAAAAAGAATAGCGCGCAAATGCAAAAGAAATTACTACCAAATCTGAAGAGAGTCCATAAATAAAAATGGGGGTTTGGTCCCACCATATGGCCATATCGTGCTCAAGCCCACTACTGCGTCAAAGTACCCCATTATCAGTGGGTCCTACACTATCCATGAAAAAGAGATGAATCCAGCCCTTCTAACCCTTGGAGACAACACTCCTTGCTGGGAAAAATGTGCAAATGCGCTACAGGGGACTCCTCCTATATCCATTTGATGGTGGACACTGATTGAGTACAGGTGTATGTGGGGGGTGGGGAGGGCTGCTCAACCTCGATAGTCTGGTCAGACCGAATACATAATAAACAGGCAAAAAATTTGGGGGAGCATACCCATGTATTTCCAAAGCTGCTGCAGCTATGAACCAAAAGACATGTATATTAAAAAAGAATAGCGCGCAAATGCAAAAGAAATTACTACCAAATCTGAAGAGAGTCCATAAATAAAAATGGGGGTTTGGTCCCACCATATGGCCATATCGTGCTCAAGCCCACTACTGCGTCAAAGTACCCCATTATCAGTGGGTCCTACACTATCCATGAAAAAGAGATGAATCCAGCCCTTCTAACCCTTGGAGACAACACTCCTTGCTGGGAAAAATGTGCAAATGCACTACAGGGGACTCCTCCTATATCCATTTGATGGTGGACACTGATTGAGTACAGGTGTATGTGGGGGGTGGGGAGGGCTGCTCAACCTCGATAGTCTGGTCAGACCGAATACATAATAAACAGGCAAAAAATTTGGGGGAGCATACCCATGTATTTCCAAAGCTGCTGCAGCTATGAACCAAAAGACATGTATATTAAAAAAGAATAGCGCGCAAATGCAAAAGAAATTACTACCAAATCTGAAGAGAGTCCATAAATAAAAATGGGGGTTTGGTCCCACCATATGGCCATATCGTGCTCAAGCCCACTACTGCGTCAAAGTACCCCATTATCAGTGGGTCCTACACTATCCATGAAAAAGAGATGAATCCAGCCCATCTAACCCTTGGAGACAACACTCCTTGCTGGGAAAAATGTGCAAATGCACTACAGGGGACTCCTCCTATATCCATTTGATGGTGGACACTGATTGAGTACAGGTGTATGTGGGGGGTGGGGAGGGCTGCTCAACCTCGATAGTCTGGTCAGACCGAATACATAATAAACAGGCGAAAAATTTGGGGGAGCATACCCATGTATTTCCAAAGCTGCTGCAGCTATGAACCAAAAGACATGTATATTAAAAAAGAATAGCGCGCAAATGCAAAAGAAATTACTACCAAATCTGAAGAGAGTCCATAAATAAAAATGGGGGTTTGGTCCCACCATATGGCCATATCGTGCTCAAGCCCACTACTGCGTCAAAGTACCCCATTATCAGTGGGTCCTACACTATCCATGAAAAAGAGATGAATCCAGCCCTTCTAACCCTTGGAGACAACACTCCTTGCTGGGAAAAATGTGCAAATGCACTACAGGGGACTCCTCCTATATCCATTTGATGGTGGACACTGATTGAGTACAGGTGTATGTGGGGGGTGGGGAGGGCTGCTCAACCTCGATAGTCTGGTCAGACCGAATACATAATAAACAGGCAAAAAATTTGGGGGAGCATACCCATGTATTTCCAAAGCTGCTGCAGCTATGAACCAAAAGACATGTATATTAAAAAAGAATAGCGCGCAAATGCAAAAGAAATTACTACCAAATCTGAAGAGAGTCCATAAATAAAAATGGGGGTTTGGTCCCACCATATGGCCATATCGTGCTCAAGCCCACTACTGCGTCAAAGTACCCCATTATCAGTGGGTCCTACACTATCCATGAAAAAGAGATGAATCCAGCCCATCTAACCCTTGGAGACAACACTCCTTGCTGGGAAAAATGTGCAAATGCACTACAGGGGACTCCTCCTATATCCATTTGATGGTGGACACTGATTGAGTACAGGTGTATGTGGGGGGTGGGGAGGGCTGCTCAACCTCGATAGTCTGGTCAGACCGAATACATAATAAACAGGCGAAAAATTTGGGGGAGCATACCCATGTATTTCCAAAGCTGCTGCAGCTATGAACCAAAAGACATGTATATTAAAAAAGAATAGCGCGCAAATGCAAAAGAAATTACTACCAAATCTGAAGAGAGTCCATAAATAAAAATGGGGGTTTGGTCCCACCATATGGCCATATCGTGCTCAAGCCCACTACTGCGTCAAAGTACCCCATTATCAGTGGGTCCTACACTATCCATGAAAAAGAGATGAATCCAGCCCTTCTAACCCTTGGAGACAACACTCCTTGCTGGGAAAAATGTGCAAATGCACTACAGGGGACTCCTCCTATATCCATTTGATGGTGGACACTGATTGAGTACGGGTGTATGTGGGGGGTGGGGAGGGCTGCTCAACCTCGATAGTCTGGTCAGACCGAATACATAATAAACATAATAAATAAGGGTTACTGTATGTGTGTAGCTTTATGTGCTAAAATGTCTAAAGGTTGGAAAAGTTGAAATTGACTTATTATAAAGAGCCAAACCAACCCCCCCCCCCCCCCCCCCCGTTTTATGCCCCAAAGTCTGCAGCTCAAGCAACTATTATAATCTGCCACTGGGAGACCTCTCGAAATGTTTCTTGGCTCATGGCCCCTTATAGCAGCCCTGCAGAACATTATTTGTAGCAGCCTGTTACCAGTGCTGGCCCAAGACATTGTGCTGCCTGGGTCCAAGAATGAAATGCTGCCCTTCCGCTCTCCAAAAAGAAAAATCAGGCCCACCAAAAGGCCCCCAAATTCATTATAAAATCTTGAAAATATTATATATACTGTTATCTTCTTCCATAACTCACCACCGGACCAGTCCACCAAACACCCACTGTCTGTCCTCCTGTCACCCCTGTCACTCCTGTGTCTGCCGCACCCACCACTCCCTAGAAGATCCAGCCTGGCCTGCATGAGATGTAGTGCGCTGATGTCTGACGTCATTGCGCACACCACGATTACGCGAGGGATGTTCCCTCGGCCTCCTCATACTCATCAGTTTGCACTAAGAGCAGCAGTATGAGATGGGGAAATGCCACCCGTAACACCCCGCAAACTGAGGACACACAAAACTGCTGGAAAAAAATCATGGGAGTCAATTTGCTGTCCCTCTCAAAGTGCTGCCTGGGTCCAATGGATCCAGCGGGACCCATGGTAGGGCCAGCCCTGCCTGTTACTCTCTCCCTGTGAGAGAGAGTGGGAGCCGAAGGCTGAAGGAGGACAGCTGGAATGTGAACCCCGAAAGAAGAATTTCCACTCACTGCCTAAGTAAGACCTGGCTCTGCACCTAGACTGTGCAGATTTGGAAACCATCTGGGTTATTAAATTTGTAAATCTGGGTTATTCAAGCTTTTTTGGTGCTGTCTGACATTGTGCCATAAGGTTGATCAGGACAGACAGAATGTGCTGTTTTGGGTGTTCGACGGGATTATTTTCAGTTCACATTGTGTAACCTGTGTTTTGTAGGACCCGTTGAAGAGTTTGGGTAAAGCAATAATTAAGGAAGAGGAGCTGGAAGAAGAAAGGCCAGAACCAGAGGAGCTTGACTGGTGGTCAAAATACTATGAATCTCTAAGAGAAATTTCAGACCAAGTAAGTGTGCAATGACTGTCCATAGAGGAAAAAACACATTCATGTAAATTTAAATTTATGTTGTGATCCTAAGGGAATGGAAGTTGAGAATGGTAGGAGAGAAGGGTTAGAACCCCAGCAAGACATTGTCGCCAGCACACCAAGGATTTCCAGAACAAGTCCAAAGCTTTTCTCGGCGATCACATCATTTCAGCATATTGCAATGTTTCGGAGCCACGCAGGACCCCTTCATCAGGCATGTGAAGGGGTCCTGTGTGGCTCTGAAACATTGCAATCTGCTGTAACGATGTAATCGCTGAATGAAGCTTTGGACTCGTTCTGGAGATCCTTAGTGTGCTGGAGACATTCTCTTGGTCTGGTTAGTCATGGTTCCAACCAGTGGTCGCTTCAGCACCCACTTATATGCACAGCCATTTCTACAGCAGCATGTGCGTTGGGTATAGTGCATTGATTATAACCACAGTCTCTAAATTTGTAGCTGGATGTGTCCCCACTTGGAAAGTTTCCTGTCAGTTCCTGTTCCAGTGCCAAAAACCTCAACTGCACTAAAATCTCCTGCTAGACTACAAATCACCTTACCTTCTCAGGAGTGGGAAGATAACAGATAATTCTTGGGTATCACAAATCCCCAGAAGCTAGGGAGAGTGCCCCAGGTCTCTGTGCAAATGTCCCATGCTTAAAGTTTATTTAATTACAAAACATTTTTTTTCGACAAATCATTTGATAAAGCGCATTCACGTGAAACACATCGTCACAGCAACAGCCGAGCTTGCATTCCATGCTGGTTCACAGGCTTCCATCATCTCTCCACACTTCCTGTTTGTGCCGCACATCATCCAGGCGTGCCGGTTCCTCGGCTTGGCTCCCCTGGTCCCTGGCTTGGCTCCCTGGTCAGCTTCACCATTCCATTACGACAGGCTGTGACACCTGCAAGGCAGTGACACCAGATCCTCCAGCGGGGTCTCCTGGTTGGCACACACCACCCCACAGCGAGTGGGAGTGAGATCTCCCAGGCACGCCGGTGTCCCTGCCTCCAGCCATCAGGGATCCCTTGGACCAGGTCTCCATCTTCCATAGCATGGACATTGGCGCCCTTCCATGCTCCATCAGCTGGTCCACTGGATTGTGTTAACCCCACAATGCCATTGGGAACCATAGTGGTATCGTTGGCTCTTTTATCATTTTTACTTTTTTATGACATTACTTTGTCTATTGATGAAATAAATATTGCCTTCATACATGGCTTAATTGACTCCTGTGGTTCTACCGCTTTATTATCCCGTCCATTGAGTGCTGTCCACCAGTAGTTTACTTCCATGCCACATTTTTCCACATGTTATTGGCCAGCTGCACTGGTTCTGGATTAATTACAATTCCTTGGTGCCTCACATCATCCCTTCATTCACAATCCTTAACGCTTAAGGAACTATGTCTTTCTCTTATGTACTTTAACCACTTACCCCTTAAGATTTACCCCCTTTATAACCAGGCCATTTTTTGCGCTACGGTACTGCATTACTTTAACTGAGAATTGCGCGGTCATGCAATGCTGTACCCAAATTAAATGTATGTCCTTTTTTTTCCACAAATAGAACTTTATTTTGGTGGTATTTGATCACCTCTGGGTTTTTTATTTTTTGCACCATATACAAAAAAAAGACCAAAAATTTTGAAAAAACAATATTTTTTACTTTCTGCTATAAAACATATCCAATAAAAACATTTAAAAAATCAAACAATGTTTTCATACATTTAGGCCAATATGTATTCTGCTACATATTTTTGTTAAAAAAAAATCCCAGTAAGCGTATATTGATTGGTTTGTGCAAAAGTTATAGTGTCATCAAACTATGGGCTATATACTGGAATTTTTATTTATTTATTTATTTACTTATTTTTATACTAGTAATAGCAGGGATCAGCCACTTATAGCGGGACTGCGATATTACGGTGGACAGTCTGACACTAACTGACACTTTGCCGGAGCCAGTGACACTAATACAGTCATCAGTGCTAAAAATATGCACTGTAACTGTACTAATGACACTGGCTGGGAAGGGTTTAAATATCTAGGGTGAACAAAGGGTTAAAGTGATTGTAAAGTCTTGTTTTTTCCTATGAAAATAACAAAACATATTATACTTACCTGCTCTGTTGCAGTGGATTTGCACAGAGCAGCCCGGATCCTCCTCTTCTCGGGCCCCTCTTCTGTGACCCTGGCCCTCCCTTCTGTTCAGTGCCCCCCACAGCAAGCAGCTTGCTATGGGGGCAGACCAGCCGAGTCACAGCTCCCTGTGTCTATTCAGACACGGAGCCCCAACCCAGCCCCTCCCCTCTCTCTCCTGATTGGCTAGCTGACTTTGATTGACAGCAGCGGCAGCCAATGGCTGTGTCTCAGCCAATCAGGAGGGAGAATCTCGGACGGCTAAGACACTCGTTGACATTGCTGGACAGAGAGGGACCTCAGGTAAGTATAAGGGGGGCTGAGGGGGGCTGCACGTTTGTGTACTATGTGTGCTGTTTGCAGGGAAACAAAATCCATCAGATCCCGGCTGGCAGAACAGAGCTCTGCCTTGTTTACATAGGCAGAGTTCTGTTGTGTCTCTCCTTGCATCGCCGATCAACGGACGATCATGCTGATCGGCTTCTGCTGTGTCTAATCACAGCACAGCCGCGGCGAATGCGCCCCCTACCCGGAAGTGCTAGATCAGGTACGAGGTATGTCATCCAGCACAGGAGAGCTGCCTTGCCACCTTACATCGAATTGATGCGGTCCACAAGCAGTTAAGTTGTTTTTGGGTACATTATATTAATACAGTATTTTTAATATAAAGTTTTCATTTTTTTGAGTTGATTCATTTTTGTTCTGCCTTTTGTAAACTATCTACATATCGTAATTTTCTTTCAAGATCAAATCAATATTATTTTAATCCATTGTCACAGGGCCCTTAAACAACGTGGAGCCCATAGGCCGGTGCCTACTCTGTCTATTTGGTAATCCAGCACTGCTAGCTGCTAGCTAACTTCAATTCTCACCAGGCCAAGTCGCCCATGTAAATGTTGCCAAAGTGAGCGAAAATCTCCAAAGTTAGAGGAAATCCCTTTTTAGACAGTGGTCTCCAGAGCAGATATCCTCTTTGAAAAATTTCTCTTAAATCCTGTTTGGTGGCAACTGTAAAATGTTGAATTTTCCATTACTTTTTGTCTCAGTGGCAGTAGTCACCAGCACATAGAGGGGAAATCTCCCTAGCGGGGGTACAGACAGCATGAAAAACCTAGCAGGTTTTAAAAATTCCCCGTTCTACCCAAAACGAAAAAAAAAATAGCTTTAGATGTACTGTAAGTAGAAGTCTTCCGGGGGCTGAGATAGAAAAAGCCCGTAGTGTAAGTGCCCCTGGGGTGGCAGCCCAGGGGTGCCTTAATTTCTCACTGGTGAGGGGCAGCTCGCTGTGAGTTTTTTCGGCACCTTGGTCACTGCTTTTTCACACCTGCCTCTTGGGACAGGCCTTTTGGCTTGCACCAGAGGAATTTTTTATTCCGGCTGGAAGGCCTGCCTTGGTTCCTCACATGGCACCATTGCACTTTCCCCACTCCCCTTTCCCCCACTTTTTGTTTGTTTGTCTTTTTTCTTTGTAAGTCCGTCACCTGCACTATCACCTTTGTTTTCTTTTTTTGCACGACTTGTAGGGTGTGGGTCCTCGGGCCCAGCCTTGAGTCTTGGGAGGGGGTGGATATGGCCTTCTGGCTTAGTCCGCCCTCTCTCATGGGGTCTCCCTTCGGGGGAGCTCCACTTAGTACTTGGGGTGGACTGTTTCGGCAGTCCCCCTGAAGAACGGGGTCAGTTTGGTTTCGGCCGACTGACCACAAGTACCTTAAATCCCTGTCAGGAGTCTTGCGCCCCGGGGGAACGAGGTTTCGGGTCCTACCTCTTCGGAGGGAAGACCATTAGTTTTCGCACACCCTGTGCACTTTTTGTGTTCTCACTTTGTGTGTGTGCACTTTTTTATGCACCGGGTGGAGTCTTTTTGAGTGTGTTTCACACGCTACGGGCTTTAAAAAAAAAAAAAAAAGTAAGTAGAAGTCTACTGTAATGTGCTAGGCCAACCAATGTTACAGCATTATTAGCATTGCTATGATTCGATTTGTACTTCATGTGAACCTGCTACTATAAAGCTTAGAATTGAAACTACATTGACATACTCACTACTGTTTATTGTTCTTTTTGTTCTCTTTCCTTTTTTGCTATGCTCCTTTTCCTAAATATGAAATGAAGAAATGTGTATATTTGCATTCATGTGATGGCTACCGGATACTCGGTCTTTTTATGTTTTCCACTTTTGGAATCACTGCCCATGCCTCATGTGTAGCCTAATGGTCAAAATTCTGGAAAATACTTTTGTAACTAAGCTTTAAGCTCTCTTTGTGTACACATTTTTTTCAATAAATCGAGTTTAAAAAAAAAAAAGTAGAAGTCTGGTCAAAATCTACCTAAGCTTAAACCTACTCCCAACCCAATTCAAAGCCCTATGCTAACCTCCCTGTAAAGGTAATTCTAATCTAAGGGTGCACTGATCCAGTCGTGTGATCAGGTCCCAGCGGCAGCTTCGGTGCAGAGGAGGGACAGCGGGCAACGAATATCCCATAGTAAGTCTAGTGCTGACGTCACTGCCCAGGCTCTGCAGTCGTAGTTGCTGCTCTCCCCTGAAGCTGGTAATTTGGGAAATCCCATGACCAGACTGGAGACCCTTTAGATTAGGTAAGTATACACATCTTCCCTTTACAGGGTCATTAGCATAGGGTTTAGAATAGTGGTGGGAGTAAGTGTAAGCTTAGTTAGGTTTTGACCTTGACCGAACTTCCACTTTATGGCCTGCCACCCAGCCCCTGCCTACCTTATTAATTGTGCAGTGGATTACATATTACTAAACATGATCACTGCAGACCTGTGGATACTGGCAAAATGGTTATTAGCTCTCTGACTTTCTTATAGGCACCTGACCAAGTCAAAGGGTCCACCCAACATAAATGGGAGGATGCATGCCTAGGCTTCCCCTGCGACCCTACAATCTGTGATGTGTCATGTGGTTTCTTGGCATAGAGTCACAGGAAAAGCCTGGAAATTCTAACACTCACTCCCGTGTCAGGTCAAATGCTGCAGAAGACTATGAGGAGGGTTCTTCATCTAATAGGGGTTCAATACTGCATAGACAGAAAACATTGTACAGGAATGTAGTATAACACTGGCTGTACAGAAACATTGTGATTATAGCACAACAGTAACAGCAAGTTAAGAGCTTACTGGATTTCTTGCAAAATTCACTTATGCACTTATTCAAAGCCATATGTTAGGTAACAGAAATTCATTTTCAGTGATAATACAATATATAAAAACCCATATTAATAAATTATACAAATATGTATAAAAGTATTTGGAAGAAAAAGGGAAGTGATTGGCGCTGCCTGGTGGAGTGCTTAGGGGATAGGGTCTTACTATACTGATGGTAAGATGTTATATGGGGATCTATACAAAAACCCCTGTTAAGATCTATGCGTAATTTGTTTAGATAATATGGTGTAGCAAATATCAAACTTATATAAATCAGGGCAGGTTTGTGTATAAAAAAGCATCAGATAAAAACTTATTTAAAATATATCAGCAGAAATATACCATAAGTGCAATCGTGCAAAAAGGTGCAGAGGTGAGTGGCAAATGTGAAGTAATAAAAGCAATATTACAATGATGGAGTTCAATAAATAATAACCAGTAATAAATTAACATCCATAAAAATGACAATCGGTAAATATAATCATGAGTGTACAAATAAATATAAGTGCGGAAATAAATATATATATATATGACTACCAATAAATAAGTGAGTGCAAAAGTGCAAAAGTGCAAATTACTCTTAAAAAATTAAAAAATGAAAAAAAAAGGAAAAAATATATATATAAATAGCAGTATCAAAAAGGTGTTCGTATAGTTAATCCAATAAATAAGTCCAAACGCATGTGCAGTCTCGGTGACTTTGAATCCAAAAAGAGTCCTAAATAAGTGCAATCCGTATATGGTGATAAAAGGTGCTCCTTTATCTATGCCCAAGGTATGGTGGGTGGGCGGAAAGAAGAAGTGTTCCCCTGAGCCTGGGGTCCTGCGCTTACCAGATTCCCTTACCCCTACAGGGGTAAACAGCGGGTCGATTATTAGGGGATCGTTCCCACACACTGGCAATCAGGATGTTCCCAGATCTCGGTTCCTCTCCTTATTGGTGTATAGATGTCAGCTCAGTATATGTATATGGAAGTCCAGTGCAGTACCGGGTATATGGGAGAAAAGGGAAGGAGCCTCCGATGGCAAAGGAACTGGATCCTCCTCGCTCACTCCGGCAAGTCTGCTGCGCTTTCTGTCAGTCTCCCTCCTAGACTCGGCTTCCTCTTCCGACCGCTGTACCAGCAGGAGCTCCGCCTCTTCATACACACTCAGGGAGGAGAGAAAGGGGAAGGATATACAGTACATACACACACAGCACAAGGCCGTGTTCACACTACCAGACGGTTCTCAGGGCTGCAGTTCCTCTGCGCTCCACAAGGTGGTGATCTCACTTCTACCCAGACAGGAAGTCTCTCCGATGGCAAAGGAACTGGATCCTCCTCGCTCACTCCTGCAAGTCTGCTGCCCCTTTCTCTCCTCCCTGAGTGTGTATGAAGAGGCGGAGCTCCTGCTGGAACAGCGGTCGGAGGAGGAAGCCGAGTCTAGGAGGGAGACTGACAGAAAGCGCAGCAGACTTGCCGGAGTGAGCGAGGAGGATCTAGTTCCTTTGCCATCGGAGGCTCCTTCCCTTTTCTCAACACAAATCCCCCCCCCCCCCCCCCACAAATCACCACTCCTAGCACACCTCCCCAAATTTCCCCTCCTAGAACAATTTTTACCTCCTGCTGCTCCCCAAATCCACTCCCCCCAATCTCCACAGTGCCTAGGGCGGCCGCCCCTCCTGCCCATCCTTGTCCCGGCCATGCTAATAAGAGATGTTCCTCTCTTTAGTGAGAGTTCCTGTCCCTGTTTAATATGTCTACAAAACAAGAAGTGGAGGAAAATCTCCCCTATGAGACAGAGATGACAACAAAAAGCGGAAAGTGGTTGTAATCCTTCTCTTCTCCATACATAATGAAATTATGTATTTGAAACAATTCCATCTGGAACGTGATACAAAGAATTGCGACTAAAAAGAAGATGATTGCACTCACCTCCAACTTGCCACATCCTCTAATGCAGTCCTCCTAAGCAAGTCATACCCCATACTTTGATATTTGGGAGAATGTATTTCTATGGATTATTTTGTTTGAATTGATATTAATTTTTTTTCAAAGTAATTATGCATTGAAATGTGTGCTCCAACAGTATTGCATACTGCACAAAGCTACTGAGATGAACCTTGGGTAGGCAACAGATGGCCATAGTTCCTGGCAAAGCACCATCATCACTGGGCCATGTGCTAATGAAGGAGTTAGTTTAACTAGTTTGTTGAATCCATTATGGCTGCTTTATCTCTTTTATTAATTTTTGTTATAGATGGACACTGCTGAAGACGACGAAGAAGCAGAAAATGAAGCAGGCAAGACTTATTTTCAGTATTATTTTAGTCATTTTATTTACAGAAGAGTGTAAATCTTTACTGGTAGCCTGGCAGCTCCAGCAATTACCCACAAGGGTGATGTGAGATTATTTGTGGACTTATGCCAGCTCCTTTGCTAATAAGCTTTGTTCTGCTGGAATAGCACATTTAATTGCACTTCTAAATACCCAACACAGCAGTGTCAATACATAAAAAATGATTCCCCAAATCCCCAACTTCATTTTGATCTCTAATATGACGTTTGCCTCTTAAATGCTGGTCTTTGAAAATGTATGCATTTTTATCCAACTAAAACTAATATTGCAGAACTGGGTGGACATAGGTTACCAACTGCAAGTTGATACATCTCCCAGACCTTTTCCTACTCCATTATATAAGAATAAAGTGGTTCAAGGTCATTACAAAGCCCAGGCAACCAGGGAGAGAGCCCCAGCCCTCCTTGCAAATGTTTAAAGTACATTTATGAAACTGGTCTTATAAAATGGAGCAGAAGCTTCCCCCAGCTTTCGGTTGACAACTTCTTAAAACTTCTACATGTATCTGGGGCACAATCAAAGCCAAAATGTACTGAAAAAATTATGCTTCGACTTTTCCATCATTCTTCTATATCCCCATATCGCTACTAACTTATGGGTCTAAGCTCCATTTCTTGCTGCTCTAAAAGTTCCTCATCGTATCCCTTGTGGTGTGGAAAGCCATTCTACATCAGTAGATTTACCCAGAACCCTGCACTATCTCTCTGTTTATAGAAAAATTATCCTACATTTTTTTCATAAGGAACTGCAGGTCTAAAAAGTTCTTCGATGTTTGGGAATCCTTCATCCATACCTTACCCGTAGATACCCAAAAATCTAGAGAGTCATGTTTTCAGTATATTCAATGGTATCAACTCAGACTCTTACCAATGCCCCCCACCCCCCCCCCCCCGTGACACTCCACATTCCGTTTAAACTAAATTATACCTCCTAATCTAATAATTGAGGCCTCCTTCCCTTTCTTTAACTTGTTACTTATTAGCCCGAAGGCCATCCATTCAAGCGTTTATTAACTATTTTACCACCGGAGGATTTTGCTGTCTTACGTCCAGGCCAATTTTTGCGATTCGGCACTGTGCAACTTTAACTGACAATTGCACAGTGCGACACTGTACCCAAACAAAATTTACGTCCTTTTTTCCCACAAACAGAGCATTCTTTTGGCGGTATTTGATTTTTACTTTTTTACTTTTTTACTTTTTGCGCTATAAACAAAAAAAGAGCGTAAATTTTGAAAAAATAACAATATTTTTCACATTTTTTGTTATATGAAATCCCCCCCCCCCCCCCCCCCCAAAAAAAAATGTAAAAATCTAAATTTTTTTTAATTTTTGGCCAATTTGTTTTCTGCTACCTATGTTTGGTAAAAAAAATCACAATAAGCGTATTTTGATTGGTTTTTGCGCAAAAGTTATTGCGTTTACTAACTAAGGGAAAGATTTCTGTCATTTTTGGTGTTTTTTTTTTAACGAGTAATGGCGGCGATCTGCGATTTTTTTTTTTGCGGGACTGCAACATTGCGGCGGACAGATCAGACCCTTGACTGACATTTTTGACACTTTTGGGGGTACCAGTGACATTACTACAGTAATCAGTGCTATACATATGCACTGTTACTGTAAAAATGACACTGGCAGGGAAGGGGTTAATTTTATTGGAGAGGGAGGGGTTAATGTATGCCTGGTGCTTACTAACGTGTGTGGGGGGAGGTGACTGAGTGACACAGGGACAGATCGCAGGTTCAGCTATGCTGAACCCTGCAATCTGACCCTGTCTGTCACTTAGGAGATCCGCCTGCTTTGTTTACACAAGCGGGCGGATCTCCAGACTCGATTCCCCGCCGCTCCTCCCCTGGCCCGACTCCCGCTGTGACTGAATACAGCGGGAGCGAGCCTCCGGCGGCGCGCGCACCGCCCACAAGGGGAGGAGTCCAGCGACGTAGGTCTACGTCGCTGGACGGGAACGAGCCACTTTGCCGCAGTACAGTCAACGTGACTGGTCGGCAAGTGGTTAATCTGCATTCCTAGACCAGCATTGCTAGTTTGTTCTCAAACTATACTAACAAAACTGTTCATTGTTTTTCTTACATGGTCTTTTTTGTCAAATGTTGTGGCCACTTTTATTATTAACCACATTCTCACACCAAAATAAAAAAAATAAAAAAAATGACTTTTAAAGCAATTTAAAGTCATTTTTTAGTTGTCTGTATCCTGTCGAGTGTCATTTCCTTTATTTCCTGGCCCATAGACACAAAAGTAAGGCTAAAAATACTAACCATGACAGTAATGTGAACCAAAGCACCTATTGCGTTAATGCGTGTTTTTGACGTGTTTAACGTGCATTCAGGGCCCATTTAAAAACAAATAGTTTTTATGTATAGAGTAAGCACACCAAATAGCCAAACTGCTTTAGGAATATGTTTATATTAGGCATATACATACAATTTTACAGCAGGTACAGATAACCAAGTATGTCATCTAACATCAAGCGTGATATAACAAAGATATTCACTCTACTGTTGAATCACAGCAAAAAACATGCATATGGGTACAATGAGCTACACTTAAAAGGTATAAGAGCCTATGTTTAGCAATACATACAGGAATTCAGTACCCAGAATAGAGTAATGAAAAGGAAAACTGAGCCAGACCCTGGTGAAAAGAGACAGTAGGAGGAAAAACTAACATTTTGGGGATGTAAAAATCCCCTTTCTCAAGAAACTCCTACAAGAGGAGGAAAAGCAACATTTCGGGGGTGAAAAACTCCCTTTCTTTAGAACCTCCTACAAGAGGAGGAGGAAAAGCAACATTTCGGGGGTGAAAAACTCCCTTTCTTTAGAACCTCCTACAAGAGGAAGAGGAAAAGCAACATTTCGGGGGTGAAAAACTCCCTTTCTTTAGAACCTCCTACAAGAGGAAGAGGAAAAGAAACATTTCGGGGGTGAAAAAATCCCTTTCTTTAGAACCTCCTACCTAGGTCAAGTTACATGCTGCAGAAGGGTCTGGGGGAGGGGATTCTTCAAGAAATTTACATTTTTTTAAGAAATCTATGCTGCATAGGCAGAAAACTGAAAAACACTGTGCTTTGATACAAGCACATCATCCAGAAACAGTTTACACTAAGCAAGCAGTATGATCAATAAAAAATCGATTTGATTGCAACATTCAATTCTTGGGGAAAATTCTTTTGAATATTACCAATATAGATTTTATTTGCTTTGTTGAACAGTCAGTTCCCAAGTGATCAATTATATGACTGATTATCATCCTGTGATTGGTTAGAATGACACACGGTGGGTTAAAGGGTACATTTCAGACTGTCCTAAAGATCCAGGCTAATCCCAGCATATAACATAAGATGAGATACGTACAGCTCTGAATCAGGCCATATCCCTGCAGGCTGCAAGCAGATGCCAGTGGGGCTTACATTACAAATGTGGATGGATGCCCAACTGTATGTACAAAAGTCATACTATATCTCTGTATTATAGCTTCCAGTGTTTGTATTACAGAGGCAGTCAATATCAATGCCTTAGATGCTGCAGAGGAGGTGGAATATTTTGAGGTAGAGGTTGTGAAAATAAAAAGGAAACCCATTTCCACAGTGAAGGTATGTTTGTGTCTTATTTCTGATATGGTTTACTATAATATTTATTACTGTAATAATTATTTCTGTAGGTGTTGCAAAACACAGTACCTCGCAAAAGTGAGTACACCCCTCACATTTTTGTAAATATTTTATTATACCTTTTCATGTGACAACACTGAAGAAATGACACTTTGCTACAATGTAAAGTAGTAAGTGTACAGCTTGTATAACAGTGTAAATTTGCTGTCCCCTCAAAATAAGTCAACACACAGCCATTAATATTTAAACCGCTGGCAACAAAAGTGAGTACACCCCTAAGTTAAAACATACAAATGGGACCCAAAGTGTCAATATTTTGTGTGGCCACCATTATTTTCCAGCACTGCCTTAACCCTCTTAGGCATGGAGTTCAGCAGAGCTTCACAGATTGCCACTGGAGTCCTCTTCCACTCCTCCATGATGACATCAGGAGCTGGTGGATGTTAGAGACCTTGCGCTCCTCCACCTTCCGTTTGAGAATGCCCCACAGATGCTCAATTGGGTTTAGGTCTGGAGACATGCTTGGCCAGTCCATCACCTTTACCCTCAGGCAGGCAGTGGTCCTCTTGGAATGTGTTTGGGGTCGTTATCATGTTGGAATACTGCCCTGTGACCCAGTCTCTGAAAAGAGGGGATCATGCTCTGCTTCAGTATGTCACAGTACATGTTGGCATTCATGGCTCCCTCAATGAACTGTAGCTCCCCAGTGCCGGCAGCACTCATGCAGCCCCAGACCATGACACTCCCACCACCATGCTTGACGGTAGGCAAGACACACTTGTCTTTGTACTCCTCACCTGGTTGCCGCCACACACGTTTGACACCATCTGAACCAAATACGTTTATCTTGGTCTCGTCAGACCACAGAACATGGTTCCAGTAATCCATGTCCTTAGTCTGCTTGTCCTCAGCAAACTGTTTGCGGGCTTTCTTGTGCATCATCTTTAGAAGAGGCTTCCTTCTGGGATGACAACCATGCAGACCAATTTGGCATATGGTCTGAGCACTGACAGGCTGACCCCCCCCACCCCCCCACCCCTTCAACCTCTGCAGCAATGCAGGCAGGACTCATATGTCTATTTCCCAAAGACAACCTCTGGATATGACGCTGAGCACGTGCACTCAACTTCTTTGGTCGACAATGAAGAAGCCTGTTCTGAGTTGAACCTGTCCTTTTAAGCCGCTGTATAGTCTTGGCCACTACAGCTCAGTTTCAGGGTCTTGTCAATCTTCTTATAACCTAGGCCATCTTTATGTAGAGCAATGATTATTTTTTTCAGATCCTCAGAGAGTTCTTTGCCATGAGATGCCATGTTGAACTAAAAGTGACCAGTATGAGAGAGTGAGAGGGATAACACCAAATTTAACACACCTTCTCCCCATTCACACCTGAGACCTTGTAACACCAATGAGTCACATCACCCCGGGGAGGGAAAATGGCTAATTGGGCCCAATTTGGACATTTTCAATTAGTTGTGTACTCACTTTTGTTGACAGCAGTTTAGACATTAATGGCTGTGTGTTGAGTTATTTTGAGGGGACAGCAAATTTACACTGTTATACAAGCTGTCCACTCACTACTTTACATTGTAGCAAAGTGTAATTTCTTTAGTGTTGTCACATGAAAAGATATAATAAAATATTTACAAAATTGTGAGGGGTGTACTCACTTTTGTGAGATACTGTATATAACATATAATATAACATATCTGAAAAGCTTTTATTCCTGGCCAGCCCCACATGAGCACACCAGGGGTATGCTCCTTCTATGCAACCCTCAGGACCACCTTTACCCTAGCCTATAAAAGACAGTCCCTCCCATCCCCCTTTGCTCTTCTTTTTTGGTCTCCAGGCCACCGGAAGAATAAAGATGGAAAGAGAGCCCCCCACCCAGGTTCAGTCTCTCCTGGGGTTTTGGAAGGTCCAGGGAGATAGAGGTAAATCCTCTAATGAAACTGGATGCCCTTAGTGCTAGGGCTCTCCTCTGCCTTTCTGTTGGCTGGCGCTGACGTCACGAAGGGGGAGGGACAATTGGCTAGCATCCGCCCTGGATAAAAACTGGAAGCTGCTATGGCGGCGCTGAACACCACAAGGAGAACAGCCCACTGTGCAGGTTAGTGGAGTGAGGCTGCATTATCCTCCATGCAGCGCCGGCCGGCTCTGTGTCTTTTTTTAGCTGCTGGCATTTTCTTCTGCTTCCCTTCTGATCTGCAGTTGCTCTTTGCTGCCACCTTGTAAAGATTGCTCAAAAGAGCCATCTAATACCATCCCAAAGGATGGAGTACCTGGGCCTGATATTCCACATGCAAGGAGGACGGATCTTCCTGCCTGAGCGCAAAGTGGTCAAGCTGATAGCCTGCTTCCACAGCGTGACAAGATCTACTGTACTGTCAGTAAGAGACTGCATGACACTCCTGGGGATGTTTACACCAGCAACGCCTGCAGTGCCATGGGCGAAGTTTTCACGCAAGGGCTTTCCAGATATCCTTTTTGTGCCAGTGGGACGGCGCATCCCTAGATCAGAAGATCCGAGTACCAGCTTGAGTCCGCCAAAACCTGTCATGGTGAAGTTTGCCGGGTACCCTGTCTCAGGGCAAGCCCCTCAGAGATTGGATCGTGATAACTTTGGATGCCAGTCTACAGGGCTGAGGGGCTCACTGCCTCGGCATGAAGGTCCAGGGCAGATGGCATGTAGCAGAGGCAAGACATTCCAATCTTTTGGAATTGCAGGTGGCTTTCTGGGCCTTGTGTGCCTTCAAAGACCTGATTCATGGGGCCCAAGTCAAGCTACATTTAGACAACCAGACAGCGGTCTCCTATATAGTCCGACGGGGGAACCAAGTGCCTGCCTTTACTACAATTGATGACCAGACTTTTCGTCTGGGCTGAGTCACATCTGGAAGCCTTGACAGCGGCCTACATCCCAGGCAGACAGAATTATCTTGCGGATCAGCTGAGTCCGAATTTCCCCAGCAACGGCGATTGGGCAGTCAACTGGGGCAACCTGGAGCTGATATTCTTAGAATGAGGGACACCTTCCATGGATCTAATATCAGAGAATGCACAGCTGCCGAAATTTGTGACAAGGTTCAGAGAAAGCAAAGCAATAGCGCAAGATGCATTCTCGGTTCCATGGATGTTTCCACTAGTATACATTTTTCCGCCGTTTAAAATTGTTATTGAAGATTGCGAAGGAAGGAACCCATGTCATCCTCATACTACCCTTCTGGCCACAAAGACCGCGGTTCTTGTTGTTGTTACAGATTGTGGCAACCCCACCAATATCTCTGCCCCAGAAGAGAGACCTATTGAAACAGGGTTAGTGGACCCATCCAATGCAGGGAGGCTGCAACTAGCGGCTTTACTCTTGAATCAGCCAGATTACGGTCACAGAGACTTTCACAGGGATTATTACACTATTAAAGGCTAGAAGAGCCTCAACAAACATCACGTATACAAGAATTTGGGAAAGTTTAGTCACCTTTGCTGCAGAACAAGATGTTTGTCACATTTGTTTTTGACATGTTTGCCATGTTTGCAAAATGGTGGCACCCAAAAGGAGAATAACTGGGTCTCTGGAGATAGACTGGAACAGAGTTTTTGTTCATTGGTTGTATTTAAAATAAAAGTTTAAATGGAATATTTAAAATGTGCAAACACACAGGTTTTGTATTGCAGAGACATACTATGTCTCTACTGTAAGAAAGGATTCTTACCTGCCTGTTTGCAATCTTCTTTACAATGTACACTGAGCCGCACACATGCAGAGCTCAGTGTACAATTTTGTCATCTGCCATAATAAATGTCCTGCGCATGTACGGGAGCTATGTTATTCTTGTGAGGCCAATCAAGATGACCGAAGATCCCGAACCTGGAAGCAGATCAAGTGTTGGTGAGGGAGCTTGTACATGTCACATCACTGGAAAAGATGTAAGTATAGTTCCGGTTTTAGCTGAAAAATGTATATATTTGGCAGAGGTTTTTTTAAGCTTTGGAAAAGAAAATGGTTGCAAAGGAAAGGGATGCTTTCCCTTTATAAAAAAAATAAAAAATCTGAAAAGCTGAAGCCATTTATTTTCTCTGCTTTTCAGCAGAGTTTTATTTTTTACTGTTAATTCAACTCTAATAAACCTATCACTTTTTCCAATTTATGTGTTTATTTCACATAATTTCAGGATGTTGGTTCTAAGTTCATCTATTATTTTTATGAAAGGAAAACTGGAAAATAAATTTTCCTTGGTGTTATAACCGACTTTAAATAACACCTGTCATTAGTGAAAAATGAAGGCAGCCTTTTCTGTTTTCTGGCTGTCTCAATACTAATGATTCAGTACTTACTGCATCACCGTCCAGGAATAAGCATGTAAGCAGGTCTCTAGATGTCCAATGAAAACGTCAGCCCGCTAGGTACCTACAAAATTACAGGGCTGTCCAGAGGCTTCCTATTTCAGTCTATATCAGCTCTACAACCCATGAGGTCTAAGCTGTCTGTTAACAAGTGTACAGATGCTGGTTTGGAAACTGTCTGCTATACCATCCCCTGGTCTATAGTAATATGGACCCATAACTGATTGTGAGAACTTACGTCGTAAGGCCTTTAAATTCTTTCATGTTTCTAGGTGAGGACTCCAACAGCCCAGCCGAACACCTTGGTCCCATGAGACACCCGGAGGGCCACTTCTGCCCCTAACCACCACCACTCCCGACCTGACCATATTAACAACATGTACCTTATACTTAGGATCCTTATGTGAATACTCCAGGTCCCACATTGAAAGACCTAAAGTCACTAGATTAGCATGATAGTCATAGTACTATCGTTTTTTAAGAAAAGATGGTCAACAATGGCAGCCCACAAATCCACTTCTTTTAAAAGATTTTTTATAAAAAGGCCCTGTAGAGTTCAAGCAAACGCAGGGAGCTGTGCAAGGATGGGACTCCTTATTCTTAGTACATAATAGAAATACATCAAAAGAGCCCATATTTTGAAGTGGACCTGAACTCAAAAGTGATCAAGATGATGGCTGGGTGCTGTGTATAGCAATAGCTTAGCTGCCTACCGCATTCCTACATGTATATGCAGAACATCAATCAAACCCCACTGGGATTTTTAAGGCAGAAAATGAAGTAATATGTGTGTATAATAAGATAAAATGTGCAAAACTTTATTTACAAACAAAAAGTGATCCAAATGGTCACAATGGCAAGACCATGTTTAAAAACACTTCTTTAGACCATGTACATTATAGCAACAAGATACCCTAAAACTCATAACACTGGAGCATCAGACTGACCTTATGGAGTATATGGCCAAACAATGAAAGGTGTTCGCAGAAGAAACCCCAACGCATTTCAGAATAACTAAAGATTACTTCTGCAGGGTAAGAGTAGGGTTTAATAGTCTATGGATACATATAATTTTACAAACAAGGTACAAATCCCATTGATTACAGGTACATGAAGTACAGGCTGACATGCATATCATACTTACAATGTACAGTCTCAACAGTAGTTTTGGCAAATAACCTCCGGAAGTGCCCCACCACTACTCAATAGCTACAAGTAAAAGGGTGGAAGAGGCCAGGGGAATGGGATGGGGTGGGGAAGGTGATGCCCCCACCCTGCTGCAACAACGGAACCAGGTATGTTCAGGCCAAACTGTGGCCAGATTAGGTTGATGATGCGCCTGTCCTCTTGTTATGCACAGCTGCTGGACAGAGTATTCCATGCCCACCGCTGATTGGGCCAGTGGCCTGATATCATGTGATAGTTTCCCACAGGTTCAGGCCAGACTGAGGTCAGTCCAAACCTTAGCTCATCCCTACATTCAGCCTGCCTTTTTATGGGCAAAGCTTTCAGAGTTCAGTTCTTCCTAAATATTTCTGTATGTGAGCTTTTTTTACATGCTCGCTGGTCCATATTACATTGTATTCAATATGGTACTCTGGTACTGCCATCTTCTTCCTCTGGTGCTCAGTGCTGTGAGCCATCCCTTGTCATCTTCACATAAAATGCAGGGCTGTTAACCCTGCATTATACATGAGAGACGCAGGCATGTGACCATGGACAGGAGAGCCTTTAGAGAGGAAGCTTTGCGGGAGTGGTCGCAAGATGGAGGGAGCCTACACGAGCAAGAAACCAGGAAGTATTGCTCCTTATTTCTGCACCCCTAGACCTAATGAGTAGAGTTGAGCGGACACCTGGATGTCCGTGTTCGGCGGGTTCGAACTTTACCCGGACACGGAACCCCATTGAAGTCAATGGGGACCCGAACTTTCAGGCACTAAAATGGCTCTAAAAAACCAATGGAAGGGCTAGAGTGCTGCAAATGGCAGGAAAATGTAGTTAAGAGCATGGCAAGTGTAAATTTGTAATTTTTAAATAGCAGATTAGAACAGCAATCTGTAGTAAAATATAGCTGAACGCTGCACACAACAGACTGATAAAAATATATTTGTTTCTCCCTCCTCCTCAGTGGGCTCAAGTGAGGGCAAAAAGATCGTTCACTGCACCACCCCCCACACAGCAAAATCGATGTAGATCACTAACGGACGATTGTTCTGTCCTGTGTCTCCTAATCTCTCCCTGCCTAATCTCTCCAGCCTGTCCCTAAAATGCTCAAATATCTTTCCCTGCCTACACTCCGACCTGTCCCTGCATTCTTTTCAGCACAATGTTGTTTTTCCCTGTCTGTCCCTAATCAGCAGCAGCCAGCACCGTTATGATGTGTGCTCTCTCCCTACACTACAGCAAACTGACGCACCGCGCTGTGTCTCTCGAGCTTATAAAGACCTGGGTCACATGCTTCAGCTGGTCAATCACAGCTCCTAATACATTAGTAGGCATGGCTGTGATGGCGCACACCAGTTAAACGCTTGTTGATTGGCTGTTGAAAGCCCGCCATTAAAAGCGCGCCATTACATACAAATCAGGAAATAAAATTACCGAACACGGATTTTAAACCCGAACATACAGTAAAGTTTTCGGGTCCGTGTCCGGGTAACAAAAATCCAATTATCCGGTACAGTCCGTGTTCGCTCAACACTACTAATGAGCAGTTAACCCTTTCCGTGTGGGGGGTCCAACTGCAAGGATTTTGTCTAATTCCTGGAATCGAACTTTAACACATTAATAATAGTATTTATATGAAGCAGATCTCTTGTGTATCTAAACAATAAAATGTATACAACCTCTTTAAATTATCAGCAATACTTTGCAGGTATACAAAGGAGAACTGGAAAATGAGTTTGACGGCTTTGAAGATTGGCTGTATGTGTTTCCTCTGTACAAGGGCAAGGCAATGGATGATGAGGATGCTAACGATGACGATAATTTTATGGGAAAATACAAGGTATGTTTAGTGATGTGTGAGCTGCAATGTACCATTCTTCAGATAAGAGAACCCACACTGATTTCCTTCCTATAATTATGCTCTGTAGGGCTCTTTCTATATCTACCCTTCCAAGGAAGCCACTGATGAGTACCAAATAATGAGAGGCGTCCCCAGAAACCGGCCAGTGAAAGTACTTGTCCGCATTTACATTGTCAAGGTTAGTGACTCGCATTAACTGGTGAACTTTTTTTTTTTAATCAAGAAAAAGGTTTATTGATAGCATAAAGGGTTACAATATTCATCAAGCAATTTACATGTCGTACAATGAAAATTGTACATCAGAGCTAATAACCCTCATTTCAAGTAGTAATAAAATGGAAAAACTAATAAAAACCTAATAACATACTATAAAACAAAAAACGGTTGGAGTGTAATATAAGGGTGCAAAAACACACTCAAAAAATTAGCATTTGGCTAGAATGGAGTAAGCCTTCAGTGCATATTCAACTTAACAGGACAAAAAGTATAGTCATCATCAGTTAGAACCATAAGAGCTGGTGGACTTTACATATACAGTATATAAGGTAAAGATTGACCACACTGCTCCTAATTTTCTTGCTTAAAGTGAACCATACAGGACAAATCAACAGGTTTACCTTGTTGTGCATGTAGAGCAATTTTTTTTATTTGGATAGAGTGGGGAAGGGTTAGACCCCCTGTCAGTGTCTCATGTGGGGACGATTTGACCTACATATTTGTCTTGGTGACAGTTGCACTGGGACCAAAAATGAGAGAAAGTCCAAAATTTTGAGTTATCATTGAAACAGGAATATAGGGGAATTTTTCAATGGGGACATTTTTTCTGGTGACAATTACAAGAGGATTTTACCTCACTTTGCAAAGAATTTCTTGTACTTTTGGATGTGTCTGTATTAGAGGAGGAGAAATCTTCCCAATGGAACCCAAAAATTGACAGGGGGTCTTAAGCATCCCCTATGGGAATGGTAGGCAGGATGTTTTATCCTGAATAATTTTTTAAACCAACTTTATAATTTAACTATATAGACATACATAAACATGTAAAACACTATACCATTTTTTTTTTTTTTTTTTAAATAAATAGACCACACCAGTTGGCTTGCATTTAAAAAAGGCCGCGGCTGTTTTATTATTGACTTTACATAAATAAATAATTTAAAACTGTGTTTACATTTCAGAGTAGACTTACATCAACAACAACCTAGCCAGACGGCTCAGGTTGACAAAACATCACTAGAACTTTTTTTCCACATTATCCACCAGACAGGGGGAAAATTTCCGCCTGTCCCCACCATCCCAGCGCGCGGCCATTTCAATACACGTACCTAAATTATTATTCAGGATATCTAGGCCAATATCGGAAAGATGGACACCATCCTTCCGATAAAGACCCAACAAACCCCCCTCCAACTCGACGTGCCTAAAAGATATGATTCCCAAACCACCTAATAGAAACGTTTCCTCATCCTCTCTATCGGCTTAAAACCGTAAAAGCGGAAAGAGATCAAACGCGGAATCACTTCAGAGAAAACTAGACGAAGCTTGGGGAATAGTGATTGAATAAAAACCAAATCATCACGAATGGAAAATAGTAAATCTAAAGTTTTAAACCTCCCGATGTCATTTCCCCCTAGGTGTATCACCAAAATATCGGGGGGGGGGGCTGAATTAGTAAGCCTTAAAAATTCAGTAACAAGCTCCGCCCATACCATGCCACGCTTACCAAACCAAACCACTTGAAACTTGTTCCTGTCCAAACCTAAGTTCTCGGTGTAGACCCGATTCTTCGCCCGCTGCTGGGCCCAGTGAACATATGAATGGCCCATGATCCAGACCGAGAGCTTGGTCCCTGAAATCAAATATAAGCATTAGGGCGTACGTAAGATTTGTAGCAATCTGAAGACCACCTACCAATTCTTTTTACCGTTTCCACCCCTAAACCCAGCCTAACCGCCTCAGTAGCAGCCCCGATGCGAAACGAGTGAGAGGTTATTTTTTCCCCGCCTAAATTCAGCTGCTGCAAACACATACGCAATACTGCCGAAAATTGAAAACGAGAGAGAGGTTTTCCTGAAAAATGGATAAATAAAACGTCGCTAATGTGCGGTCTTATCGAAACGTATTCTTTTAACAGAGAGACAGGACAAATCGCAGAATTCCTGAACTCATAAAGAATAATTTGCTTTCCCGAACCCATTTGGTCGGTCTTGGAATGCGCCAAAAAAATACCGACGCTAGCTGAATGAAATGAAACATCCTGAATGCGCAGGCCCGGAAAACCCAATATCCGATCAGGAATCAATTCCGAGATCCTGAGTGCGGCGAAAAACATAACTACAAACGCCGCCCTAAATAATTTTGCCTCGTATTCAGAAAAGCAAACCTTAATTAAAGTTGTGCATAGATCACCCAGCAATTCTAAAGAAATAGGCTTCCTATCGTCAGTTTTGAAGTGAAGTTTTTTGTAACCCTTCATAGCCTGCCTTACCGAAAAATAGGAAAGGCACGCTGGCCTGTTATGAAGTTTTTGAAAAAATGATATCCCTGCAAGAATTTTGTGGATATGTGACCAAGAGAATTTGTCCAAAAATAGAGAGTTCAAAAAGGATAACAGCAAAGATTCTGAAAAATCGTCCGATGGTACACTAGCTGACTGAAGATGCTGTAGCCACAGCAACCAAGCTGATCGATATCCAGCGAGTGTTGACGGGGCTAGAGATAGTTCAATATTTTCCATGACACTGGCTAGATCAGGTCCCACAGGTGCCCCGGGCAGGAGTGTCCAGTTAAATCTGCCGTTGGCAGTAGCTGAAAGAATCGACCCATCTGAAAACGGGATAAACAGTCTGCCAAAATATTATCTTTTCCCGGCACAAAAGATGCTTTTAACCAGATGTTGAATTCTAGACACTTTGCAACCAGATACCTCAGCATTATGGTAACGGGCGGAGATTTTGAGGACAAGCAATTTATTGCGTATAAAACGCCCTTGTTGTCCGTCCGTACCATAATCCTTTTGTTCCGATAATGATGGCCCCATAATTCCAGGGCCACTATAATCGGGAACAATTCTAGCAAGACAATGTTGCGTATAAGACCAAGATTTTTCCATTTGGCGCACCAAGGTGCCGCGCACCAATGGTTACGCCAAATGGCGGCGAAACCCTTAGACCCCGCCGAATCCGTAAAGAGCAAAAAATCTCTGTCTACGATAAAAGGTTCCTGCCAAACCGTAGCCCCATTGAAAAATAACAAAAATTGTATCCACACTAGAAGATCTTCCCTCATCTCACTTGAAACCCTCACGTGAGAAGAGGGAGATTTTAGGCCCGAGATCGCTGCATAAATACGTCTGGAAAATATCTTACCTACCGGTATCACCCTGGATGCAAAGGCTAACAACCCCAATAGGGATTGTAGCTCTTTCAGACAAACCTTTTTTCTTCTGATCGTCTGTAAAAGAGATCCGCGAAGCTTTTCAATCTTATCTTCCGGTAGCCTAAACTCCATCCGGGCCGCATCTATAGTGATACCTAAAAACACTATGCAGTTGCATGGGGGAAAAGTTTTCTCGAGGGCTAAAGGGACCCCAAATTGTTCACAAACTTTTACAAAGGTGTTTAATAAGATTTCACAAGTGTCAGAGGAAGGAGGGCCTATAAAAAGAAAATCATCTAAATAGTGTACTAAAAGGTGAGACCCTGAAATCTGACTAACCACCCATTCTAGAAAAGTGGAGAAACTTTCAAAATAAAAGCAAGATAATGAGCAACCCATTGGGAGGCACTTGTCAAAATAAAACTGGTTTAAAAAATGGAAACCCAAAGAATTGAAACTGCTGGGATGAATGGGTAACAGACGAAATGCGGATTTGATATCCGCCTTTGCCAAAAGAGCCCCCCTTCCTGCAAAACGGAGTCTCTCCAGGGCATCTTCGAAAGTAGCATATTGAACCGAAGCTAATTCACCACTAATTTCGTCGTTGAGGGATTCGTCTTTGGGATAAGATAGGTGGTGGATCAATCTGTAGGAATTCGGCTCTTTTTTCTGGACTATGCCTAATGGAGAGACCCTAAAATCCAAGAAAGGAGGCTCGGTAAAAGGACCTGCAAATCTGCCCTCTTTTAATTCAGCAGCAATCTTTTCGGCCACAATGCTTTGCAGGCCCAGAACTGATTTTAGGTTTCTATGGATGACACAGCCATTGCCCTTAAAGGAAGGCAGCACAAAACCGAATGTAAATCCCTCAATTAAGAGGTCCGCTTTCTCCCGGTCTGGATAGCGGAGGAGCCAGGGGAGCATTTCTGGCAGCTTCACTGGGGAGTTGGCTTTTTTGAACACCTGACTGTTGTGCTGCCATCCTTTTAAAACATTTGAACACGGGATGTGGCCCGGCGCAAAATGCGCATTCATGCTTAAACTTGCATGATCCGGGCCATCTACATTGTGTTTCATTGAAATTGAAACATAAGCCTTTCTTAAAGGACTGGAGGCCTGTCTGTTGAGGGTTGACATTAGGCTTGGGGAGAAAGGACCGCTGAGGGACAAAAAGATCAAGCCACAGCCCATTGACTTTACATAAATAAATAATTTAAAACTGTGTTTACATTTCAGAGTAGACTTACATCAACAACAACCTAGCCAGACGGCTCAGGTTGACAAAACATCACTAGAACTTTTTTTCCACATTATCCAACATCACATAGACTTCACCAATAAATAACATTCGTCCACCAAAGTATCCCGACTAAGGCGACAGCATTAGCCAATAATAATAACTAGGCCGCGACAATAAAAAGGGGAGGGGGGGGAGGGGAACGCTGAAGAGATCTGAGGTCCTGACAGGAACGAAGTGACCCGGAGTCCCGCGGTCGCTTCTTAAATAGCCCCTCTCTGGAACCAGCTTGAGCTGGAAATACTGACCAGGAGCGGGAATATTTGGGCGGGAGCGGAGCTCCACACTCTAAATCTGCCCAGTGATAGCCCTGAAAAGCAGGCGGGAAAAATTATACATTAAAAATAATACTCCTGTTATCTACCTCAGCCTGACTCAGGTCAAAAGTTCACTGACCCTGGCCACCTAAAGGGAAAACCTATTGATAACTCTTAGATTTTTTATTCCCCTGCCACCATCCCATAAAGAAAGGGGGGCTATAGCAGCACCCCTTTCTTTTTATTCTATCCAGAACTATAAAATGTTGTCCTTTATATTTTTTTTTTTTTTTGGGGGGGGGGGTACCTACAGACAAGCCCTAAAAAAATAAAAAAAGCCTTTACTACCACTTTAAGAAAGATTGTTACTTTCTGTTGTGTTTGTGGGACAGGAAATAAAGGAAAATCTCTGCAACTGAATATAGATAACAGATAAGAAAAGCCCCAAAAAATTGACGGGGTTTGGACCATTCAGTACAAAAAAACACCCAGCACTTCTGAGTATGAGGCATCATGTGACTTGAACTGGCAATACACTGGTAGAATCTTGTTCAAGATTTTTAATTTTAAGAAATATTTTATTTGCTTTTCTAAACGTTACTGGGGGTCAGCGAAATGCACCTTAGCCTGCTTAGACAAAAATCCGAAATCCTTGCACCAGCCCTGGGTAATAATACATGTAAACATGCAAGAGATAGGTGATAGCTGGGGGACCATTGGTGGTTAAAGTGTGATTCACACTTAACAAGGTACTAAAACCAATAAGACTGCTACTTGCAAAATCTAACAGCTCTAGAGACCAGCTAATGGCAAATCTCTGTGACTGAATCCAAGAAATCAGGAAAGACCAAAGGTAATGAACCTTACCCCAATACACTCAAGCTATAGAAATCTGTTTTGGGTGGAGTTTTGCTTTCATTTTTATGTCTCTGGTGGCTGCTATAATTGTAAAGAGATATAGGCAAGAAATGTAATATTTTCTTTGTTTGTTTTTATCATAGGCAACAAACTTAGCTCCAGCTGACCCTAATGGAAAAGCAGATCCTTACATAATAGTGAAAGTTGGTGAACAGGCGATGGACAGCAAGGAGAGATACATACCCAAACAGCTGAACCCAGTGTTTGGAGAGTAAGTACAAGAGAGGTCAATAGGACATTGCTTTAAACAATATGTTAAGACTGCTGTACTGATACTTATAGTTTTAAACAGACCTTGAAAAGGTTCGACCCTCAATCACGGAGATCCACCCTCACTACTGTCATCAGGACAAAAATTAAATCCAATATTTTATTATTGCCCCTTAGCAATATAGAGGATCTCCACCCATGAGTGACTCCTGTCATGTTTCCTGAGACAGAAAGTAAGAGGAAGTCATCTTAGAGCCGGTCCACACTGCCGCGACTTGTCAGGCGACTTGTCAACCTGACAAGTCGCGCTCCCTCACGGTCCATTGACCGCTACAGGACCCGTTCTAATAGGAGCAAAAAAGGGTCCTGTACTACTTCGGGGCGACCTCGGAGCGACTTGCATAGACTTCCATTATGTGAAGTCCATGCAAGTCGCTCCGAAGTCGTGGTGCATGGTAATGCACAAGTCGCCCCCGAAGTCGTGCAGAGTCGTGTCGCCTTAGTGTGAACCGACTCTCAAAGTGTTACTAAACCCACAACAGTAAAATCAGTCTGTATGTGCAGTAAAGCATATATATTATACTCACTGGGGAATCTAAGGGGTTGATCCTCTGCATTGTGTAAAAAGCCTGTTTGATCCTGTCTTCTCTGATCACCACCTTCACTTACTGCCCCTAATCCATCTGCTGATAGTACAGACCCCTTAGGGGCACTCTGCACATGCTCAGTTTGGTGTGTATTGCCAGAGAGTTTTTTTTTTGGGAGGGTGCATGTAATTAGCACATGGTCAATTAGCACTGTCCAGACAGAGGGTCAGGGGTCATGCAGCCTCATAGGACAGTCAAGAAGAATGAAAACTCCTCCTACAAGCTTTAACCAGTGCTTGACTGTACACACTGATAGACGTCACAAGACTGCTATATACTGCTGATGAGAAAAGGTATTTAGCAGTTTATATTTACTAAAATAATTGCATTTCCATGTTCTGTGTACTGTGGGAGACCAGATATAGTGAATGCAGGGACCTGGGTCCAGTAACACTTTAAAATTAGGGCTAATCCCAACCTTTGACTGTCGTCACTAAAATAGGAGTCACTTATTGTGTGCTGGCAAAAAACATTGCATGCAACATTTTTGGTGTGTTCATTTTGAATCATCTGCCCTAACGCATAGAGCGTTAACACATGACCTAGCTGGTCTTAATGATGAGCGTTAACGCACTGCGATAGTGTGAATGGGCCCTAAAGTTACAAAAAAAAAAAAGTTTTTAGAATGTGTTCTACTTTAATTGAAGTAGATTACCAAATACGTAATCATGTGTAAGGTGTGGTGGTCAAACGGGGTTCGAAGGATATGGTCCTAATAAGCTGGCCTGGCATGACTCGGAGTGCCCAAAGGAAAAGAAAACAGAGAGGCAAGAGAGTCCTTTTAGTGTAGTAAATTGTAAAGATAATGGTTATGAATGATGCCTAAAAGAAAGTATAAGACTAGAAAAGTGGTTCCACAGTGGGAAGTAAAGAGATACAGTATATAATGGGGTTGATTTACGATAGCTGGAGAGTGAAAAATCTGGCGCAGCTCTGCATAGAAACCAATCAGCTTCCAGGTTTTTTTTGTCAAAGCTTAATTGGACAAACTGAAGTTAGAAGTTGATTGGCTACCATGCACAGCTGCACCTGATTTTGCAATCTGCAGTTTTTGTAAATCAACCCAATTGACTTACAACTGCTGAGCCTGTGGTCACCCGACAGGGTGGTAAACACGCAACCTTCACAGTGAAAGGGTGAAAAAAATCTGTCTCCACGTGGTCGCTCTCAATGCCTCAGGGGTTTCCCTCAGTCCTCAGAAGGATTCACTGGCGGGTGTAAGAAATCAAATTCTATGGAAGTTTGT
This sequence comes from Pelophylax lessonae, assembly GCF_965119305.1. Lineage (NCBI taxonomy): Eukaryota > Metazoa > Chordata > Amphibia > Anura > Ranidae > Pelophylax > Pelophylax lessonae. Next base: position 51,993,444 of record NC_138778.1, on the reverse strand, counting down.
AAATAACACCTGTGACTTGTCTGATTGGCAGGGGCGCCTGGAGTGAGTTGTCAAAGAATAGGTGGGAGTTGTCTGTTTTCTATAAACATACACTTTTTTTTCACCCAATAATTATTATTATTGGGTGAAATAAAGAAATGTTATGTTTATACAGAACTGACGACTCCCACTTAAGCAGGCCATAGACGTTTCGAATTTCGTCCGAAAATCGTATTTGCCAGTGAATTCGAACGATTTTCGTATCGTTAGTGTGGTATGTGCAACATGCGATTTTCGTACGACAGCAAAAATTCACATATCCAACATGTTGTGTTTTTCTGAGAAAATTGTCCAAATTTCGTATCATTAGTGGTTGAGTCGTGCGATTCCACAGAACAGCACACAACTGCGCATGATTCAGAAAAGATCGATCTGGAAGGAAAATAAAAAGAATAACAACACGAACGAGTGTTCGTCAGAAAAAACGTAATACATCAAATATTATAGGTTACAGCAAACTCTGCTGAGAGGCTGTGACGAATGGTTGTTCTGTTCGCAAATGCCACGACCCGATTTTTAACTGTAGGGGGAGTGCCCAGTGGAGGTGTGCTTAAAAGGTCAAGACAACATTGCATCACTTCCTATACTGGCAGAAGAAACTAGTGTTTGGTCGTACAATTTTCGGATCACATTGATGGTACACTCGATGATGTACACGAGTGCTGCTTGCGTTTATCGCACGATAAATCGTACGAAATTCGAAACGTCTATGGCCTGCTTTATTCTTTGACACCTCAATCCAGGGCAGGCTTCTCTGCCAGTTAGACAACTGACGGGCCTTTTTTGCAAACCCCCATTTGCACTATTCAATTACAAATATGAAATGAACTGCTTGTTAGAGAAAAAAAGTATAAAAACATGGTCAGACCATTCTTTCTCGTTCTCAAATAAATGTGCACTATTCAGTGCAACTTTTACATAAGCTGAAAATACACAGTACTGGTTTATCTCTGCTGCATCAGGATAGTGCAGTAATAAATCAGATGAAAGATTTCAACCTTTGAGAACACACATGTATTCCTTTCTTTGAGTATTTCTACCATATTTTCCCTGCACTGTCAGTTTTAAAAACGTTGTGGTCGCCTCAAGTTTATTCATACTTTACAACCATCTGTATCCTAGTAGGGTGAGCTTAAAGAAGCACTCCATCTAAAATGTATTTTTCAATTTTGGTAAAGGCATGCCAACTTTATAACTTGGCATACACTGGATTCGTCGTAACAATTGTGAAAAATAGTATTGTTGTAGTTCACTAGAAAGACCAGCAGGGGATATTGTTCTACTACAATTTACACTCCGTTCAGCTATAACTTGTAAAAGGCATTTCTGAAGGCAACAAATTCCAGTTTGTGGTTTTGCTTTTATCTTTGTATTTTTCTCTGTACAACCCTGATACAGTTGTTATTAAAATGTCTTATTATTAGCATACCTAAGAGAGCCTGACAAGTCGCGGTCGGTCGCTCGCCATTGAGTAGTACAGGACCCGTTCTAATAGGAGCGACACAAGTCGCTCCGACTTAGAAAAAGGGTCCTGTACTACTTTGGGGCGACCTGGGAGCGACTTACATAGACTTCCATTATGTGAAGTCCCTGCAAGTCGTGCCGAAGTCGCTGTGCACGCTGTGCACCGCAACTTCACAGGTCGCCCCTCGAAGTCGGATTCGCCTCACTGTGAACCGGCTCTAAGAGCCGGTTCACACTACCAAGACCAGAAATTCGCCCCATGAAGGAGCGACTTTTTAGGGTCCATTCACACTAGCGCGACTTGTCAGGCGACTTGGTCGCCTAACAAGTCGCGGTCGGTCGCTCGCCATTGAATAGTACAGGACCCGTTCTAATAGGAGCGACACAAGTCGCTCCGACTTAGAAAAAGGGTCCTGTACTACTTTGGGGCGACTTGCATTGACTTCAAATATGAAGTCTGTGCAAGTCGCGCCGACTTCACAGGTCGCCCTACAAAATCCTGTCGCGCCATTACAGCCCATTCATATAATTGAAGTCAATGCAAGTCGCCTCCAGGTCGCCCCAAAGTAGTACAGGACCCTTTTTCTAAGTCGGAGCGACTTGTGTCGCTCCTATTAGAACGGGTCCTGTACTATTCAATGGCGAGCGACCTACTGCGACTTGTCAGGAGACCAAGTCGCCTGACAAGTCGCGCTAGTGTGACTTTGAAGAGACTTGTTTAGAGACTTGTAAGCGACTTGTAAGAGACTTGTGCACTACTTTGAAGAGACTTAAATGATAGGCGACTTTGTCTGTGGGGAATGCCTGGCTAATCTTTTTCTTCTTCCTGAAAAATAAGAAATAAGATAAGGATCCGACTTAGAGGCAACTCCTATTAAAGTCTATGTGCACAAGTCGGATAGAGATCGCCTTGAAGTAGTACAGGAACCTTTTCTAAAGTCGGAAGACGGCTCTCATTCATTTACATTGAATTTGTGATGACAAGAGACTAGGGGCGACTTGAGGGCACACAAGTCGTGTCCCAAGTCGGAGTAGTGTGAACCGGCTCTGACAGCTATGACATTAAAATAACTAGTCCCCCTTTTGCAAATATTGAATAAATGTACTCACATTAATGAAATCAAAAATATGAATGTATTAAATGTTTGCATTAAAGTCTACAGAGCATTGCAAATGTGATCATGGTGAGTCGCTGAGATGTGTAGTGGAAGTGAAATCAGGGGCTTAAATACTCAGCAAAGAAAAGTAAAATATGACAAAATAAAAGTTAAAACATAAAATTAATGTTAATAAAATACCAAGTGAGAAGGACCATTTATGTGTAATTTACATCAGGACACTCCTGTGACTCTTCTAACTGAGTGTATTCATGGTCATAAATACACTCGGTAACAAATGTCACAGGCGTGTCCTGATATAAATAGAACACCGCTATTTATGAATGGACCCTCTCACATCAAAGATTTTATTATCTTCATATTAACAGGGATATGCTGGAACACCCACAGTAGACCCCAAGGTATTTGTTTTGGGGGTCAAGGTCCCCAACCATCTGCAGTCAAGGGGGACATTGCCCTGTGTGTGTGTGTGTGTGTGTGTGTGTATATATATATATATATATATATATACATACACACACACACACACACACACACACAGAGTATCTCACAAAAGTGAGTACACCCCTCACATTTTTGTAAATATTTTATTATATCTTTTTATGTGACAACTCTGAAGAAATGGTACTTTACTACAATGTACAGTAGTGAGTGTAACGCTTGTATAACAGTGTAAATGTGCTGTCTCCTCAAAAAACTCAACACACAGCCAATAATGTCTAAACCGCTGGCAACAAACGTGAGTACACCCCTAAGTGGAAATGTCCAAATTGGGCCCAAAGTGTCAATATTTTGTGTGGCCACCATTATTTTCCAGCACTGCCTTAACCCTCTCGGGTATGGAGTTCACCAGAGCTTCAAGGGTTGCCACTGGAGTCCTCTTCCACTCCTCCATGACGACATCATGGAGCTGGTGGATGTTAGAGACCTTGTCCACCTTCCGTTTGAGGATGCCCCACAGATGGTCAATAGGGTTTAGGTCTGGAAACATACTTGGCCAGCCCATCACCTTTACCTTCAGCTTCTTTAGCAAGGCAGTGGTCATCTTGGAGTGTTTGGGGTCGTTATCATGTTGGAATACTGCCCTGCGGTCCAGTCCTTGAAGGTAGGGGATCATGCTCTGCTTCAGTATGTCACAGTACATGTTGGCATTCATGGCTCCCTCTATGAACTGTAGCTCCCCAGTCCCAAACCATGACACTCCCACCACCATGCTGGACTGTAGGCAAGACACACTTGTCTTTGTACTCCTCACCTGGTTGCTGCCACACACGCTTGACACCATCTTAACCAAATAAGTTTATCTTAGTCTCAGACCACAGGACATGGTTTCAGTAATCCATGTCCTTAGTCTGCTTGTCTTCAGCAAACTGTTTGGGGGCTTTCTTGTACATCATCTTTAGAAGAGGCTTCCTTCTGGGACGACAGCCATGGAGACAAATTTGATGCAGTGTGCGGCGTATGGTCTTAGCACTGACAGGCTGACCCCCCCACCCCTTCAAGCTCTGCAGCGATGCTGGCAGCACTCAAATGTCTATTTTGTTGCAGAGTGCGATCACTGGGTGCAGCGGAGTCCATTCAGATCAGACATTGTGGAGTAAACAGGAACTGGCTTCTTTATTGGAACATAACACAGATAGCAAAAGATATCACCTTCTCATGTTGAGAAGAAGAACACAGACAGGAAGAGATAATCAACAAGTTCAGTACTGTGTACAGGAAATGGCAACACATCATAGAGAATGCATAGTATATCACTAAGCATTAGCGACATCTAGTGTCCGATTTATGAACTGCAATAGACTAAGCTTAAAGTTGTTGTATCACCAACACCCCTTCTCAACAGCTAAGGCTTAGTCTATTAAACCCATCTTCTTTGTAAGCCTTGAGTGTCTTTCAGCGGTCAGAGGCTTTGTAAGGATATCTGCTGTCATATCCTCGGTTGGGCAATAAAGTAACTCAAGAAGACCTTGCTCTTGAAGATCCCTAAGAAAGTGGAACTTCACATCAATGTGCTTGGTTCTTGAATTAACTCCTTCCATGTGTGCAAGTGCGAGGCATCCTTGATTGTCCTCATAGATCTCTGTTGGTCCCAACTGTGGTTGACCCAAGTCTGTTAATAGCTGTCTCAGCCATATAACTTCTTGGCTTGCTTGCGCTGCAGCAACGTATTCTGCTTCAGTAGACGACAGTGAAACAGAGAGTTGCTTCTTACTAGTCCAACTGATGGCACCTCCGGACAGAAAAAATAAGTATCCACTGGTAGATTTCCTGTCGCTGGTGTCTCCTGCCCAATCAGCATCCACATATCCTTTTAAGGTGCTTTCATCACTTGCTGGTAACTTTAGCTTGTAGTGCAAAGTCCCTTTAAGATAGCGAATGATTCGCTTTACAGCATTCCAGTCCTTTTGACTTGGCATTGAAACCTTTCTGCATAGGATTCCAACACTTGCTGCAATGTCCGGCCTTGTAGCAGTGGTAAGATACAGCAATTTCCCTATTGCCTTCCTGTATTGAGTATTAGTAGGTAATGGGTTATCTTGGCAATTCATCTCCTTTAGATAGTTGGTTTCCATAGGAGACTTTACTGGTTTGGCGTCTTCCATTCCAAATGTTTCAATTATTTCTTGTATTTTGTGTCTTTGGTTCAGAAGAAAGCTGCCATCTTCCTCTCTCTTGATCTGGATGCCGAGGTAATTCTTTATGTTGCCAAGATCTTTGGTGTTGAAGTTCTGATTTAATTTTTCTAGTATTTCTGCTTCATCCCCTTCTTGCTCAAAGCAAATCAGGATATCATCCACATAAATAAGCATATAGACCCATCTGTCTGCCAATTTCTTTGTGTATAAGCAGGGGTCCGCTTTACTCCTCAGAAAGTTCTGATGTGTAAGCACTTCATTTATTTTTATATTCCACGCTCTGGCTGCTTGCTTTAGTCCATATATACTCCTGCGAAGTTTGCAAACTAGGTCTGGCCTTTGTTCATCTTTGAACCCTGGCGGCTGTTCCATGTAAATCTCTTCTGTTAGCTCGCCATGTAGAAACGCGGTTTTCACATCAAAATGTTTTACTTGCATTTTCCTTGTGACGGCTACTGTCAGTAAAGTCCTTAATGTAGTGTGCTTGACTACTGGTGCAAATGTCTCATCATAGTCCTCTCCATATTTTTGAGAATAGCCCTTGGCTACTAGCCTTGCTTTGTATCGCTCAATTGTGCCATCTGCATTGTATTTCACTTTAAAAGTCAATTTACAGCCTATGGCTTTCCTTCCGGGTGGTAGTTCTGTAAGTGTCCATGTTTTAGTGTCATGCATGGATTTTATCTCTTCATCAGCAGCCTTTATCCATTTACTTGCTTCTTGTTCTGAAAGCTGAGATATTTCTTCCCAGGTTGCAGGTTCGTTGATACTGGCAGTACTTGCTTTGTATGAGAGACGTACAGGTGGTTTACCTTTGTTTTCTCTTGTTGAACATCTCGGTTTTGTGTCTGAGCCTTCTTGTGTCTGCTCTTCAGTACTGGTAGAGTCTGCACTCACTTCAACTGTTTGTTCAGAAGTTATGGAGATAGGCTGGTCAATGTCAGTTTTATCCTCTATTCTTGCTTCTACTGTTATCATTACATTGTCTCTGAAATCTTCAACAAAAGTTATGCTGTTGCTAATGGTAACCTTGTCTGTTTTGGGATTAAGGATTCTGTAACCTTTGACATTGTCACTGTATCCAACGAAGATACCTTCAAACGCTCTGTTTTGGAGTTTGGTGCGTTTTTCTTCAGGTATGTAGATGAATGCTTTGCATCCAAATACTCTTAGGTGTTTTACATTTGGCTTCTCTTTGTGCCATAGTTCATATGGAGTTTTCTCTACTGTTCTGGAAAGAAGTCTGTTCTGCAAATATGTAGCTGTCATAGCTGCTTCACCCCAGTATTTTTGTGGTAGTCCAGAGTCTGTCAGCATACATCTGATCATTTCAGTCAGAGTTCTGTTCTTTCTTTCAGCTACTCCATTTTGTTCTGGTGTATATGGGACTGTCTTTTGATGTTCTATTCCATTCTGTTTTAAGTACTCTTGTATCTTATATCCTGTGAATTCACCTCCATTGTCACTCCGAAGTATGAGAGGCTTCCTCTGAAACTTGTTAATGGTCTTTATTATATAGTCTTGTAATTTGTCAAAAACTTCACTCTTGTGTTGCATTAGGTAGGTGACTGTGTATCTTGAATAGTCGTCTATGAAAGTCACTATGTACCTTTTGGTGTAGGTGGTTTTAGGGGACCACACACGTCACTGTGAACTAAGTCAAGTGGTCTTGAAGCTCTCTTCTGACTGACTTTGGGAAGTGTTGCTCTTGTAGCTTTGGATTTAATGCAACATTCACACTTAACAGTAACTGGACAAGGGGATATTGTTAGATCCCTTGTCAGATTCCTCCTTTGTAGTTCCTGTATGCATTCTGGGTGTCTGTGACCTAGACGTCTGTGCCATATATGTATACAGTCATTGTGCTTGTGTGTACATAGTCTCACCTTTTCCTTCACTGTGTCGAGGTGATATAGATGATCATCCAGCTTGGCACTTGCTACTGTCTGTTTGCCGTTTAGGACGCTTGAACACTTGTCACCTTGGAATGTTACAGTGAGTCTTCTGGCTGTTAGACGCTTCACAGATAAGAGTCCTCCTTCTAGATTAGGAACATAAAGCACATCTTTCACTGGTATGGCTAGGTTGTGTCCCGCATCATCAGGGCATACAAGGGTTCCATGCCCATATCCTTCTGCATGTATTTTGCTTCCATCTGCAAGATAAATAGTTTCTTTGTTGTTCAGATCAAGTTCTGTGAAAAAACTTCTATCACTCGTCATGTGACTGGTTGCCCCCGAATCGATGCACCAGCCTTGACATTTATTGTTGCCTGTCGCTTTAAATGTGGCATTCCAGTTTCCTTCCCATGGATCATTGATTGTGACTTTGACCTTTTGTTTAGCCGAAGAGGGACGATGTCTTATTTGCTCTGCTTTCCATATAGTACAGTCTTTCTTTATGTGTCCCTGTTTGTGACATCTGAAACACACTCTGGTCTCTTTCCTGTGTAACCTTGCATCTGTAGCTTTAAGAGCGGTTCTGGTGTTGGTTTCTGTGGAGTCATGCACTAATTCCTTTCTTCTCTGATACTTATCTATGAGCCTGGTTTTTACAAATGATAGTGTCAGATCTGTCTCAGGTCGTGTCTCCAGTGCATTGATCAGTGCAGTATATGTATCGGGCAAACTGCATAACAACATAGCTGCAGCGTGGTTGTCTGTTATATTCTCCCCAATTGATCTGAGTTGCGCAATCACTTCCAGCATTGTGTTTATGTGCTCCTGCATGTCCTGTTCTCTGCTAAGACTCATTTTGTAAAGTTTCCGCAGTAGAAACAGCTTGCTGTTTAAACTGGATCTTTCATGCAGTCTATTTAGCACATCCCACATGCCTTTAGCTGTGTCCTCATGGCGTATATGTATGAGCTGATTATCCTCCACTAGTAAGCTTATGGTGGCCGTGCCTGTCTGTTTTTCTTGTCCCAGTCCTGATTATTGTCCTGTGGCCTCTCTGTAGTGGTAACCTCCCACAAGTCATCTCTAGATAATAGCATTTCCACTTTAAACTTCCATAACTGATAATTGTCATTGTTCAGCTTGGCCACTGAGAGTTTAAGTTCTGAGTTTCCAGACATTTTTTTCCTCCTTTATATATAAACAGTCTTACTTGTCTATAGTAGATGTCACTGGAAACCTTCCTTATGTTGATCTTTATCCGGATCCTGGGCCCATAACCTGTTGCAGAGTGCGAACACTGGGTGCAGCGGAGTCCATTCAGATCAGACATTGTGGAGTAAACAGGAACTGGCTTCTTTATTGGAACATAACACAGATAGCAAAAGATATCACCTTCTCATGTTGAGAAGAAGAACACAGACAGGAAGAGATAATCAACAAGTTCATTACTGTGTACAGGAAATGACAACACATCATAGAGAATGCATAGTATATCACTAAGCATTATCGACATCTAGTGTCCTATTTATGAACTGCAATAGACTAAGCTTAAAGTTGTTGTATCACCAACATATTTCCCAAAGACAACCTCTGGATGACACTGAGCATGTGCACTCAACTTCTTTGGTCTACCATGGAATGGCCTGTTCTGAGTGGAACCTGTACTGTTAAACGGCTGTATGAATCTTGGCCACAGTGCTGCAGCTCAGTTTCAGGGTCTCAGCAAACATCTTATTGCTATGCCATCTTTATGTAGAGCAACAATTCTTTTTTTCAGATCCTCAGAGAGTTCTTTGCCATGAGGTGCCATGTTGAACTTCCAGTAACCAGTATGAGAGAGTGAGAGCGATAACACCAAATTTAACACACCTGCTCCCCATTCACACCTGAGATCTTGAAACACTATCAAGTCACATGGCAACGGGGGGGGGGGGGGGGGGAATGGCTAATTGGGCCCAATTTGGACATTTTCACTTAGGGGTGTACTCACTTTTGTTGCCAGCAGTTTACACATTAATGGCTGTGTGTTGAGTTATTTTGAAGGGACAACAAATTTACATTGTTATACAAGCTGTACACTCACTACTTTACATTGTAGCAAAGTGTCATTTCTTCAGTGTTGTCCCATGAAAAGAATAATAATAAAATATTTACAAAAATGTGAGGGGTGTACTCACTTTTGTGAGATACTGTAAGTGTTGGCTTAGCCACCATACCAGGCCCAATGCCTGGGAATTGGCCAAACTATTCTAAGTATGTAGATCAACCCCCCTGGCCTCTACCTTCCAGTTTCCAGAAAGTTCTCCAACCTTCCAGAACTAGGGGTGGGCACCAGAGTCCTGCTTGTATGAGTCTGTATGAGTCATCCAGCCCTCAACTGAAGTCAATGTTTGACCCAGATTCGACAACTGTTTTTACAATGAGCCAAAAACATAAATTTGCCTGCACTGCCACTAATAGAAAACTAGAGTGCTACACGTATAAAGGTTTTAAAAAATTAGGGTCATGGGGTGCGCTAACGGATTAAAGGAGCAGGGGGATCCGGAACCAAAAGTTTGATTATAAGACCAGGACCCCGGAGCTTCACAACCTGCAGGATCTTTTCCAACGAGAGTTTAACTAAGCCCCTGTGTTTTATTGAATAACCATGTATAAGACAATAACATAGAGCCTGATGTATCTTATTACTTCTAGGCTGCACTATAGTAGATACCGTGTCTGGTTATCCTGTTGGGCTGCCGTTTATCATCCTCTAACGAGGACTGCAGAGTGTAGGTGGGAGAGAGAGGATATTTATTGGTGAAATAAAGGAGAATCCTATTTGCAAGCTGACTGAATTAATGATGTAGCATCGATGTTGTTCCCCGCAGCCGGATCCTATTTTTACAAGTCATTGAGACAAATTCTTCGCTAGAAAATTACTGCTCTTATGAACTGCCCAGCTTGAGCCTCATTGAAATACATTTGGATTCAAAGAATAAAAGTGAACTATACCAAAAAAAAATTAATTATATATACTTAAAAGGATTTTTAGCAAACACAGTAGCTTCCTACAGTATTTTCTGAAGGCGTTGAGCACAAGCCATGGCAGTACATTAGTTGAACATTTCCAACATTATTGCCAAGTGGGTGAGTCTTGTATGTATGAATTCTATCCTGTTGTCACTCACAGTGTTGTAAACAATACTGCACCCCTAGCATGTCCTTTTGCAACACTCTACGCTAGAACCTTAACATGGAACTGTAGCCAAATCATTTTTATTTTGTGCTTAGTACTTTTTTTGGAATTTTATTGCTATCAGTCAAATTTTGGATTTTCTCAATGACTTCCTGTTCCAGTGACAACTGCCAAACTTTGGATTTCCCCAATAACTTCCTTTTTTAGTAATAGCTGTCAAAATTTTGGGATTTCCTCTTCTTTTTGTCTCAGTGACAGTGAGTGATACAAAGTTATAGTTAGCCATTTCTCAAATAATTGTTTGAGCTGCATTACCCCTGAATGTATATGTGTGTCATAAGACTTTTAGCTAGTAAGCACTTTGGGACCTATTCTTTAAGGGGCACTTGGCAGAAGTTAGGACTATCTGACAAGTACCCTTTTTTCTAGAGTGTGAACAAGACTTACCACACAATGGTATTTACATTAAAAGGGTAAAAAACAAAAAGGGAACAAATCCCTAGTGTATTATCTTTTAACACTTTATTAAAGGGTAAAAATATACATAATGTACTTACAAGCCAAGTGGGCAAAATGCATGTATACTATATTGTCTAAAGTATTGGGATGCCTGCCTTTACACGCACATGAATTTTAATGGCTACCCAGTCTTATTGAATAACTTTGCTAAAGATTGATTTATTTTTTTAAATGCACCACATCCCAAATTGTGTGAACATAATTTGTAAGCGAATAAATAACGGGATTTTTAAGGTGCTCATCAACAAAAATTAGACATTATATCTAAAAACAATTTTTTATTTCAAATATCCAAAGTTTTTAAAAAAGACGTTGCAAAAACCATAACAGATTTATATGGTCTTTATACAGAGGTTTCCGCTAAACATGTTTCACCACAACTTTGGCTTCCTCAGGAGACTTTTAGAGCCTTGTACATGGTAACACTAAGGATAAAATAAAAGACAATATCAATTTATTGAATACGTATCCTAAAGATCCACAAAGATCCATATTAAAAAATAGTTTTACATACATTTACAAAAATACAAATGGTTATAACATTCATATATCAATAAGACATCTAATGAATGGTTCTCACTCCGGGTTTCTGCAAGGTGTTCAAAAATTTGATGATAAAATCATAAGTGAATAGATCTGTGGAATATCAGTGTGCCATAGAGGGAACAGGTTGAACTGGATGGACTATTGTCTTTATTCAACCTCAACTACTATGTAACATACCCCCCCAGTGAAGCCTGCCAAGATGTGAGCTTAATCCTAAGTAAAGGTTAAAGATAATTACATTTACTTTTTTTATAGAGTTAAATTTACTTTTTTTATATATTGAATTCCAAAATTCCAAAGTCCTCACCTGAAAGCTGTAACCAATAGTTACCCACCTTATCCAAAGGGGATAACCCCAATGGTGGGATCCTCCTGTAATCAGCCTTTTACTTCTTGATACTTCAGAATTTTAGACAGTAATTCTCCTTAATAGTGGTAGCCTGTATAGAAAATATACATGCCAACAATCACCATGAGAACCTTAACCCACCCAACAAGAATAGACAACATCAATCCCCCTGGACACTTTATATAACCCCCTTACCTCAATGAAAATAGGCCTCAATAATCAGAGGTAAAAATCATCAATCCGCATGTAACAGTCAAAGCAGGTATAGCAAGTCCCAAATGTCTGTAATGCTTTCAGGTTAAAACCCAAACTCTAGATAAGACAGATACCACAGCATATTGAAATAAAACTGAAATATTTTCCCACTTGCAACCATACTATTACATCAATGAGTATATAGGGGTAAATCTCCACAATGAAAAGAAGGAGGGTAACAAAATTATTTGTCCCAATCTCACATCTTGTTAATGCAGGCTTACACCAGGGTAAACAGCCATAGCTTACAGACCGCCACCCTGGGAGGCTTTTATATGCTCCCTCCATCCTGGCAGCGTCTGACGTCACTGCCGGAATGCGAATGCCCATTACCCGCTGTCCAACACCATTGATCATGAACTGCAGCGCAATTGGCTGCCACGCATGCATGACTCTACGTCAGTATTGACGTTGCACGCAATGCACAGAAGCAGCCGCGTCCATTTTGGAAGTTCCTATGCAGCCAATTGCGCTGCAGTTCATGATCAATGGTGTTGGACAGTGGGGAATGGGCGTCCTCTTAAAAATCCCGTTATTTATTCTCCTACACACAATTCTACCCAGTCTTAGTCCGCAGGGTTCATTATTGAGTTGGCCCTCCCTTTGCAGCTGTAAAAGCTTAAACTCTTCTGGGAAGGCTGTCCACAAGGTTTAGAAAAAGAAGGTTGAGAAAGTGAGCATGTATTACTGCTTGTGGAACTGCCAATTAAGTGAACTTGTTGCTTCAAAATATATAGGTAAAACCTTTTTGTTTTGTAGTTTTGAATAGTTTGCTGAAAGGTTAGACTCTCTGCCAATCTTTATTGAAGGTCGATGGGCCTGCTGGGAAAGTTCACCTTTGTTTTTTGTCCTAATGGCCATTGTCACTGTCTTAGAAGGTAATTCTCCTCACTTTAGGGAGAATTCTTTTTGTTTCCTGTTGTGGCAGCAAGACAGAAAATAAAGGGATATCTCCCCCCAGCAGGATAAAATAGACTGATAAGAACTTCAACCCTTCCCTATTCTTTCCAAACCAAGCAAACAAAATATATGGGATATACGTACACTTAGGAGTGTAGATACATATATATATATATTACATTTACAGAGCTATTTTTCCTGCAAAACTGCATGTAAATTTGTTCTGTGTGAATGCTAGCAAAATCAATGTTTTTAGGCTATTTTCTCTCCACGTCAGATGTTCTTCAGTCATACAGAACAGAGTGAGTCGGGAAAATAACTTTTATGGCCACTAAATTGACCTGATAATCATAGGAAATAAAAAAGATAATTACTATGACTGTTGGCTCCATGTAGTGGCCATAATGCAGTATTTTCCTGGTTCACACAAGGACATCTGACCTGGAGAGAAAATAACTTAGTAACATTCAAGTTTTCAGCATTAGCATAGAATGAAAGTGCATAGAGTTTTGCTGGACTGTGAATTTTTAATTAATACCCCCTTAATGCTGACATATTCACATACACTTGAGAAAAGAAAAACATTTTAAAGACTGAAAAATAACCTTTCAGTGCGCTCAGCTGTGTGTATAATTAGTGCTGTATTACTGGAGTCAATTGCAGGTATTTTTTTTATAGTTCTGCTTCTCTTTCTTATTCTCTCCTTTCATTCAACTTGCAGGGTGTTCGAATTGACGGTCTCCTTCCCATTGGACTCAGAACTGACAATCTCAGTGTTTGACCATGACATGATCGGATCAGACGACTTGATTGGTGAGACAAAGCTGGATCTGGAAAATCGTTTCTACAGTAACCATCGAGCAAACTGTGGTCTGGCCCTGCAGTATGATGTGTAAGTGTGGAATATTCCAATTGTAGAGGGCACAAAGTGTTCACCTCTATGATGCTATAAAAAAAAAAAGGAAGTAGATATTGTTAATGCAGAGTGATGACATCTGGAGAACTCAGGTGAAATATACTGGTCAATAGCCTGAAATGTTTCCATATATTCCAATGAAGAATCCACTGGAGGGTGTATGTGTGCATCAAGGACTTGGCAGGGACAAAACCCTGTCCCACTACGCTCATATTTTTTGGATTTCCACAGTACTAATGTCTGAAGGGTCTATAGCAATGACATTATAGCATACATATGTACATGAAATATAGGTTTAAAGGTAATCTGTTAATTTAAATGAAAATTGCTGCAGGTATAGAGTGCAGTATACTAGATGTACCTGCACCAGCCTCCAGCACCCTCCCATCATTACATCATTATGCCCAAATGGAAACGCTCTGGAACTTCCACCTATTGCTGAAGCTTACCTGCCTCTTCCTATACATCCCAATGGCCAGAAAGACTACCCAGCATAGTTATGTGACAAACAGCTGTATATAGTCCCTCGAGTACATTACACCCCGGTTAGATTACATAGGATGGGAGGGCGGTCAGACCCCTCATGTGCTCGGTGCAGCCACCACCAGGGGGATCTCGTTCACCTATTGTGGCGATGCTGAAGCTCCATAGGTATTGGAGCAAGGTTCTAGGAACCCTTAACCAGGTGTTCCCAACTACTGTTCCACTAGATCCAATTTACTGTATATTGGGAGCTCTGGAGGATGTTGTTCCAGAAAAACTGACTCGTATAGCATTTTCTAGGGCTCTGTTTCAGGCTCGTAAACTCCTCCTCCTGGGTTGGAAATCCTCCACGCCACCCTCAGTGGCCTCTTGGATCTCACATATGGGAAACACTTTGATTATGGAAAGGTATATCTATCAACATAGAGGCAGCCCGAAAAGATTTGAAAAATGATGGTCGCCCTGGCTATACACGCCTGGGCTGAGTCCCGGGGAACTTGTCCAGACTACTGCAATAGCTTTGAGATGGGTGGGACATGTTATGTTTTTGCTGTGTGGGCAATACACCGCTCATTTCTTTCTGTACTGTTGGTGGGTGGGTGTGGGAGGTGAGACCTGTGATATCGGGTTCAGGATGTTTTGACAGATGATGGGGACACTGGGGTTAATGTATTATGTAATATTTGATGTAGGCTACTGTCATATCTGTACATTAATGGAAAGTGTGTTTGTTTTTCTATGTTCAATAAAAACTTTTCTGATTTAAAAAAATAGTTGACAAAAGGAAATGTGGGGTATGGCAGGAAATAGCAGATAGCTCTGACACTATCCAAATACATAAAAAGTAATGGGGTCTATGTGAACAACATAATTAAATATATACTCTGTCCTGTAAGAAATGGGACAAAAACATAAAATAGGTGCACCATATGCATTTTTATGTATTTAACATATTTATGTATATTTGCTGTTATAAATGTAAACTTTTTTGGCATTGTGTTAGATTAAGTAATATGGAGTACTGAGGAAGCGTCAGTGGCCACGAAACGCGTTGACAAATACTTTGTTTCTCGACTACTGCAATGATGCATTTAAATGTTATTGTACAGAAATATAATAGGGGTTTTTTACCCCCACTTTTTGAATGTTTCATTTTAACAGTGTTTTGTAATACAATACAATGTATTTTAGAAGATATATGGTTTGCACAATAATATACTGATGGGTCATCCTTGAGCACCATCTCCCTTTGTATAATATACTTTTTCCTATTGATTTGTTGGGTTGATGACCCCTTAGTATTCGCTTGGTTTAAACATTTAGTAAGGAAGGATACGTCACTTCCGCCATACAAATCTTCAGAAGAATGCGACATAGTGCATGAAACCCTCATAAAATAGATGAATTTTAAATAGGATTTGGTACAAAGAAGCCCACATTCATTTTCTTCATGATACACAGATTCCTGTATTTACAAGATTTTTAGTCTAATGCAGCAATTCGCAACCAGGGTTCCTCCAGAGGTTGTTAGGTTTTCCTGGAGCTGTGGGCTGATTAACTTCCCATTTGATAGCTCCTGCATAGTTCCATGTCTGGTGCCAATTGGTAAGGCCAAAAGCATGACACCAAATATTTTAATCTGTCAGTAAGGGTGGCATTCGGATCACCACTGTAAAAAGAGGGTTCCCACTGAACCATGATAAATTCAATAAGACAGGGGTTCCCTGAGACCTAAAAATATTTTTAAGGGTTTATCTAGGGCAGTGATGGTGAACCTTGGCACCCCAGATGTTTTGGAACTACATTTCCCATGATTCTCATGCACTATGCAGTGTAGTTGAGCATCATTGGAAATGTAGTTCCAAAACATCTGGGGTGCCAAGGTTCGCCATCACTGATCTAGGGTAAAAAAGTTGAGAAAGGCTGGTCTTGTGGATAAAATGCCCTTTTTCTTTTTTGTTCTATAATGTATTATTTTTTTGTCCTTCAGTGAAGGCTACAATGCATGGAGAGATGCCTTCAAACCTTCCCAGATTCTCAGCGCTTTGTGTAAAAAACACAGCCTGCCCGCCGCAGAGTACAGGAGGGAGGAGGTCAAAGTGAATAATAAGATCTTTAAGATACCTCTAGAGGCATTTCCTGAAGGTAAGAAGATGTGCACCCAATAATGATGGTCAATTAATGTGCTTTTATTTGTCTGGTCAAAGCCACAGAAGATACAGAACCAGACATGACAAGCTATGTCAAGTATGAAACCTGCTGGGTAGTCTTTCAGCGCTGATTTGTATTGTGATATTCGGTGTTTTCAGTTAAAGTGATCAGTGCTGGCTATTATAAAATCATTGCTATCTATAGTTTATGACAAAAGAAAAATAGAATGCCTACAATAGTATGATGTAAAAAATCCTATATTTAGTTTTAAATAACAAATTAAACAACATGGTCATATACTGTACATTAACAAGACCCATTTTGAACATTTCTAAGCCTTTCAGTTTCCAGTACTGAGCCATGTGTAGCTGACTAATTTGTGTTTAGAAATGAACATATTGCAAGTCAGTAATCACCATCTCAGCAAGAGGCAGCTGTCAATCAATACTCTTGAAAGAAGGGAGTATCCAAAGATTTCTGCTTTCTGTTTTTTTAGGCAGTGCAATGCTAACCCCACCAACTGCATTCCCTGTTCACCGAGGGTGTCTTCGTTGGCCAATGAGTATTTGTATTACACACAAACTGACCACTGGCAGGTCTTATTCCTGGATGTCAGGTCACTATTAAAAAAAAGTGAAACTAGTTTCAGTGTAGAAATTATCTTGGTTGCTCATGTAGATTCTGCTTGCTAGTAACTTAAGCCACGTACACACGCAACGATTATCGGCCGACTGATCGTCCGACTTTTGTCCAAGTTGTGTTTTGTTGGTTGGAATGTGCCTAGACTGCACACGAATTTTCTCGGCCAACAAAAATCTACTTCAGAAGTGATGTCATGTGCTGGTTTACTTTCCGTGTGTTTTTTCTTCTCTGAGCATGCCCAGTCTTGCTCATCAGATTTTTGTCTGCCGAAATCTGTGCTGCCTGACGAACAATCGGCCATTGTGTTGACGGCCAACAAAAATTTTATAGCCTGCACACCAGATTTTTTTTGGCCGAAAAGTCGGAGTCGGTTGTCAAAAGCATCATACTAACAAGCCGAAAGTCGGCCGATCGGACGTTGGCCGAAAATTCCCGGCCAATAATCGATGTGTGTGTACGAGGCATTAGTCTAGTCCAGTAGTCAGCTTCTCTACATTGATTCACACCATTTTAAGTATATTCAAAGTTCTTATTTTAACTGAAGCGCTGATGAAGGGAAAGTTCCTTTAGCTCCCAAAACAGGTTTGATTTTTTTTTTTAAGTGTAAACCAATAAATACATTTGGACTTTAATGTGGCATTATAAGAGGAATTTCTGGCTAACAAAGGTAAAAAAACAGGTTCTCTTTAAACAGTTCTGTGTGCATATATTAGCATTTATAACCCATTGGTACCACTTGGTTCTTTGATTTAGCACTTTTTCTCTTTTTGAATTGGATAAAACCTTGGATTTTCTCTTTCCCTTCATGTGACATATAACCTTCACTATCAGAAGCTCCAGTCTTAAATTATTTACTGGGAACAAGCAATAATCCTAGAATCTATCTTGTATTCCAGAGGCTTTCATAAAAGACAGGAACAAGGAAGAAGATGAGATGCTATCTGGTTATGATGAACACAAGGCTTTGTATGTCCTGCAGCACTGGGATGAAATGCCAGAGTTTGGCACCAGGCTAGTACCAGAACATGTAGAAGTGCGGACCCTCTACAATACTGAGAACCCTGGAATTGGGCAGGTAGGGAAGTACCATCTGTATCAGAAAACTGTAGGAAGATATCAGAGGCATAACTAGAACCTTCAGGGCCCTGGTGCAAGAAACCATGAAGGGCCCCGCGGACCCCTGGCCGGGGCCCTTCCCTTCAAGCCTGGGGCTCTTCCCACTGATCCTGGGGCTCTTTACTCTTATTGCGGGGCCCTTTATTACGTTCCCACAGTGGGATCCTTTCACAAGTTCTATAGTGGGCCCCCTTCATGCCATCTTGGGGTCTCCCCACGGTGGTGTGTGACCTTTGCGATCCTGGAAGTTCACCCACTGGTGTCAGTAGTTTTTATTTTTTGGTATTTTAATTGTATTATTTTTTATCATTCTATTAAATTTTTTTACAATGCCACTGACTATGACTGTGTCAATTCAGAAAAAGAAGGAGCTGGTAAATTACATATCCCTTCCTGTTTTTTTATTGTGACACATTCCCTGCAGCAGCCGGAAGGAGTGGGAAGGTAGCACAGTTGGGGGATGGGGGGGGGGTGTTGGGACCAGGGGAGCACACAGGGGCCCAGAGACAGCAGAACACAAGTGAATTGGATAGGAGAAGTGGTGGGGGCAGCATACAGAGGAACCAATCGTCTCCATTTTTCTCCTGCAGGTACAGGAGGAAAAAAGAGGACAGTGCTTTCTCTACATGCTGCCCCCGCCACCCCTCCTGTCCAGATGTACAGGGGAGCCGCACAGGCCCCCTGGAGCATGGGGCCCGGTTGCAATTGCAACCCCTGCAATCCCTGTAGTTACGCCCCTGGAAGATATCGTCCACACCAAGGGTCATCAAACATTCTAAACAAAGGGCCAGTTTGTATGATATGAGTAGAAACAATAGTGCCCCCTCATTGGGGTCAGTGGGAGGTTTACTCTCCCATCATTGGTGTCAGTAGGAAGAATAATGCCTCATCATTGGTGTCAGTGGGGGGGGGGGCTATAATGTCCCATGATTGGGCTCAGTGATAGGAATAGTACCCCATCATTGATGTCAGTGAGAGGAATGGTGCCCCATTATTGGGGTCAGTGATAGGAATAGTGCCCCATCATTGGTGTCAGTAGGAAGAATAGTGCCCCATCATTGGTGTCAGTGTGGGGGGGGTATACTGCCCCATCATTGGGGTCAGTGATAGAAATAGTGCCCCATCATTGGTGTCAGTGGGAGGATTAGTGCCCCATCATTGGGGTCAGTAATAGGAATAGTGCCCCATCATTGGGGTTGGTGAAAGGAATAGTGCCCCATCATTGGTGTCAGTGGGGGGGGGGGGGGTTATACTGCCCCATCATTGGGGTCAGTGATAGAAATAGTGCCCCATCATTGGTGTCAGTGGGAGGAATAGTGCCCCATTATTGGAGCCAGTGATAGGAATAGTGCCCCATTATTGGGGTCGGTGAAAGGAATAGTGCCCCATCATTGATGTAATTGGGGGGAACAGTGCCCAGAGGGCCAGTTAGTCGAGCAAAGGGCCCACAGGCCAAAGTTTGGAGACCATTTCTCTACACCATGGTTTCAGAAGAACAACAACAGCTGAATAATGTGATTAAAGCTGATTGATGTAAAAACAATTACTGCTTATGGGATCCATATGGCCCTAAATGTCACCGAACTGTAGAAGAATTTAAAGATGCAGAAAATCCGGCATACCCATGCACATCACTGCTGGTAGAGTCATACAAAAGTATATAAAACATGGCTTTGTCTGCATCCTATTATAAGGTGAATGGGCTGTGTTTACACTTGTTACCTGTGTAGCAAATATATGGTCTTGTCTGCAGCATTAATTGGAGAATACCTTATGACAAAGATGCTGGGAGTGCCATAGGTCGCATATCATCTTTTCTTTCTCTCTACTGAAAGACTCAAGCACTGGCAACTAGTTATGTTGGTTGTCAGATTTGCCATTGAAATGCGCATTTCCATACTCAGGGACAGGACAGACCTCAATACTTGCGAATAGATAATATGTTTGCATATATTTACAGCATGGTCATGCAAATGTATAATGCAATTAGGATGCAAACTTAAATTCTTCTTTAAATCTGAACCATAGACCCCAGAATTATATAGCTTCTCATGGAGGCTGCCACAACTGCCTAGTTCAGTGCTAAAACAACCTTAACCTACAATTTCTCGATCTTAAAAGCCCGAATGCTTATTGTTTTTTGTGATTGTAACTATTAATAGGGTGTGGCACCTTCTATATCACCCGTGATTTAGATAACTACTTTAACCTATTTGGGCAAATTATTGTCTCATTACATATTTCATCCACTCATTTTTTCTTGGGTGGGAGGGGGAGCTTAGGGGCAAACGTCCAAGCAGAGAGCTTCCTTTGCCTAACCATAGACTGAATATCTTCTATGAGATGGGCAACTTCAAACAGGGACAAATCTGCCTGTACAACCCTTATCATATATTTTGCCTTTCCTGGTACCTTATTACCCTCTTCATTATCAGGCTTCTATCTTTTTTAAATAAAAAATTTCTATTTTCATTACATACCTTTTAATTAGACCCCATAATGTCATCACTGGGTCTTTGAGATTCTCTTTGAAAATCAGTCAGGTAATGGCTGGTGGACGGGGCTGGCAAGGTACGGTACATAGCTTCCTGAAAAAGCCAGTACCCTGCCTCAGTTCTACTCTCAAAACCCTGGTGCCCAACCATTGGTATATGATGTGCAGCCCTCGGACCTGAGTAGTCTGTAGTGGAAATATTGATTAGGGTAATAACATTGATCTCTACTGGCCTCATGTAGCATCTTCTCAGTTTCATATTGTCTTCTGCAGCATGTCCCCAGCCAAAAATGTAGCATGTCCACACTCTCTGACTTTTATTTCCTCTATTAGATCTGCAGTTTCTGATGGTCCTCTTAAGCATTACATATATTGAAAATTATATGCAGCCCTTTGGTGATGTCAGGGGCTGAATTTGAGGCCCCCTTTAGCTCATAAATTTACAACCACTACTCAAGAGCCTTCAGGCCTGATGCAAAAAGCGGGCTGGCTCTTGACAGGGGTTGCACAAATATCAAAATGCCTGGATGGGTGGATGTCAATCTGGAGAAGTGGGCAGAGTTAATTTGCATACAGACTGCCCTATGTACCGCCCACATGTGATGGTTAGTCTCTATGATCAAAAGAAGTGAAATCCAGTGAATAAAAGGGGCAGGCCAGGGGTAGTTAGGTTGGAAAGAAAAATGGCTAGATGATGTTGGATGTCCTTCAGCCAGGAAATGAGACATGTTCTATCTAAAGTACTGTAGCTTCTAATGCACACTGTAAGAAACTCACAATGGGCAGTGAAATCAAAGTAAGTATTTACAGGTGAAGAGGCTTTAGGCAGGTGAAGTATGTATTCCCCCATGTAGGTGGCGCTCAACCGGAGCGGGAATGCAAAAGGGGAAGGAAGTTGTGAGAAACTTGGTTCCTCTATGATTTTCTGCAGTCACTAGGGGATTTGGACGGTGGTGCCCCTTGTGACCTCTGTGGCCATCTTGGGTGAGAGCAGAGCCTATTTAAGGCCCTGGCTCCCTGATTTGGTGCACATTGTGCGAGTGATAAATGCAATTGCCTGGAAATCCATTGGGGTCTCCCAGCACATATTTAAATCCTGCCGACTATGCAAAGTGTGAAGAAGGTCTATCATGGTGTGGCTGTACAGTAACTGACTGCTGCAGTCAGAGTCTACTGGCGCTCTTGCTGTCACAAGAATGTTAGGGCCAAATGTTTAGATTCAGGGAATCTATCCAGCAGTTGTTCATGGCATTAGGACAAAATGGTACTGCCTGTGAGCAATAAAGCTGGAACTAGTTGCATTTTAAAAATAATCTGGCCTTCCTGCAAGAGTTTTGCGTTACCTTCCAGAATGCTATGAATTTTTACAGGCCGATCTTCAACCTAGGTCATGATATAAAGGAGATCAATATGTCTTTCAGGGATCGCTTCATATGTGGATTGATTTGTTTCCAACGGATGTTCCAGCACCACCTCCTATTAACATCAAACCACGAGAACCAATAAGGTATGCAAACAAGATATCTCCAAAATCCTCCACCCTGCTTAGACCTGGAGCCAAAAAACTACTTCTCAGCGGGCAAAATATGGGGCAAAAAACACCATAATGGGGAGTGGTGGAACAGCAAAAAAATTTGAGCTTTGCTTGCATAATAGAACACCCCAGGTTATATAGCTCCTAGGGGAGCTCTGGAAATAATCCAAAGATTCATGCAGACATCTGTAGGTGCCTACTTATGATCTATCAAGACAGGTACCCTTTAAATGTATGTTACTACCACTGTAAGATATCTCTTCTATACCCATATACTTCACATCTCTAATAAATATATTTAATTAGATCATTAAAGCACTCAAGTACAGAACGGTTGCCTTCCATCCCCATCTGCTCGTTAAGCTTCTGTAGTTATTTTGAAGGTCAATAAAATGTTAACACTATTTGATAGCAGCTCTTTGACAGTAACTGGTCTTTTCCACCCTGACTTGTCTTCTCTGTAGTTACGAGTTGCGTGTGATCATCTGGAACACAGACGATGTCATCCTGGATGATATTAACCCGTTTACCGGCGAGCCATCTAGCGACATTTACGTCAAAGGGTACGTGCTGTGGCTTTCACACTCTCTATTGCCAATGTTGAAACTCAGATGTAAAGTCAACACCGATTACCTGTACTTCATCTGATATTTGCATGTCTTGACAGAGAGTAAATTTACAGTGTATTTATTGGGATGAAAGTCGTTTTTTTCTCTTGAGATAAAAGTGAAATACGTCAGATTCATATGGCTGGTGCCCAACGTTGCAGTAAATGGATTTACAGACTTAGATTGTAGTTGTTACTGGTAAAGACATTGCTTTTTTTTTTTTTTTTTTTTTTTTAGATGGCTAAGAGGATTGGATGGTGAAAAGCAAGAAACAGATGTACATTTCAACTCCCTCACTGGGGAGGGAAACTTCAACTGGAGGTTTGTGTACCGGTTTGACTACCTCCCCACAGAAAAAGAGATCACATACAAGAAGAAAGAGTCCATCTTTTCCTTGGAAGAGTCTGAATTTCGGGAGCCGGCTGTGCTAGCGCTCCAAGTGTGGGACTATGACCGGATATCTGCCAATGACTTTTTAGGTATGTAATTTATGGTCTAACTTGGATTCTCCTAAGATTTTACTATATGTCATGACTGTATTTCAAAAAGCCAAATGGTATTTTATGAATTGTATCGCAACCTATAATAAATTGCTTTGTATAGAAGATATGCTAATAAAATTTGCAAATGTTTATATAAAAAAGTACCCATTTTTTAGGGATCGCTATACTTTTTCAGCCAGCTAAGTCTAACAAACCCCCCTTTCCCTCTTCAAATTGAGTATACCCCTTGTATAAAGCTCAGATCTAAGGACAACCCAGTGGCTTTTGCTGAGCTTAAAAGCATTTCTGTCCTCTTCTGAGCCAGCTGGTCTATACAATATTGTGTATAGGTGGTCCACATGGAAAAGCTGTGTATTAGTAAACCTGCGGGATGCAGCTTTTCCATTACTGTCTATGGAAAGTAAGTTAAGGGCAAAGCACAGGTTCACGTTAAAGCTGAAAGCATCCTGATGAATCATACATTAATTTGTTCTGCTCTCTCCTCCTATCAGTGTATTTGCTATCAGCACATGTGCACTGAAGCAGAGCCTGATTGGCTGCTAGTGCTGTTGTACAGGGAAAAAGAGGGACGATATCCAGACTAATGCAGTTTATTTATTTTTTTTATTTTGCATGGTTATCTTTTAAGTCCCCTTTAAAAACTCCCATAATATCCATGCTGTGCGACCCATGGGAAGATGCAAACTGTACATTTAGTTCATTCCTACTGAGAGGCCGCCATTCATTGAGGCACAAAATAGACATCTCCTCGATAGGAATGAATAGGATTTTCGTATGCTCCAAATTTGCAAGGGTAGCTGTGAGACTTGATGGTGTGGATCTCACAGGAGTATGGACAGGTCAGTATAAGGCTACATTTACACCTGTATTTTGGCCTGACAATGTGTACCTGCTAGAACCCCAGAGAGGGATCCCAGCTGTCTGCATCCAGGGCTAATCACTCGCAGATGATCGCCTCATAGGAAATACATGTGATCCCTCTCAATTAGTTGTAGGAGCTGGTGGCCTCCCATTGCTTTTCCTGCTGGGGCTCATGCATGTACGTGCTGTTGAGCCAAAACCCGGGTGCAAATTTGGCCAAAAGCTTCAAGGGGTCGCAAGTGTAGGGGTGAGAGATAATGGAACAAAAGTGTTGTTATACCATAATGCAGAATTAAATTAAAAATCATTACTATAAATCGCCCCCCTTAACTTTCAGAGGCCTGGTGGTGCCCCACAGAGACAGGGAGGGCCGACATTCCTCCTCAGGGTGCAGGTTACTAGGCATGGTGCGTGGTGAACAAGATAGAAAGATGGGCGCCAGTCACTTTTATGCTTGAACAAAGAGAAGTTTATTTCTCACAACAGGAACAATGTGGGAGAGAGAGGGGTAGGGCACAGGACACCCTTAGTCAAAAACAGCAGATTGGCAGACTCCTTAGACTAAAATGTAGAATAGGTAGACAGCAGTACAGGAAAAGATCCTTTAAGCTGAAACCAGAAATCTATACTTTGCAGCATATGCTGTCCCCTGTAGCAACAGTATTCAACTCATGAAAGGTGCAGGAACTCTGTGGATGAATCCATCGTGATGCTTTCTCAGGCTCTCCATGGTTCCCCGGTTCATGGCAGAGTCACCTCTGCTACTTTATCTCAGGTCTCCATCCCTTCCGTCATGCTTCCAGGTAATGTGCATGCTCTCCCTTACAGAGCCCTGAGCACATGGTTAGGCCTCAGGCTTCAGGCCTACCCAGACATGGGTCTGATTGGAAAAGGATACAGATCACCTGACTTCCTCCAAATAAATACCCTTTCCCAGCATGCTCAGCGACCAGTGTGATTGGCTGAGAAAAGTATACATATTTATAACCTGACTCACTGTATTTCATCACATTAAGGTAACAGTACCACCTACTGACAAAAGGGAGAAACACAGCTAAACCAGGATTAGGAGGAAGTCCAATGATCACAAAGGCTACAAATCAGCCAGGCTAGCTACCACCTAGCACAGGGATGTCAAACTGTGGCCCTCCAGCTGTTGCAGAACTACAAGTCCGTTCTAGCACATCTAAATATTTTTAGCAACCCTGTTTAGAACAAGGGTGCTACAACTATTTGTTTGAGTCTCAGCTTTAAATTGTGCAAGATTTGGAATTCTCATCCTCATCTCTGCTAAACAACTTAGCCAATGATAAGGAAAAGGAGGTAAGAGACCTTAATAATCGAGACATTAAGCCTCAAATGCATAAACATACATAGATTTGAGGCTTAATGTCTCGATTATTAAGGTCTCTTACCTCCTTTTCCTTATTTCCATTTTCTGTTCAACTTTTAATCACCCTTTAATAAAGAATATTATTTTAACTAAAAGTGCCTTTAAAGTCCAAATTTTTCTTCTCCAATTTCCGATACTTACCGGGATGTGGCACTCATACATGTTCATTGCGCCCAAGCTTACTGCGGCCTGGTAGCGCAAAAACAATCTATCTAACTTAGCCAATGACTTTAAATGAGTATGTGACTGAAGAATCCCTACTTCATTGGCTGCACACCTTTTACAAGATTCACTAATACTTAGTTGTTATCCTAAACTAGTTCCCTTTATTATTTCACATTCCATATAAAACTTTTACTTTACTCAGGGGTGGGGAACCTATGTCCCGGGAGCCGTATGCGGCCCTCAAAGTCATTTGGTCCGGCCCCTCGTGCAGCTGAGTCTGTGTCTCTCAGCTGATCTGTCAGAATGGAGCCAATGCTTCCTGTATAGTTCCGGCTCCGTTCTGACAGTTTGAGTGAGTCACAGGCGGAGTGATATCAAAAGCACTCTGCCTGTGACCAATACAGGAAACATCGCCTCTTCCTCAAGCGCGGCGCCGCTTCTAGCCAGCAGTACCAGCCAGAGCCATCAGTACCAGCCAGAGCCAGCAGTACCAGCCAGAAGTACTAACAGCAGTACCAGCCAGAGCCAGCAGTACTCACAGCAGTATAAGCCAGAGCCAGCAGTACCAGCTAGAGCCAGCAGTACCCACAGCAGAACCAGCAGTACCCACAGCAGTACCAGCCAGAGCCAGTAGTACCCACAGCAGTACCAGCCAGAGTCAGCAGTACCCACAACAGTACCAGCCAGCAGTACCCACAGCAATACAAGCCAGCACTACCCACAGCAGTACCAGCCTGAGCCAGAAGTACCAGCCAGCAGTACCCACAGCACAGTACCAGCCTGAGCCAGCAGTACCCAAGGCAGTACCTACAGCACAGTACCTACCAGCCTGAATCAGTAATACCCACAGCAGTACCAGCCTGAGCCAGCCGTACCCACAGCACAGTACAAGCCAGCAGTACCAGCCTGAGCCAGCAGTACCAGCCAGCAGTTCCTACAGCACAGTACAAGCCAGCAGTACCAGCCTGAGCCAGCAGTACCCACCAGCTATACCCACCAGCATTACCCGCCAGCAGTTATTTTCAAAACTTACCACCAAAAAGTCGACTGCTCTCCAGACTGACTGACGCAAACCTGGAAAACCAGTAGCTGGTAGCAACATCATCAATACCAGCTAACATCACACACCTCACCAAAGAGAAGCAGTTGCAGCTATCACATTAGGGGTGAGTTAATTAAATTTTTGACCAAATATAACAGGCACATTTTTAAGTTGATAATTTTGTACGGCCCCCGAATGATTTTATAAATACCCAAATGGCCCTTGGCAGAAAAAAGGTTCCCCACCCCTGCTTTACATGAACCAAATACAGTACATTCCAGGTAAATCAAATAGTGTGCAAAGTCTTATAGTTTGCTTTCTTTAGAAAGCAACCACAGCTTGGGTAGAAAAGCCTGTTCCCTTGGAGTTTTAGATTGCTCTGCAGTCAGTGAAGTTTATTTTTCCTGCTGAGTGAAAAGCTCCAGTAGGAAGCATGTCAGACCTCTGCAGAGAGACTACAACTTCCACACAGAGTAAAAGGGTCATTCTAAACAGAAGGGGTCTCCAAACTGATCAGTATGAGGGCTACATCATATATACTTTACAAATATTTGCAAAACAAAAAAAAAAAAAAAAACCCATCAGAGCCCAGCCTTACATCATGGTGCCAATCAGAGTTCTTTCCTTATATTCTGTTCTTATATATGTCCTCATGAGAGTTCCCCCGTTTACATTGGAGCACCAAAGTCCCCCTTACATGAGGATCCCAAGCAGAGACCCCCCCCCCCCCATATCATGGTCCTCATAAGAGTCTCCTATTTACATCAGAGCACCTGAGTCCTCATTAGTTCAGGGTTCCAAACAGATCACCCCCCCTTACATTAGGGTCCCTATCACATTACCCCGTACATTACCCCTTACATCAGGGGCCCCATCAGAGTTGCCTCTTACATCAGATGTGCACATGAGATATGCCAGTGACCCTAGCCATGGGCAGACAAGCTCGTGGCCGTAGTTTGGAGATTCCTGCTCTACAGTATTCTGGCAAGGGACAGGCTTTTCTACGCAAGAAGTGGCTGCTGTCCTGGACATGCAATAGTGTCTGGCAGCTTACCTTCTCCTTTATGTCTGCATTAGAGGCAAGACTCTCCTTCTTGCTGCATTTTTATCATCTCTCCTCCCTGTTTGGCTCCACCCCAGGCCATTCCAGGAAGTCTATATTAACCAGCGCACTGCAGGTCTGCTTTGCTGTTCAACAGTGTGTGTTAGTTTGTGTTCCTGTCTGCAGTGTGCTTCATCTACCTTTCTGTGTACCGACTTTGGCTCATCTCTTACCACTCCTGTTTGCCTGTGACCCTGACCTTTGGCCTGTCCCTTGGTTACCCTTGTCTGCCTGTTGTCCCGACCTTGGCTTACCCGTCACTGTCCCTTGTGTCCTGAGTGGCTGCTTCCCCTCTCTCCCTACGGAGCATGACCCGGGGGACCCCAGGGGCCGTGACCTGGGCCCAGCTGCAGCCAAGTCCATCCTCGCCACTAGAGGCTCTGGTGAACACCTGCTGGGTCTTAGACTCCACGCCCTGGGGAATCTTGGGCTCACGTTTCTGTCCATCTGCAGCAGTCAGCTACTGGGTTCACTACCTTGCGGTGCACCCCTGCCTCCAACAGGGTGCAGTTGTCACCTGGCCACAGGTGACCTGACAGCTGCTTTCTAAAGAAAATAGACAAGTGTTTGCACACCTTTTGTGTTGATATCACTGGCATGTGTTTAGTTGATTAAGAGCTCATGCACATGGACAATAATAGCAGTTTTTATGCCTATCGTAATGTCCTGACAGTCTCCTGTGCCTCAGGAGCCTCACGTGTCGCATACACCCTGCAATACAACCGAATGGCTGTGTTATGCAATAACTCTTGTAAACATCGATGCTTCTTTGCATTGGCGTTTGCCCAAGCATGTGCAACCGACATATTTTCTTAATGCAGAAGTTTTGCGTACAGACAATAAGTCAGACCTGCATGCATGGGTAAGTGCCAATGAAAAGAAGCTTTGGCGTTTACAGGAGTACGGCTGTGCACAGCCATTAACTTGCATGGCAGACCCTACCTGGAACTCGCAGCTCGATGGTTGCGTTAAATCAGCGGGAGATTTAAGTTAGGCATAAAAAAAGGCCTATTTTAGATCATGTGCTTAAGCTCCGTTCAGATGTATGCGAATGGGATGCATTTTGAACCACATCTAATTTGCATGACATGTGAATCGGTAGCCTTCTCAATGGAGCCAGTTCACATACATGCGGGCCAGTCACAGTGCATTTTTAAAGAGTCCTGTGTGTTTGTCAGTTAGGTTCATGTGTACTCACAAGAAAAATTTTGCACCTAAACCGGAGAACAAAACCGCTCCATTGAAAAAATGCCAGGAAACAGGCCTATGCACATATGTAAACTATCCCTTAAACTGAAAGTTCAGTTGAGCTTTAAAAAATAAAAGTGTGAGTACTAATGCAATTTATTTAAGATATAATTGGGGATAAAAGTAAAAAAGCATATGCTACACAAGGCATGGGCCTGTTACGTATGATTTGTAATTTATTAGACTTGTACAAATTGGTAAACCTGTAGTTTTTTTTTTTTTATTATTATTATTATTATTATTATATCACAAGCCTTTGTATGAAACTGAGAAAAGAAAGTGGTGGCTTTTCCCACAAAAATAAACTAGATGTCTGCTTTCTTTTTCCCATCTGAAATTTAATTCTGCTTGAATCGGATAAGGCCCCTTTCACACTTATGTGACTTGTCCTGTGACATGGGATTGCAAAGTCGCATGACAAGTCGTACGCCATGATTTCCAATAAGTAGCGTTCATATCTGTGCGACTTCAAGTCGCAGCGACTTCAAAAAAGTCCTTGCACTACTCTGGTCCAACTTTGATGCGTTTTGAGGTCCATCAACCTCAAGATTACACAGGCATTGATTCAAGTCCAGTCAAAATTGTGGCAAAATCATGCGACTTTTAGGTCGCACAAGTGTGAAAGGGGCCTTAGGTTCATTACAAACTATATTTATTGGATCAACAAACACTCATTTTTATTTTTCAGGATCAATTGAACTGAGATTAAGTGACATGGTGCGAGGAGCAAAGACATCTCAACAATGCACCATCAAGATGGCCAAGGACAAAGCTACGCCACGTTTCTCCATCTTTAGAAATAAGCGTATGAAAGGCTGGTGGCCGTTTGTCAAGCTCAAGAGTGAGGAGGACATCGAGAGGGAAGAACGGGAGGCGGAGGAAAAAAGCAAGAAAAAAAAGAAGAAAAGGAAACATGTTCGAATAGAGGATGTGCAGTATACTGATAGCAGTGGAAACGTCTACATTCTGGCGGTAAGTCAAGGGAAAGCCACATCCATTGTACAGACAGGCTCACAAAATCACTGGGGCTTACATTTACAGCATTGCCGTCATTGTCACCATTACAAATCCTAACCCTAGTAATGATATGCAGCCCCTCATTCCCATCCCCAGAGCAATTGCATGTAGACAGGAAGTGGCTGCAAAGAAGTTGCAGAGATCAGCAGCACTGAGATGCAACAAAGGAAGGATAATTGATTTATAAAGTATTTTGTTAAAGGGAAAAAAATGTAGCGTTTATGAAACAGAGTGATTTAGCAAACGAAATATCATACAGTTAGGGTTTACATCTAGTTCGAAGGGATTGAATAATGGATTCATAGCTATTTTCTTTATTAATTATAATCAAGACTCAAAAATAAAAATATTAACCACTTCTGGACCGGAAGATTTTCCCCCTTAATGACCAGGCCATTTTTTGCAATTCAGCACAGTGTTATGTTCACAGACAATTGTGCGGTTGTGCGACGCTGTACCCAAATAAAAAATTGATGTCCTTTTTTTCCCGCAAATAGAGCTTTGGTGGTATTTGATCACCTGTGCAATTTTTTTTTTTTTTTTTGCGCCATAAACAAAAAAAGAGCAACAATTCAGGAAAAAAAAAACCAATATTTTTCTCTTTCTGCTATATAATATTCCCAATAAAAAAAAATGTAAAAATCAAATTTTTTCATCATTTTAGGCCAATTTGTATTCTGCTACATATTTTTGGTAAAAAAAATCCCAAGAAGCGCAAAAGCTACCGCATGTACAAACTAGGGGAAAGATTTGTCATTTTTATTTTTTTTACTAGTAATGGCGGCAATCGGCGATTTTTAGTGGGAATGCGATATTGCAGTGGACCCCTAACTGACATTCTTGAGGGGAACAGTGACATTATTACAGTAATCAGTGCTAAAAATATGCACTGTTAATGTAATAATGACACTGACAGGGAAGGGGTTAACCCAGGGGCGAGCAAAGGGTTAAAAGTATGCCTAACGGGTGTTTTCTAACTGTGGGGGGATGGGCTTGTGGAATCAACACAAAGAACTGTGTTACTAAATAGGAGGAACACAGGCGCTCTATATTGATTCCTGAGAGAATAACGGTCTGCTGTGTTTACAACAGCAGACCGCCGTTCTCTCTCCACAAGGAGCGACCGTGGGTGCCCGGCGGCACCCCGTGAATCAACTTCCCCGCTAGCAAATGGGAGCGCACGCGTGCCTCTTGCGGTGCATGCACGCCCCCAGCATCGCTCCCGCGGATCGCAGTACAGGTGCAGCGATTCACAAAGCCGAGCCAGCCTGCTGCAGTATCTTTGTGGCGGGCAGTCGGCAAGTGGTTAAACAATGTAAAACATAGCATATTTAAATTATGAAGTGCAGTTTTATGTCCAGCTAGCAGGGGGAGCTCTATTCTCCTTTTATTGTACTTTCTAGTTTTTTTTCTGTACTACAGTGTTGAAGAAAGCCTGTTTTTTATAGAGATCAATACCTCAAGCTGAAATTTACAGCCACAAGACAAAGAATCATGGCAGTTAGACACGTGCAATACGTTTCAGTCCGAATATAAATTCAGACTAATTTTTGGTTATTCAGAGATTCAGATGTATCCGAATCTCAGAATTAAATAGCAAATTCACTGAAATTTGTATAGTTTAGTTTCGCATCTTAGTTTTAGTTTCGTATCTTAGTTTTCTAACAAATTCCAAACTTTCGGAACAATTTGAATTTGGATCAGTCGAAAAATGAACAACCAATTTGAATTCTGTGTGAAGAATAGCTGGTTATTAAGGGAAGCCGACCGCCGCCACATCCTTAACAATTAGTGACTCATAAGCTATCAGAGGGCTTCTAGATGGATTTTAAGGGTAAACCCCCACGCCAAAAAAAAAACGACGTGGGGTCCCCCTAAAATAAATACCAAACCCTTATCCGAGCATACAGCCCAGCAGGCCAGAAAGGGGGGGGGTGCGAGTGAGCACCCTCCTCCTGACCCATACCAGGCCACATGCCCTCAACATGGGGGGTGCTTTGGGGCAGGGGGGACTTCCCCGTAACCCTGGCCCAGTGGTTGTGGGTGGAGGGGTGCCGGGGGGGGGTGACATTGGAATCAGGAAGCCTCCTTTAACAAGGGGCCCCCAGATCCTAAGTGAATGAGTATAGGGTACATAGTACCCCATACAAAACTAATTCCAAAACAAATTAACTAAAGAAAATTAGTAACATAACTAATCTTTTCCAAACAAAACAAATGTTTCTGTTCTGCAAATGTCCAACAGGAGTGATTGGTGCTTTCTTGGGTGGCTTAAAGTGTATTTTACCCTAACATTTTTTATATTTATGATACGTGTCTGTTTTAACATGTACTTGTATTGAAAAATAGCATTCCTGGTGATTCTGCAAGTCCCCCTGCTTTCCTATTTCAAACTGACCACTCTAGACATGGAAGCACATCCCCTGCAGTCTCTAACCCCACCTCTCTAACCAGGGCTGTCTTTAACACAGGGCCAAAGGGGCAGCTGCCGCGGGCCCAGCCATTGTTGTGGGGCCCAAAGCAGCTGCCCCTTGAGCCCGCACTGCCCACAAATATTTGATAAGTGCATTTGGTAAGGCCCAAGAAAATATTTGCCCAGGGTCCAATCAATACTAAAGATGGCCCTGTCTCTAACTACACAAATGTTTTGCCTTGCATTTCTCTTTTGAACAGAATGGCTTGTTTTACAATGTAAGGGTTCACATATACTAAAGTGCCCATAAAAAAGTCTTTATTTGCTGTGCTGTAATATTTGATAACTCATGGTGCTCTGGGAATTCTTTTTCATGTATCAAATATTTATTTGGTAAAACGATTGTATACATAATATGGATAAAAAAAACAAAAAAAAACAAGTATAACATATAAAATTGAACACAGACTATTACAAGTCCTATGAGGCATTGCAAGGCCGTCAGTAAAACAAGCATGACTCCCAAAGGCAGAGGCATGATGGGACTTGTAGTTCTGCAACAGCTGGGGGGCTGCAGGTTAAAGCGGAGTTCCGCCCCCCCTCCAAAAATTTAAAGTCAGCAGCTACACTGCAGCCTACTGTAGCTGCTGACTTTTAATATTCGGACACTTACCTGTCCTGGAGTCCAGCGATGTTGATACTGCAGCCGATGTTTCCATCAGCTGTCGGGTGCTCTCTCCGCCTTTGCTGGTAAGGGAACCCGGCAGTGAAGCCTTGCAGGTTCACGGGCGGGTCCCTACTGCGAATGCCCAAAGCGTGCTGCGCATTCGGATTGGCTTGGCAGCGGAGGGTAGGAAGAGGGGATCTAACTTTGCCATGGCGTCGTTCCCGGAAGTGGGGAAGGGTACCTGTCAAAAACAGGTACCCGTTCCCCCCTACCCCCTGAAAGGTGCCAAATGTTGCACCGGAGAGGAAGAGGAAGCAAATGAGCGGAAGTTCCACATTTGGGACCGTGTTTGCGTAATGTGTGTTGAAACAGCCACTTGCATTTTCTATCAGACGCATACCAGGGTGACAATGCAGGCTCAGACCTGGGGGGGGGGGGCAGGGACAGAGCGTTGTCACCCCATACCAGGAAGTGCCTGACAAGGACCTTTATGGAAGAATCACTATTCTTATTATTTTTTAAGCTTTATTTACTTAAAAAATGTTACATTCAGTCAATGAAAGCTGTCAATGTCAACATATTGAATATAACTATTGAACAAGTTAAAGCCGCTATGGTGATTGGATTTACAAATGCTTTAGGAAACAGCAATTATGCCTTGTTACTCTGTTAGCCATACAGCTGAGGACATTTCCGCAATGGTGATGTGCTCCACCATTACTAGCTTCACATGCATCCGTTGCAGCTAGGTCATGGACAGAAATACCTTTGGTTTGAGGATTATCGCACCTCAAAGAGACTGACGCCAGAGCTCAGAGGAGATTTAAGCTTTTATTCATACTTTCTAACATTTTAAAATCTCAGATCAGGAAAACGTCAATCCCTGCCCCATTTTTACCCAGCGTCACACAGATTTTCCCAGCTAGCCCATAATAGATCAAAGCTACAATTGGATTTGACTTCCCTGCAACATAATTGAATGAAACAGCAAATTGTAGGGTGCTGAGCGGTGATACATAGCTTGATGTAAAACAGAATCACCCGGTACTCTGCTTTCTCTTACAAAGATGTAACATCCTGCTCATTAAAGGGGATGTACAGTATCTCACAAAAGTGAGAACACCCCTCACATTTTTGTAAATATTTTATTATATCTTTTCATGTGACAACACTGAAGGAATTACACTTTGCTACAATGTAAAGTAGTGAGTGTACAGCTTGTATAATAGTGTAAATTTGCTGTCCCCTCAAAATAATTCAACACACAGCCATTAATGTCTAAACCGCTGGCAGCAAAAGTGAGTACACCCCTAATTGACAATGTCCAAATTGGGCACAAAGTGTCAATATTTTGTGTTGCCGCCATTATTTTCCAGCACTGCCAGTGCCAGCATGGAGTTCACCAGAGCTTCACAGGTTGCCACTGGAGTCCTCTTCCACTCCTCCATGACGACATCACGGAGCTGGTGGATGTTTGAGATCTTGCGCTCCTCCACCTTCCGTTTGAGGATGCCCCACAGATGCTCAATAAGGTTTAGGTCTGGAGACATGCTTGGCCAGTCCATCACTTTACCCTCAGCTTCTTTAGCAAGGCAGTGGTTGTCTTGGAGGTGGGTTTGGGGTCGTGATGTTGGAATACTGCCCTGCAGCCCAGTCTCGGAAGGGAAGGGATCATGCTCTGCTTCAGTATGTCACAGTCACAGTACATGTTGGCATTCATGGTTCCCTCAATGAACTGTAGCTCCCCAGTGCCAGCAGCACTCATGCAGCCCCAGACCATGACACTCCCACCACCATGCTTGACTGTAGGCAAGACACACTTGTCTTTGTACCCCTCACCTGGTTGCATCTAAGTGTATCTTGGTCTCATCAGACCACTGGACATGGCTCCAGTAATCCATGTCCTTAGTCTGCTTGTCTTCAGCAAACTGTTTGCGGACTTTCTTGTGCATCATCTTTAGAAGAGGCTTCCTTTTAGGATGACAGCCATGCAGACCAATTTAGTGCAGTGTGCGGCATATGGTCTGAGCACTGACAGGCTGACCCCCCACCCCTTCAACCTCTGCAGCAATGCTGGAAGCACTCGTACGTTTGTTTCCCAAAGACAACCTCTGGATATGACGCTGAGCCCGTGCACTCAACTTCTTTGATCGACCATGGTGAGGCCTGTTCTTAGTGGAACCTGTCCTGTTAAATCGCTCTATGGTCTTGGCCACCGTGCTGCAGCTCAGTTTCAGGGTCTTGGCAATCTTCTTATAGATAGCCTAGGCCATCTTTATGTAGAGTAACAATTCTTTTTTTCAGATCCTCAGAGAGTTCTTTGCCATGAGGTGTCATCTTGTACTTCCAGTGACCAGTATGAGAGAGTGAGAGCGATAACACCAAATTTAACACACCTGCTCCCCATTCACACCTGACCTTGTAACACTAACACACTAGTCACATAACATCGGGGAGGGAAAATGGCTAATTGAGCCCAATTTGGACATTTTCACTTAGGGTGTACTTACTTTTTTGCCAACGGTTTAGACATTAATAGCTGTGTGTTCAGTTATTTTGAGGGGACAGCAAATTTACACTGTTATACAAGCTGTACACTCACTACTTTACATTGTAGCAAAGTGTAATTTCTTCAGTGTTGTCACGTGAAAAAATATAATAAAATACTTACAAAAATGTGTCACTTTTGTGAAATACTGTAAATCCTTTTCAGTTTGTTTTTTTCTTGTCCAGTCATTTTTATTAAATAAAGTTTTCAAAGTTACAGAAGTTGCCAGAGTTATAAATCATATTGTAAATTGAACGTTATTAAAAAAAAATTAGCTTTCAGTTTTCAATTATTATTAATATTATACAGGATTTATATAGCACCAACAGTTTGCGCAGCGCTTTACAATATGAGGGCAGACAGTACAGTTACAATACAATTCAATACAGGAGGAATCCGAGGGCCCTGCTCGTCAGAGCATACAAGCTAAAAATGTGCATCTCTGTAATTTTCTGTCAAATTAAATGTAATATGGCAACCTGGAGGCCTTCTGGACGCAGAACTCCAGAAATGTCATTCCCTGCTTCCTTACTGATTTTCCAGTAAGTCTGCACTAAGATACAAGTCAGATTTTAGGCATCTCCTGCAACAAAAATGTCATGACCGCTGATATGCTCATACAACCAATTAACAGACCAATACCTTCCCCAAAAATTACACTAAGACTGATTTCTTTGGAAAGGGCTAGGCCAAAGCCTTATTGAACTTTTCCAAATGTAACAAATAACCAATGCCTGTCACAAGTACAGAGCATCTGGAAAGTATTCACAGCGCTTCACTTCTTCCACATTTTGTTATGTTACAGCCTTTTTCCAAAATGAATTAATTCATTATTTTACTCAAAATTCTACAAACAATACCCCATAATGACAACATGAAAGAAGTTTGTTTAAAATCTTTGCAAATTTCTTAAAAAAAAATCCCTTGTACATAGGTATTTACAGCCTTTGCTCAATACTTTGTTGAAGCACCTTTGGTACCAATTACAGCCTCAAGTCTTTTTGAGTATGATGCTACAAGCTTGGCCCCCTTTTTTTTTGGGCAGTTTCTTCCATTCTTCTTTGCAACACCTCTCAAGCTCATTAGGTTTGATAAGGAGCGTCGTTGCACAGCCATTTTCAGATCTCTCTAGAGATGTTCAATCAGGTTCAAGCCTGGGCTCTGGCAGGGCCACTCAAGGACATTCACAGAGTTGTTCCATAGTCACTCCATTGTTATCTTGGCTGTGTGCTTAGGATCGTTGTCCTGTTGGAAGATAAACCTTTGTCCCAGTGTGAGGTCCAGAGCGCTCTGGAGCAGGTTTTCATCAAGGATGTCTCTGTACATTGCTGCATTCATCTTTTTCTCGATCCTGACTAGTCTCCCAGTTTCTGACGTTAAAAAATATCTCCACAGAATGATGCTTTCTACACCATGCTTCACTGTAGGGATAGTATTGGCCAGGTGATGAGCAGTGCCTGGTTTCCTCCAGACATGAAGCATGCCATTCAGGCCAAAGAGTTCAAACCTTGTTTCATTTTTCAGGGTCTGAGATTCCTTCAGATGCCTTTTCACAAACCCCAGGTGGGCTGTCATTTGCCTTTTACTGAGAAGTGGCTTCCATCTGGCCACTCTACCATACAGGCCTGATTAGTGGAGTGCTGCAGAGATGGTTGCTTTTCTGGAAGGTTCTCCTCTCTCTACAGAGAAACACTGGAGCTCTGTCAGAGTGACCATCAGGTTCTTGGTCACCTCCCTGACTAAGTTCTCCCCACAACTTTCAGATTGGCCTCTGCGACCCGCCAGGAAGAGTCCTGATGGTTCCAAACCTCTTCCATTCACAGATGATGGAGGCCACGGTGCTCATTGGGACCTTCAATGCTGCAGAAATGTTTATGTACCCTTTCCCTGTACCCTTTCCCAGATCTGTGCCTCGATCCAATCCTGTCAATTTTTCATCGATCAGAGGTTTATACAATCTATTTGTGACTTCAGACACATGAAGTGACTCATGCCAAGGCAACCATGTCTTGGCAATTGTTCATTTTGTGGCCATCAGGATAAGTGTAAGTTGATGCTTTGAGATACCCCCAGGTTTTAAAAGATTTTAAAGATTTTGCAGATTCATACTTACAGTACTTAGTTGGATGTAGCATCAGAACCCGGCACCTCTAACACTGAGAATCGAGTGATCTAATACTGGGCATGACATACCATCAAATAAGTTCTTTGTTATTTGTTTCCACTGGGTAAGCATTACAGAAATAAGACTTGGTCATGTCACTTATTTGAGTCCATTTCGGTGTGCCCTATGGGGATTCCCAGGTCAACTTCCCACCTCAATTTAAGATGTAGAGAATGGCAGGATCAACCAGGTTTTTGTTTGCAGAATGCAGAAAATGAATCTCATAGTGACTGAGTGAGTCTGAAGAGCATGTAATACACCATTTGATAGTTTTTAACTTCTTCACTCCGGCCGCACACATATATGCAGCCCTTTGGCGTGCGGGCCTTAATGCCGAGCAGCTGAATTTATGCAGCCCTGTGTAAACCACTTACCGTGCTCAGAGCGCACTCCCAGCACGGTAGCTGGCGGGTAACGGAATGCTCCTGATGCATACTAGCGATCGGGAGCTTTCCGATCATGTGACTGCTGTGACAGCCAATCAAACATGACCCAAATGCCCACCTCCCAGCTTTTAGAACCCTTAAAGGGCCAGGAGGCGGTTGGTAAGAAGGGGTTAAAAATGTGGATTTAATGATGCTTTAAAAAAGGTACCATGTAAAGTTTTGTAGATAATTCCAAATATTAAGCATTTTACATTTTTCAAAATTTCTTTTAAATCAGGTAAACATCAAATACAGTATATTTGCAATATTCAGACAGTATATATGACAGATACCCTACTCCTGAATCAGAATATACACATATAGCACTACTCCCAAGGGAGCTGCTGAGTGTGGGTCCCCTGGGTTACCGCTAGCAACAACAGTACCTTACGCATATTTTCAAGTGTGAGCACCTCAGACAAGAACCAGTCCAGTTTCTTTGGTTTTTAGGATTTATTTGAGAACTTGGATGGGAGAAGGGAGAAGTGGGATACTCCAACAACTGAACTATGCACAATTAGGCAGGGACACTGAAAAATGCTTCTTGGCGCTGGTTAGCGCTTCACTGACGCTGATTAACACTGACTGATGCTGGCCCCAGCTAGGCCAGTTACTAGGACTTCACCTCTGACTGTGGAAAAGTCCTTTAACCACTTACCGCCAGCCCGCCGTCATATGACGGCGGGACGGTGCGGCTATCATCCTGGGCGGACGTCATATGACGTCCGCAGGAAATGCAGGGCAGGCGCGCGATCGCGGGTGCGCCGCCGTGCACTGCCGGTGTCGGCGTGTCCCCGGGACACAGCCGGTCACCGGCAGGGGGGAAACAGCCAATAGGCATGGCTGTTTCCCACGTGATCGGCTGTGTTCCAATGACACAGCCGATCACAATGGAGGCGCCCGGGAGATGACCGCGCATGCGCAATCGGGAGCGCGCAGCGCGGTCATGTCGGTGGCACTGTGTTCCTAAGGAACACAGCTGTCACCGGCGGTAGTAAACAGTCACTGACAGTGACTGTTTACTAAGTGATCGGCTGTGAATCCATTCACAGCCGATCACAAAATGTAAACAAAGAGCAGTAACTCACTGTTACTAGCTCTTCTCTCCTCATACAGTTTCCAGTGTGAGGGGAGAAGAGCTAGAAACAGTGAGTTACTGCTCTGTGTACCTGTAAAAGTAAAAATCACACCAATAAAGGTCCCCCCACACAGTCCTCAGCCCCCCCCCAATGTCACCTGTCACCCAACAGTCACCTCATCAGTGCCCAGAAATTGACACCCATAACGTTCACATGTGAGCGCAGCGATCGCGGGCAGAACACTGCGATTCTGCCCGCGATCCGGAAATCATTGCAAATTGCGGGACGCCTGTGCGTTGCCCGTTTTTTGCAATAGCACCCCAAACGCTGTCCGATGTTGCCGCCATTTCCACCTGCCGAACCGCGGTAACATCGTGCAAACATCGCATGACGCCCAAAAAAGGTACAAGAGTTTCTTTGGGGCGTCATGCGTTGTTTGCGTTATGTTACTGCGATTCGGCAGGTGGAAATCGCAGCAACATCGCACAGCGTTTGGGGTGCTATTGCAAATCACGGGCAACGCACAGGCGTCCCGCAATTTGCAATGATTTCTGGATCACGGGCAGAATCGCAGTGATTCTGCCCGCGATCGCTACGCTCACATGTGAACATAGCCTAAAGTTCACCGGTCACCAGAGACTGCCATCAGTACCGCCGTGCACCATCGCCCGTCACCTATCACCCATCAGTGACCTTCGCCCATCACCTGTCACCCCATCAATCACCGTCACCTGTCACCCCATCAGTCATCGTCACCTGTCACCCCATCAGTCATCGTCATCTGTCACCCTATCAATCATCGTCACTTGACACCCCATCAGTGATCGTCACATGTCACCCCATCAATCATCGTCACATGTCACCCCGTCAGTGATTGTCATCTGTCACCCCATCAATCATCGTCACTTGTCACCTCATCAATCGTCACCTGTCACCCCATCAGTCATCGTCACCTGTCATCCCATCAGTCATCGTCACCTGTCACCCCATCAGTCATCGTCACCTGTCACCCCATCAGTCATTGTCACCTGTCACCCCATCAGTCATCGTCACCTGTCACCCCATCAGTCATCATCACCTGTCACCCCATCAGTCATCGTCACCTGTTTGCCATATACATGCAATCACTTACTGACCGCCTAACGACTATATGCGTCGGCCATTAAAAGCTAAATACTGGGGTTATGGCAGCAGATAGCCCCCATAACCCCGGTATTTTTTGGAACGGTGGGCGGTCGGCTTTCAGATAAGGGGCAGATTCGCCAGTGGCAGATTCGCCGCGGAATTACCCTTACGGTGCAGGGGAAGAGGTGCCCCCCCCCCTCCTGCCGCGTCCCAGACGTTTTCCCAGCTTACCGGACCCGCCGGCAGCGGGGAAAACTATCCGGTCCCGGATCCTCAGAGACAGGAAGTCGAGTGAGGGCAAGATGGCCCTCACTCAACTCTATGGTCTTGGAGGACCGGAGCTACGTCAAAAGACGTTGCCTAGCAACCGGTTTAAAGGGCCGCTTTTTTTTTTTTCTTTTTTTTTTTTTCCTCTTTCAACAATTTTTTTTTTTTTCTTTTTTAGTGTAGTTGTGAGGTGTGAGGTCTTTTTGACCCCAGATCTCACAATAAAGAGGACCTGTCATGCCTATTTCTATTACAAGGGATGTTTACATTCCTTGTAATAGGAATAAAAATGATCAAAACATTTTTTTTTTTAAACTGTGTAAAAATAAAAAAATAATAAATAAAATAAATAGGAAAAAAAAAAAAATTAAAGCACCCTGTCCCCGTTAGCTCGCGCGCAGAAGCAAACGCATACGCAAGTCCCGCCCACATATGTAAACGGTGTTCAAACCATACATGTGAGGTATCGCCGCGATCGTTAGAGCGAGAGAAATAATTTGAGCCCTAGACCTCCTCTGTAACTCTAAGCTAGTAACCTGCAGAAATTTTTAAAATGTTGCCTATGGGGATTTTTAAGTACCAATGTTTGGCGCCATTCTGTGAGCATGCACAATTTTGAAGCATGACATGTTGGGTATCTAATTACTCGGCGTAACATTATCTTTCACATTATGGAAAACAATTGTGCTAAATTTACTGTTTTCTTATTTTTTAGTTCAAAAAAGTGAATTTTTTTCAAAAAAATCGCATTTGGAAGACTGCTGCGCAAATATGGCGTAATAAAAAATATTGCAACAATCTCCATTTTATTCTCTAGGGTCTCTGCTAAAAAAAAATATATAATGTTTGGGGGTTCCAAGTAGTTTTCTAGCAAAAAAAATGATTTTAGCTTGTTAACACCAAGTGTCAAAAATAGGCCCAGTCTTAAAGTGGATAAATGGACAACTTTGTGTAAAGCGCTACTTGGATGTTAGGCCTATGTATGTGGCCAGGCTGTGAAAAAGTGTTAACATGTGGTATCGCCATACTCAGGAGGAATAGCAGAATGTATTTTGGGGTGCAATTTTTGCTATGTACATCCTATGTGTTAGAAATATTGCATAAATGGACAGCTTTGTGTAAAAAAAATGTGTTTTCATTTTCTTTCCACATTTTCCAAAAACTTGTGGAAAAAAATGACACATTCAAAACACTCATTATGCCTCAAAAATTATACGTTGGGCTGTTTGCTTTCCAAAATGGGGTCATTTTATGGGGGTTTCCATTGTCCTGGTGCTCCAGGGCCTTCAAAAGTGCGATAGGTTGTCAGGAAATTATATGTGTAATTTATGCTCCTAGAATGCCGGACGCTGCTACTTGGATGTTAGGCCTCTGTATGTGGCAAGGCTGTGAAAAAGTCTCACACATGTGGTATGGCCATACTCAGGAGGAGTAGTAGAATGTGTTTTGGGGTGTAGTTGCAAGTATACATGTGCTGTGTGAGAGAAATAACCTGTTAATACGGCAATTTGTAAAAAAAAAAAAAAAATAAATCTTTTGCAAAGCATTGTGGGAAAAAACTACAACTTCATAAAACTCACCATGCCCCTTATTAAATACCTTGGAATGTCTACTTTCCAAAAAGGGGTCATTTGGGGGGTATTTGTACTTTCCTGACTTTTTAGTGTCTCAAGAAATGAGATAGGCCTTCAGTACATCAGGTGTGATCAAGTGTGATCAATTTTCATTGATTCGCACCATAGCTTGTGGACTCTATAACTTTCACAAAGACCAAATAATATACACTTACTTGGGTTATTTTTACCAAAGATAAGTAGCAGTATAAATTTTGGCCAAAATTTGTGAAGAAAAATGACTAATTTGCAAAATTTTATGACAGAAACAAAGAAAAATGCGTTTTTTCACGATATTTTCAGTCTTTTTTTATTTATAGCACAAAAAATAAAAAACCCAGTATTGATCAAATACCATCAAAAGAAAGCTCTATTTGTGTGAAAAAAAGGACACAATTTTTGTATGGGTACAGTGTTGCATGACTAAGTAATTCTCAGTCAAAGTGTGAGAGCGCTGAAAGCTGAAAATCGGTCTGGGCAGGAAGGGGGTGAAAGTGCACTGTAGGCAAGTGGTTAAGCTCCCTAAGGTACTCTTTCCTGAGGTAGCTGACTTGTAGTGCAGACTGTGCTGCTGAACCCTTCAGGGCCCTTCCTGGTGCCCCCTTTTACTCCCCAAACTTCAGGGTTTTACTACTTGGCACCCCCTTTACTGTACACTCCTGGTTAGCTGGCTCACGGATCCCCTTTGACCTCTCTGGAGTTATCCCCTCTCCAAAGGCAAACTCCTGGGCAGATCTTGAGTACTCACGACACTGTTTTTCCTGAAGATCTCTGCCCAGAAGCTCAGCAACTCTGGATCCCCTGCAGCCCAGCTCAACCTTTGGTCCCTGGGCCAACTGCCTGGACCACCTTCTCACATTTACAGGAGGAGAGACAGCCATCACCTCCTCCTGGGACTGATGCTCCCACCAAAAGACACTGTCACATGCTCTCCACAGATTTATTTCCAATCACAGGGTGCATTGCGGCAAACCCCGCCCACTGGGACAGTCATAAACCCTGGTGTACTATTGGCTAGGTTTCCTCCACTGTCCAACAAGATCATTCATTGGATACAGTGGGGAGACTCCCCAGACTCAACAGACCACACCTGGAGGCATGTGACAGAACCGCTAACACATCCAGCCCTCCTGATAAGCAGACAAGGCCATTATATGCTTTTCCCTAGCACCTACCTAGGAGGTTGCTACACATACACAGCTGAATGGCCTAAGGGAGGCCTGAACCTAGCTCATAGGACTCTGAATGGGGTCAGTTAATGTATCATACAGTCCACAAGTTAGTAGCTATTGTTGGGTAGTCATTTTAGAAGACCCAGAATGCACTGGGAGCATGAAAACACCCAGGTTTACATTTGATTCTAAACTAAAGATTTTATACAAATATTGAAAAAAGTGACATAAAAGTTTTAAATAACCAGGTTAAGCAAAATAATCAAAAGCCATTTTATTTCTCATTTAAGACTTAATTATTATTTGATAACAAAGCCTCCTTTTTTTTTGCCGTAGGGAAAAGTTGAAGCAGAGTTCCAGCTCCTGACTGTGGAAGAGGCAGAGAAGAGTCCAGTAGGCCTGGGACGCAAGGAGCCAGAACCTCTGGACAAACCCAAGTATGTATTGGTGATTGTATCATTTTGCCAGCCCTGTATAAGCTCCATGCTGTTCGAATTGGATTTTAAACAAGGCAAAGAGTTCTCTCCCTTCCCATGTGAC
This sequence comes from Pelophylax lessonae, assembly GCF_965119305.1. Classification (NCBI taxonomy): domain Eukaryota; kingdom Metazoa; phylum Chordata; class Amphibia; order Anura; family Ranidae; genus Pelophylax; species Pelophylax lessonae. Next base: position 51,949,251 of record NC_138778.1, on the reverse strand, counting down.
AGTGTTCCGGCCAGTCAAATGTCTCCTTAAGCCACCCACTCTGCATCATAAATGGAAGAGGAGAGAGTCACATGTTTTCTGATACCCAGCTGTAGCAGGCATTTCATTGCTTTTGCAGGCAAACGGGTTGCAGTGGAGCGAAGGGAAGATTGGCAGCAGGATGATGGCCATTTAAAGTGGAAATTCAGCTTAATAAAATATCCAGACATGCTTAAAAGTTTTTTAAAAAAGCAGCCCTGGCTGAAAAGCTCATCTGGTCTCCCTAATGCTGTCTCTTCTGGGTTGAATGATGGCCAGTGTCACCCACCCCTTTTCCTGGGAGTCCAGGCTGTCTAACATGGTGCAATACCATGTTAGCCTTGGCTCTCAGTACAGTACTGTAAGAGCAACGCTAAAGCCCTAATGTTAGGGAAGTTCTCAGCAGCATTGAAGACTGCCCATGACCACCCCAGGGGGGTGACCCAAGGATGTCATGTGACAGGCCAGAAAACTACTAGAATTACGATATGTATAAGTGGTACTCAGCGCCCAGAGCAAAGATGCCAAACTGTGCCCCCCCCCCCTTCCCTTAGGATTAGGGTCAGGGTGTCCACATCCCTCCAATAAACGATTGCGCCCATGACAGCCACCCCTTGTCCCGGCCCCAGTGGCAGGGCCATCTTTAATATTGATTGGACCCTGGGCAAAAATCCACTTATCAACTATTTGTGGGCAGTGTGGGCTCAAGGAGAAGCTGCTTTGGGCCCCACAACAATGACTGGGCCCAGGGCGGCTGCCCCTTTTGCCCTGTGTTAAAGACGGCCCTGCCCAGTGGTACTTCATTCTGGCACCCGAATGTTAGATTCAGGGAGTTTAAATTGAGCTACGCATGCAGCAGTTGGCAGAAGAAACATACAGGGTCTCTTCTGCCATACAATTCTACCTGCTAGCCATTTTTCACTTTAAATTAACCTTTAGTTCCACTTTAATAGCACCTGTTGCTTGCCCTATGTTGGCAAAGCATAGGTTCACTTTAGGCCAAATAATTATCCCGGCATCTCAGGAGTAGTTACGCAGATTTTGTCTGTATTGATGCTTGTCATTTTTTTGTCAATATCCAATTCATTATCGCTACAGTGTGCTTTGCATTTCAAACCATTGCTTATAAATTCCTGCTTTTGCTCTTGTTTTTAACACTTAAATTCATAAATGTGTGTGTAATGAGCTGTGTAAGCTGTGCAGGTGTAATGAGCTGTGCCTTATAATCATTTGTAAAAATCTGTCAATTTACAAGTCAGTGGATGCAGTAAAAAAGTGCATCTTGTATTCAAACAGGGCTTTAGTTTTCCTCATTACCCAAAGGCATTTTACAAATCTGAGTTACGTACTGTGACTGTTGTGCAGAGTTAAAGCTGAACTTTGGGCACAAAAACTTTTTTTTTATTAAAGGAGAAGTACAGCCAAAGCTGAAAACGAGGCACAGGAGTGCAGAACCAACTGCAATCTTGTGACCTGTTTTCAGCTGACAGCGGCTCCCTCCACAACCCAGCGCTCTAGTGAGGGGAAGGGGAAGGGGGGGTTGAAGAGCAGAGAGCCGGTGACTGACAGTCTCCGGCTCTCTGTTCATGGAGCTCTGGGAACCGACCTTCAGCGGTCTTTGATCTCAGTCTCAGTCTTAGAGCTTGCAGGAGACAGATGCAGCATCGGACCAATGTTGCATCCACCTAGGTAAGTATGATTCTTGTAAAAAAAAAAAAAGCCCAAACTTCTCTTTCAAATATTTAGCCACAAAGGAAAAACATACATTTTGTCAACACAGAAGGGGAGATTTGCTAAAACTGGAGAGTGCCAACTTTCGTGCAGCTCTGCATAGAAACCAATCAACTTCCAGGTTTTATTGCCAAAGCTTAATTAAACAAGCTGAAGTTATAAGCTGATTGGCTACCATATACAGCTGCAACAGATTCTGAGTGCTCTAGTTTTAGTAAATCTCCCCCCAAAGCAGATTATGCCTATTGAAAGCAGCAGGGACATCATCATCATTCTGCTGCACATTGCCTGTGCCGGGAGCAGAGCTGTGGGAGGGGCTCAGCAGCTCCACCCACTACAGGATGTGTACAGAAAACTACAGAAGGGGCGGAGACAAGACCAGTCACCCTGCGCTAGAGGAGAGCGCAGCTGTGACCAGTCTTTATTACAGGAAGCTCCTGCACAGAGGTAAAATCTTATGATGGATTACTGCACAGATCTGGAAGAAATACACAAAGTACACCAAGATTCATGGAAGAACACACATGACTCTTGTATTTGGACAGTATTTGCTTGTCCATGATTTCAACTGTAACTGACTTGATTTCAGGTTCAATGCACTGCTGGACTAGGCTCATTTATACCCTAGGGGTTTTTTTTTTGCTCAGAGCATAGGTGCAGGTACTCCGCTCTTCCGAGTCACCTCTTGTCTTTGCCCCCTACCCACCTATAAGCACCGTCCCTTGGCTCCACCCCATACCCACCTCCCATTACTGCCCTTTTAGAGAAAAAGAACCAAGTATCTTTTTGTTATGCAAAGTAATTTGTATAGAATGTGTTAATGATAATAGGAAAGCCGTAAGATACTTTGCAGCCAGCAACAATTCCCCCTAGCAACAAAAGACCCTCCTGTAGAAAATATTCCTCCCCAGCAACAATAGATCCACCTCAGCAATTATAGACCTCCACCAGCAACTATAGATTTCCCATCAACTAACATCAATAAACCCTCTAGCAGCCAGCAACAATAGACCCTCCCCTCAACAGCAAATTCCCCCCAGCAACAACTGACCCCCCAGGCAACATAAGACCCCTTCAGTAACAATAGATCCCGTGCCGGAGAGATTATAAACCTTCCAGCAGCTGCAACAATAGATGACAATAGATCACTAAACAACTTGTAACACCAGCAGCACCCTCCAGCACACCCCCATGCCTTTTCATTACATACACCCGTGCTTGAGGGGCTGGGACTGCGTTCCCTGTGTTTCCCAGCTTATACCATACCTAAAAGTGGACCTTCACCAAAACATATTTACATAGTTGGCTGATTTTTCTTTTCTTTTTTTTAAGTGGAGATGCTAAATTTTATTTATTTTTAAATATTAGACAAGCGGATTTATGTTACATACAGTAACCCAATTTCTTTCCATTTTTTAAAACATCACTAGTTTTCCCTTCTAGGTGGAAAGCCACTGATACCTCTTTATGCTTGCATAAGCCTGGGTTCACTCTGCCCCTGACTGCAAAGTTGCGCGACTTTGAAGTCAGACCCCAGCGCGACTTACATGTGACTTTTTTAACAGAAGTCAATGCAAGTCGTACCAAAGTCGGACCAAAAGTAGTGCAGGAACCTTTTTCTAAGTCAGAGCGACTCAAGTTATTTATAAAGTCTTTATAAAACTCTGGTCCGGCCACATCTGGAGTACTCTGTCCAGTTCTGGTCACCGATCCTCAGAAAGGATGTGCTGGAACTGGAAAGAGTCCAAAGAAGGGTAACTAATAAGCTATTTAGGGGATTGGAGGACCTAAATTATGAGAAGTGTTTACAACCGCTTGATTTATTCTCCCTAGAGAAGAGACGCCTGAGAGGGGACATGATAGCAATTTACAAATACCTCAACGGTGATCTCAGCATAAAAAAAAATAAAGATTCAGTCGCAAGGAATGTAAGGGGACATGAGGCCATACAATGCGACTAGAGGAGAAGTCATTTAACCTCAGACTACGCAAGGGTTTTTTTTTACAGTAAGGTCTCTGTGGAACTCTCTTCCACATATGGGGGTAGCTGTGGGCAGTATGGCTACTTTTAAAAGACTCTTGGACATACATCTCCAAGATAAAAACATTCAGGGGTATGGTAAATGAATACGTCCACACACACCTACACGGGTTGAACTGGATGGACTGTTGTCTTTATTCAACCTCAACTACTATGTAACTATGTAAGTTGCACCAATTACGTTTCCATTGCAAAGAATGGGCTCCAACTTCTGATGCGACAAGTGCTCCGGAGCGATTGTTGCATCAGTGTGACCTGGGCCTTAATTTTCCATTTGACAAAGCAACTATATCAAAGCTTATGTTAGTTGTCACCGGTGGTACCAGCTGTTCTGCACCAAGTACAATCATCAGACCAGAGGGCCACCATTGGAGATAGACCTCACCCCTTTGCTTCTACTGCCTAGAACACTACACACACCTGGTGATTTATACATGCGTGGCTATTATAAGGAGTTTTCTGTTTTTCTTTCAGCCGCCCCAAAACCTCGTTCAACTGGTTCGTGAACCCCCTAAAAACGTTTGTTTTCTTCATTTGGAAGAAATACAAGAAGTACATCATTGCCCTACTCATCATTGCTATCCTGACCGTTTTCCTAGTCCTCATCCTGTACACTATGCCTGGATACATCAGTCAGAAGATCATCAATGGATAAGGACCTTTCTTATAATGGATGGTGTAAATAATCCGACTTTAATCTGTATATATTGTTTTAAATATCTCCTTTTCAAAAGGGAGCTACCTTCATTGTGTTTACATAAATAGGCTGCCCCAGTTGGATTAATGGCATTGCCATGTGGACTTGACATGGTCCTGTATTTGGTTATACACCTGATGTGGGTTTATTGTGGTTCCACTTTATTCACTTTTTTATATGGTTATTATCTCAGGTACTGTGTCCATACAATGATAATGTTTATCCAAGCGCCTCTGAAAATCTATGTTTTTTTATTAAAGAAAGCAAAGCGCAAACACAAAACATGGTAACCCACAATGGCCAATCAGAAAACATCAATTGCAGTTCTAAATATGATACCACACAGAGAGTTGAGATCTGATTGGTTTCTGTTAGTTTGCACAGTTATAGCTGAACTCTAGGCAGATAAATGATGTAGCTATGTATTCATTAATCTTTTTTTTTTTTTTTTTTTGCAACACAAATTTGAACTAGAATCAGTTCTTGAAATTACCACTACAGCAGAGCTCAGGCTGGGAGAGGATAGGGCAGTCCTGTGAGCCAATCAAATATGCTCCATCCAAATATGCTGATAGCAATGGACAGAGACATAAGGCAAATAGGCTGTTCACTTTACAAGGTAAGTTGCAGCTTGCCACAGCACTTAGTATATGTGTCAAAGTTTCACTTTGCAAAGAATATGTGCAAGGAAAATCAAAAAACAGCATCTTTGCTTGCACGTGATTGGATGAAGGGAGTCAGGAAAGCTTCCCCTTATTTTCTAAGCTTTAGGGCAAGTTCCCTTGCAAAGAGCCTATTTGCCTTTAATAAATCAACCCCATGACCTCACCATCCTTCTCCTGCTCCTTTACTGTCAGTAAATCAGCAGGCTGGGGGCAGGGAGTTGGTACCATTGCAATCCTAACTGTAACAGAGAAGTAGAGTCATCCACTTAGTTAAGCGGTGTGACAGGGCTGTGTAAAACTCTGAACAGGATGGACAAAAATAAAAATACTTTGGCAGGAAAACATCTCTCATTACATGTATTTTTTGTGTTTTTAGAGGTTTGCCTGGAGTTCAGCTTTAAAAAGTACCATAGGACTACTGCAGAATATTTAGAATACATTTTCTAGAGCCTCAATACATGATAAGGAATACCTAGTGCATTTCATGTCAGATAGGACTCTATGTCTTCTTTGTGTTATCTCTTATACACTCAGCAGCAAGTAGCACTTTACAGAAAGAATATATGAACATTTGCAGCAGTCACCAGACTCAATTTAATAAACCAACCAAGCAGCTTTTCAACGGTGAAGAGAATATAAAAAATATCCTATGCAGGTGAGACTAGGGATCGACCGAAAGCCGATATATCGGGGGGGTGGCGATATGCACTTTCACCGATATATATCGGAATCAGCCACAAGGTGGCCGATATTACCGATATTTCGGAAAGTGCTTGTACCGGAGTGATGCCTGCAGCTAGTGGCATCACCCTGGTACCGGCGTCCATGGCCGACAGTCGGCTGTCTTGTAATGACAACTGATGCGTCTGAGAAGCCGCTCGCATGAAAATGCAGTATAATACCACTTTCATTGAGAAAACATTCCCTGTCCTGCAATTTATATATTTATCTGTTAAGTCCATATATTTTTGCAATTCTTGTCATCTCTATTATGGCCCTGGGTCATACATATTCTATATGTATAGCCATTACTTAAGTTGATATTAACATTAGTATCAAATATGGTTCCATTATATGACTAAATCCATTTTCCACTGATGTCAGCATCTACAAATATTTCCATTGTATGATCTAATACATTTCTCCCTGGCGATTATCTTATACATGGTCATTTATATATACACGGGGACATCAGCAATGATTTTAATTCCTTGCCTTCTAAGTGCGGTTCACACATATGCGATGTCAGACATTCGCAGTTCACTGCTCTGCAAATCACATGTGATGTCTGTGCATTGCGAATTTAGCCATACAGATTGTATGGCTGAATTCACATCGCATTCAGACCAAAGTCGCACAGGACCCTTTTTTTTGGTCCGCACCAGAATCGGATCACATGGGTGTTCACACCTATGCGATCTGATTCATGTCCAAACTGACAGTTCGCACTGCGATATGCAAACTGATCTGGGGGTGTCGTTAACTTTGTATTGACACCCCCAGTGATTTGCTTATGGCAGTGTGAACTGCCTGAGAGTTGAGAGCGATGCGGGAACCCGCAGTGGATTCGCATTGCATATATGTGGAACAGCACTCAATGTAGACATATTTAGGTTCATACGGAGTACTTTAAATACGGTAATGAAAAAAAGTGATTGGTACATCACAGTACAATGATGCGTCTCAACTACTCCAAGCTGTACCGCGTCTGTCTTGTAAAATGCTGCCTGACTATAAATACAATTAAAATAAATGATAGTAGTACATAGGAAATATATGAAGTTGTTATAATACTAATAAGAATAAGAAATGTTAATATAGTGTATAGTTTTGAGTTTGGAATCTCACATTCCCAGATTGTGCTTTTTAGATCCTGAGACAATTATAGAGAGTTCAGTTATGGGCCATACACACTATAAGATTTTCTGAAGACTTTTTCCTTTAGACTTACCAAAACCATATAATATGAGGTCAAACCTAAACACTTTCAATTTTGTATGCAATCTGGAAGGCCCTTGCACTACATAGAAAAGGTAAATCTGAAGGAAATCTACCAACAAAAGTTGGATAGTGTGTATCCAGCTTAAAGCTGGTCGTACATATTACACGGCAGTTGGATGCACGGACCTACTTCCTCCCAAAACATATAGAAGAGCGCACTTCTTGAATCTTTTTGCAGCCATTTCTACTATCAAAATATTCAAACTTGTTGAAATTGCAAATGGATAAGAAAACCATAACATTTCGCGAAATTCTGGAAAACTCATCACTGAGGTCCGGTATGGACTGCACTATTACCCAAGCTGTACAGAAACACTCCTCCCAAAGGTAATATTTTTTGTTTTGGGTGGAGAATGGTGGACTAAGTCAACCGTTGGCATCTCATACAGTATAATGAGATGAGATCTCCTTTTCATCATTCCTGTCTGTGCACCCGCTGATCTTGGAGTTTTAGCTGTTCCCATTCCTTCCCATTCCCATAAGCCATTGTTACTAAAACTGGAGAGTGCAAAATCTGGTACAGCTCTGCATATTATTATTATTATCCAGGATTTATATAGCGTCAACAGTTTGCGCAGCGCTTTACAATACGAGGGAAGACAATACAGTTACAATACAATTCAATACAGGAGGAAATAGAGGGCCCTGGTCGTTAGAGCTAGAAACCAATCAGCTTCCAGGTGAATTTGTCAAAGTGATACTAAAAACACACTGCTTAATTTACATTGTCCCTTCTATTTCTGTATATGGATGATGCAGCTATAATTATTTTAATTTAAAAAAAGTACTGTTTTCCTAATCGATATACAGCTGTCACATGACCCAGCTCTTTCCCAGCCTGTCTGCAGGGAAACATAGGCAGGAGGAGCTTCTAGTCCTCTGTTGCTGGTCACGTGTTCAAAATAAAAAAACAGGCTTTGGAATAAAGAGTAAAATTACATTTTTATTTTTTTTCAGTTTTTTTTGTTGTCATTTTTAGCAAGACAATTATAACAGGAAAATTTACAGATAGGGTACAGAGTAAATGAATCAACTGTGATTGAAGAATTGTTCCACAATGTAAAAGTAAAAAGGACAATCATGTCAGATTACAGAAACCAAAACAAAACTTGGTACAACAAAACACCCACATGTGAGATCTGCAAAGTAGAAAACCTAAATGCGATACGTACACCATATTGATAACATAAAGAGAACTTAAACCTATATCCCATAACTGAAAAAGGGGAAGAAAAAAAAAACAGCATATCTTAAACCTCAAGCAACATGCAAGTGTTGAAAAAGTTCCATCCAGGGCCCCCATATTTTGTCAAATTTACGAGGACAACCCCTAGCTTCATAAGTAACCTTATAAATCAGTAATACCTGATTAATTATTGATTGAGTGAAACTACTGTGGGATAGATCCATTGTAATACTACAGTTTTCCTGGCATAAAACAATAAAAAGTGCAAAAATTGTTTTTGGTGCGAGCTTAGATCAACTTCCTTCAGTACCCCAAGTATACCACTTTGGACTGCACACATTAGGAAGATCAACCTTTGTGGCTATAAAGTGAGTGACATTAGACCAGAACGGGCGTATTTTGCTCTAATCCCATGGCATAAGAAGCAGATTCCCCAAACATTTCCGGCACTGGTGAAAATGGGGCTGTCCCTTTTAGGTATCTGGAAAAGCCGGAAAAATAAATAATTAATATCTATAATATATTAATAAAACTGTCTTAAATTGTCATTCAAATATTCACATTATTGTCTAAAGTATTGGGAAACCTATTCCAGAAGCGCATGTGTGAGTTCAGGCACTTATGTTGGAGGAGAAGGCCTGGCCCGCAGTCTCCATTCTAATTCATCCCAAAGGTGTTCTATCGGGTTTAGGTAGGAACTCTGTGCAGGCCAGTCAAGTTCCTCCATAAAGACATGGATGAGTGAGTTTGGGGTGGAGGAACTTGACTGGCCTACACAGGGTCCTGACCTCAACCCGAAAGAATACCTTTTCCAGAAGAGTTGAAGCTGTTATAGCTGTAAAGGGTGGGTCAACTCAATATTGAACCCTGTGGACTAAGTACGTGTAAAGGCAGGCACCCCAATACTTTTGGCAATATAGTGTATATTTTAAATCAAATCTTTATTATGTTTTGACAGTAGCATGGTGTGGGCAGATTTCTACCAGTCACGCCCCTCCAGCCTCTGTCTCAGAATAGAAGGAAGGTGAAGCCTCCATTATTCTACATGTAATATCCCGCCCCTATTGTGTTTAGCTGGTTAGTGGGCATGAAGGAGGAGGGAGGGAGTGGGCTGTCATTTACCACTGTGTATACACCCACATGACTCTATAGTCACATGGGCTGCTCAGATGTGATAGGGACGAAATGCTCATCATAGAAACTCATTGAAAACTGAGCATGTGCGGAGTTGCCACCGCAGCTGTATGAACAGCTTGGAATGCACCATTTATTGATAGTTTTTTTATGATGTGGGTTTGGTGACACTTTAATTGAAGAAGCTGAAGTTAGAAGCTAATTGGCTGCCATGCTCAGCTGCACCAGATTTTGCACTCTGCGGTTTTAGTAAATCCACCCCATTGTGTCACATGTAACATTGGGCAAATCAGACTTGTGCCTATAGGCTGCAAAGAAAAAGAGGGGACTTTCCCCGTAAAAATATAGACATGATTTTTGTCTTCCCATCATCCATGGAAATTTAGTAATCATTTAAAAGCTTGTTTACACAGGGAGGGTTTTTAATGGTGCCAAAGGTTGTGGCCTTCGAAAATGACATTAAAATGTTCATAGATTATAGCTAAACAATATTGGAGACTTCAGAAAATTATTTAAGAATACTCTTTATGTCAAAGGATCTTGTTTGAAATGTAATTAGGGAAATGCTAATACATACACACACAGAATGTGCAATTTCTCCCAATTTGTTTTGTTAATACATATTTTTAATATAGTAAATTATGTGTTATAAATGTGAAAATCTATGAATTTTATTTGAGAGTAATATATATTAGGATGAATTCAAATGTATGTATTTAATTGTTTCTGTACTAATTAAATTCACAATTAAAAAAAAAAAAGAGCTATTGCTTTTAAATGCTGAATTTAGTCATGTCATTTTTTTTCTTGTCCATCACTAATATGCTTGGAGTGCACTTTGGATAAAGTAGGTGAAGGTGATATTCTGAGCAGCATATGGTATGTCAAAAAGGTAAGTCAGCCAAGGCAATATGGATCAGCCCATTGCTTGATACGGAGAATAGAGTTTCCTGGTTTAGTAAAGATAATTTTTTTCTGGCTAACAGAAGAAAATGCAGGCTTAAAGGATTAGTCCACCTAAAACTTACTTTCAATTTTGGTTAGATTCTGGTTGCCTGAATCCCTTATCAGTTTGTTAGAGGAAACCTGTTCTTAGTAAAAATACAGAGGCTGCGAATGTTGACTTTTTTTTTTCTGCGAATGCTAGTTGCCTGTCTGTCTCTGACTTCCACACTTTCTAAGTTACTGATCTGTAACAAGCACTCAGATCTCGTGCTCTGTATACTTCTACACAAAACTATTCTAAAGGATGGTGGGTAAAGACCAACTTTAGTGTACAAAGATTATAACCTGCGCTTAGGACTAAAACTATAAATGTTAGTAAATGTGTTTGCAGCTGCTGTTCACTAGGTAAAAACCAGAGAAAATAAAATATGCCAAAAACAGTGCTTGCAATGTGTGAATATCCAAATTAAATTAAATGCAAGGGGCGTTATCAAAGACCCTGATAACGCCCCGTGTAGGCGGGCGAAATGCGTAGACGTACTTCCGGCTAACAGCAACCACACTACGTCACTTCCTGTATCCCGTGGAACGCACGCCGGCTGCGTTCCCAGAAGGGGTTTGTGATTGGCTTTTGATGTGGATTTTCAAGTTTTCTACATGCTTGTGTCTTTAAGAGTTTGCGAGTATTCTTACCCTGTATTTTTAATAAAGATATTTTACGGGCTTCTCTATATTACTCCATTCCTTCCTTTGAGTGACACCGGAGGGGTTTACATTATTTGAGATCCATTGGTTCATCTATATCTGAGGTCCATCTGTCCCTTGGTTAACCCCAGAAGGGGACATACTGCGTTGAAGAATTATTGGTCCAACTATTCCTACAGGTCAATAATCCTTTGGTTCTGGTGAGTGGATCCCCAAAAGGGTTTTGTGAGGCACCTTCCACTGTGTGGAGCACCATAGCACTTTTTGGCTTCAGCAGCTTTCCGAGTATGGCTGCACCTGACGTGGGACTGTTTACATAATTGGAATTGCCATATCTTGGACATTTTTTTCATCACCTTTTGCACTTTAGCACCATTTATTGTATTATAATTGGAATAAGCACCATTGCACTTTATGCACTTATTCTTTAAGATTTGGTTCTAGCACATGTGCACTTTATGATTACCATTTTAATAATTGATGCTATTATCTCTAAACTTTCAGTTTTAGCATGATTGCACCTTATAGAGATTATTTCTCATTAATTGATGTTGTTTACACGTATTTAATTTACTTCGGATATTTGCACATTGCAACCGCTGTTTTTGGCATATTTTAAAGACCACCTTTACTCAAAATGAATATAGAGGAAGGTAAGTAAAGACCAACTTTACTCAAAACTGTCATAGCAAGAGGTAGGTAAAGACGAACGTACCTCAAAACTGTCATAGTGAAAGGCAGTTTTGAGAAAAGTTGGTCTTTACCTATTATAGCGGAAGGTAGGTAAAGGCAAACTTTACTCAAAACTATCATAGTGGAAGGTAGGTAATGACCAACTTTACTCAAAACTTTCATAGTGGAAGGTAAGTAATGACCAACTTTACTCAAAATTATTATAGCGGAAGGTAGGGTAAGACCAACTTTACTCAAAACTGTCATAGAAGGAGGTGGGTAAAGTTGGTCTTTTCCTACATCCCACTATAATAGTTTTGAGTATAGTTGGTCTTTACCTACCTTCCTCTTTGACAGTTTTGAGTAAAGTTGGTCTTTACTTAAAACTTTCATAGAAGGAGGTAGGTAAAGACCAGCTTTACTCAACATGATTATAGCGGAAGGTAGGTAAAGTTGGTCTTTACCTACCTCCTTTCATGACAGTTTTAAGTAAAGACCAACTTTACTCAAAACTGTAATAGAGGAAGGTAGGTAAAGACCAACTTTACTCAAAACTATTATAGTGGGAGGTAGGTAAAGACAAACGTTACTCAAAACGGTCATAGAAGAAGGTAGGTAAAGACTAACATTACTCAAGACTATTATAGCGAGAGGTAGGTAAAGACCAACTTTACTCAAAACGGTCATAGAGGAAGGTAGCTAAAGACAAACTTTACTCAACATTATTATAGTGGCAGGTAGGTAAAGACCTACTTTACTTAAAATTGTCATAGAGGAAGTAGGTAAAGACCAACTTTACTCAAAACTATTATAGTGGGAGGGAGGTAAAGACCAAAACGGTCATAGAGAAGGGTAGGTAAAGACCTGTTATAGAACGAGGTTGGTAAAGACTCACTTTATCTACCTCCTTCTATGCCAGTTTTGGGTAAAGACCACACACAGATTATTCACAGATATTATAGTGGAAGGTAGGTAAAGACCAACTTTACTCAAAACTGTTATAGAGGAAGATAGGTAAAGACCAAATTTGCTCAAAACTGTCATAGTGGGAGGTAGGTAAAGACCAGCTTTACTCAAAAGTGTTATTCCAGGTTTACATGGTCGTTGGTGAAATTAATCACAAACTGGCTTCTTATCTAAAGAAGTCCAAAACCAAACAATTGTGTTACCTTCCCTCTATAGATTCTCCATGGGGTAGTAAATCCAGCTGTAAGACAGTAACATCTCTTTTGTGTAGCAGACAGTGGAAACACAAAACTACCACATTGAAATCCTAACTCCCCAAAAATATAGTTGGTTATTCAACTCAGCAATGCCCACCAAGAACTAAAAATGAAGCAAGTAAACCTGCGTAATTAGTGGGTGAAAAGCCTACAACAAAATTTTATGCCTATCTAGTGTAAAGAGCAACTATCTCAGATGATGTTTACCATTAATGACTTACCATACCTTGTTCTGCACTGTGTCTTTGTGGAGATGGCCATTTTGGTAAAGGTAGGGTTTTGCTTCTTCATCAAGGAAAACAAGGCGCAGCACAGTAGTGATATCAGCAAATCTCACTCCATATTTCCTTAGACTAGCAGTCAGAGGTGCTGTGCCTTAGATCCCCCACTGTAGACATACAGCTATGAGGCTATAGGCATAGGAGGACCTAGGCACCCTCACATACCATTAGGTCTACTCATATTTTTCAAGGAGACTTCAAGACAAAAGGGTACATACTCATGGTGCGACTGAGGAAAAATGACTATTTCTAGATGTTCCCTATAAGATAGCAAATCTTTACTTTTTGAGTTCAGGTCCACCCTAGGCCTTCTGAAATACTGCTTGTAAATCAAAAAAATACATAAGGAGTAATTCATATGTTTATAATGTGTTAGGCTTTACAGCAGAAAATTATGGCATTGTTTATAAAAATAACAATTCAGCAAGTCCTGGCCAATCAGGGAGTCCTTCTGTCATAGGCATTGCATGCACTGCTGAATCAATGATCAAATGGCACTTGTATGGATCCATCAGTGAGGCTAAAAGAACAGTAGCAACTTTATTATTGTGCTTATACAAAGAGCCATCAATCTAGCAACACTGAGCGATACCATTGATTGAAGCAGCACAGATTCCCATCTTTCTAAGCACACAGGATTCTATATACATTAGTATGTTGAACTGAGGCGTGGCTTACAACTTGTGGGCCCGATGCAAAAGTTGACCTGGCCCCCCCCCCCCCAACAATCACACACCACAAGTGGGTCCTCCGACTTCCCAATTTACTTACAAGCTCACTGCTTTCACTCGGCAGTTCAGAGTGTGGCCTGCCTGCCCCCACCTTTTATTTATTTTTTACAATCTTCTTTTTAACAGCCCTGTTAAGGGACTTTGTTTAAATATCAGGGGTCTAGACAGACCTCTGATATCTTACTTTTGAGACAGAGAAAGTGATTGAGGGCACACTCCTCAATCTCTGCAGCCTCAGCTGCACAGAATGAACTATGTTTGCAATGCTACAGCTATGAATAAACACAGTGAGTGATCGTTCACTCACTCACTGTGTTCGTTCAGTAAAGGAACGGCTCTACATCCTGAAATCATCCCCCACAGCAGGAAAGGAGGAGAAGCTGGCAGCAATTTGAGGGGGGGGGGGAGACACAGAGGGGCCGGGCAGCAGAAGGAAGGGGAACCTGGACAAGAGGGGCAACAGGTAGATCGCATCCCTTTCTTGCCAATACCCGGAACCTGGAGGGCAGGGCCGACATTTACTGGAACCGATCTTAATTTTTCCCCTGCAGCAGCTTAATGGTGGCGGTGCTGCAGGAGAAAAATACAGATGGGTTCCAGTAAATGTCACCCTTGCAGCCCCTCCTGTCTAAATTCCATGGGTCGGCAAGGAAGGGATGCGATCTACCCATCACCTGCCCGCAATCGATGGGTAGATTGCAGTCAATGGGTTGCCGACTACCACTTAATGTGACATGATGTTGAAAGTCTAGTCCAGCTATCAGATTACTACAAAAACTTATACTACAACTTGTAATGTTGATTAACCACTTGCCTACAATGCACTTTCACCCCCTTCCTACCCAGACCGATTTTCAGCTTTCAGCGCTCTCACATTTTGAATGACAATTACTCAGTCATGCAACACTGTACCCATAAAAAATTTGTGTCCTTTTTTTCACACAAATAGAGCTTTCTTTTGATGGTATTTATTCACTACTGGGTTTTTTATTTTTTGTGCTATAAATAAAAAAAGACTGAAAATATTGTGGAAAAAACGCATTTTTCTTTGTTTCTGTCATAAAATTTTGCAAATTAGTAATTTTTCTTCACAAATTTCTGCCAAAATTTATACTGCTACTTATCTTTGGTAAAAATAACCCAAATAAGTGTATATTATTTGGTCTTTGTGAAAGTTATAGAGTCCACAAGTTATGGTGCTAATCATTAAAAATATATCACACTTGATCACACCTGATGTACTGAAGGCCGATCTCATTTCTTGAGACACTAAAAAGTCAGGAAAGTACAAATACCCCCCAAATGACCCCTTTTTGGAAAGTAGACATTCCAAGGTATTTAATAAGGGGCATGGTGTGTTTTTTGAAGTTGTAATTTTTTCCCACAATTCTTTGCAAAATGAAGATTTTTTTTTTTTTTTTACAAATTGATGTATTAACAGGTTATTTCTCTCACACAGCATATGTATACTTGCAACTACACCTCAAAACACATTCTACTACTCCTCCTGAGTATGGCGATACCACATGTGTGAGACTTTTTCACAGCCTGGCCACATACAGAAGCCTAACATCAAAGTAGTACCGTCCGGCATTCTAGGAGCATAAATTACACATATAATTTCCTGACAACCTATAGCACTTTTGAAGGCCCTGGAGCACCAGGACAATGGAAACCCCCATAAAATGACCCCATTTTGGAAAGCAAACACCCCAACGTATAATTTTTGAGGCATAATGAGTCTTTTGAACATGTCATTTTTTTCCACAAGTTTTTGGAAACTGTGGGAAGAAAATGAAAATGCATTTTTTTTTACACAAAGTTGTCCATTTATGAAATATTTCCAACACATAGCATGTACATAGCAAAAATTGCACCCCAAAATACATTCTGCTATTCCTACTGAGTATGGCGATACCACATGTGTAACACTTTTACACAGCCTAGCCACATACAGAGGCCCAACATCCAAGTAGCGCTTTACACAAAGTTGTCCATTTATCCACTTTAAGACTGGGCCTATTTTTGACACTTGGTGTCTACAAGCTAAAATCATTTTTTTGCTAGAAAACTACTTAGAACCCCCAAACATTATATATATTTTTTTAGCAGAGACCCTAGAGAATAAAATGGAGATCGTTGCAATATTTTTTATCACACCATGTTTGCGCAGCAGTCTTCCAAATGCAATTTATTTGAAAAAAATGCACTTTTTTGAATTAAAAAATAAGAAAACAGTACATTTAGCCCAATTTTTTCCATAATGTGAAAGATAATGTTATGCCGAGTAATTAGATACCCAACATGTCATGCTTTAAAAATGCGCACGCTCACGGAATGGCGCTAAACATTGGTACTTAAAAATCCCCATAGGCAACATTTTAAAAATTTCTACAGGTTACCAGCTTAAAGTTACAGAGAAGGTCTAGGGCTCAAATTATTGCTCTCGCTCTAACGATCGCGGTGATACCTCACGTGTATGGTTTGAACACCGTTTACATATGTGGGCAGGACTTGCGTATGCGTTCGCTTCTGCGCGCGAGCTAACGGGGACAGGGCACTTTAATTTTTATTTTTTTATTTTTTTCCTATTTATTTTATTTATTATTTTTTTATTTTTACACAGTTTGATCATTTTTATTCCTATTACAAGGAATGTAAACATCCCTTGTAAGTCCCCATTCACACTAGCGTGACTTGTCAGGCGTCTTGGTCGCCTGACAAGTCGTGGTGGGTCGCCTGCCATAGATTAGCACAGGACCTATTCTAATAGGAGCGACACAAGTCGCTCCGACTTAGAAAAAGGGTCCTGTACTACTTTGGGGCGACCTGGAGGCGACCTGCATTGACTTAAATTATATGAAGTCCGTGCATGTCACACCGAGGTCGTGGTGCACTTTACAGGTCGCCCCAGCAAGTCGGGTCGCCCCTGTGTGAACGGGGTCTAATAGAAATAGGCATGACAGGTCCTCTTTATTGTGAGATCTGGGGTAAAAAAGACCTCACACCTCACAACTACACTAAAAAAGAAAAAAAAAAATTGTTGAAAAAAAAAAAAAGCGGCCCTTTAAACTGGTTGCTAGGCAACGACTTTTGATGTAGCTCCGGTCCTCCAAGACCATAGAGTCGAGTGAGGGCCATCTTGCCCTCACTCGACTTCCTGTCTCTGAGGATCCGGGACCGGATAGTTTTCCCCGCTGCCGGCGGGTCCGGTAAGCTGGGAAAACATCTGGGACTCGGTGGGAGGGGGGGGCACCTTTTCCCCTGCACCATAAGGGTAATTCTGCGGCGAATCCGCCACTGGGACCACCCTTATCTGAAAGCCGATCGCCCGCCGCTTAAAAAAATACCGGGGTTATGGGGGCTATCTGCTGCCATAACCCCAGTATTTAGCTTTAAATGGCCGACGTATATAGTCGTTAGGCGGTCGGTAAGTGTGCATGTATATAGCAAAAATTTCACTCCAAAATACATTGTATAAAGGAAAGTGTACAGGAATAGTCCAAGTCCATCTCCGATCTGCTACTATTAGCGATTTCAAATTCAGAATCGGATTCGGAATTGGATTCGGATACTGGTGAGAGCTCCCCGGTGCTCTCATCAGTCATGGAGAGGACCTGAAGGGCCTCCTCGCTGCTGTACATCCCTTTTGACATGCTGGCTGTGATGGACTGTGCGACGGGTGACGGTTGACTGCGGATGATCACTGATGGGTGGCAGGTGACTGATAGGGGGCAGGTGGCGGTCACTGATGGGGTGACAGATTATGATGACTGATGGGTTGACAGATAACGATGACTGATGGGTTGACAGGTGACGATGACTGATGGGGTGACAGATGACGATGACTGATGGGGTGACAGGTGACGATGATTGATGGGGTGACAGATGACGATCACTGATGGGGTGACACGTGACTATGATTGATGGGGTGACAGATGACGATCACTGATGGGGTGACAAGTGACTATGATTGATGGGGTGACAAGTGATGATCACTGATGGGGTGACAAGTGACGATGACTGATGGGGTGACAGGTGACGATGACTGATGGGGTGACAGGTGACAGTGATTGATGGGGTGACAGGTGACGGTGATTGATGGGGTGACAGGTGATGGTCACCGATGGGTGACAGGTGACGGGCGATGGTGCACGGCGGTACTGATGGCAGTCTCTGGTGACAGGTGCACTTTAGGCTACGTTCACATGTGAGAGTAGCGATCATGGGCAGAATCACCGCGATTCTGCCCGCAATCTGGAAATCATTGCAATTCATGGGACGCCTGTGCGTTGCCCGTGATTTGTAGTGATTCTGCCCGTAGTGATTGCGGGCAGAATCACCGCGATTCTGCCGCGATCCAGAAATCATTGCAAATCGCGGGACGCCTGTGCGTTGCCCGTGATTTGCAATAGCACCCCAAACGCTGTGCGATGTTGCCGCGATTTCCGCCTGCCGAATCACGGTAACATTGCGTAAACAACGCATGACGCCCCAATGGGCGTCATGCGTTGTTTGCACGATGTTAGCGCGGTTCGGCAGGCGGAAATTGCGGCAACATCGCACAGCGTTTGGGGTGCTATTGCAAATCACGGGCAACGCACAGGCGTCCCGCGATTTGCAATGATTTCTGGATCGCGGCAGAATCGCGGTGATTCTGCCCGCAATCACTACGCTCGCATGTGAACGTAGCCTTATGGGTGGCAATTTCTGGGCACTGATGAGGTGACTGTGTGGGGACCTTTATTGCTGTGATTTTACTTTTACAGGTGTACAGAGCAGTAACTCACTGTTTCTGGCTCTGCTCTCCTCACACTGGAAACTGTGTGAGGGGAGAAGAGCTAGTAACAGTGTGTTACTGCTCTGTGTTTACATTTTGTGATGGATTCACAGCCGATCACATAGTAAACAGTCACTGTAAGTGACTGTTTGCTACTGCCGGTGACTAGCTGTGTTCCTAGGGAACACAGAGCCACCGGCATGACCGCGTGCCCCCGATCGCGCATGCATGGTCTTCTTCCGGGCTTTGCTATTGTGATCGGCTGTGTGATTGGAACACAGCCGATCACGTGGGAAACAGCCATGCCCATTGGCTGTTTCCCCCCTGCCAGTGACGGGCTGTGTCAGTGCAGGGCGGCTCACACACGATCGCGCGCCTGCCCTGCCTGAATGGGCGGACGTCGAATGGCCGCACCGTCCCACCGTCATTTGACGGTGGGCGGGCGGCAAGTGGTTAAGGTAATACTGTGACATAGAAACTAAACCTGGCTATACACTAGTAAATTTTTGAAAGACATTCGTATGAATATTTGTGCAAAAATGTTTTGAACGTTTGATGACTGGGTGAATGTTGTTTAAAATGATTAAAAATTTGGTTTGCTTTGAACATTTGATTTTGCAATTAATTTAGAATTCTGTGATAGGCATAACTAATCTTAAAAATGCTCCCTTCCAACACCTATGCTGACCAACTTACAAAAGAAAGATCTGTATTGATCTGTATTGTAACGAAACCTCAACCCACACTGTACTTGTGGACTTTTGTCAGTATACGGCTTCCTCACAGTCCTGAACATAGATATCAGGTTTTCCCAGCCGCCCCCATACAAAGCTAGCCGACAACTTAGCTTGTACTGGAATCTCTTTTTTTATTGAACAGTCACACAGAATTTATATACAGCATGGACATCCCCCTCCTGATCAGATTACCAAACAAAGGTCAGGGGTTGCCTGATTACATTATCCTATGCAGATGAAATTGTATACAGAAATAGAATTAACCTGAACTATTTATGTAGCCATCTGGACAGAAACAATGTGAGGTCATTAACATTTAACAATGGAACAGACAGACTTAACACAATCCACATCTCATCTCAATAGACAGACAATAGGACAAGACTGCCAATGACAGTCTGTCCATCTCCTACATTGAAGTGTCCATTAAGTATCTGTCACATGTATACTTTCAGTTCGCGCCAGTCCAGTTATGTGATCAGGCTCCCCTGTGTCAGCCAGCAATGGCCTAAGGGGAAAGGAGGGAGCGCCTACAGTGGAAGGGCCATAGGAAGCCTATGGGTGACTTCATCACTCCCAAGCATTGCCAGCCATTGTTGATCACTCTCTCCTCTCCCCTGCAAGCCAGGAATGGTTGACACAGAAGGGAACATTTGACCTGACTGGAGCAGGCCTGAATATAGGTAAGTATCATTGATGTGCGCAGCCTTCTGCATTAAGGTATGCACCCCAGAGCACAAACACACGTGTGTATATCAGCAGAGCAGGGGACCGCATCAGTAGAGCAGAGATTGGTGTCAGTAGGGCAATGGATGGTGTCAGTAATTTTTATATTTATAAATTTTTTTACAATATTATTTTTTTTCACAATCTTTTAGGAACCCCGTTGGGGAGCTTTGGTGAAATATCAAGGGTCTAAACAGACAGAAAGGGACCGATGACAAAGCTTACCCAGTCCCTTTCTCTGCAGCCTCAGCTGCACTGGACTTTGAATGATTGGGAAGTGCTCTTTGCAGAGATGCTTCCTGTTCATTCACAAACTGAAGCATAGTAAACATAGTTTATTATGCTTCTGTTAAGAATGAACACAGGAGCGATCAGTACAGAACACACACTGTGTTCATTTTATTCATCCATCCTGAAACATCCCCTGCAGCAGCCACCGGGGGAGGAGAGGTGGGAAGCTGCCATCACTGCCAGGGAGAAACCGGGGACGCCAGGAAGCAGGGGAAGTTGGCACCGCACAGGGTGATTAGGATGTTCCCAGGTACACCCAGCACACCCTGTGCGCGCGCTTATGGTAAGTACATTTTCTCTATCGCTCATTGACAGACGTAGTCCTCGGTGATTCAACACCCTCGGATTATGCTGCCCTCCACAGGAGTAGGACTAGACAGGAAAGAAAATGCTCTGGCCACACCGTAGGGGCAGTCCCCGAGGGTATATCCTCTCTCTCTCTGCTACAGCAAATCAGTTTTTTTCTGTCTAGTCAGGAGTAAGGACCTAGATACCTTGCTGGGATCTTCGGTCCTGGCAGGATTTTTTTTTTTTTCTTTCTTAAAAAGATTTTTTAGACAGCTTTTTTTCTCCAGTGTTCCTGTGAGATCTTCAAGCAAGAAAGCTGAACTGGGCGACGGGCGGGATGTTAAGATCCAGTGGTGTCCCCAGTTCAGCCTACGAGCGCGTGCAGGCCATAGCTCCGCGCTGGGTCGGCCGCGACATAGTCCCACTGGACGGGGACTGACCCTGCGAGTTAAACGTCTCGCTGAAACGCCAAAGACCATGAGTCATGGCGCCCGTATTGGTCGACAGCCCTCCAACTTCGGTGGAGAGGGGTACTGTCAGGAGTTGGCGCCCGCCTGGTTCCGGTACGGTGAGTAGTATGTTCCCCCATTTCCCCTGACGGGTCCTGTGGTGAACGCGGGCCCCTCTCTGTATGGTAAGGATGGGTTCCCCTCTATCCTTTAACATGGCACAGATCCCCCTATTTTGAGTGTGATTTTTGTGTACAAAAAGCCAGGAGGCTTGGTTTGGGAGCTGACAATCTAATTGCAAGTATGTTTAAATGATTGTAATCAGTGGCAGTACTGGAATCTTACTGTGATAAGAGAAAGTATCCTACCTGTCAGAAGCCACAGGACATGTATGCGGCTTTCCAGGTCATTCCTCCAGCTAAGCATGCCTCCCGACGGCCACGCGGTCCGCCAGGGTCCGGTACCGCCGGCCAAGTTGATCTCCATGAAGAGAAAGGGTTTGTGATGCCGAGATACTCTGCAGTCACGCCGCTATTCTGTAACAGACCGCCGTAGATCGCACGAGGCCGCCATTTTGGCGTAGCCTCGTGTCTTCAGCATGGGGGCGGCCATGTTTGAGGTGACCCAAACACCTCGTGGAGCTAGGGGAGGCGCCGGAAAGGGGCGGAGACGCTTTCTTTCTTCCCGGGCAGCCAGCCAAGAGACTTCCTGTTTGTTCGAGACAGTGCTGAGACTAGTTGCAGTGAACTCTGAGCATCAGGTGGTGAGCCTGGGGGTCTATCTCTCTCTCTCTCTCGCTCGATAGGGATCCCTAGCAGGTAACACTGAGGGGCTTTGTGGCGCTGGGGGTCTGAAAAAAAAAAAAAAAAGTTTTATTTTGGATTTCATTTTCCGGGTAGTAACTGGAATTATCATGGACCCTGCCACACAAGTACCCCCACCTGTTTCCCTCGAGGGGGCCACGGGAACCCGCCGGTGCACAGAGTATAGATGCATTTACAGCAGTTTTGGAGTCTATGGTGGCTCGGGTGGAGGCGGCCTGTCAGGAACGGGGGTCAAGAAAGCGACCTCCGTCTACCCCTATATCATCTGATACTTCAGACTCAGAGTCTGAGATGGTCATTGCAGCTGCAGGTCCCTCTGCAAGGGCTGGTGTCTCAGGTAAAGTTCCTTCAGACAGTGAGGAGGACGTTCATACTTCGGCCATAATTCGGGAAGAAGCATTGGTGGACGCACTAGTTGTGGCGGTTCGGGAAACCTTAAGACTTGAGGTTTCACCGGCAGAGGCAACTGAAACAGAGATTCCCTTTGGTACTAACAAACCCACCAAAATGGTGAAGGTTTTTCCTGTACCCAAGTGTTTTGGCAATAAAATTAAAGAAGAATGGGAGCATTCTAAGCGTATCTTTACTATTTCCAAGCGCATTGCTAGACGCTATCCGTTTGAGGAATCCCTCATTAAGAAATGGACGGTACCACCAGTGGTAGACCCACCTATTTCCAGACTGAATAAAGCCACGGTTATTCCAGTAGAGGACACTTCGTCCTTTAAGGATCCGGTGGATCGGAAGGTGGAAGCGGAGTCCCGCACTATCTTTTCCCTGATAGGGTCAGCATTTAGACCAGTAATTGTCATTGGTCTGGTTTACCAGACACTTACGGAATGGGCGAGATTGGTGCGCCATGACCTGAAGGGGAAAGATATCCCCCAGGGAACATCTGAATTGATGGAACACATTATACAAGGGCTACAGTTTGTCTGTGACGCAGCCTTGGATGCTACCCCCCTATTAGGGCATGCATCTATGTCAGCGGTTATCCTCAGACGTGTGCTGTGGTTAAAATGCTGGTCAGCGGACCTAGGTTCCAAAAAGACCTTGACGAATCTCCCCTTTCAGGGGAATCGCCTATTTGGGGCCACCCTAGATGAGATCATTAAGGATGCCACTGGGGGCAAGAGCACTTTCTTGCTACAGGCTGCTAAAGCTAAGGGACCTCGTAACAAGCGAGGACCTTTCTTTACCGCCCATAAAGGGTTCGTACGCCCAGGTGGAACAAGCGGGAAAGGCAAGGCTCCTCCAGGAGGGTTCAAGAAGGGCTGGTCGGACAAACAAAAGACCGACTCAGCCAAACCTGAAGCAAAGGATTACACAGCGTGAAGGTGCGCCTCCACCCGGTTTGAGGGTGGGGGGACGTCTTCACCGGTATTCAGGGCATTAGATCGAGCATCGATCACTGCTACCGGTGCGATTCTTCCCTTCCAACATTTAAGTACTACAGGGAGCGGCAGTTACCGTTCCCTAACCAGATCTTTCTCTTTACCTTTTCCAAAGATTAGCCTCAGTTCCCCACAAGAATCGGATCCGGTTGAACAGACAGACCAAGAAGCCTCTAGCCAGGTGACTTTGGTCCCTGAGGTTCAACCAGGAGAGATCACCGTTCCTGACAGGAATCAGGTGTCTGATAAATGTGTGGGAACAGAGAACGAGCAGACTTTGTCGGATGGTCGGGGCCAGATAGCTCTAGGGCCGCCTGGTTCAGATCCAGTCAGCGCCAGTGGTCCTAGAAATTCTAGGCTGGCCTCCTCAAGCCGGTCTGGCCGACTTGGACATGCTAGTCGCGGACGTTCCTTGGGAACTTCGTCTCAGGGAGTGTCTGCGGTCTCAAGGACCAATCTTCCATCGTGCTTTACAGTCGCTGGTTTTAATGGCCTGGCCATTGAGACCCAGGTACTGAAGGACAGAGGGTTGTCAGCTTCAGTTATTCCTACCCTTATTAAAGCAAGGAAAGCGACTTCCAGCAAGGTCTATTATCGCACATGGAAGACTTATATCGCGTGGTGCGAATCTTTAGGGATTCCTCCACATACCTATTCGGTGACTCGAATATTGGCCTTTCTGAAAAAAGGAGTTGAGCAGAAACTAGCCTTGAGCACCATCAAAGGTCAAGTTTCAGCATTAGCTATCTTCTTTCAGAAACCTTTAGCTACCAAGTCCTTGGTGCGGAATTTCATCCAGGGGGTGCGGCACCTGGCTCCACCAGTCCGCGCGCCCTTACCGCCCTGGGATCTTAATTTGGTTTTGTCGGTTCTACAGAAACCTCCCTTTGAAAACATCAGGGAGATTCCCTTGCTTACTTTATCCCAGAAGGTAGCCTTCTTGGTGGCTATCACTTCTGCACGCAGGGTGTCAGAACTGGCTGCATTATCATGCCAGTCCCCATACTTAGTGATTCATAGGGATAAGGTAGTGCTTCATCCTAAGCCATCCTTTCTTCCAAAGGTGGTTTCAGATTTTCATCTGAATGAAGATATTGTACTACCTTCCTTGTGTCCTCAGCCCAATCATCATCGGGAACATGCGTTGCATTCCTTGGATGTGGTTCGGGCAATCAGGGTATACCTGAAGGTGACGGAATCGTTCCGTAAGACGGATTCACTCTTTGTGATCCCGGATGGCCCCAGAAAGGGGTTGCCTGCATCTGCCGCGACTATCTCCAAATGGATCAGACAGACGGTGGTATAGGCTTATTCTATTAAGGGTCGGAGTCCTCCGTTCCCTGTTAAGGCGCACTCCACTCGAGCGCTCAGTACTTCCTGGGCCTTCCGCCATCAGGCGTCAGTGGTCCAGGTATGTAAGGCGGCCACCTGGTCGTCGGTACATACCTTTACAAAATTTTATAAGATTGATGTGATGGCATCGCCTCATTTGGCCGCAAGGTTTTGCAGGCCGCAATTTGAGGAGACCGGTGGTCTACCTCAAGGGTTTTTTTCTGTTGAAAAATTTCTGTTGAGTCTCATCACTGAGGATGAGCATTGTAAACTTCTAGTTGGCACCGGTTGGGCCTTCTAGATTGGATTTGATTTCCATTTTCCCACCCCTCATTTGTGGTACTGCTTTGGGACGTCCCGAGGGTGTTGAATTTTTGTAAAATCTTACCGTAAAATCCTTTTCTCTTAGCTCATTGACAGACGTAGTACCCGCCCCTCTGTTTTGGAGTTGGGTTGGGTTAAATTCTCTAGACACTGCTTTGTGACATAACTGATTTGCTGTAGCAGAGAGAGAGAGGATATACCCTTGGGGACTGCCCCTAGGGTGTGGCCAGAGCATTTTCTTTCCTGTCTAGTCCTACTCCTGTGGAGGGCAGCATAACCCGAGGGTGTTGAATCACAGAGGACTACGTCTGTCAATGAGCTAAGAGAAAAGGATTTTACGGTAAGATTTTACAAAAATCCATTTTTTTTCTTACACAGGTTAGTCAGAATAGGTGTTAGAAGGGAGCATTGTTTAGATTAGTTACAGTTATCCTGGAATTCTACTTAAAATTTCCCAAACGTAAAACAAATTTGCTGTTAGAAATTTGTTAATTCAAGAAAAATTTTCCATCCTGCTTCTTTGAATTTTCGCATCACTGAAAACGAGCTACGATTTGACCCCACTAATGACTTAGAGTTTTAACTAAAACAGCAGCCTGCAGCACAAGGGACAATTTTCTTTTAAAGAAAGTACTGTCCCCTGTGCTGATTTTTTTTTTCTTTTTTCATTTTTTTGGGGTTCAGCTTTAAGTTATAAATTCTGGTTTACTGTCAGACAAGACAGAAATTCACAGAAGAGACAAGAAGGGGGGCACAAAATGTAATTACAGTATGTGTGGACAGAGAGGCAATACAGAGTCATAAAAGGGAGTGAGCCGTTGATAAATAGACCCAGAAAAATCGAAGGATCTCTTGATGTGCAAGTAAATAAAATGCAATTGAATGTAAGGCTCATTACACCTAGAGTGATACAAGGGTAAAATCAATGAGCACTCATGTAGGACATAGGCCTGATGTGGGTTTAGGGTGTCTGGGCAGAAATTCTAATTATGAATAATGAGACCATTTCTGGAGTTGTTGTCTCCTAGCCTGACCGCCTCAAGACAACGGCTATGTTGGTTTAGATTTGTATTGCCTGAATAGGTTCTATGTGAATATAGTGGCATTAGCATTCTCCTATATTGTCCAAGCCTAGACTAAACATTGGGCAAACAATTGAGGTCTTGGGATGTGATGAGCCTTAAAAATACCTATTTTAAAGCTGAACTCCAGGCAAACTGCTGATTTACACAGATGAGATGAATATACAGGAGCTGTCCTACCTGCCAAAGGATTTGTGATTATGTAAAGAGGGTTCTGCAATTTACACAGCTCTGCCACGTGAGACCAGATTTCTCTTTGCTGCAATTAAATTGCAATTCCAGGCTATTACTAACTAAATTTAAACCAGCTCCCACCCCCTTCTAAATTATCGTCAAACCAACATTTTACTCTCCTGCACTGGAAGGTGGGCCTCACACACAGAGAGGTAGATTTACTAAAGCTGGAGCACTCAGAATCTGGGGCAGCTGTGCATGGTAGCCAATCGGCTTCGAACCTCAGCTTGTTCAAATAAGCTTTGGCAATAAAACTTGGAAGTTGATTGGTTTCTAAGCAGAAGTGAGCCTGATTTTGCACTCTCCATCTTTAGTAAATAAGTCCCAGAGACTCTCAGGGTTTAGATGCTAGTCTACTGTGTATACTGGGGATGTCTGGATAGACTGAGAACAAGAAAAAAACAGAGGGCGCACCGCCTAGCGCGTTACCTTAGATAAAATGGCTTTATTAAAAGTAATTAAGATGTATACTCACAAATGGAGATAATAATAAGGCATATCAACAATGACGTTGTTGCAGAATTTAGGTTGTCGCATTACAGAGCAGGCTCTAAGAAAGAGGCAGGTCCTCGAAACGTGTCAGCCAGTCGCTGCAAAGGACTTCATTACTGTGATGCAAAAATCTAGATGCTGCAACAACATCATTGTTGATATGCCTTATTATTATCTCTGTTTGTGAGTATAAATCTTAATTACTTTTAATAAAGCCGTTTTATCTAAGGTAATGCGCTAGGCGGTGCGCCCTCTGTTTTTTTTTTTTTTTGTTCCCCTTCTAAATTATGTTCTAACTACTCTGTAAAACAGGGGTCTTCAAACTTTTTAAACAAATGGCCAGTTTATTATCCTTCAAACTTTAGGGGGGCCAGACTCTAGGCAGCGGGAGTAGAAAATGTCTTGGTTACATAGTTAGTCAGTTTGAAAAAAAAAAACACACAAGTCCATCTGGCTCCACCAATTAAAAAACAAAAAAACAGTAAAGAAAACACAACCATACAATCCCATATACACAATCCTATACCCGCAGTTGATCCAGAGGAAGGTGAAAAACCCCAGCAAAGCATGATCCAATTTGCTCAAGCAGGGGAAAAAATTCCTTCTTTGATCCCCCGAGAGGCAATCAAGTATTCCCTGGATCAACTTTACCTGTAAATATTAGTATTCAGTTATAATATGTACGCCTAGGAAAGAATCCAGGCCTTTTATAAAGCAATCTACTGAGCCGGACAGAACCACCTCTGGAGGGAGTCTATTTCACAGTTTTACTGGTGTCAGTTGCAGTAAAAATGCCCCATCTTTGGTATTAGGGGTAAGAACAGTGCCTCATCATTGGTGTCAGTGGGAGGAGTATTTCCCCATTGTTGGTGTCAGTGGGAGGACTAGTGCCCCATCATTGGTGTCAGGGGGAGGAATAGTGCCTCATCATTGGTGTCAGGGGAAGGAATAGTGCCCCATCATTGGTGTCAGTGGGAGGAATAGTGCCCCATCATTGGTGTCAGTGGGAGGAGTTTTTCCTCATCGTTGGTGTCAATGGGAGGACAAGTGCCCCATCATTGGTGTCAGTGGGAGGAATAGTGCCCCATCATTGGTGTCAGTGGGAGGAATAGTGCTCCATCATTGGTGTCAGTGGGAGGAATAGTGTTCCATCATTGGTGTCAGTGGGATGAATAGTACCTGATTATTGGTATGAGTGAGAGGAATAGTGCCCCATCATTGGTGTTAAAAGGAGGAATAGTGCCCTCTTGTTGATGTCAGTGGCAGGAACTATGCCCCACTGTTTTTGATAGTGGGAGAAATAATGCTCCAAGGGTTGGATAAAAGCAAGCAAAGGGCCACATTTGGCCCCAGGGGCTCAATTTGGAGACTACTGCTGTAAAAGGAAGATGCTTATACTTACCTATTCTCAGAACGCTATGGTCTGGTGACATGATTTCCCCCCCCCCCCCCTGACTTTGACCCTCTTGCCCGTCATGGGACTCGAAACATCAGTACCAAGTGGCCACTAGTGAAAGTGCTTCCCTGTGCATGCCGACTTCTTTCTTACCCTAGACGTTGCCAAATTTTTAATTAATTCAATAATCTATTCCCATCAGTATGTTTGCATTTTTCTCTTACTGAATTAATTGCTTATTATTTCCTTTCTAGAGAGTACAATTAATTGCTTGTGTATGTTAAAATGCTGGAGTGGTAACACACAACACGGAAGAGTGCACTTTACACCTGGTACTCAAGGGACATCATTACCCAATTTATAAAAATAGAGAAAATGTGATACATACAGACATACTACAAAGACCCCCTAAAACATTAAACAAGTGTCCTAATTAAAAAAAAAAAAAAAAAAGGGCTATGGATATTTTACAAATTAGTTGTTTAGTCGCTTCAACTTCATCTGGATATAGTATTGTTTAAATAGGATCACATACAGTATGATTGGCCTTTTAGCATTTAAAAAAACAAAAAACAAAATAACTATTAATAAAAATAAATGAATATATATATATATATATATATATATATATATATATATATATATATATATACTGTATATATACATACACACACACACACACACACATACACTATATATACACACACACTATATTGTCAAAAGTATTGGGACACCTGCTTTTACACGCACATGAACTTTAATGGCATCCCAGTCTAAAGCCCCGTACACACGCGTCGAAATTCGGCCGGGAATTTTCGTCCGACGACCGATCCGCTGATTTTCTGCTTGTTAGTATGATGCTTCCGACAACCGACTCCGACTTTTCGGCCGAAAAAATTCTGGTGCGCAGGCTATAAAATTTTTGTCCTCCGTCAAAACACATCCGATTTTTGTGCAGTCAGTACAGATTTCGACAGGGAAAAATCTTATGAGCAAGATTAGGCATGCTCAGAGAAGAAAGAACACAAAGAAAGCAAACCAACACATGACATCACTTCTGAGGTAGAATTCTTTTGTGCGGGAAAATTCGTATGCAGTCTAGAGAACATTACAACCAACAAAACACCACTCTGGACAAAAGACGGATGACCGGTCGGCGGAAATTCGTTGCGTGTGTACTAGGCTTTAGTCTGTAGGAATCAATATCGAGTTGGCACACCCTTTGCAGCTATAACAGCTTCAGCTCTTCTGGGAAGACTGTCCACAAGGTTTAGGAGTGTGTCTATGGGAATGTTTGACCATTCTTTCAGAAGGCCTGGCTCGTAGCCTCTGCTCCAATTCATCCCAAAGGTGTTCTAGTGGGTTGAGGTCAGGACTCTGTGCAGACTAGTCAAGTTCCTCCACCCCAAACTCGCTCATCCATGTCTTTTTGGACCTTGCTTTGTGCACTGGTCCAAATCATTTGGTGGAGGGGGGATTGTGTGGGGTTGTTTTACAGGGGTTGGGCTTGGCCCCTTAGTTCCAGTGAAGGGAACTCTTAAGAGGTCAGCATACCAAGACATTTTGGACAATTTTTTAGGCTCCCAACTTTTTGTGAACAGTTTGGGGATGGCCTCTTCCTGTTCCAACATGACTGCGCACCAGTGCACAAGGCACAAATGTCCTTCAGAAAGAATGGTCAAAAATTCCCACAGACACACTCCTAAACCTTGTGGACAGCCTTCCCAGAAGAGTTGAAGCTGTTATAGCTGCAAAGGGTGGACCAACTCAATATATCAATATCAATATTGATATCTATGAACTAAGACTGGGATGCCATTAAAGTTCATGTGCGTGTAAAGGCAGGTGTCCCAATACTTATGGTAATATAGTGTATATAAGCCCAGTCATTAAAATGTTTTGTAAGCTACATGTCATTTCAAAAGTCATTTTTAGTAACATTACATTTGCAGCTTTCATTGAAAGAATATCATTAATATTTAGGCACTTCCTGTTATAGGGATACCCTGTCTCTGATTGTAAAGGCTCTTTTTTTTTAAAAATGACAAACATGTTATATTTACTTCTCGGGTCCCTCTTTGCATACACATACATACCTTGGATTACATACACACATATGTATGATATATATATATATATATATATATATATATATATATATATATATATATATATATATATATATATGTGACATACGATTACATACACATGCATACCTTGGATTACATACACACATTGGAGGCAGTACCTGCAAGGAAGCTGGAGGAGTGCTCTGAGATGCCAACAAAGATGGTAAAAAGTTTTTTTTTTAAGAAAAAATAAAAAGTAGCAATTGTATACCCATAACAGCTGTAAAATTTGAGATTTCCAATCCCTTTTTATCCTGCTGAGAATGATACCAGAACAAATGGAAAAGTTGACTCTTCCAAGTGAGAACACAGACAACAATAAACAGCTTACAAGGGTTTAAACCATTCCCAAATTTACACCGAGCTAAAATAAATATTTTCACTTTAGATATACTGGTTAAATTCAAGTTAAAGTTAAAGTTTTATTTTATTTTTTTATAAATTCTTTATTTAAAGGTATGCCAAAAAATACAACAATTGTAACATAGCACAGGACAGGATCATAACACGCAATACAAAAATATCAGTATGGGACCTGAAGGAACTTCCACATTGGTCAGCTAGTAATGACCCCCACGGACCCCTCTCTTTCAAACAGAAACAAAGTATGAGATAGAGGGCAAAATAGCAGGCACTTATATCAACAGATCAAAAAAGCAAGGGGATTTCCAGTCACTACTTACCAACCAGCCAGCGACCAACCAAATTAACCTGTCTAACAGTATGCGTTAAAAGCAGGGGTTTAGTTGCACACATTTGCAAATACATGCATAAGCTGCAGGCCGCGCCAAGGCACCCTGGTATCTGAAGACCCTAACTCTACTTTTAAAGAGTCTCCACAATGGGAGCACATGTATTCTGATGAGATAGATGGAGGGGCGCACTTATATCAACAGTTAATTTAAAATGTATTTAATATTCAAGGGTGGAAAGAAGATGTTGACCCATGGGTCCCCATGCAGGGCCACGACCTCCACTGGTATCTGTCTCCTGGCTGGTATACGGAGACCGTGAATCCGTGTGCATCCAGGATGTCACAAGCATATACAAGGCATTTCCACCAAGAGAGGAAGCACACCATAGACATTTTCAAGTGTTTTCCTTGTAGAAAAGAAAAAGACAAAGAAGAGCAGGAGAAGGAAAAGAAGCAGAGATAGGAAGAGAGAGACAAAGAGAGAGGAAAGAAGAAACAAAAAAGGGGGGAAATAATGGAAGGGGAAGGAGCATGACCTCCTGGGGGAGGAAGGGGAGAGGAGGGGCTCAACAGCCGGACCACCATCAGCTGCATACGTCCAGGGGCTGCCCAAACCACACCCCCAGAGCTAGGCCATTTCACAACATGATCTTTTTGTAGTCTTCTGAGTAAACAAACTCATGCCAGTAATGCCACCATTCAAGAAACCGCTCCCTTGTGCCCTGCTCCGAAGCCACAAGATCCTCCATTTCATAAATACTAGCCATTTTCTGCAGCCACACTGTCACCGAGGGAGGCTGTGCCTGCTTCCAGAACAGAGGGATACAGCTCCTCGCTGTCATCTATCAGGAGGGGTAAGATGGATTTCCTATATGGCGCACTCGGGAACCAGTGGTGATGCAGGAGAAAAAGAGCAGGGTCTAGAGTGAGAGCATGATCTGTGAATCTTTGGGCAATATTCATAACATCTGCCCAAAAGGTCCCCAGAAGCCTGCAGGACCAAAAGATGTGGAAAAGAGAGCCCAAGGGTTTAAGTTTTATCCATGTGACACCCTAATTTAAATTGGACTCTGAAAATAATTGTCAATATAAGTTTAAAACGTATATACTAAGAAAAGAGAATCAACATAATATTGACCCCACTGACTAGACAAAAAGGCTGGACAAAATTTAGGGTTTTCAGTAGGGCTTGTTTCCCATCACTGCATCCTTTTGGAAAACGTACCCTTACATGCCAAAGGAAGATATTTTTCTCTGCTTTCCTTTCTCAGCAGCTCAGGGAGACAACAGCTGATGGGAAGGGAAAGTCTGCAGCAAGGTCAAAGGCCCTCCACTGTCAGAACCAGTGTTTGAGCAACCAGGTCAGAGTCTAATAGCGCAAAAAAACTTTTTTTTGGAAGACTCCACTTCTGTAGGGAGAAACTTACTAATTGCTACTGTAGTTTTATCAAGGCGGTCCCCCTGTGCTCTTGGACCTGAATCCCTCCAGCTTTTCACCTGTGTTACCAGAGCTATCCTGGACGTGATTGATGTGGATGCAGTTTATAAAAATAAGTGTAAGTCAATGATGGTTTTCGGAACTGTTGTACTAAAGCAGTTCTCAGCTAGACTCTGCTGGTTTAGAGTCTTAGCCTAGGGTACGTTAGCATGTGTAAGTAGTACACGTTCCTGCACACGCAGCCAAAATGCTACTCTTTAGCAGATGCGTGGGGTTTGCCATTCATTTTTAATGCCCCCCCCCCCCCCCCACACTCATATGAAAACGCAGCATGTTTTTGGTGCATGCACCACCATGCAGTTCTATGCGGCTGCCCTGCGGGTGCATGTTTGCAAAAGGATAGGGTTCGGGTCCCACCAGAGTCGCAAAAAAAAAAAGGATAGGGGACCTCTTTCCTGCGTTTTCTGCAGGGGCAGCAGCTCATTTAAATGAATAGACTCCAGTGCTGGAAAAAACATGGCAAGCTTATACCCATTCATTAGTGTGAACCTAAACTTATAGAAATTATGCTAGGCAACCACCTGATACCCTAATTGTGCCGCAAAGACATTGCTGTGAAGAGTCAATGGTTGTGCAACTTTCAAAATCTATTTCAGATTATTCTGCAGTGCATGTATGAGTCTCTTTTGCATTAACACTTATAACCTGATAAGTAAACTGCAAGTTACAATACTCTTTGTCACATAATTCAGGCATTCACCTACAGTCAGGTCCATAAATATTGGGACATCGACACAATTCTAATATTTTTGGCTCTATACACCACCACAATGGATTTGAAATGAAACAAACAAGATGTGCTTTAACTGCAGACTTTCAGCTTTAATTTGAGGGTATTTACATCCAAATTAGGTGAACGATGTAGGAATTACAACAGTATGTATATGTGCCTCCCACTTTTTAAGGGACCAAAAGTAATGGGACAATTGGCTGCTCAGCTGTTCCATGGCCAGGTGTGTGTTATTCCCTCATTATCCCATTTACAAGGAGCAGATAAAAGGTCCAGAGTTCATTTCAAGTGTGCTATTTGCATTTGGAATCTGTTGCTGTCAACTCTCAATACGAGATCCAAAGAGCTGTCACTATCAGTGAAGCAAGCCATCATTAGGCTGAAAAAACAAAACAAACCCATCAGAGAGATGGCAAAAACATTAGGTGTGGCCAAATCAACTGTTTGGAACATCCTTACAAAGAAAGAACGCCCCGGTGAGCTCAGCAACACCAAAAGACCCGGAAGACCATGGAAAACAACTGTGGTGGACGACCGAAGAATTCTTTCCCTGGTGAAGAAAACACCCTTCGCAATAGTTGGCCAGATCAAGAACACTCTCCAGGAGGTAGGTGTATGTGTGTCAAAGTCAACAATCAAGAGAAGACTTCACCAGAGTGAATACAGAGAGTTCGCCACAAGATGTAAACCATTGGTGAGCCTCAAAAACAGGAAGGCCAGATTAGAGTTTGCCAAACAACATCTAAAAAAGCCTTCACAGTTCTGGAACAACATCCTAGGGACAGATGAGACCAAGATCAACTTGTACCAGAGTGATGGGAAGAGAAGAGTATGGAGAAGGAAAGGAACTGTTCATGATCCAAAGCATACCACCTCATCAGTGAAGCATGGTGGTGGTAGTGTCATGGCGTGGGCATGTATGGCTGCCAATGGAACTGGTTCTCTTGTAATTATTGATGATGTGACTGCTGACAAAAGAAGCAGGATGAATTCTGAAGAGTTTCGGGCAATATTATCTGCTCATATTCAGCCAAATGCTTCAGAACTTATTGGACGGCGCTTCACAGTGCAGAAGGACAATGACCCGAAGCATACTGCGAAAGCAACCAGAGTTTTCTAAGGGAAAGAAATGGAATGTTATGCAATGGCCAAGTCAATCACCTGACCTGAATCCGATTGAGCATGCATTTCACTTGCAGAAGACAAAACTGAAGGGAAAATGCCCCAAGAACAAGCAGGAACTGAAGAAAGTTGCAGTAGAGGCCTGGCAGAGCATCACCAGGGATGAAACCCAGCGTCTGGTGATGTCTATGTGTTCCAGACTTCAGGCTGTAATTGACTGCAAAGGATTTGCAACCAAATATTCAAAATTGAAAGTTTGATTTATGATTGTTAATCTGTCCCATTACTTTTGGTCCCTTAAAAAGTGGGAGGCACATATACAAACTGTTGTAATTCCTACAACGTTCACCTGATTTGGATGTAAATACCCTCAAATTAGAGCTGAAAGACTGCAGTTAAAGCACATCTTGTTTGTTTTATTTCAAATCCATTGTGGTGGTATATAGAGCCAAAAAGATTAGAATTGTGTCGATGTCCCAATATTTATGGACCTGACTGTATGTTAGAGGTTTCTTGGTGTATTTTGCTGGTCCAACATTAACGACTTCAGCTCCGGAAGGTTTACCCCCCTTAATGACCAGGCCATTTTTTTGCAATACGGCACTGCATTACTTTTACTGACAATTGCACGATCATGTGACACTGTACCCAAATAAAATATATATCCTTTTTTCCCACAAATAGAGTTTTCTTTTGGTGGTATTTGATCAACTCTGCGGTTTTTATATTTTGCGCTATATACAAAAAAAGACTGACAATTTTTTTACTTTCTGCTATAAAACATATCCAATAAAAAAAAAATCCAATTTCTTCATCCATTTAAGCCAATATGTATTCTTCTACATATTTTTGGTAAAAAAAAAAATCCCAATACGTGTATATTGATTGGTTTGCACAAAGGATATTGCGGCTACAAACTATGGTATATTTTATTTTATTTTTTTTCTAGCAATCGATCAGCAAATTATAGTGGGACTGTCTGTGATATTGCGGCAGACAAATCGGAAACCTGACGCTTTTACACTTTTTGGAGACCAGTGACACCAATACAGAGACCAGTGCTAAATATATGTACTGTTACTGTACTAATCACACTGGCAGGGAAGGGGTTAACATCAGGGATGATCAAAGAAAAGGTTTACTGTGTTCCCTGGGAGTGATTACTAACTGTGGGGGATGTGCTTTGACTGGGGAAATGTAAAGACCTGTGCTCCTACTTAGCAGGAACACAGGATCAACACATTCCCCTCTCACAGAACGTCAGTCTGCCTTTCTCCTGAATGATCAGCAGGTCCCGGTGGACATCACGCTGATTGACTCTCGTGTCCGCCAGACCTGGGAGTGTCAGATCACTTAATAGGTACATGCAGGGCCGCTGTTAGAAATCATGGGGCCCCATACAGCCCTCCTGATGGGGCCCCCACAACCCCGCCTCATCCCCCGGGGGGGTTAGTGGAAAATCAGGCTAATGTTATCTGCCTACACCTCAAAAATGTAAAAGAAAGTCCCTTCTCTGCTCCCACCTCCTGATGGGGTCCAGGCAGGGCCGGGACAAGGGGTGGGCAGGAGGGGGGTTGCCTTGGGCGCAATGGTTTATTACAGGGATGGGTGGACGCCTTGACCCTAAACCTAAGGGAAGGGGGCGCAGTTTGGCATCCTTGCCCTGGGCGCAGGATGACCTTGTCCCGACACTGGGTCCAGGGAAATGTAATTTAAGCCCTGGTAAGCAAGTAGGAGTGAGGGTGTGGACTAGTAAAATTCATTTATTAATTTAGGCAGAAATGAACAATAAAGCTGCCCTGGGACCCTCTTTTTAGCTGATGGGGCCTGGGCCCAGTACAACAGGACTGGTTGTATTGCCCTATCAGCGGCCCTGGGTATGTGATCTGGCACAGAGTGGCTGCCCTGCATCTGCGTGCCGCGGTCGCTAAGTGGTTAATTAATGGTCCATTTTGGTTGGTCCACTTTTGGCTCCTTAACCACTTGCCGTCTGCTCACTCGAGCTCTACTGCGGCAAAGTGGTTCGTTATCGCCTGGCGACATAGACCTACGTCGCCAGACACTCCCCTTTCTCGGCGGCGCACGCCGCCGGAGGCTCGCTCCCGCTGTATTCAGTCACAGTGGGAGTCGGGCCAGGGGAGGAGCGGCGGTGATCGCCGCTGCTCTTCCCCGATCGTCGGGGAATCGAGTGTGGAGATCTGCCTGCTTGTGTAAACACAAGCGGGCGGATCTCCTAAGTGACAGGCAGGGTCAGATTGCAGGGTTCAGCATAGCTGAACATGCAATCTGTCCTTGTGTCACTCAGTCACCTCCCCCCACACATGTCAGTAAGCACCAGGCATACATTAACCCCTCCCTCTCCTATAAAATTAACTCCTTCCCTGCCAGTGTCATTTTTACAGTAACAGTGCATATATATAGCACTGATTACTGCAGTAATGTCACTGGTACCCCCAAAAGTGTCAAAAATGTCAGTCAAGGGTCCGATCTGTCCGCCGCAATGTCGCAGTCCCGCAAAAAAAAAAATCGCAGATCGCCGCCATTACTCGTTAAAAAAAAAACCACCAAAAATGACAGAAATCTTTCCCTTAGTAAATGCAATAACTTTTGCGCAAACCAATCAAAATACGCTTATTGTGATTTTTTTTACCAAACATATGTAGCAGAAAACAAATTGGCCAAAAATGTAAAAAAATTTTGATTTTTACATTTTTTGGGGAGAATTTCATATAAGAAAAATGTGAAAAATATTGTTATTTTTTCCAAACTTATGCTATATTTTTGTTTATAGCGCAAAAAGTAAAAATCGCACAGGTGGTCAAATACCACCAAAAGAAAGCTCTGTTTGTGGGAAAAAAAGGACGTAAATTTCGTTTGGGTACGGCATCGCACGACCGCGCAATTGTCAGTTAAAGTCGCACAGTGCCGAATCGCAAAAAGTGGCCCAGACGTAAGACAGCAAAATCCTCCGGTGGTAAAGTGGTTAAACCCAGCACCAGGCTACATTTGTCAATACTCATCCTGCAAGGTTGAAAACAAATGCAGCTAAGGCTACAATTTTCACCTCTGCTCTGGTACCTTTCTCCGCAGTCATTTCATTCTGCCACTAGATGTCTTCAGCCTTACAAAATGACACTCAACAACATGAAAGCAAGAGTAAACCCATAGATTTAACAGTGTTAAAAAACAGTTACATCGCTCGAATGCAACTGTCACATTGGTTGTGCTAACAAACCAATCCAATGGCTGGTGTCATAACTGATCACATGTGCAGTATCATGGCAGTTGAAGATTAAACAGATGCCAAGATGGCAGCTTCCATGGCTCAAAATGATATGAGGGTTTACTTCCACATTAAACTGAGAAGACAGTAGGAACAGTGAGTGCATGATGCTGCAGCCATGGTGAGGAATTAAACATAGGACTGGTGATGGGGGCCGCCACCGATGTGATGGAGGCCGACTCCGGTGTGAAGGAGGCTGACTCTGATGTGATGGAGGCCGACACTGATGTGATGTCATCACTAATGTGATGGGAGGACTCTGTTCTAAAGGCAGTCCAGCGGGGGGGACCTTGAGAAGCAGGAAACCAGGGAGCGCCAGCTGAAGAAAAAAATCAAAAAGTGTTTTGACAATATGCCACCTCCAACTTTTTATTTTTTTTTTATGCACCCCTAGATCAGATAGTCCTTAGGAGCTTCAAATGTTTACATGTTAATAGATTCCAATGGCCAGAATATTAATTCTGGTCATTAAAAATGAACACTCAATCACCAAATGCATTCAGTGTTTAAGCATGTTTGGATGCGTTTAACCACTTCAGCTCCGGAAGGTTTTTCCCCCTTAATGACCAGGCCATTTTGTGCCATTCAGCACTGCATTATTTTAATGAAAAATTGCGCAGTCGTGCGACGCTGTATCCAAATACAATTGATGTCCTTTTTTTCCCCACAAACAGAGCTTTCTTTTGGTGGTATTTGATCACCTCTGCGGTTTTTAGATTTTGCGCTATAAACAAAAAAAGAGCGAAAATTTTGAAAAAAACGCCATATTTTTTACTTTCTGCTATAAAACATTCCCAATAAAAAAAATTTTAAAAAATCTAATTTTTTTATCAGTTTAGGCCAATTTGTATTCTGCTACATATTTTTGGTAAAAAAAAAAAAAATCGCAAAAAGCTTATTTTAATTGGTTTGCGCAAAAGTTATAGCGTTTACAAACTACGGGATAGATTTTTGGAATTTTTATTTATTTTTTTGTTTTTATTAGTAATGGCGGGAATCAGCGTTTTTTAGCGGGACTGCAACATTGCGGCAGAGAGATCGGGCCCCTAACTGACATTTTATGACACTTTTTGGGAACCAGTGACATTAATACAGTAATCAGTGCTAAATAATATGCACTGTTACTGTATAAATGACACTGGCAGGGAGGGGGTTAACACTGGGGGGTGATCAAAGGGGTTAAAGTATACCTAAATGTGATTACTGACTGTATATGGGAAGGGTTCTGTGACAGGCACAGAGAGATCGAAGTTTCGGCTTAGCTGAAACTCCTGATCTCTCCCTGCCTGTCGCACAGAAGACTCGCCTGCTTTGTTTATATAAGCAGGCGGGTCTTCCGTCAGTTCATCTGACGATCGCAGGAGGAAGGCGGCAATCGTCGCCGCTCCTCCCGCGGCCCGCCTCCCGCTGTGCCACCGAAACCTTGTGCACGAAATCATGTAGTACTACATGATTTTGCGCAGCCGAGCCGCCCTGCTGCAGTAATACTACGGTGGGCGGTCGGCAAGAGGTTAGACACGTCAAGCATTTTTTCTGCTCCTCTCCTAAGTGTTTTTTTTGTTTCTGCCTGGTAACGCTAACATAGAGCTACAATTACAGGCAGAAAAAAAAAAAAAAGTTTGTAAATGTTGCATTTTTTTTTTTTGAGCCCTGTGTGCATAAGCCCTAAAATACTGAAACTGGTCAGCATAACTTAGGCCTCATACACACTGAGTATTTGCGTGTTTGGTGTTAATGCATTCTATTTGCCAGAATTAGAATGTGTGAATGTGCCTTAAAGCATCTAGTGTTAGCACATACTATGTGCATTTATATGCATTTGTGTGTTTGTTCTGCCCAAACACTCCTTTCCTGAACACGCCAGTGATGGTTTTATTTTTCAGCCTGTAAACACTCCTCTTCTAAAACGCCTGTAAATGTCTATGCATGCATAGACATATAGTAATACCTTGGTTTGCGAACATAATTTGTTCCAGAAACATGCTTTTAACCCAAAGCACTTGTATATCAAAGTGAATTTCCCCTCAAAAAATAATGGAAACTCACATGATTTGTTCCACAACCATTTATTCATATGAAATCAGGGAATCGCAAAAGCTCATAATAATGGTCAGAATACTGTACTGTACTTCTGTGGTGAAAAAAAAAGGATCGCAGTTTTAATGTAAAAGAAAAAAAAGAATTACACTCGCAATGCTAAGGAGTCTGGTGCTCATTCATGTAAAGCCGCTGTTGTATACAGTAAAGTGGCTGGTGTATGCAGTACTGTATGTGGCCAGAGGTCCAGGGGTGCTGGTGGCTCCCAGAACTTCCTGGAGAACTCGAAGACACTTCCAGCTGGGCGGGGTGGGCCTAACGCGTGTTCGGAGCACCCGGATGTGTCAACAGTTCCAATTGTCTCAGAGTTCTCCAGGAAGTGGACTCCAGAGAGAGAGATATTATTTGCCCCTGTACAAAGCATTGGTAAGACCTCATCTGTAATATGCAGTTCAGTTTTGGGCACCAATTTTCAAAAAGGATCGGGGAAATGGAGAAATTGCAGAGAAGGGCAACCAAACTGATAAGAGGCATAGAGGAGCTCAGCTATAAGGAAAGATTAAAGGAACTGAATTTATTCCCTCTTGAGAAGTGGAGATTAAGGGGGGATATGATCAACATCTATAAATACATAAGGGGTCCATATAGTGAACTTGGTGTTGAGTTATTCACTGTAAGGTCAACACAGAGGACACGGGGGTACTCTTTACGTCTAGAGGAAAACAGGTTTAGTCTCCAAATACGGAAAGGTTTCTGCGCCGTAAGAGCTGTGAAAATGTGGAATAGACTCCCTCCAGAGATGGTTCTGGCCAGCTCACTAGATTGCTTTAAAAAAGGCCCGGATTCTTTCCTAGGTGTACATAATATGAATGGGTACTAATATATTTATAGGTAAAGTTGATCCAGGGAATATCCGATTGGGGGATCAGGAAGGATTTTTTTTTCCCCTGCTGTAGCAAATTGTTCCATGCTTTGCTGGGGTTTTTTCGCCTTCCTCTGAATCAACTACGGGAAGTGGCGAGATGCAGACAGTGGGGAGAAGTGGTAAGATGCAGACAGTGGGGAGAAGTGGTCAGAAGCAGACAGTGGGGAGAAGTGGTGAGCTGCAGACAGTGGGGAGAAGTGGTGAGCTGCGGACGGAGAAAGAAGTGGTGAGCTGAAAACAGTGGGGAGAAGTGGTAAGCTGCGGACGGGGGAAGAAGTGGTGAGCTGCGGACTGGGGAAGAAGTGGTGAGATGTGGACAGTGGGGAGAAGCGGTGAGATGCAGACAGTGGGGAGAAGTGGTGAGCTGCGAACAGTGGGGAGAAGTGGTGAGCTGCGGACAGTGGGGAGAAGTAGTGAGCTGCGGACGGGAGAAGAAGAGGTGAGCTGTGAACAGTGGGGAGAAGTAGTGAGCTGCGGACGGGAGAAGAAGAGGTGAGCTGCGGACAGTGGGGAGAAGTAGTGAGCTGCGGACGGGAGAAGAAGAGGTGAGCTGTGAACAGTGGGGAGAAGTGGTGAGCTGTGGATGGGGGGAAGAAGAGGTGAGCTGTGGATGGGGGGGAGAAGAGGTGAACTGTGGATGGGGGGCATAGATGAGCTGTGGACAAGGGTTGCAGAGGTTAGGTGTAAATGGGGGGGGGGTACAGAGGTGAGCAATAGTTACCTTAAGGGGAGATATGTACTGTCCCTTGTGCTGTTTTTTTATTTTTCTGTGCCCTGTGTGTTATGCGCTCCTAAGAGCAGTACTCTGTGCCTTTTAGGCCTTAAACAATACGCAGATTTGGCACTGCTTTACTTCTTCACTGGGAACGATGGGGTTGGTGGGGGGGGGGGGGGTAGTTGGCTGGGGAGGGTGAGTTTCTGCACCTATGCTCTGAGAAAAAAAGCCCTGTATAAAGGCCAATATAAAATGCTAATTACAGCCTCAGTATCTTTGGTTTTATGCATATTTCATTTCACAATGATTATTCTTGACAGAATTTTTATATGCCTATAGAGGTCCCTTGTGTTTATACTTTAAAGATCCTAACCAGGAGAAATAAGACAGGCTATTGAAGACCAGTAACAAAGACATCCATCTTTTCGACCTCTGGGGAAATCGATGTCTTAAAATTGCCTTTATCGTAAAAGATATATTGAATGTTATGATGGATAATGAATTTCTTTAAAGCGCAGTGACCACAACTTTATGACTGCATGACAGTGATTAAATGAGAGATATTTTTGGCTAAAATTATGTTTTTATTCAAAGTAGATACAAACCTAACTAGGTGACATTTAGCTAGTTTTAGCACCATGCATTTCAAACAGTTGCTATGTTTTTATTTTTTTATAAAATAATTGTTTTAACCTCTTTTTTAATTATTTGCTGCATTTCAGTGCTGCTGATTTATATCTTCATGTCCACATGAACTCCAGGGATGTTTGCATGGCACTTTTCATGTAACAGTGAATCACACCTGTATGTGACATTGGACACTTTTAGGGGTGGATTTACTAAAGGCAAGCAGACTGTACACTCTGCAAGTGAAGTTGCTCCAGAGCTTAAAGCGGAGTTCCGGCCTCAGAATCG
The DNA here is from genome assembly GCF_965119305.1 of Pelophylax lessonae. Classification (NCBI taxonomy): domain Eukaryota; kingdom Metazoa; phylum Chordata; class Amphibia; order Anura; family Ranidae; genus Pelophylax; species Pelophylax lessonae. Next base: position 51,906,824 of record NC_138778.1, on the reverse strand, counting down.
TTTTTTTGATAAAAATACTGCCCAAATTGTGATCCATCACCCTTAATACATCTGCTAATCCCGTATTAAATAGTTTTATAAGTTAGTGTAAATCGTAAATTCTTACTTTTAAAATCGTTTGCTGAGCGCGGCCATCTTTGTTGTGGTTATCCGAAGATGCAGTATGTAAATGTATTCCATTCTTCCTGGTTCTAGCTCATTGTGCAAGCTGTAAGAGGAGCTCGGCCGCCTACGTCACTGCCCATTGCCTCCTGGGAGTGATGAGTAAGAGCTCCCAGGACGCATTGCAGGACAGGAAGTGATGGCATGGGCCGCGGCCACAGAGGGAGGAAGTGGAAGAAAGGTGAGTATATTTTCTTCTGAAACAAGGTAAGTGAAAAAAAAAAATCGTGACTATCCATTTGTTGTTCAGGTGACACTCAGCAAGCGGATGGCCCAAAATCGATTGTGTCGGTTTTGAGGCCGGAACTCCGCTTTAATAAATGAGAGGAAGCTCTGCTGACTTCCATCATCCAATCATGTGCAAGCAAATTGTTGCTTTTTTTACTTTCCTTCCATGTAATTGGGTATTCTTTGGAAAGTGAAGTTTCATCTCATTTACTAAGCTCTGGAGAAACTGCACTTGCAACATGTACAGTTTTTTTGCCTTTGGTAAATCCACCTCCAAGTCTTGTTCAAAAGCTGGGTGAGAGCAATGACAGCCGCATGTCAAAATTTGACAGGTATGCAGAAACAGGTTCCAAACGCAGACAGTATGCAAACAATTTAGACATGCGGCTGTGTTCATGCAGCTGCATTCTCCTCCATAGGCTGCTTGCATGCACCTCAGGGCAGATGCACATGTAAAAAATAAATGCCTCATCATAAAATAAATATATAAATCCTGCGAGCTATAAAGATTTATGAAGTCAAGTGGACTAAGCTGCTAGCATTGTTCACAATCTCACTCATGTGCTGACTTAATCGAACTATTAAAATGCCGCACTGAGAGGTGCTAATCAAAAAACAATACAAATAGTGCATAGATTTAGCAAAATATTGTGCAATTTACCAGTTACTAATATATTATACTGTGTGCAATACAATCACTGTGTATTAACAAAAATATCCATGCAAGTGTATATAGATTCTTCCAAATGGATAATAAAATAACAAAAACACACAGTGCTTGATCCGCCTTGCAATTTCTCCTCAGTGCACAAAAACATTGATGTGCCACCTGGGTGTGCTACCCCCCACCAGGAGTAATCTCACCAGGGGTAGTGTGATCACCGCAATTAAGCGTGATCTAAAACAGCTTTTTAGTCCACAATTGACTACATCCAGCTTCTCCAACCTCCTTTAGGCCCCTTTCACACGAGCGATCCGATCTGCCTGTCAGTTTTTCTGGTGGACCGGATCGAATGCTCCATGCATCCCTATGGGGCAGCGGATGTCAGCGGAGACATGTCCGCTGACACACGCTGCTATCCGATTCCGATCCTGTCTGTGAAATACGGACGGATGGAAACCCTATTTTCCATCTGTCTGGCGGATCGGATGGGATCGGATGAGAATGGACAAGCGGTCCATTCTCATCCAATCTCCCCATAGAGGACAGCAGGGATCTGACGTCTCCGCACACAGAGCGGAGACTGAGCTGGCATCCGCCTGCTCAGTGGGGATCAGTGGATGGATCCCTCTCTGAGCAGAATGGACTCCGTTCCGTGTGAAAGGACCCTTACGCTTTTTTCATTGTGAATTATGGTATCCAGACATCATGAATAAAAGATATAAGAAAGCCAACAGTGCTTATATCCTTTTTTAAAACGTATTTATTAAAATAAATGACAGGGTACTCACTCTTTCACGGTGCTTCCAGCGCACCAGACTAACACAAGCATTGACAGATCATTACTGGGAAGATCCAGTGTGAGACGAATAAGCAGCAGCCTTAAGCCCCGTACACACGTACCGATCGTCGTCATACAAACGTTCGTCTTTTCTCCCCGGGATGTCGATGTCTGTTGAAAAGTGCAAAGACAGCACAAGAATGTTGTCCACCGACTTCAGCTGACTGCAGAAGTGATGTCATGTAATGGTTAACTTTCCCTGTGTTTTTTCTTTTCTGAGCATGCCCAGTCTTGCAAATCTGCGGTCTGTCGGCAGAATTCTGTACTGACTGGCGAACAATCGTCCGTTCTGGTGTCGGCATACAAAAATTTTCATGTTTGCAAGAAAGACTCTTGTCCGCAGAATGTGCGCAGACAGCTGTCGGAGGCACCATACTAACAAGCGTACAATCGGCAGATCTTTCGTCCGCCGACGTTTGTATGACGACGATCGGTACGTGTGTACGGGGCTTTACACACACTTCCTAGCCTCCAACTCCACGCTGGTTCCTTGGTGTCGTCAGGCCCCTCCCCTACGCGTGTCGACACAGGGTCACGTGTCTTCCTCAGGGGGAATTCAGATTGCCCCATCATATCAGATCAAATGCCTCATCATACCTCCCAACTTTTTGAGATTGTAATGAGGGACGCCTTGTAGCAAAAGTATGTAGGCAGCATAGGACACACACCCCTGTCACGCCCCCTTAAAGGAGAATTATACAAAAAAAAAAATAAAACATTTGTTAAACCCACAAGTACTTTTTTTTACCACTACTATTCATTTATACTGTACTGGCTTTTAAAATTGATAAAATCTGCAATTTAAACGTTGGATAAAAGGTTTAGCATTGAGAAATGCTTTTTGAAAAATAAAAATGTGCATTTTATATACTCAAACTATGACTACATTTTGCAACAATGCCCTGCATGAGCCACTTTTTTTGCGCTCATGGAAGGGGACGCAACTTGCATAAAGTTCAGAAAATGCCCCTGGACATAGGTGTGCAGTGCATGCTGCAGGTAGTCTTAAGATGAAAGGAAACCCAAATATCAGATGGCATCGCCCGGTTCAATAGAAACCGACATTCGACCCGTGTGTACAGCAGCCGATCCGACAGGAGGTGGCTATTCAGCTGGCTTCTGTTGAAGGGGCATGCCCAAAAAAGGTTTGCCGATCAGCACTCTCAGCCAATGGCTGAGAACGCTGATCGGGGTGTTCTAGCGGTGGGGCACCCCCTTGTCAAAACACAACAGCTCAGCAGGGAAGACCGCTTTACTAACATTGTTAGTACAGTGGCTCCACCAGTGCTCTTTAGTTTTTGTTCTTCAGCCCGCAGGGTTGAAAAAATAAAAAATAAAAAAAACTACTACTGTATACCAGGCTTTAGTCTAACTATTCTTAAAAATCCCTCTCCCCTCCTTCTACCTATCCTGCCTAACAAAATATGTTTTTATTTACCTTACTACCCATTTTTTAATCCACTCTGGTCCGGTCAAGTGAGTTTGCAGGTTCGGCTCAGGGACCGTTTGACAACTGCTAAGAATTCTGGAAGCTGGGACTTCATCCATAGGCCCCCATGGCCTAATCGTTGCTGGTGTTCCTTCTTCTCTCCTGCAGCAGCCTCCCACCTAATATTGGTGAGGGAACACACTGGACACCTTTGCAGACATTGTGCTATGTGCTAGGTGTCCAGTGTGCCCCTGTGCCTTTAAGGAGGGGTGGGCAACCTCCAGGCTCACCTGGCTTCTATCTATGCATTAGAATGCATGTGCTTCTTACTATGGAGGCTTTCATGAATTTACAAGGGTTAGGACTGCAGATAATATTGAGGTGCCTTGGAGCAGCTCTGCAGCTTACGCATGTATTTACAAATGTGTGTAAACTAAACCCCTTTTTTTAACACAAACTGTTAGACAGGATGATTCGGTTGGTTGCAGACTGGCTGGTGAGTTGAGCTGGGAATTTTCTTTGGTTTTGTTTAGCCATGTTCCTTTAGGCTACGACCAATATCCACCACAATCTAGTCACATGTTGTTGTTTTTTTATTTACTGTTGTTCACTGTGAGCATGAAAATGCATAAAGTATGTTTTTATTTGAGCAATAGAGTTTGCAATCTGATCTATGTTGTCTAAATGATCAACATGCAATCATTCATCTCCAGACTCCACCAAGAACCAACACATGCACACAGCAGCCTGCTAATATGTGCCTGGGCTCACACAGAGACTGTAAATGATAAAATGATGTAGCAATGGGCATGCAATATTCTTCTATATTGTCACACTCTCTTATTGTGTTCCTACGTTACAGCTCTGTAATCTGTCTGGTAACGGCTCTTCCCTATCTGTGATCTTGTCAGACCTCCAGCACCAGCTGCAGCTCTTCGATAAGAACAGTAATATTCTCTAGACATCCTGCGATCCGGTATGACATCCGTTCCACGGTACGCTGGGCAGTGTGCGCATATAAACCGATAACGCTGGGGTTAAAGAACTGCTTCGTTTTACTTACAGCAGCAGAAAAGGCTAAGAGGCTACATGCATCAGTGTCTGAATGAAATAAAATGCTGTGCACAGCACAATTTCCTTCTATTCACATTCTGCGCTCAGAGGCCCAGTATACACAGGCGCTAATATAGGAGCTAAGCGTGTATTCTTCATACCACGGGGGCCATTCCCGATTCCTGATTTAGGGCCAAAAGAGTGTATTCTCCAAACTCCTTTCCTGCACATACTACCTGCTCTTATGCATTTCACACTTCTCACCTGCAAATACTGCCTGCTGTCAAACACTCTGCACTCCTTACCTGCATACTGTATACTACCCACTACCACAACCCTCTCCGGCAGATGTCTGCTGTCATACCCACCACATTCCTCTCCTGCACATACTGCCCACTACTATACCCACCACACTCCTCTCCTGCATACCGTATACTACCCACTACCACACCCCTCTCCAGCACATGTCTGCTGTCATACCCACCACACTCCTCTCCTGCACATACTGCCCACTACTATACCCACACAGTCCTCTCCTGCACATACTGCCCACTACTATACCCACCACACTCCTCTCCTGCACATACTACCTACTACTATACCCACCACACTCCTCTCCTGCACATACTGCCCACCACTATACCCACCACACTCCTCTCCTGCACATACTGCCCACCACTATACCTACCACACTCGTCTTCTGCACATAATGCCCACTACTATACCCACCACACTCCTCTCCTGCACATACTGCCCACTAATTCACCCACCACACTCCTTTCCTGCACATACTGCCCACTACTATACCCACCACAGTCCTCTCCTGCACATACTGCCCACTACTATACCTACCACACTCCTCTCCTGCACATACTGCCCACCACTATACCCACCACACTCCTCTCCTGCACATACTGCCCACCACTATACCTACCACACTCGTCTTCTGCACATAATGCCCACTACTATACCCACCACACTCCTCTCCTGCACATACTGCCCACCACTATACCCACCACACTCCTCTCCTGCACATACTGCCCACCACTAAACCTACCACACTCGTCTTCTGCACATAATGCCCACTACTATACCCACCACACTCCTCTCCTGCACATACTGCCCACTAATTTACCCACCACACTCCTTTCCTGCACATACTGCCCACTACTATACCCACCACACTCCTCTCCTGCACATACTGCCCACTACTATACCTACCACACTCCTCTCCTGCACATACTGCCCATTACTATACCCACCACACTCCTCTCCTGCACATACTGCCCACTACTATACCTACCACACTCATCTTCTGCACATAATGCCCACTACTATACCCACCACACTCCTCTCCTGCACATACTGCCCACTACTATACCCAACACACTCCTCTCTTGCACATACTGCCCACTACTATACCCACCACACTCCTCTCCTGCACATACTGCCCACTACTATACCCAGGGCTTTTTTTCTCAGAAAAAAGGTGCAGGAACTCAACCACGACCCTGTGTTTACAAGTGATAGTGATGAGCAGGGAGCAGAGGGCCTGAGCCAAAGGTGGTGGAACTGAGTTCCACCAAGTTCCAGCTGAAAAAAAGCCATGACTATACCCACCACTCTCTTCCCTGCACATACTGCCCACTACTAATCCCACCACACTCCTCTCTTGCACATACTGCCCACTACTATACCCACCACACTCCTCACCTGCACATACTGCCCACTACTATACCCACCACACTCCTCTCCTGCACATACTGCCCAATACTATACCTACCACACTCCTCTTCTGCACATACTGCCCACTACTATACCCACCACACTCCTCTCCTGCACATACTGCCCACTACTATACCCACCACACTCCTTTCCTGCACATACTGCCCACTACTATACCCACCACACTCCTCTCCTGCACATACTGCCCACTACTATATCCACCACACTCCTCTCCTGAACATACTGCCCACTACTATACCCACCACACTCCTCTCCTGTATATACTGCCCACTATTATATCCACCACACTTCTCTCCTGTACATACTGCCCATCATTATATCCTCTGTTCTCTTTCTCTGAACATACTGCCAGCTGTCCTGCCACAATCTTCTTTTGCACATATGCCTGTTGTCACACTCTCCACGCTCCTTCCATACTCCTCTTCCACACATACTGCTCCCTGTCATACTCTCCACACCCCTCTCCTGCACATACTGGCCACCATTTTACCCTCCACACTCCTTTCCTGCACATACACCACGCTTCTCTCCTACACATTCTGCCCACTCCTATATCCACCACAATGCCCACTGTTACTCCTTCCACACGCTGTCCATGGTCATAGCTTCCACATTTCTCTCCTGCACATTCTGCCCCATCATACCCTTTGCGCACCTCTCTTTAACATGCTGCCCACCATTATACCCTATGTACTCCTTTCCTGCAGATACTACTTACTGTCATACCCCTTGAACTCCTCTGCTGCACAAACTGCATGATGACATACCTTGTCCAACCTACACCCCTCTCCTGCACATTCCAGCTGTCATACCTTTCACATTCCTCTCATGCACACATGCCAGCTGTCATACCATCCACACTCTTCTTCTGCATAAACTGCCCCCTGTCATACTTCTGTATTCCTCTCCTGCACATACTGCCCACTAATATATGCTGAACACTCCTCTTCTGCTCATACTACCCACCATTATACCCTTCACACTCCTCTCCTGCACATACTACCTGCCATTATACCCTTCCGCACTCCTCTCCTGCACATACTGCATGCGGTCATATCTTCCACATTCCTGCACATACTGCCCACCATTATACCCTCCATACACCTCTCCTGCACATACTGCCCACCATTATATCCTCCACACTCCTTCCCTGCACATACTACCCACCATTATACCCTCCACACACTACCCACCATTATACCCTCCACACTCCTTTCCTGCACATACTGCCCACCATTATAACCTCCACCCTCCTTTCCTGCACATACTGTCCACCAATATACCCTCCACCCTCCTTTCCTGCACATACTGCCCACCAATATGCCCTCCACACTCCTTTCCTGCACATACTGCCCACTATTATACCCTCCTCATTCCTTTCCTGTACATACTGCCCACCATTATACCCTCCTCATTCCTTTCCTGTACATAACCTACTATAGCCCCATTCTTGGCTATTCTGGAACGGGCTCATATTTGCTGGTACTTGCAATAAATAAAATCAAAAAATAATGATTTGTACTTTTCTCAACACAGCCGCCGTTTCACATACATTTATTTGTTGCACTGCTGTTCAATTTTAATTGTGCCCCAATGCACTCTTACGGTAGCAGGCAATGCATCAGCTTTGCAGTGCACTACAACTAACAAAAAATACATTCTGGTGCACGGCCATAAAAAAAAAAAAAAAAAAAAAAGTGGGGGGGGGGGGGGTGTTAGATCCGTTTTATTTACATGCATTAAGATACATTACCAGCACATTGAAAAAATAGGCTGCCTTACAAAGCATCTGAGTGCACAGTAATGCAGGTGTATTATTGCGAAGCATATTGTGAATGGAGCCTGAAACCGGATGGCTTAGCATCCAACACATGTGTGAACAAGCCTGAAAGGTAACCATTAAACGCTTCTTAATATCTGATTTAGAAATGGTTTATTGAGCCAAGCAAGCTTTCATTAAAGCATCAACTTCACTTTGCAGCTGAATTAAAATGAGAGCGGACTGCGGCATCTGTCTGTAATCAGCGCTGCAATCCCTGTTGGTTTGTATTGTTCCCACAGGCTGGACCCACCGTCTGACAGACTGCTGACTGTACAGCAAATCAACAGCATACATAGGCACTGGATAGGCTTTGTCATTGAGCACCAGTGCGCAGAAGGTTACAGGAGGTCTTGGACTGAAAGAAGATAGGTATACAAAGCCCTACACTATATTGTCAAAAGTATTGGGACACCTGCCTTTACACGCACATGAACTTTAATGGCATCCCAGTCTTAGTCCGTAGGGTTCAATATGGAGTTGGCCAATCCATTGCAGCTATACCAGCTTCAACTCTTCTGGGAAGGCTGTCCACAAGGATTAGGAGTGTGTCTATGGGAATGTTGGACCATTTTTCCAGAAGCACATATGTGAGGCATATGATATTGGAGAGAAGGCCTGACTCGCAGTCTCTGCTCTTATTCATCCCAAAGGTGTTCTATCAGGTTGAGGTCAGGACTCTGTGCAGGCCAGTCATGTTCTTCCCCCCCAAACTCGCTCATCTATGTCTTTATAGACCTTGCTTTGTGCACCAGTCCAAATCATTTAATGGAGGGGGATTATGGTGTGGGGTTGTTTTTCAGGGTTTGGGCTTGGCCCCTTAAGCCCAGTCAGTTGAACTCTTAAGGCATCAGCATACCAAAACATTTTGGACAATTTTATGCTCCCAACTTTGTGGGAACAGTTTGGGGATGGCTCCTTCCTTCCATCCAACATGACTGCACACCAGTGCACATAGCATGGTCCATAAAGACATGGATGACCGAGTTTGGGGTGGAGGAACTTGACTGGTCTGGGCCATCCCCAAACTGTTGCCACAAAGTTGGGAGCATGCAATGGTCCAAAATGTCTTGGTATGCCGATGCTGTAAGAGTTCCCTTCACTGGAACTAAGGGGCCAAGCCCAAACCCATGAAAAGACAAACCCCACACCATAATCCCCCCTCCACCAAATTATTTGGATCAGTGCACAAAACAAGGTCCAACATTCCCATAGACACACTCCTAAACCTTGTGGACAGCCTTCCCAGAAGAGTTGAAGCTGTAATAGCTACAAGGGGCGAGCCAACTCAATATTGAACCCTTCAGACTAAGACTGGAATGCATGAACTGGAAAGTTCATGTGTGTGTAAAGGGAAGTGTCCCAATACTTTTGACAATATTGTGTATATACTTCTCTTATCAGGCTGGAGAAGAAAAAGGTCTGTATCCCCCTGGCAACCGATCATTATCAGTCCTTCACTTTTCCAACAAAAAAATTACAGTATTTAACAAGCAATCTCATAGGGTGGACATTTGGCAGAAGGGATGGCCAGCTGGAAAAATTAATGGTAAATCACATCTTTCAGACCAACATTTTCCACCAACCATGAGAACCTACTTGAATAAGGCAACCAAATAACATACCAGTAAGACCTCGTTCACATCTCATGATTTTGGGATCTTTGGCAGAATCGCAACGATTCTGCCTGCGATCCCAAATCATGGGATGTGAATGAGGCCTTACCAGTATTTGATCAATCTAGGAACAAGTAATCCCGAACAGGTGCTTCATCCTCAAATAAAATCTTGAACGATGTACACCTACAGGTTTTAAATGAAAATCTGATCTTTAAGGCTACATTCACACCTGAGCGTAGCGTTTTTGCGCGTTTTTTTACCGCAATTTTTACCGCGATTTACAGGCGTTTTTTGTGCAGGCGTTTTTTTAGATTGAATAGAGACCAATGGAAAACGCCTGTAATCTGCCCAAAAAGAAGCTCATGTACTTTTTTGAGCGTTGGACGTTTTGCTCACAGCGTCAAAACGCTCAGATGTGAACAGGGGCCATTAAAATGAATAGGATTTGTCTTGTTGGGCGTTTTGAGAGCTGATCCTAGAGCAGAAAAACTCCCCAAAAACGCCCCAAAACGCCTACATGTGAACGAAGCCTTAGAGCCCATTAGCTTTATCTCTATATAGGTCCGGAAAGTCTACTAATGCATGTGTCTATTCTTGATTACAATTACTTAATTGGCACTCCCTTCAGATGTTCTAACCCCTTCGCAGGCATCACTGTTGTTATTTAGTCTTTTATAGCTAATAAAAGAGTTGCAACAAAAGTTTCAATCTATAAATCTATCTATCAAAAGCAATCATTTAAATTTAAAGACATGGTACACCTCAAATGTCTTGTTGTTTTAACTAGGTAAGTGTAATTTTATTCCCTGTGTCCTTTGTTTGCCTCACCTTGTAAGGAACGGCTTGCATGTCATGGTTCTAGTTTGTAGTGTCATGGCTGATCAATTCCCCTTTATAAGGGATCTCCACACTTTATAAAAAAATAACCAGTTTATTATCCACCAGACTTTAGGTGGGCTAGACTGAGGCCATTGGTAGTAGAAAATGTCCCCGTAGTAAAAAATGCCTCATCTTTGGTGTGTTCCATTGTTGATGTCATTGGGAAGAACTTTGTCCAGTCGCTTGTGTCATTGGAAGGAAATATGCCCCATTTTGGTGTCATTATTAGGAACAGTCCCTCATCATTGTTGTCATTGGGAGGAACTATGCTCCTTGGTTACATAGTTACATAGTAGGTGAGGTTGAATAAAGACAACAGTCCATCCAGTTCAACCTGTGTAGGTGTGTGCAGCTGTAATCATCTCACATACAACTGAATGTTCTGATCCTTGAGATGTATGTCTAATAGTCTTTTGAAAGCCACCATACTACCCGCAGAAACCACCTCTTGTGGTAGAGAATTCCACAATCTTGTAGCCCTAACAGTAAAGAACCCCCCACGTTGCCTGAGGTTAAAACGCTTCTCCTCTAATCGCATTGTATGCCCCCGAGTCCTCATGCAATCCCTTTGACTGAACAGCTTTTTTTCTAAGCTGAGATCCCCATTGAGATATTTAAAAATTGCTATCATGTCCCCCCTCAGGCGTCTCTTCTCCAGGGAGAATAAATAAAGCGATTGCAGACGCTCTTCATAATCAAGGTCCTCCAATCCCCTAATCAGTTTAGTTGCCCTTCTCTGGACTCTCTCCAGCTCCAACACATCCCTCCTGAGGACTGGCGACCAGAACTGGACAGAATACTCCAAATGTGGTCGGACCAGAGTTTTATAAAGTGGAAGGATTATAGACTTATCTCTGGAATACATCCCTTTCTTTATGCATGCTAATATTCTGCTGGCCTTGGCAGCTGCCGCTTGACATTGCATGCTGTTGCCTAATCTATCATCAACCAAGACTCCCAGATCTTTCTCCATTTTTGATTCCCCCAAGGGTTCCTTTCCTAATGTGTATTGTGCTTTTATGTTTCTAGTCCCCAAGTGCAAACCTTACACTTCTCCACGTTAAACCTCATTTGCCAAGTCGTTGCCCACTCCGTTATTTTGTCCAGGTCATCCTGTAGGATATCTGCTTCATGCTGTGCAGTTATTGCCCTGCCCAAGTTTGTGTCATCTGCCAAAACTGATATCGAACTACTGATCCCGTCCTCAATGCTGTTTATGAATAAATTAAACAAGGTTGGTCCCAGGACTGAGCCTTGGGGGACCCCGCTTACTACCTCAGACCAGTCTGAGTATGCGCTGTTTATTACCACCCTTTGGACACGCCCTTTTAGCCAGTTCCGTATCCAAGAGCAAACCCTGCTGTCGATACCTGCAGACCTTATTTTATAAATTAAGCGCTTATGGGGAACTGTATCAAACGCCTTAGCAAAATCTAGGTACACCACATTCACTGGTTTGCCCCTATCTAGCTCACAGCTCACTTCCTCGTAGAATGTTAAGAGATTGGTTTGACAAGAACGCCCATTTGTAAACCTGTGCTGGTTACTGCTGATGATGCTGTTGTCTTTAGCAAACTCTACGATATAGTCTCTTATCATCCCCTCCAGAAGTTTACATACTACTGATGTCAGACTGACAGGCCTATAATTTCCCGGTATATGCCTCTGACCCTTTTTGAATATCGGAATCACGTTTGCTTTCCTCCACTCCCCTGGTACATCTCCTGTCCTAATACTGTCAGCAAAGATCAGGAACAGTAGTCTGGATATAACCTTACTGAGTTCCTTGAGTACTCTCGGATGTACACCATTCGGGCCTGGTGATTTGTTTGTGTTAAGTTTATCCAGCCTTTCCCTGATTTCACCCTCTGTTAGCCATAGTGGCAAGTCCTGTGTATTACTACTAACCATACAGTCATGGTCAGTGTACCCCTCCGTTTCCTGTGTAAATACTGACGAGAAAAAGGCATTCAGCACGGTTGCTTTTTCAGTGTCCTCTGTAACCATCCTCCCATCATCGTTAATTATGTGTGCAATATGCTCTGCCCTAGTTTTTTTGCTGTTGATATATTTAAAGAATTTCTTTGGGTTTTTTTTTACTATCCTCCGCTATTTGTCTCTCAAAGTCTATTTTAGCCATCTTGATTTCGTGTTTACACTTCTTATTTGCCTCCTTGTATTCGTCGAAAGCCAATACTGTGCCTTCTGATTTATATTTCCTGAAGGCCAATTTTTTTCCCCTAATAAGTTTTTTAACGCTACGGTTTAGCCAGCCAGGTTTGGCTTTGTCTCTTCTAAATTTATTTCCCATAGGAATGCACTGCAAGATGCATTTGCTTAATATGTTCCTAAAGCATTCCCATTTTTCCTCTGTGGTCAGTGATCCCAAGGTTTGGTCCCAGTTAACCCTTTCCATCAATGAGTACAATTTTGGAAAGTTTGCCCTTCTGAAGTTAAGGGTTCTTATGTTCCCCACTTGCCTTGCTATATTGTTATTTACGCTAAATGTGATCATCCTGTTATCGCTAGAGCCCAGGTAGTCCTGGACTCCTACCTCCGAGATTAGGTCTGGGTCATTAGTGATCAATAGATCCAGGATTGCGTTTTCTCTAGTAGGAGAATCCACCAGCTGTGACATGTAATTATCCTGTAAGGTTTCCGTGAATAGATGGGCCTTATGTGAGTGTGTAGTCCCCTCTCCCCAGTCAATGTCGGGATAATTGAAGTCCCCCAATATGATGACTGATCCTAGCTTTGCCACTTTACCCAAAAGTGCTAAAAATTCCAGCTCTACCTCCTCCCCTTGTTTAGGTGGCCTATAGCAAACCCCCCACAATTACTTTTCCCTTTTCTCCTTCCCTATGGAGTTCTACCCATACGGATTCTAACTCCATACTCATCCCTTCCGTAATGTCACTCCTCTCAATCACCCTTACATTGTTCTTGACGTAGAGACATACCCCTCCCCCTCTTTTTCCTACCCTGTCCTTCCGGTACACCGAATACCCTTGGATATTTGCCAGCCAGTCATGTGAGGGGTCGAACCAAGTCTCCGCTATTCCCACAAGGTCTATGTCCTCCTCATGTACTAACATTTCCATCTCATCCATTTTATTAGCTAGGCTCCTGGCATTAGCATATACCCCTCTTAGTTTTACGGAAGTTAAACGTGATTGGTGGTTATGTTTATTTGTAAGATTCTGGTACCTTCGGTACTCTTTCAGCCCATTTCTTCCGCATTGCGTCCCACCTTTTCAGCTAGGTGGAATGCATATACCTGCCTATCTCTTTAAGCCGCATGACGTCATCACTAGGCGCCGCTCTGAGCGGCTATTTCAATCGCCAGCTTTCACTCACAAGGTGTTCGTGCAAACCGCTTGTTATACAGCCTTGTCTGACGCTGCCGAAGCCTCCAGCTATTTCCCCAGTATCTGGATAGACCGGAGTCTCGCTACTTGATCCTGTATCTCGCTACTGATCCTGTATCTCGCTACCTGATCCTTATCTCATTACCGGACCCCTCATCTCTCTAAACCAACTAGTGATAAGTACCCCACAGGGGATTCCTTCCTATCAACTTACACTATCTACTCTTGCATACTAAAGACTGTTGCTATCTATGCATTACTATTTCTATCATCTGCACTGTTACATAGATTGCTAGCTCTTGAGTCTACTACCATCTATATCCTTGCACTGAGTTAGCAATTCCTGTACACTTCATCTGCTGTCCCCTACCACCTGTTATTTGTACATGATTGCTAACCTATCTGCATACTATCTATCACCATCTGCTAACACTCCTGAACATTACTATTGAGTGCCTATCATTGCTATCACTACTCACGCCTGTCCTTTCAGCACATCACCTCTATACTATCGTATACAACCTATCATCTTATCGGAGTGTCTGTATAATTGCATGCTGAGGCAGGCTGGGCCACAATGATGAGTCTGGAGAGTTGGATATGGTGATTCAACACATCTCTACACGACTACTGAGTGGAAATTCTGCAGCTGCAAATCCAGTTCATTAAACAAACGCCGGAGCGTTACATTATTTCTGTTTGGTCTGAGGTTCTCCCGCACAGACCTACCAATTGACGTTGTGGACCTACTGTCGCTGCTGACCCTACAACTGCCTTCAGTCCTTTGCTCCCTTCTAACTGACTCTACTTCTGAGCCCTCCCCCCCCCCGTCTCCTAGTTTAAAAGCCCCTCCAACTTGGTGGCCATCTTTCTCCCCAAAAGAGCTGTACCGTCCCCATTAAGGTGCAGCCCATCCTTACTAAAGAGCCGGTAGCTGACTGAGAAGTCAGCCCAGTTCTCCAGGAACCCAAACCCCTCCTTCCTACACCAGTTCCTCAGCCACTTGTTAAGTTCCCTAATCTCCTAATCTCCTTCTGCCTCTCTTGTATGGCTCGAGGTACAGGCAGTATTTCAGAGAAAACCACCTTGGAGGTCCTTTTCCTCAATCTATTACCTAAGTCCCTGAAATCGTTCTTTAGGATCCTCCACCTACCTTTTACTTTGTCATTAGTGCCCACATGCACCATGACCGCTGAGTCATTCCCAGCCCCACACAATAATCTGTCTGCCAGATCTGCGATGTGCCGAACGCGGGCTCCCGGTAAACAACATACTGTTCGGTTACCAAGATCTTTTTTACAGATTGCCCTCTCTGTCCTCTTGATGATTGAGTCCCCAACTACCACAACCTCTGACCTTACCTGAGCCGCCCCTCCCCTGGCAGCTGGGGGAGGGTGCATGCTCCAGCTCTGCCACCCCTGAGTTGATATCCCTCTCAACCTGCAACTCGGCAAATATGTTAGGGTGTACCAACTCAGGACTGGCCTCCCTGACACTCATCCCACTAACCTTCCTAACAGTCACCCAGCTGCGTACCTCTGCTGCGTGCGTCTCATCTATTCCTCCCTCCTCTATGCTGGCCCTGCCAACGCCTGATAGGTCACGTCCAAGCTAATTTCCATTTTGTTGATGCAACGCAGTCTTGCCACTGTGTTCTCTAGATCCAGGATCTGGTCTTCCAGAGCAACAAGTCGCTCACATCTTGCACAGCAGTATTCGCCCTCGATTGGTTCATCAAGAAACTCATACATGGCACAAGAAGTGCACTGAGTGGCATCCCCAATCCTGTCGGACATTATTACCCACTACTCTATGGGGATAATGTTAACGACCTGCTCTTCCTTACCTACACTACCACTAACTCCCCTGGTACTAAACCTGGGGTACTCACCAGTTGCTAATATACTAACCAGTCACTAAGATACTTACCAGTCGCAAAGATACCAACAGACGCAAAGATACTCACCAGTCGCAAGATACTCCCAGTCGCAAGATACTCACCAGTCGCAAGATACTCACCAGTCGCAAAGATACTCCCAGTCGCAAAGATACTCACCAGTCGCAAAGATACTCACCAGTCGCAAGATACTCACCAGTCGCAAAGATACTCACCAGTCGCAGATACTCACCAGTCGCAGATACTCACCAGACGCAGATACTCACCAGATACTCACCAGTCGCAAAGATACTCACCAGTCGCAAGATGCTCACCAGTCGCAAGATGCTCACCAGTCGCAGGACACTCACCAGTTGCAGGACACTCACCAGTCGCAAGGACACTCACCAGTCGCTAAGATACTAACCAGTCGCTAAGATACTCACCAGTCGCTAAAATACTCACTGGTCGGTCAGTCGCAGAGCACCGTCGGTCGGTCGCAGAGCACCGTCGGTCGGTCGCAGAGCTGTCTGTCAGTCGCAGAGCAGTCTGTCAGTCGCAGAGCAGTCTGTCAGTCGCTGACGGTCGCAAGCACGGTCAGTCGGTCACAGATCTCTATCAGTCGCAGAGCACGGTCGGTCAGTCAGTTAGTGTCAGTGAATGAAATACTAGCCCAAAGGCCGGATAAAAGTAAGCTAATCGCCGCATCCAGCCCCCGGGCCGCAGTTTGGAGACCACTGCCCCATATCCCTGTACTCATTTACCTAGCTTATCCTCGTTTGCTAAAACTTCCTTTTTTGGGTCACAATCCATGAGTCACAATTTCCTCTGTGCTGCATTACAAATGTGGGAGTGCTAATGTGATGAAAGATTGCATGGTGATCCCTCTGTTAATTGCCCTGCTTGTTTGTGGCTGTCATCTAATTACTATTTAGATCTCACCCACACTAGTGCTAGACTGAATGACCCAAGGATTGTAGGATACATAGTTTCTTCACAGGAAGTGTCAGTTCTTAGACTATAGACAGAGGTCATGCATTAAAGTGATACTAAAAGTCTTGTTTTTTTTGTGTATGAAAAATAACAAACATGGTATTCTTACCTGCTCTGTGCAGTGGTTTTGAACAGAGCAGCTCCGATCCGTCTCTTCTCAGGTCCCTCTTAGGCACTCGTGGCCCCTCCTTCCTGCGGATTGCCCCCACAACAAGCAGCTTGCTATTGGGGCACCTGAGTCGACCCCCGCTGCTCTGTGTGTCCATTCAGACACGGAGCCGTGACTCGGCCCTGTCCCCTCTCTCTCCTGATTGGTTTACTGACTTTGATTGACAGCAGCAGTAGCCAATAACTCCCGTTGCTCTGTCTTAGCCAATCAGGAAGGAGAGTGGAGAAAGCCAAGTCTCTCGTACAACATTGCTGGATCGAGGTGGGCTCAGGTAGGTATTAGGGGGGCTGCTGAACACAGAAGGATTTTTATCTTCATGCAGAGAATGCATTAAAATAAAAAAAACCTTCTGCCTTTACAACCACTTTAACCTGTGCAATGCCATGCAGCATACCCCATGTTTGAACACAAACAGAACCATGAAACCACATGATCAATGCACATCTTATGCAGGCAGGTAAAAAACACAATATGCAGGTAGGAAGGTTTATTATTCACTTTAATTGATTTGTATTTAAAATGATTGTCTGGCACACATACAGATATTCGTTCAATAAATCCGAAACAATTGATAAAGTTTCAACATTGACCAAATTACTTGCCAGCATTTAAATTGATCTAAAGCACATGGAATCAAAGAGACAGATGATCTGTGCTTTAGGATTCTTATTCAATTAGATCATTTTAGCTGAATTGAATGATCAATTCGTTGATCAAGATTGAAATGTATGTGGGTATCTTTAAAGTGGTTCTAAAGGCTAAAGGTTTTTCTACCTTAATGCATTTGATGTACTAGGGTAAAAAAACCTTCTGGGTGCAGCACCCCCCCCCCTTATACTTACCTGAGCCCAATCTCAATCCAGCGATGTGCATGAAAGCAGCGGCTCTCCCGGGTCTGTGTCTCCTCATTGGCTTACACAGCAGCGGGAGCTATTGGCTTCTGCTGCTGTCAATCACAGCCAGTAAACCAGTGAGGAAAGAGCAGGGGTGGGGCCAAACCGATTTCTGTGTGTGAATGGACACACAGAGATCTGCTCAGGAGGGAGCCTGCTTGATTTCCCCCTTAGCAAGAGGCTTGCTGTTGGGGCACTTTGCAAAAGGGAGGGGCCATTACTGCCTGTGGGGGGCCAAAAAAAAAAAAGAGGATCGGGGCTGCCCTGTGCGAAACCATTGCACGGAACAGGTAAGTAAAACATTTTTTACATTTTTTTTTCTTAATTTTTCCTTTAGAAACACTTTAGGCTAAATCTGGTTGTGTGTGACCAGCATAAGTGTTCCAGTGTGTAGATATCTTATCACAACAGTTGTTAACCACTTTAGCACCTGAGGATTTGGCTGCTCAATGACCAGGCCCTATTTTGCGATTCAGCACTGCGTGATTTTAACGGACAATTGCGCGGTCGTGCAACACTGTACCCAAACTAAATTAACGTCCTTTTTTTCCCACAAACAGAGCTTTCTTTTGGTGGTATTTGATCACCTGTGCGATTTTTATTTTTTGCGCTATAAACATAAAAAGAGCGAAAATTTTGAAAAAATAACAATATTTTTCACATTTCTTTATATGAAATTCTCAGAATGTAAAAATCAACATTTTTTAACATTTTAGACCAATTTGTTTTCTGCTACATATTTTTGGTAAAAAAAAATCTCAATTAGCGTATTTTGATTGGTTTGCGCAAAAGTTATTGCGTTTACTAACTATGGGAAAGGTTTATGTAATTTTTATTGTTTTTTTTTTAATAGTAATGGCGGCAATCTGCGACATTGCGGCGGACAGATCGTACCCCTAACTGACATTTTATACACTTTTGGGGGTACCAGTGACATTACTACAGAAATCAGTGCTAAAAATATGCACTGTTACTGTAAAAATGACACTGGCAGGGAAGGGGTTAACTGTACTGGTGATCAAGGGGTTAAATGTGTCCCTAGGGGCGTGATTCTAACTGTCAGGGGGCGTGGCTTGTGAAGTAATCACAGAGACATGCGATCCTATATAGCAGGATCACATAGCCTCTGTGATCACTTCAGGGAGAATGACAGAGAGCTGTGTTTACATCAACCGTCTGTCCTTCTCTCTCTGCTACGGGACATTGCGAGTGGCCGGCGGCCATCGGAGCCGTCGGTCACACGCGCTGGCTCCCCAGCTAATGAGCGGGGGCGGAAGCGTGCTCGCCTCCTAGAGTCTCCTGAGCGAGCGATGCCCAGCAGTGGCTGAGTGCCACAGTAAATGTACGGTGGGCAGGGCTGAAGTAGTTAAAGTGGTTGTTCACTCTGGAAAAAAAATAAGTCAGCAGCTACAAATCCTGTAGCTGCCTATTTTTAATAAAAGGACACTTACCTGTCCAGGGATCCAGCACCGTCTTCAACTGGGATAGTTCTTCCCTAGCCTTTGGGTTCCCTGTGTCGGTGTTCTGTCAGATCAGCAAACCCATCAGATCAGCGAACGCAAGTGACATTCCCTCAACTGACTTACCAAAAATACAGTCAGATGGCGGCACCAGACATCATGTTACACCCAGCCAAGTCTTGAATTTCAGATTCATTATATCAATAAAGTGAGCATATATGTTCATATACAGTACTTTGAAACCCGTGAGACTGTTTTGATGTTTAATTTTGGAAGCCTGCAGTCAGAAGGTGGCGACGACCATCTTGGTACACCATAACCATATGATCAGTACCTAACTTATAGACTTTCAAAATTAAACATCAAAACAGTCTCACGGGTTTCAAAACACTGTATATAAGCATATACGCTCACTTTATTGCTATAATGAGTCTGAAATTCAAGACGTAGCTGGGTGTAGTAAGATGTCCGCTGCTGCCTTCTGACTGCAGGTGTTCTGTCGGATTAGCAAACCTGCTAACGGTGGAACGCATGCGCAGTAAGTATTTTTGGTCAGTCAGCTAATGAAATGTCACGTCCATTTGCTGAGCTGCTGGGTTCGCTAATCTGACAGAACAGCGACATCCTAACGGGGCAGTTGGCTATGATGCTTTTGGCTTCAAGGCCGGCTGCCCACTGCGCATGTGCGGGCTGCATTTTGTGAATGGTGCCGCAATCTTCTAGGACATGTTCCAGAACACTGCATTAGGGAAACTTCCCCCTAAAAATGATATGCCAAATATGGTAGAGGAGGTGGGGGGACTTAAAGAGGAACTTCCTCTTTTGGGTGAAGCTTTGCTTTAAGCAGGAAAAGTGAGTGAGGCCATATCAGATACAGAGCTCCCTCTTGTGGCCATATTGCAAATGTCTAGATTCAACACAAAAAAATAAAAGCATGATAAAATGCGAACATTACATTAAAACATAAAGTTAAACTCGCCATTGCATAGGGAAGCACAGAGGCCCCATAGAAGATATGGATTAAAAACGTAAAGGTAGGAAAAAGGGAAAGCAAAATAGAAGCAGATTAAACTTTAAAGGCAAACAAGGAAATCATTAATTTTACTTTTTGTGTTCCTCTGTGACTTTCCTCAGCCTGTATGCCTGGAAAAGAAGGCATTTTATCAGATTCATTGATGGACAGGTGAGGCATCAGGTGTCTCATTAAAATGAACCTGATGGAAAATAGTCGGGGGGGGGGGGGGGCGTGCTCTGGTCATGGAGCTGAGCGGACACAGGTGAGCAGAGCTCCTTGCAGGCCAAGCAGACCTACCACACTTGCTGGTCATTAGAGGAGTACAGAGGGGAGAGGAATCATATGCCTATATGGAAGAGATGGGGTGCCGGCGTCTTTTTACAGAATGATCTGTGGGGCGATTTTGCAGCCACTGAGTCGGCTGTGTCCACCATGATGCCAGCAGACATGGCACTGTCAAAAACAGCCGAAAGGGGGCAGAAGGAAAAGAAAAAAAAGGAACAAACGACAGCTGTATTGAAAGTCCAGTTGTAACGGAGCACCCAGAGTAGAGGTCTCTCCCAGGGGCATCCTCCCCTGCATGGCCACCCACTGCAATCAGCTGTGGCAGGGATACAGCAACCAGAGCTGGAGTTGATACTTACAGCATCTGAACTCCAATATATGCTCAAAGCTCTACCTACAAAAGCAGATGTGTTCCTGGGCATCAGAAATATAGGACACCTTTAAATTTGAAGTAGATGCGATGAAACAGCAGGTAGTGGGTATATCAACTACAATAGAGAACTTATCTGCTACTTCAGCACTATTATCTTTGTGCTTGGAGATCGTGGAAAAGACCCAGGAGCAATACCACCAAGTCTTAATAGCCACACGGCTTAAAATGGAGGACGCAGAGAATTGCATGAAAGGAACAGCATTAAGGTGCGTGGTATCCCCAAAGCGGTCCCAGGCCCTGAATTATTTGTAACAATTACTGCAATTCTGAATAGGATACTGGAAAAACCCACAAATAGCCCTACTGAATTGGACAGAGTACACAGGGTGGCAGGACCCAGAATTCCCCCTTTTGACCGTCCCAGAGATGTGGTGTGCAGAATACACTACTACCGCATCAAAAGAAGATATTCTAAGAAGAGCGTGGCAAATGAGACAGGTGGAGTGGAAAGGAGTACAGGTTACTATTTTACCCGACATACCTAAAACCACACTTGCCATGTGAAGAATAGTGAAGCCCCAGCTGCACCATATAAAAAGGTACATGGGGCATCCTACAGCAGGGGCCATCCATTCGATATCCGAGTGAGAAAGGAAGGTAACTTTTTTCAAAGATTGAATCCGGACCAATTGCCGGCCCTATTCACATTTCTTGGTGCGGGAGCCATTGAAGTATCCAACTGGTTGGCCCCCTTGGAGGAGATTGTTACCTGCTCAATTAAGAGAGGACAGCTACAGAGATGAAGGGTAATTGGATTGTAGTAAGTGAGAGATTTAAACATGCTAATAAGCTGCTTGGTTTGGCTGTGTCTGTGTGGTTTTGTGACCAGACACTTAACCCCCAGATAATATTGTTAGGAACGCTCCCTGAGCACACTGATGTGCTGTCTGTCATCCAAAGGGTTAACCTAGTGCAGGCTAATTGCAGCAATTGGCAACAGGCTGCCTTATTTAAACACCCCAGCAGCACTGTGCCTGTGCTGTCTTGTCTTCAGCTTCTCCATGTTCCTGAACCTGCGTCCTGTTGATCCCTGCCTGATTCCTGTTGACCTTTGACTCGTCCCTGACTTCGTTTGCTTGCTGCCCGTCCTGACCCCGGCTCGTTTGACTATTCTCTTGGATCCTCCTTGTCTGCTCATCTGCCTTCGGACCTTGACCAGTCCTCCCCTGGTGGGGCGACCCTGGGGACCGCGACCTGGTATTCACCCGCAGCCAAATCCATCCTCACCATCAGAGGCCCTGGTGAAGACCGGTGGATACTTAGATTCCGCACCTCAGGTTAGCCTGTGCTACTCACCTCGGGGGACCCCATCCAAGTTCCGCCCACTGGCTATCGGTAGGCCTTCCTCTACACGACAGACTCCTACTAGTATTATAACAAGTATATACCCAAGAACCCCTGGTGGGATAGGGTTGGTTTGGTGCGGGGAATCTTTTTTATTTATTTATTAATTATTTTTTTTGGGGGGGGGGGTTATTTATTTATATTTTTCCCTACCTTCCTCTCTCACTCTCTTCCATTATCTCCTCAGTGTTGTTAAGTTTAGAACATGGTTAAACTTGTCTCCATTAATGTTAGGGGCCTGAGAGCCCCAGAGAGGCGTAGGCAGGTTCTCAGGGAATGTTGGCGGATGCGGGCAGATATTGTGTTTCGGCAAGAGACACATTTTACCAATACTAGATACCCTTCTTTGAAGCATGTGAGGTATCTTACCTCATATCATAGCTGCTCTGATAATCCTAAATCTTGTGGGGTTTCGATTGTGTTGGCAAAAACCTTGAAGTGAACATTGGAAGATTAGCTTTCTGACCCTCATGGTAGATATCGGTTCATACGTGGCAGAATAGCGGAACAGGCCGTAACACTTGCCAATGTATACCCTCCCAATACATCTCAATTTACTTTTCTGGAGTCTTGTGTGGCTGACCTTAGTCATTTTGCCGTGAGTAAAATTATTATGGGAGGTGGTTTTAACATGGCCATGAATCGCTTAGTAGATACTTCCCGTTGCTTGTCACATCTTTCATATCCATATTTAAGGAAAATAAAACAATGCCTACATGAGGCCCAGTTGATAGATATATGGCACCTTCAACATCATAATGCGCGAGATTATACCTTTTTTTCTTCTGTACATCAATCCTATTCCAGGATTGACTATTTTTTTTATTTCCCAAGCACTAATAGAAGATGTGGTAAAGAGTACCATAGAACCAATGATCATATCGCATCATGCTCCTATTGCTTTATCTTTACCTATCATCACACAATCTTCCCAGAATAGACGGTGGCGCCTTAATGAAAGCATCTTACAGGAAGAAGTGTTAAAGACACAACTCCAAGCTGAGCTCTTAAATTTTTTTGAATTAAATGATACATAGGAGGTTAGCCCACTATCAATATAGGAGGCCCATTAATGCTACATTAGGGGATCCTTGATCAAACTTGGCTCTAGATGCAAAAGGGAATATCAAGAAAAACTGAATTCACTAATATCGCGCATACATTTTATTGAAATCCAACGTAAAAAAACACAAGCGAAGCAATTAACAGCAGAGCTAGCTATATTACGGGAGCAGGTGAACTCCCTCTTGCTATCCAGAGCCAAAGCAAAGATGCTATATAGTAGGCGCCTGAACTACGAATTTGGTAATAAAGCAGGTAGACTCCTGGCACGTTCCATCCATACAGGCCCCCATTCAGACTATTATGTCTATAGAGAATCAAAAAATCACCAAATCGGTAGAAATAGCGAACTATTTTAAAGATTTTTACTCAGCTCTCTACAATCTTCCAGATATCCAGAGACAAGATCTAATAAATACAAAACTTATAGATTCCTCTCTCCCAAAACTCTCCAGCAAAGAAAAAATAAAATAGTAGTTAGCAAACCTAAATCAGGCGAAGACTTTAACAGGGCCCTAAAGAGTATGCTAGTTGTAAAGGCTCCAGGACCCAATGGATTCACACTGTTTTATTATAAAACATTTAATCAAACCCTGGCCCCTAAAATTTATATCAGTTTTCAACTCAATATTACAGGGCAACCCTATTCCGAAGGATACTTCTCATGCGCATATACATTTTTTGTTGAAACCAGACAAAGACCCTTTGCTTTGTACCAACTACAGGCCAATCTCTCTACTAAATATAGATCTAAAATTGAAAAGAAAAAGGAGGCGCAAACACCTAGTGCATTACCCGTGATCACCGTTTAAAAAATATTTTAATAAAATGCCAAATGCGTACTCACAGACAAGAAGAGTGTTAAAATCGAATTGCAAGAATCCACCACACATGGAATGGAACATGTCCTTGTAGATGGGACATCTAACGTGTTTCAGGAGTACACATTTCAGGAGTCAAGCTCCCTTCGTCAGAGCTCTGATGAAGGGAGCTTGACTCCCGAAATGCGTTAGCAGTCCCATCTACAAGGACATGTTCCATTCCATGTGTGGTGGATTCTTGTAATGCGATTTTAACACTCTTCTTGTCTGTGAGTATGCATTTGGCATTTTATTAAAATATTTTTTAAACGGGAATCACGGGTAATGCACTAGGTGTTTGCGCCTCCTTTTTCTTTTCTTTCATGCACCCATGTTGGAGTTCCCTGCCTGAGGAGAGCAGCATGCCAGTCTTTCCCTTCGGAGTGAGCACTTGGCTGAATTGTTTGTATAGATCTAAAATTGTTTACAAAGATAATAGCAATAAGACTCCTCCCCTATTTGGAAAGAATTATCCATATAGACCAGGGGTCTTCAAACTACAGACCTCCAGTTGTTCAGGAACTACAACTCCCATCATGCCTAGTCATGACTGTGAATGTCAGAGTTTTACAAAGCCTCATGGGATGTGTAGTTCTGCAACAGCTGGAGGGCCATAGTTTGAGGATCCCTGATATAGACCAATCAGGCTTTGTGCCTGGCAGAGAGGCAAGGGATAATACTATTAGATCTCTGAACATTATACACCTGTTTGAGTCTACTAAAATGTTTTTTTCCACAGAAGCCGGGAACTTGGGAAGGCATTTGATTGGGTGAGTTGGAGATTCATGAGGAGTACCCTTCAATATATATGGATCAGGAGAAATGCAATGAAATGGATAGAAGCCCTATACAACCACCCAAAGGGGCTGCAGTTAAAGCTAATAGAGCGCTATCTACCAGTTTTACATCTGCAAACGTCACCCGCCAGGGCTGTCCCCTCTCACCGCTACTTTTTATTTTAACGTTAGAGCCCTTTGCTAAGAAATATTAGAGGCAATTCAGATATAACAGGGATACAGGTTAGGGAGATATCCCATAAAGTAGGTGCATTTGCAGATGATTTACTCTTTTTTATTACCAATCCAGAAATATCAATGCCAAACTTACTGACAGAAGTAGACCGTTATTCACAATTATCGAATTATAAGATTAATCATGCTAAATCAGAGGCAATGAATATTACAATTCCAGAAGCGAGACGCGATGTAGTGGAATCTAGTTTCTCATTTAAATGGGCAACGGAGGGACTAGAGTATTTGGGAATCTCTCTCACACGCTCTGTAACAAACACGTTTCAGTATAACTTTCCACAGTTGCTCACTAAGATTGAAAGTGACTTGAGGCGATGGCGGAGCTTGACACATACGTGGTTTGGGAAAAATAGTATTGTAAAAATGAATTTACTGCCCCGGCTGCTGAATCTTTTTCAAACTCTACCGGTGACAGTTCCAACTAACTTTTTAAAACAAATTAAAAGTGAGTTTCTACAATTATTATGAGTGAATTGCCCACCTAGGATCAAGGCAGATATGCTTACTATGCCCAAAGAGATACAGTGGTATAGAATTCCCAGATCCAGTTCGATACTACCTGCACATTTATCTAGAATTCTAGACTGGTGTAATCAGACAAGAGTAAAGAGTTGGATACCCATTGAATAATCTATTACGTCTATCCCCCTTATGGCCCTACCTTGGTTGAGGAATACATGTCCAAATCAAGTAAAAGTACACCCTATTGTGGGTACCACCTACAAAATTGCTTGCTCGATTAAATCCAAAATAATAAACACCTCATCATGATCTAATATGTCACCAGTGATTGGAAACCTAGAATTTCCACCAGGGCTTTATGGCCCTAAATTTTGTCAATTTATATCCGTGAATAAGTTCAGAATTCAAGATTTTAGGGATTCAGGAGGATGGAAATCCACAATGGAAATCCAACTAATGCTCTCACCACCTCTTCCGCCATGGCAAGCAATTCAAATACGACACTAACTTTTGTCACTGCCATTCGATTCAGTGACAGTGAATATGCCCATTGCCTTTGAGCAACTATGTGCATCGGGTCAAATTATTAGACGGGGCCTGTCTATAATCTATGCAGAATTGATTATGCCCTCGAAATCTTAGATTCCACCATACATAGCTGCATTGAAAAGAGATCTAAATATAACAATCTCTGCAGAACGGAGAGATTTTATTTTCTATTTTGCAGAAACCCTTCTTTGAAGAATGTGAGGAATCTGGATATAAGATACTGACCAGGTGGTATAGAACACCTGAGAAATTACATTGCATATTCCCGAACTCAAACCTTACTTGTTGGGGATGTGGAGAAAATAGGGGAACACTTTTACATATATTCTGGACATGCCCTCTAATACGCCCATATTGGCAAAATATAGGCACTCTGATTGGAGAAATTACTTATCTTCCTATAGATCACAATCCAGCAGCTTGTTTACTGCATTTCAACTCTCTCCAAAAGTAAATACCAAAAATCTGTGGTGAGACATCTCTTAAACACGGCTAGGGTGTGTTTGCCAACACATTGGAAATCCCCATATATCCCTACTGTGAGCCAATGGATCAGAGCAGTAAATAATATTATGAAAATGGAGGAACTTACGGCATCGTTAAATAGGCAGGAAGCCTGCTTCCGCAAAACATGATCACAATGGAATAATTTTACTCTATCAACAAAATATCGGTCACTCGCAGTTAGTTGAGTTAGACAGGAGGAGGCAGAGATGCAGTAGAATAGGACATTTTAGTAAAAGGTTTAGAATTGAGCAGACCCATAACATACATGTGTGTTCCTTGCCCTCTATCTACTATTTCCTCCAAAGGGAAAGGAATGATCGTAAAGAAATATATTATGTATAGTCGATATACAATACCCCTGGTGGGTATTGTAAAGAGGTGAAGTAAATCTAGGTAACTTTGGCTCTGTTCTATAGAGGAGAGGAAAGGAAAAACGAGACAATAAATATATAAATGCCCAACACCAGGCCCCATGGGGTCGATAAGTGTGCGGACATGCTGCGGGGCTGGTGTGACCTCCTGGATCAGACCACCCCCGCAGTGGGCCCATATACACATACAGAGTCTCCATGTAAATACAGAATATAGGTAAACAATTATCGGTTGACCAAGTAGAATAGTTGGGTTGCTCATGTTTCTATGTATATTGGTTACTGGGGAGTAAGTGTTTGCATAATAGGCTCGGTTTTGTATTTTATTCTCTGAAAATAAAGATGAAATGGAAAAAAAAAAAAAAAAACCTGTCACCAAAAATGCATCACATAGGGGACTTTTTGTCCCATACGTGATGAAAAAAAACCTAACCCCCCCCCCCCCCCCCAAAAAAAAAAACCCACACACAAATATGCACATCAGGGGCACCTACGCATGAAAGCATCAATTGTGCTACACATGTTACATATTGCATACATACTGGAGTGACGCAATAAGTCCAGGCTCATTATTCACGTTTAACTCTAAACAGATGACCTGTAAGGTGTTTTAAAATATTGCCTGTGGAAAATATAGAGTACAAAAGTTTGCTGCCAATTAACCACTTGAACTCCGCTCACATTGCTGCTACTGCAGCAATGTGGCTCGTTATCGTCCAGCGACGTAGACCTACGTCGCTGGACTCCGCCCCTTGTGGGCGGCGCACGCGCGCCGCCGGAGGCTCGCTCCCGCTGTGTTCAGTCACAGCGGGAGTCGGGCCAGGGGAGGAGCGGCGGCGATCGCCGCCGCTCTTCCCTGATCGTCGGGGAATCTAGTTTGGAGATCCGCCCGCTTGTGTAAACAGAGCGGGCGGATCTCCTAAGTGACAGGGAGTGACAGATCGGAGTGTTCAGCATAGCTGAACATCCGATCTGTCCCTGGCTCACTCAGTCACCTCCCCCCACACGTTAGTAAGCACCAGGCATACATTAACCCCTCCCTCTCCAATAAAATTAACCCCTTCCCTGCCAGTTTCATTTTTACAGTAACAGTGCATATATATAGCACTGATTATTGCAGTAATGTCACTGGTACCCCCAAAAGTGTAAAAAATGTCAGTTAGGGGTCCCATCTGTCCGCCGCAATGTCGCAGTCCCGCAAAAAAAAATCGCAGATCGCCGCCATTACTCGTTAAAAAAAAAAAACAAAAATGACAGAAATCTTTCCCTTAGTTAGTAAACGCAATAACTTTTGCGCAAACCAATCAAAATACGCTTATTGCGATTTTTTTTTTACCAAACATAGGTAGCAGAAAGCAGATTGGCCAAAAATTTAAAAACAATTTAGATTTTTACATTTTTTGGGGGGGGGGAATTTCTTATAAAAAAATGTGAAAAATATTGTTATTTTTTCAAAATAAACACTCTTTTTTTGTTTATAGCGCAAAAAGTAAAAATCGCACAGGTGATCAAATACCACCAAAAGAAAGCTCTGTTTGTGGGGAAAAAAGGGCGTAAATTTCGTTTGGGTATGGCATCGCATGACCGCGAAATTATCAGTTAAAGTCGCACAGCGCCGAATCGCAAAAAGTGGCCTGGACGGAAGACAGCAAAATCCTCCGGTGGTAAAGTGGTTAATAAACGCATGCAGTTTTAAGGTTTGACTTTGAAGGTATCTTTTTACTCATCTTTTATATTTTACCAAAAAATTGGGTAATTTTGTGTGTCTGCTTTCAGAAAATATATAATGTTTTAGGAGTTTTATGTAATCTTCAGGACTAAAATAATTTTTAGAACGTAAACAAAAAATAAAAAAGCAAAAGCTACTCTGACAGCGAAAGAGTTAATGTATACCTAAAGCAAAAGCTCTTTTTTCTTTTTGTCTTTTTTTTTTGTATAGTGTAGGAAATGGTTCACATATATGTGGGCTCCCCTTGATGCGTTTTCTGGCACATTTTGCGTTTTAAACCCACGTTTTTGAATGCGCTTTTGCATTCGGTTTTCATTCATTTTGCATTATTTTTTTCCCTCTCTTTAAAACATAGCTGATTGCTAAGGAGCAGCACTGGTCGATGACGTCACAGGGGGCAGTGCCTATTTAGCCATTTAGGAAATGCCACACAGATATTTTCTATTCTATTCCTTTTTTTCTATTCTATTTTATTCTCTTTGGAAATTCGAAAGTGATTCGAATTCGAAAACTATTCGAATTCAATTTGAAAAACTAGACTAATTTGAATTTCATCCAAAATTTTGTTTAGTTATTTTGTATTCATTTAAAATTAGTGTAGCAGGATTCCCAGCTGTTATTCTGGATATGGGTCCCTCTGGGCGATCGGGTGCAACAAAAGTACCCTTGTGCATATTTCTCCCAGTGTGAGTGCTGAGACAATGATCAGTCCAGTATCTTTGGGTTTTTTAGGTTTATTTGAGAACTTGGATGGGAGAAGGGATGAGTGGGATACTCCTTTGGCTCAGCTATGCTAGGGACAACTGAAAATGCTTCTTGACGCTGACTTGACGCTGGCTAAATGCCGGTCAACGCCGGTTGACGCTGGTTAACGCTGGCTTGATGCCCATTAATTCCAAACTGACCTTGGACTGCTTTCTCACTTAAAAACGTTTTTAGCTCCCTAAGCACTCCTTGCTGAAGTAGCTATGTATGCTGCTGCTGCACTGCTAAACACTTCAGGGCCCACACCGGCACCCTCTTTCTCTCACTTATCTTCAGGGCTTCAACACTTTCACCCCCTTTCTCTAAACCTTCTCCTCAGGTTAGCTGGCTCCTGGATCCCCTTGACCTTCTGGAGTGGTCCCCTCTCCTAGGCAGACCCCTTGGCAGTCCCAAGTACTCACGATACTGTTTTCCCCCGAAACTTCTGCCCAGCAGCTCCACTCGGTCCACAGCACTCTGGATCCCTCTCTGCAGCCCAGCTCAACCTTCGTCCTCTAGGCCGACCGCCCAGGACACTCTCACTTGCGCTGACAGGAGGAGAGACAGCCGTCACCCTCCTCCTGGGAATCTTCTTCCTGCCAAAGACGCCGCGTCATGTGCTCCCCTCAGACTTATATCCTCTCCCAGGATGCTTTGCGGCAAATTCTGCCCTCTGAGATAGATACAAGCCCTGGTGTGCTATTGGTCAGGTTTCCTCCACTGTCCAATAAGAATCCTCCTTGGACATAGTGAGGAGACTCCCCAGACTCAACAGACACCCTGTGACGCACATGACAGTCTAACAAAAAATGATCAGGCCCCCCTGATATGCAGACAGGGCCACCCATATGCTTCTTCCTAGCACCTACCTAGGAGGGTGCTACATTAGTTTTACCAATGTAATTCAGAAAATCAGATACATCTGAATTTCCGAATAACACAAAAAATTTGTCCGAATTTCAATTCAGAACGAAACAAACCTGCACATGTATAGGGAAGACAAGGATCCTTGTCCCTGCTTTGCAGGAACACAGGATCCATGCTTTCCCTACTGACAGAACAATGATCTGCCTTGTTTATATGGGCAGACTGCCGTTATGCCTCTCTGCAGGATGATCGGCAGGTTCTGGCGGATATAGAGTCTGCTGTACCTGCCGATCGGCTCCCGCTGTGTATAATCACATCGGCAGCGAGCTGCCAGGAGCGCGCATTCGCACTTCCTACGCGGAAGTGCAAGATCAGGTTCAAATACGTGATCCTGCGCACAGCGGCCGCCCTGTAGCAGTAAAACTAAAAATAGGAAGGTTAGCAAGTGGTTAATGTGGCTCCAATGGATTACAGCGCTGTTTTTGGAATAGTAACAGAAACATTTCAGACTGCATTTCCTTGCAGCTTCTTAGATTCCAAAGCCTCGTCTTTTTGACGGTGTGACATTTAGCCCATTGTAATGCTGCTGTCAGCGCTCTCATTACGCCATAATTGTAAATCATATCACATGTAAACAATTCGACTCAATTTGTCCCTTGTCGGGTCACGGCTGGCTGGACTTTTCCTTCATAGCTCATAATTTTATGCTCGCTGTGTTGCACCGTCTTCACCTTTCTCATTCTCGCCAGCAAATGTTTTCAGTGGAGAATTTTGTTGCCAATATTCTAATCCATTCTCTCCTGTCTGGCCTCACGCTGCCTGTTCCTGCAAGCTGGCAACACTCACACACATCTGTCCCCATTCAATGTCGCACTACGGTGCCAGCTTCTGCCCCCACTTGTATGCCCCTGTACAAACACTTCAGTCACCTGTAACTTCTTTCCTTCTCGGCTGTGATCCATGCATACAAATCTCTTAAAGGCTAAGTTCACCATTTACATAAACTGGCCCAAGGGGCTATGGAAGATATTGCCCCCTTTGTGACCAGGCCATTTTATTTTTTGCTATTTGGCACTGTGCTGCTTTAACTGACGATTGCTTGGTCATGCAATACTGCACCCAAACAAAATTTATATAATTTTTTTTTCAGACAAAGAGCTTTCTTTTGGTGATACTTGATCACCATTGTTTTTTTTTGCGATATAAATAAAAAAAGACCGGAGTTTTTAAAAACAAAATAAAGGAATAATTTTCTTCTTTTTTGCTACATTTTTGTTAAAAAAAAAAATCCCATTAAGTGTATACTGATTGGTTTGTGTGAAAGTTGGAGCGCCTACAAACTATGGTATATATACTGGAATTTATTTTATTTTTTTTATACTACTAATCAACGACTGAGAGCCCTTTGACACTGATAGGTTTTTCCTACGTTTTCTCCTTGCAAGAAAAACACAAGAAAAAGGTTTCCCTTTAAATCCTATGTAACTTTTTACACCATTGTGTTACAGAAGCAGTGCGTTTTGAAAAGTCCTGCATGCTGCATCTTTGGTGCAAAAAAAAAAAAAACACAGCTTCCTATTGAAATGAATGGAAATCGAGACAAATTTGCTGTAAAAACGCACTGTGTTTTTGCATTTTTGGTGTGTTTTTGAGTCACATGTCCATTTTCACAGGTGCAGGCAACCCAAAAACATACCCCATAATGCACAGCAAACACATATGAAATAGAGCAAAATCGTGGTAAACATGCATATGCATGTTTACCACGATTTTGCTACACAAAAGTGTAAAAGTATTCTTATATTAGGACTGTGATAATGCGGCAGGCAATCTTATACTGACGCTGGGGGGGAAACTGACATCACCAGTGACACTAATACAGCATACCTGCCAACTGTCCCGTTTTTCACGGGACAATCCCGGCAAATAGGAGCCTGTCCCGGGTAATTTACATTGTCCCTGTTTTTTTTTTTTTTTTATTTTGTTCCACGCAGTGTCGCTCTCACCCCAGCTATGTGTTGTAGTTCTGGAAGCAGGTTGTCTCTCTCTCGGTGCCTGCTCACTCTTCCCGCCTGTCGCAAATTTAACGTGTCACCGGAGGCAGGGTGTCAGCATGGTGCACTTTCCGAAATCCGCCAGCAGGGGGAGGCAGAGCACCTTCCGACAAGCTGACACTTTAGAATTGCAGGGAATTGTGATGAGAATTTAAGTCCCCATTCACACTAGCGCGACTTCTCAGACGACTTGGTCGCCTGACAAGTCGCGGTGGGTCGCTCGCCATTGAATAGTACAGGACCCGTTCTAATAGGAGCGACACAAGTCGCTCCGACTTAGAAAAAGTGTCCTGTACTACTTTGGGGTGACCTGGAGGCGACTTGCATTGACTTTAATGATATGAAGTCCGTGCATGTCGCGCCGAGGTCGTGGTGCACGCTGTGCACCGCGACTTCACAGGTCGCCCCAGCAAGTCGCGTCGCCCCTGTATGAACGGGGTCTTAAACTTTAGGCAAGTAGTGCAGCTGAATGGGAGAATATTTCCAACTCTGCTACTTTGGCCTCAAGTTTTCAATTCCATTTTCAAATTCCTGTAATTCTCTCTTTATGAAGTAGACCCTATAATCTGATAAGTAGGCGGAGATTAATTATGCAGAGTGGGCGGAGCTTCGGGAAGTGGGTGTGGTAAGTAATTGAAAGCTGTGCTGCAAAGTGTCCCTGGAAATTTTTTTCAAATGTTGCCAACTATGATACAGTGATCAGTGCTAAAATATACACGGTCACTGTACTAATGACACTGGCTGGGAAGGAGTTAACATCTAGGGCGATGAAAGGGTTAAATATGTGCCTGTGTGTAAAGTATGCTGCTTTTTACTAATGATGCTTTGCAGGGATGAGAAACTGACAGATCGCTCCCTCTGTACAGAGCTTTGTGTTGATTGTCAACACAGAGCTCTGGGCTGTGAATGTAAACAGCTGATCAGAAGGTCCTGGTCGTGAATCAATGACTTGCTGACAGGCTCCCACTGTGTACAATCACACGCATGCTTGCCCTAAACCTAAAAGTATTCAGTGACATACCAGTACATCGATTTGCCTGCAGAGCCCCCTCACCAGCAGACCGCAGTGCTATGCGGGCGAGCAGTCGGTAAGTGGTTAAAGTGCACTGAACTAGTTGTAAACGTATTGTTCAATGTAAATGTCATAGCTGTAGGCCTTTTCGGTCATCCATGAAGCCTGATAAAAATACTTCCAATGTTTACATTCCTATGTCCCAGCTTTTCCAGGACATGGCAGAAGTTGGACGCTCACCCCCAGAATTGCGCAGTGTGTGTAGGTGGGTGCAGCATGGTGAGGCGGCAAAACAAACACACAGTCCAGGTGCAATAATAAGAACTTGTATTCAAGTCAGGCAAAGTCAGTTCACAATAAACCCCGTGGATAGACAGCCCAACCGGGAACACTCACGAATTCCAGCAGCTCACCCCCAGCATTGCACAGTGTGTGTAGGTGGGTGCAGCATGGAGGGGGGGCGGCAATAACACACACAGTCCAGGTGCAATAATAAGAACTTGTATTGAAGTCAGGCAAAGTCAGTTCACAATAAACCCAGAGGTAAGACAGCCCAACCGGGAACACTCACAAATCCCAGCAGCGTGTAGAGAGCAGGTTTCAGCCGACCTGACGCGGCCTGTTGGGGGGGGGAATGAAGCCTGGCTGTCTCCTGCCCAAGCGAGAAGATGTCCAGAAGAGCTGCAAACCTTACACTGGAACCTTTCTCTGCTGCTAGTACTGTCCCTGACAGACGGGGTACCTGTCCCTACTCTACCCACTCGCAAAAGAGTACCAAGCCTGAGAGCCAAGGCCTTAAATAGGCTCTGCTTGATTCAAAATGTCTGCTAGAGGCACATGGGCGGCAGCATCCAATCAGATAGCTTCCCCAGTGACCCAGGAAATAATAGAGGAACCATGTTCCTCTTGGCTTCCTCTTCAACTGCAATGCCACTGCAAACAAGTGCCACCTACAGTGGAGAAAGTAGACTGCCCCTGCTTACATGTGCGCTCTCACTCCCCCATCCCAGCAGCGACTGAGCTCAACGCTTTTGCCAAAGGGGAAGAGAGAGTGCAATGCGCATGCGCTGCTTCTGATTCAGGAAGTGCGCTTGCTCCTATGATGCTGAAGTTGAATGCCTAAAACCTGCTGTGTAATGGAATTAAGCCAGGACATACGAATGTAAACCTTGGGAGTATTTCAGTCAGGCTTCATGGGCAACAGAAAAGTCCCACAGGTATGAAATTTTAAACTACCGGGGCCCCTTGTCTGCAAGGACCAGTTTATGTACAATGTGAACTTAGCATTTAGGCCCGGTGTGGAATTTGCAGCAAATTCTGTGTGATTTCTGCGCCGCATTAAACTCGCACCCCATTCATCCCTTAAGGCCCAGTTCACACTTGATGCTGTTTTGGGAACCCTTATGTGATTTGAACAGGAAATCGCACTACTAATTTGTATAGAGTGGGGAAGAATTCAAATTCCTATCAGGTTTTACTGCAGTTGGAGGCTCGGTTGGAGAGAATCCTTCACTTATTGTCTGGTAAAGAGGTTGTCCGCAGGACAGGTAGTGAGGGAAAAACTCTCTAACAGCAAAATAGACATAAGTAAAAATGTTTTTTTTTTTAATTAGAAGAATGCTAGCTAGAACAAATGTCAGCTTTTTATTGCTGTTTGTTTCCTTGTTGCAGTTTTTCTCTCACTTCCTGTCTGGTAAATGGTTGTCCACAGGACAGGAAGTGAGGGGAAATCTCTCTAATGGAGTTTCGGACAGCAGTTAAACCAGACAGTGATAATAAACAAAACAAAAGAAAAGGTTTTGGGTAGTGATATGCTTGAAATATACACTATATTACCAAAAGTGGGTGAAGTAATCAATTGATATGTGATTACCTATAGCGCTTGCCAAAAAATATTTAAACCAGTGGTCTTAACACTGTAAAATCAGACTTATAAATGTGCATACATAACCCAGTGATCAATTATAAATATTAATATAAAAAAAATAAATAGGTACACTTTAAATATAAATAAATATACAGTATAGATTAATTTACGAATTCATATATGGTGCAAAAATTCATAAAATTGTGTCAAAGTTCATATATAAAAACGTTCA
Source organism: Pelophylax lessonae (assembly GCF_965119305.1). Lineage (NCBI taxonomy): Eukaryota > Metazoa > Chordata > Amphibia > Anura > Ranidae > Pelophylax > Pelophylax lessonae. Next base: position 51,871,204 of record NC_138778.1, on the reverse strand, counting down.
TTATTTTAAAGTGACGTGACTCCTTGATAGTGAATATTCAGGTGAATAAATAAAAAGTGCACAGTGAAAAGTGCTTGGTGCTGCTGTATTAAATCTTCCACTCTATCCCTGGTGTCAATCCTTGTGCTCCACTGTGACAGAATTAGAGAGATTTCATACTCACCAGATTGCGTGGGCCCTATGTGCCTTACGACACTAGGACCACCAGAGCTTTGTGACCCCCAGGGTCTGGGTGCGTTCCCTCCAAGTGGGTGCTTTCTCCTATAGCAACGCTCCTCCTGTCGCCAACTTCCAGTCGGGGATGTTTATGAAAGAAAGGAGAGTCTGGATAGTGTAGTACCATTTTCCAAATGGTTTTATTGCACAATATCCAGGTGAGCCATTTACAAAGTCCCAATTGGAATAAAAACAGTAAAAGCAATAAAATTCCAAAGAAAATCAGGATAAAATTTGATAAACGGCGTCACTATTGTGAGCTACGGTGTGGAAAGCGACACTTCCGGTTTGCGTTCCACGGGCTCAAGTGACGTCACAACGTGCGTTCCTACTAACGCGTTTCGTTCCTCTGAAGACATCTAGCCAATGACGAAATGCATTAGGTGGAACGCACGTCGTTCTGAGGAAGAGGCGTAGCCTCAAAACGCGTCAGTGTCATCCAAACAGGACAATGGACAATTGTGTGGACTACTCCTGACACTCAAGCTATTGAGTCTGATATGATTATTTTTCACCTTCGTTTGTGAGTAGACATTTTTATGTTATATTAATAAAGCCAATATTGAGGATAATGCGGTAGGTCGGTGTGCCATTCTTTGTGTTTTTTGTTTATGGTGTAAACGGTGTCTGAGCAGAGGCCGGTCCATGCCCCACTGCAGACTCTCCTCCCCCAGGCAGCCCGACCGAGCTGTCCCAGCTCCCCCCAACTGCCCCCTGCTGGCCAGGTCGGGAACCCAGATTCGGACTGTAAGTAGAGAGTATCTGGAGCGGAACTTCAGCCTGGAATGGGGGTCAGGAGGAGGCTGGGAGGAGGGAGAGTGGGAGGGGGGCCCAGTTGTTGCACCATGGGCCCCTGGTTTGTACTTGCCCCCTGAGCCAAAAGTTGCAAGTCTGCCCCCCTGGTGGGCGATGTATATGGTCCAAATCAAAATATCAAAATAGCAGCCCAGGATGACAACACCACTCCCCTAGGACAGGAAATGTGTAACTGCCAGGATCACAAGTGAAAATAATCAAAAAAAAAAAAAGCTAGCTGCCTGATTGTTTAACACATCTAAGTACTGGTAACGTGCACTATACAGTATGTCGATTTTAAACTATCTTCTGGGAATGATTCATGTTATTGTGCTCCATTGCAGGTCCCAAAAGCCTTTTTTACCCACAGCACTGACAATAAGGGATTGTTGACATGTGCTTTGCTCTCTAAAGAGCAACCCATGTTCGGATTGCTCTTTAGAGAGCATTTGACTGGAGGCATTGAAACCGCCCTGTGGTTACGGGGCACTTACAAAGTGGCCCCATTCATTTAAGCAACAGTGGGTATAATTTCTGCCACAGCCAAGAAGCGAAGCATCACTGTGCAGCATGTGTACACCCCTGGTTGCTGCCTCTGCAACCAAATGGGGTAGCGATTGGGGGGCAGCACAAGCATGGGTCAGCTGCAGAATTTTACCCCCCCCCCCCCAACCTCATCTGTGAATGAGCCATTAGAACCACTGCCCTCTGTTTGACAGCAGTGGTCTATCTCCTCCCGCTGCAACATCACAACTACTACTCATCATTCAGCCACAGGCATTAGCATGATCAGCAGGGGGCATGCTGGACTGCTGAAGAGAGGCCGCTGCTCTTAATCTGAGGTCCCTATCTTTAGCTTGCTGTGACATTTTAAAGCCTGTGTTTTCCTGCACTCCCTGTCATTCTAGCTTATTTTTTTTTCTCAGTGTATAATTGGGTGCTGCATGTCATTACTGCTATTTTTGCTGATTTGTGTATATGTTTAGGCTATTTTTATATCCAAAATACATCTGCTACAATTTCCTTGAGGCTGGTGTTTTAAGCACACTGAAGTTTGGGGGGGGCGACAAGGTTGTCACTATATTTTAACCACTTCAGGTCCAGACACTTTGACCCCCTTCTGCCCAGGCCACTTTTCAGCTTTCAGAGCTGTCACACTTTGAGCAACAATTACTCAGTCATGCAAAACTGTACCCATATTAAATTTGAATCATTTTTTTGAGACAGATAGAGCTTTCTTTTGATGGTATTTAAGCTCCGCTAGGTTTTTGATTTTTTGTTATATAAATTAAAAAATACTTTCACTTTACATTGTTTACTATGCAATTGGAAACAGCAATCACATGCTAAAACACCATGTGATCAACCGGACACAGTGGTAATGTGATCCGCTGTTTGCCAGGCTCCCGGGTGCGCACACTGCGGGCCGCGCAGGATCCGCTGATGCGGGCTGCCATAAAGGTACGTTAGCCTGCATCGGCACTGCTTCCTGTCCGCCATTTATAGGCTATGGGCAGGCGGGAAGATGTTAATACATAGTGAGATTTTTCACATTGGGGATTGCATTCAAGTATTAATTTATCATACTGTTCTCTTATACCATTTCTATTCTTTAGTATCATATTGTATTATTTTTGGGATTGTGGTACTGAAATGCAAACAATGATCAGCCGTAACATTATGGCCACCCACCATTAACCTGTTGAGGCATGGACTCCACTAGACCTCTATAGGCATGCTGGGATATCTGGCACCAGGCCATCAGAAGCAGATCCTTTAACCACTTGCCTACTGGGCACTTTCACCCCCTTCCTGCCCAGGCCAATTTTCAGCTTTCAGTGCTCTCAAGCTTTGAATGACAATTGCGCAGTCATGCTACACTGCACCCATATGACATGTTTATCATTTTTTTCACACAAATAGAGCTTTCTTTTGGTGGTATTTAATCACTGCTGGGTTTTTTATTTCTTACAAAAAAAAAAAGAAAAAAGACAGAAAATTAAAAAAAAAAAAAAAGTTTTTCTTATTTTCTGTGAGTAAATTTTGAAAATAAATGTTTCTCCTTCACTGATGTGCGCTGATGAGGCGGCACTGATGGGCACTGATAGGCTGCACTGATGGGCACTGATGAGGTGGCACTTATGGGCACTGATGAGGTGGCACTGATGAGAAGGTACTAATATGCCGCACTGATGAGCACTGATAGGTGGCACTGATAGGCGGCACTGATAGGCGGCACTGATGAGCACTGAGAGGTGGCACTACTGGGTACTGAGGGGCGGCACTGATGGGCACTGAGAGGCAGAACTGATGGGCACTGATGGGTGGCACTGATGGACACTGATGGGTGGCACTGATGGACACTGACGGGTGGCACTGATGAGCACTGATGGGAGGCACTGATGAGCACTGATGGGCAGCACCATCAGTGCCCATACTCAGTGACCATAGTGCTGCTAGTCAGTGTCCATCAGTGCCTAGATGAGCAGGCACTGATGGGCACTGACTGGCAGCACTATGGGCACTGATGGGGGGCACTGTGGGCACTGATAGCATTTTACTGTATCTCCCTCTTGTGTAATCAGGGCACTGGTGATCAGTGCCCTGATTACATTTCTCTGTGTCCCCTATGAGGAGCAGCCACTGATCGGCTCTCCTCTTTCTCACACGGTCTCTGGGAGAAGCTGTCAATGAGAGATGATCTCATATGTTTACATTTGAGATCATCTCTCATTGGACGTTCCCATCACGTGGTAAATGGCCGCTGTGATTGGCCATTCACCACAATCTGTGATTGGCTGTGTCCAAGAAACACGGCCGACACAGATTTTCCCCGATGCGCGCTTGCGGGAGCGCGCGGGGAGCCTGTTACTGGGAGGCCTTTTAAAGATGGCCTCCCGGAAATTAGAGCCCGCGCTGTAGCCGTCTTTCGGCTATAGTGCGGGCGCGAGGTGGTTAAATACTGCAAGTTGCTAAGTTGCTTCTCGTCCTTTTGGCTAAAATCAAGTGTAGTATCTGTTCTTATCAGTGATCCAGTGGGGGCTCTGTGCTGTCATCTGACCTGACCAAGGTTGGGTGGCGGCTATGCAAACCTGCTGGAGTGATGGGGGCCTGGAAGGTTAGTATCGGCGGGGACTGAAACCGGAGCGCCTGAGCGTAACTCCTGTAAGAGAAAGCTGGAAGGATCCATTACCTCCTTATTAGAATGGGCTACCTTGTCTGGGCAGGGGCAGAGAGGGCACAAGGTCCGTGGTGTCTGTGCCCCCTGGGAGTGGTCGCCCTAGGGGTGCTCTGAGTAGCATTTGGGTGTGGGGCCCCACTGTGTGAAAAGGCACATGGTCACAGTCCCAAACGCTTCCCTTATGCACTGCGCCTTTTAGGGCCTGGCCTTTTGGCTAAGTCCGGGAGCAATTTTTGCTTACCAGGCCTCAGGGCCTAGGCCACTGCACATTTGGCATGGCCACTTTTTTATTTTCTATTTATTTTTCCTCACGTTTTGTCACTTTCACTTTTGTGTGTGTTTTCACGGATTGTAGGGTGTGAGGTGTTTTCACGGATCCTCGGGCTTACCCTAAAGGGGGTGGGGGAGGATATGTGGCCCTCAGGTTCCTTCCTCCCCAGCCTCTGGGGGGTCTATCTTCGGGAGAGCCCCTCGACCTAGTATTCGGGGTCGGCTTCGGCTGGCCTGAAGAACGGGGTCTGCCGGGCCTTCTGTCTAGGCAGACCATGTAAACCCTTTGTCCCTGTCAGGAGCCTTGCGCCCCGGGGGATCAGGGTCGAAGTCCTACCCCTTCAGGGGGTGGACTAAAGCACACCCTTAAGTGCACTTTTTTGTGTGTGTGTGTTTCACGTGCATGTTTTTTGTTCACTTACGGGTTTTTGCACCACCGCAAAAAAAAAAAAAAAAAAAAAAAAGTTGCTAAGTGGGCCTCCATGGATCAGACTCGTTTTTCCAGCACATTCCACAGATACTCGAGTGGATTGAGATGTGGATAATTTAGAGGCCAAGTCAACACCTCAAACTTGTTTTTGTGTTTCTCCTCAAACCATTTTTGAATTAATCAGACCAGGCCAGCTTTGTTCCTTGTTCTCTGGTCCAATTCTGATGCTTATGTGCCCATTGTATAGGCTTTTGACTGAGGACATGGGTCATCATGGGCACCCTCACTGGTCTATGGCTACACAGCCCCATAAAAAACAAACTGCAATGCACTGTGTGTTCTGACACCTTTCCATCGGAAACATAATTAAATTTCTTAGCAATTGGAGCTACAGTAGCTTTTCTATTTGATTGAACTACACGGGCCAGCCTTCGCTCCCCATGTGCATCAATGAGCCTTGGCCATCCATAACCCAGTTGCCAGTTCAGTTTTTCTTCCTTGGGTCACTTTTGGGAGGTCCTGACCATTGCAGACTGGGAATATCCCATAAGAACTACAGCTTTGGAGTTGCTCTGACTCAGTCAGCAAGCTATTACAATTTGGCCCTTGTCAAATTTGCTCAAATGCTTACGAGTTCCCATTTTTTCTGCTTTCAACATATCAACTTCAGGGACAACATGTTCACTTGCTGCCTAATATATCCTAATCACTTTCAGATGCCATTGTAACAAGATACTCAATGTGATGGCTGATCTGTGTATAATAGCCATATCCATTGAAGTGCTGTGTGGGAATTCTATTTTGTGTTTGCTACAATTGAGCTTTAAGCATTCAAATCAGTAAATTCCATGTATCGCCTCTTTATATCAGTCATCTTTAAATTTTGGATTACTGCCTTTTAAAAGGAAATCTGCCTTACATATTAGATTCTAAATACCATATAATAGCAGATATATATTTTTAGAAAATACACATTTTCTGCTTTCAGAGAAAATGCTTAGAGCACTAATGGCATCAGCCCCTGATAATTTTGTTTCTCATTATCTCTGCAATTCAGGCACAAAGTCAGGGAAAATGTCAGTTTATAATGTTATTTCTTACATTTCAATGGTTTTAGCGAGAGACCCTTTTCCTCCCTAATGACCCTTGTTGGATGACCCTTATTTTTGTATCCATTTCATTGATATCTTCTCTTTGTGAAATCTCCCCATAGCCATCAAGCTGGCTTCACAGGTATAGAGAATAAAATAGCTTTCCCAATGATTTTTAAAAATATATACTTCTAAAGATCAATTTGTAGCACACGCAGTTACTGTAAGGTAACTTCTGATAGTGGCTTGGGTTACGACTACGCTAGCTTTTATAGATTTCTTCCTGCGGGTGCCTTCAAAGTCTGTTTGGTATCTATTAACTCCTTTTTTTTAAGAATATATGCAAACATGTTACTGCCCATTCCAGCAGGATGTTAAAGTGGAACTAAACCCTCTTATCCTTTACAGCCAAAGGAGCTGCCATCTTAGTCTCTGTTTGATTGCATCTGCCATACTGCTGCATGTGTAGTCAGTTATAACACCAGTTATATGTCATCGTTACCTGCTCTGTGCAGTGGTTTTGTACAGAGCAGCCATGATCCTCCTCTTTCTGGATCCCCCGCCTGTGCTCCTTGCCCCTCCCTCCTGCTGAGTGCCCCCATAGCAAGCAGCTTGCAATGGGGGCACCTGAGCAGGCTCGCTCCCGAGCTGCTGTTCTGTGTGCCCATTTGCTCTGCTCCATCTCCCCTCTCTCCTCATTGGCTCACTGGCTGTGATTTACAGTAGTGGGGGCCAATAACTGCTGTCTCAGCCAATGAGGAGGAGATTCAGGAGAGCTGCTGCTCTCGTACACATCGCTGGATTGAAATGGGGTTTAGGGAAGTATCTTGGGGGGGCTGCTGCACAAGAAAGTTTTTTTACCTTCATGCATAAAAGGTATAAAACCTTGAGCCTGTACATCTAGAGTTGGGTGAACGCTGCGCAGTGCATTTTGCGTCATGATTGGGCACAGCATAAGCTGGTTGTTAAGGAGCGGGGCCAGGAAGCTGGCTGTGGCGTCCTTAACAACTGATGAGTCATCAGCTGTCACATGTCCCTAACAAGGGGAGGGGGTGTTTTTGCTTGCTTTACCCCCCCCCCTTTCCTGACCTGCTGGTGCGGGGTTCCACTTAAAAATCCATACCAGAACTATGGATGCACCGATCCGATATTAGGTTAGGATATCGGCGCAGATGCTGCCAGGGTTCCAGATTCTCTTAAGCCCCCTGCCTGAAGACCCCCCACTGGCCACGGTTGTGGGGATGAGGCTCTTGTCCCCATCAACATGAGGACAAGGTGCTTTGGGTAGGTCCAGGAGGGGGTGCGCTTGCTCACCCCCCTTTCCTGACCTGGCGACACGGGGTTCCAGATTCTGATAAGCCCCCTGCCCGCAGACCCCCCACAACCACTGGCCACAGTTGTGTGGATGAGGCTCCTGTCCCCATCAACATGGGGACAAGGTGCTTTGGGTGGGTCCAGGAGGGGGTGCACTTCCCCCCCCTTCCTAACCTGCTGGTGCGGGGTTCCACTTAAAAATACATACCAGAACTAGGGATGCACCTAGATGATGATCCGATATTAGGATAGGATATCGGCGCCGATGCTGCCAAAATAACTGGATCGGTAAAACTAACCGATCCCCGGGCCGATCCAATTTTGCTGAGTCCCGGGTCAGCTGTCCCTTACTGCACGGAGCAGCTACTTCCTGTATAGGTCCGGCTCACAGGCGGAGTGATATCAGATGCACGCCGCCTGTGAATGGAGGAGCCATACACAGGAAGCAGTGGCTTTGCTCTGTACTGCAGCCGCATGCATATTGTGTATGTGTGTAGTTCCGAATCGGTATCAGTATCGGTATAGGCAGATACACAAAGCCAGTGTATCGGTGTTGGTATCGGTATCGGGACTAGAAAAGTTGGATCGGTGCATCCCTAACCAGAGCCGAATGACCGAAGGGACCCCACATCGCTTTTTCTTTCTTTTTTTTTCAATAGCTGGGTGCTGGCAATTGCAACCTCCAGTCAATTCAAATGTGATTTGACACATTTTTTTTTCCCTTTAGAAATGTAATTTTTGCTTTTTACATTTTTGTTGGCAGTGCTCTCTCCTCTCCCCTACAGCAGCCTCCCACTGACACAGGGAAGGTAAAGCGATGGGATCACATGACAGGAGTGAATTTAAAATATGAATTTTTAAACAAGTTAGGCTGGATAGGTAGGAGGAGGGGGGGGGAGGGAACATTTTTAGGAATAGTTTTAGTTAGGCTTTTCATCTAATTTAATGCGAGTTTCAGTAGAACAAACATCTTTCTACAATTGCTAGCACACAGGTGCTTACAGTTTTACAGGTGCTCAGTTAGTCTTTTAAAAAAAAGGTGAAAACTCTGTCCTGTCTGTGTCTCAAAATAAAGGGATACTAAAGTCCCGTTTTTTTTTTTTTTTTTTAGTTAAAAATAACAAAAATGTTATACTTACCTGCTCTGTGCAGTGGATTTGCACAGAGCATCTCCAAACCTCCTATTTTTGGGTCCGCCTTCTGCTCTCCTGGCCCCTCCCTCCTGTTGAGTGCCCCCACAGAAAGCAGCTTGCTATGGGGGCATCTGAGCCAAGCCACAGCTCACTGTGTCCATTCAAACATGGAGGCGCGGCCCTGCCCTGCTCCTTTTCTCTCCTCATTGGCTGACTGACTTTGATTGACTGACAGAAGCGGGAGCCAGTGGCCACGTCAGTCATCTTCAGGGTTCCCTCAGTCCTCAACAGACCATGTTTTGGGAATTTCCCTTAGATAAAATAGCTGTCACAAATTCCAAGAGATTGATGTTTGTTTAAAGCACAGGGGCAAGGTGATGTAAACCCTGAAATCTTGACCTGTTAGGGGTATTTGGGGACAAACCATCACAGCAAATATGTGATCACTCAGTTAGGTAATCGGTGCCCCGAGAGATCATCAGGACACAATCCTGTGCAGTGTCACTCAGAGGACCTGAGAGAAACAGGGTGCACTGGTCTCGAACACTCCCTAACACCCCATTATTTTCTTTGCAGAAATGGCAGGGCAGCTTGACATCCCAGTAGGGAATAAGTAGTGTAATTGATCCAGGTAGCCCATACTCTGTAGCATTTATCATGACGACTATTGCATGTCGCCATCCACTCCTCCGCCGCCATATTGTTATTCACAGGACAAATCTATTCATTTCAATACGGTATTTGAGCCTTCTTCCAATACATGATAATCAGGCATCTCACCGCATTTAAGAGATGAGGCAGGACCGACTTGTGATAATGGCTGAGAGGAATGGAGGGTACATGAAGTAAGAGCGCCAATGGAGAATCAGACATTGGAGAATCAGGTATTTCAGTATCCAAAACCACTTTGATTTGGGCCCTGATGTCTTGCCAGAAGGGTTGAAGCTTGGGGCATTCCCACCAAATGTGCAGGAAAGTTCCCCGATGCCCGCAATCCCTCCAGCAAACATCTGACAGAGCTGGGTATATCCTGGCTAGTTTATCAGGAACTCCAAACCAATGGGTAAATAACTTAAAGCAACACTGTTGCTTCTTTGTGTCCACAGAACTAGTGTGGGTGAGACGGTATAGATGATAAAGTTGGGATTCTGTAAACTCATTCTGCAGGTCTCTCTCTCATTCCCTTATATAAACAGGCTTTCCTCCAGGTTCCCCAGAGAGTAGCATCCCATACAACGCCGAGATGGAATGAGAGATCAGGGAGGCCAACATACAGAGCTTCTCAAAAGGGTGTAAGGGTGGATGGTATGCAAATATATGAGGGAGGCTGTGTATAACATGGTCGAGTTGACTATAGTGAAAGTCATCTAATGGGAAACGGCCAAAAAGCTCCTGGAGCTTGTCAAGAGGGAGCAAGCCTTGTTCCTGTATGAATCTACCGCATCTATTTTCCCCATCCGTCACCCCCTACTAACACCATTTTACACATTTGAAGTACTTGCTCGTATCAATGCATGCTCTTTGTTTTTAAAAAATTTTTTTCCATGTAAAGTTTGCAATTATATATCTACATGGGGACACCCATATTACATAGGCAGGCCCTGCTTCCTACTTTTCAGTGCTATATAACCGTTCCACTTTTACTCAAAATTCAAGCCTAAGAAGGGGGTTTATACAAAATTAACATTGCAATTCACCCAGTGAAAGTGCACGTAGATTCATTCTGTTTGAATAGGGCAGAAAATTAATGTCATTAGGTGATTTCCTATAATGGATAAATGTTTTTCATTGACTTAATTTTCTTTAATACTTAGGGCCATCCAATGGCCAAATTTGGTATTTTCATTCAAAATCAATTAAAAACATTTGCTCACAAGAAATAGTGTTATAACATTTTTTTGCCCCATTTACAGGGCATAAATATACATGCACTTTCCCTGGGCAAACTGCTATGCACTATTTTTATAGAAACACCTTTATCAGCTGACTGTCTAGCTGCATTACTTGTGTGGCTAATATCCTATTTCAAAAATGGTTGCTCAAGGGAGTTTGGAGTAAGGCCAAATGCAACATGGAACTCCCTCTGGTGAAATCTACAAATCTCTATATTTAATGCAACAATTTGAAAATATGAAAGCACAAGCAGACAAAAGTATGAAAGCCACATCGTGCAACATTACGCTGCCAGGCTATAGACTTCAATAATGCTGTGTAGCACCCTCCCAGGTAGGTGCTAGAAGAGAGAGTATAGTTATGGATCTTTTCTGCTACTAGAGAGATTGCCAGGCAAATCTATATCGTTCTCTGCCTACCAGAGAGCAGGATCTGTTAGTGAGGTCTGCTCATTGTGCTCAGGTGCAGCTCAGTTTGTCTGAAGTGTTTCACACTGGTCCAATAGGGAGGCATATTGGATAGTGGGAGGGAACCTGACAAATGAGTGCACAGGCATTTAGAACAGCCCTTGTGATTGCCAGAGAAAAGTGCCTCGGTGCATGTTGGGATACTGTATAAATGCCAAGGGCACATGTGCTCGGGGTCTTTCAGCTGGAGAGCGGGGTCCAGGAGGGAGGGGGCAGCTGCCACTCCTCTGTAGAAGCCACCATCCGGCCTCAGGTGGTTGACCTGAGGGCCAGAGAGTCAGCTAACTGGAAGGAGCTGAATCTAGATGTCCAGCAGAGCTGACTGGAAGGGAGACACTGGAGAGGATCTGATTCTGCCTACAGGGAGTACAGATTTGTGTCGTGGGGCCTGTTCTGAGAGGGCCATCCCTTCTGCTAGATGATCTGCTAGAAGAGTCAGTGGACGGGTGTCAGTCAAGGGGATGCTAGAGAGTGTCCTGAAGATAATGTAGCTGCATCAAGCCTGCTGCTAGAGAGCACAAGAGGACCTAATTCTTCCATACAAGTGGCAGTATAGTAAAAGTAGTGTGTCTGCTTCCACAAAAAACCTGGTGAAGCCAAGTGAGAGTTGTCCTTATCTACTGTGAATAGTTCATAGTTACATAGTTACATAGTAGTTGAATAAAGACAATACTCCATCCAGTTCAACCTGTGTAGGTGTGTGTGGCCGTAATCATTTCCCATACCCCTGAGTGTTTTGATCCTTGAGATATACATCCAAGAGTCTTTTAAATGTAGCCATACTCCCCGCAGTTACTACCATTTGTTGTAGAGAATTCCACTGTCTTGTAGCCCTTACTGTAAAGAACCCCCTGCATAGCCTGAGATTAAACGCTTCTCCTCTAATTGCATTGTATGGCCTTGTGTCCTCATACATTCCTTGCGACTGAATCGTTTTTTTCTATGTTGAGATCACTGTTGAGGTATTTGTAAATCGCTATCATGTCCCCTCTCAGGCGTCTCTTCTCTAGGGAGAATAAATCAAGCACTTGTAGGCGCTCTTCATAATTAAGGTCCTCTAATCCCCTAATTAGTTTTGTCGCCCTTCTCTGGACTCTCTCCAGCTTCAACACATCACTTCTGAGGACTGGGGATCAGAACTGGACAGAATATTCCAGATCCGGTCGGACCAGAGTTTTCTAAAATGGTAGGATTATAGTTTTATCTCTGGAATACATCTCCTTCCTTATGCATGCTAATATTCTGCCAGCTTTGGCTGCTGCAGCTTGACATTGCATGCTATTGCTAAGTCGATCTTCTATTAGGACTCCCAGATCTTTCTCCATTTTTGATTCCCCAGAGGTTCCCCCCTGAGAGTGTATTGTGCTTTAATGGTTTTAGTCCCCAAGTGCAATACCTTACACTTCTCCACATTAAACCTCATTTGCCATGTACTTGTCCACTCTGTTATTTTGTTCAGGTCATTCTGTAAGGTTTCTGCCACACAATGTGAAGTTATTGCCCTGCCCAATTTTGTGTCATCTGCAAAATCTGAGGTTGAGCTAATGATCCCATCCTCAATGCTATTTATGAATAAATTGAACAAAATTGGTCCCAAGACTGAGCCTTGGGGGACCCCACTCATCACCCCAGACCAGTCTGAGCATGCGTTATTTTTTTTAAATTTGACAATTTTTATTAATTTTTATGTACATACAAAACAAACAACTGGGACAAAACAAAAGAAATTTATTAGGACACATAGATACCAACACATATTAGTTCATTATGGTATCAGCTCCCAATCACCCCACAAAGAAAAAGAAGAAAAAAAAAAAAAGGGGGAGAGGGGGGGAGCATGCCCCTAGCCCAGTCTTCAAAAACACTGAGTGTAAAATATTGATACCCATGTTTATCTAGTGTATATCGATGAACAGAACGCTAATGTTCATACGTGCCATCCACCAAATTCTAATCACGCGTTATTAATTACCACCCTTTGGACACGCCCCTTTAACCACTTCCGTATCCAAGAGCAAACCTTGTGGTCGATGCCTGCAGACCTTATTTTATAAATTAAGCATTTGTGGGGAACTGTATCAAACACCTTAGCAAAATACAGGTACACCGCATCCACTGGTCTCCCCCATCTTGTTCACAGCTCACCTCTCCATAGAATATTAACAAGTTGGAGTATCCCACTATTCCCACTAGTTCAAGTTGGAGTATCCCACTATTCCCACTAGTTCAAGTTGGAGTATCCCACTATTCCCACTAGTTCAAGTTGGAGTATCCTACTATTCCCATTAGTTCAAGTTGTAGTATCCGACTATTCCCTTCTCCCATCCAAGTTCCACAATAAATACCAAAAAACCGAAACCCCTGGACTGTATATTGAGCAATGAGCAACAAGGAGTAAGGATGGATGAGTGAACTGTTCCCTTAGTGACTGTTTGCAGGTAATCAGAGGAGGCCCAAGAAGTCATCACACAGCAAGCCCCATGGGGACAGTGCTACAGCTGTATACAGATGCATACAAAACGATATGCTGTACGCATCTATATGTGGCATTTCTAATTCTCCTGTGAATGAGACCAAATGTAAAAAGGGTTTAAATTAAATTTCAAAGCAATGGAGAGATCTCTGAATTGAAGCAGAACTCCTAGCTAACAGCTAAACACTTTTGAAAACGTACAAAGGAGTGTTTTTACCCACTAAAAGAATTTATATTTCTGTCCACCCAATCCCGAGATCAACACAGCCCATTCACACAAGACATTCCTGGCTTTACTGTGGACCTGAGCTTTATTTGCTGTAGTTTCACTTTCACTTACAGATCTCTTCCATATCACCAGCCTGTGGTTGGACAAAGGAGAAGCTGAATGCTGATATGCTCATCTCTCTGCCAATCTTTTCTCTCCTCCTCCTTCTTGCACTGCAACACATTCGACTGGCTATTTGTGCTGTTTCTCTACCCTTCTCTCTGAGCTCTGCTGTAAGGACACTGCAAGTGGCTGATATACCAAGTCACATTAAAGGGGTATTAAACCCAAAAATGTATTATATTGCAGCTTACCCATCATTAGATATGATGGTTGCATCAGTTTTCTTTTCTTTGGCTTTTTCCCCTCTGTTTTCCTTTGGTGATCTAGCCAGTAACACCTCCTGTATTAGTGGGACACAACTCTGGATGAATGGGCACAGCAGACATCAGCATAGTCAGTCTGGGGATAGGTGAGGGGTAGTGTTGGGGTAGGCTTGGTTTACATTGGGGCGGCTTCAAAGTCACCTGACTCTGAAGCCCCCCCTATACAACACAAATTTGGTGCGGCTTACAAACAACTTCTTTAATAGAAGTCATTGCAAGTCGCTCTGAAGTTGCCCCCAAGTAGTGCAGGAACCTTTTTCTAAAGCCCCGTACACACATACCGATTGTCGGCCAAAAAGATTCGGCCGACGACCGATCGACCAATTGTAGGCTTGTTAGTATGATGCTTTCGACAGCCGACAGCCGGTCGTGCAGGCATTAAAATTTTTGTATGCCGACACCAGAACGGCTGATTGTTCGCCAGTCAGTACAGATTTCGGCCGACAGACAGCAGATTTGCAAGACTGGGCATGCTCAGAAAAGAAAAAACACAGGGAAAGTTTACCATCACATGACATCACTTCTGCAGTCGACGGACAAAATTCGTGTGCAGTCTTTTGCACTTTTCAGCGGACAGGACAGCACCGGACAAAAGACGGCCGATCGGCTTAAGTCGGAGTAACTTGAGTCACGCCTCTCTCTCTCTCCTTAATGGCTCACTGGCTGTGGTTGACAGCAACGGGAGCCAATAGCTCAGTCAGTGAGGAGGGAGAGTCCCCGGAGGGCCAAGTAGGGTTTCCACCTCATCCCTTTAAGGCCTCTTTCACACACTCCGTCCGGACGGACTCCATTTTTCTCAGTGGGGGATCGATCCGCCGATCCCCCGCTGAGCAGGAGGATGATAGCTGTGTCTCCGCGCTGTGTGCGGAGACACAGCTGTCAGTTCCCCATGCATCTCTATGGGGGAAATCGGATGGGAACGGACCGTCGGTCCGTTCTCATCCGATCCCATCCGCTGGAAGGATGGAAAATAGGGTTTCCATCCGTCCAGATTTGACGGATCAGATGTCAGCGGACATGTCTCCGATGACATCAGATGCCCCATAGGGATGCATGGGGGGACTGTTCAGATCTGCCATAAAAACGGACAGGCGGATCTGAACGTTCCGCCTGTGTGAAAGAGCCCTAAACCCGAACACATTAATTAATTACACAGGTTTTGTGGCTGACTAAGTTGGTAATTAAACTCACTTAGTGCCTTATGTGCATTAAATTAGCCTCAGAACCTGTGTAATTAATATGTGTTCGGGTTTAAAGGGATGATGTGGCCAGCCTAGAGCCGAGGCTGTTTTGCATATCGCTGGATCACGATGGGGCTCAGGTAAGTATTGGGGGGGGGCAGCGATACACACGTTTTTGTTTCATAGAATGCATGAAGGTAAAAAACATTGAGTGTTTACCACTTAAAATATATTAGCAGATTTAATTACACTAACAAACTGAAGCCAAACTCCAGCTCACACTTTATAATCATTTACGGCCAACAGTGTTTTCCTTTTGGGATAAAAGGTTTTACATGAATAAATAATAACCCCTGCCAGTGTTAAGTGGTTTGTGCCATCCATGTAAACTGATACATTCTGCTGAAGAGCTTAAACTTGTGAAAAAACAACAGACTTACTAGCTTGATCACCAGATGAAAATAGAAGAAAGAAAGTAAAAAAAAGAAAACTAGTACAGCCATCACATCTAAGAATTTAAAGTCAGCAATATAATAAAATGTTTGCTTTTGGGTTTAATACCGCTTTAAGGTGCTTACACTACATGCATTTAAAAAAAAATACATTCATTTTTTAAATATAATTCATTTAATACCTGTTCTGCTTTGGATTACTATGTTTTGACATTCATTTTGTATATTTACACATGCACATAGTTCCTGCTATCAGACATGTTCATACAATAGAAAGCGGCCGCACATCAGTGTTTATTTATTTTTACAGTGAAAATGGCCAAAAATTGCTTTTTGGCCAGAGTTCAGCTTTAAAGTTTTTGTGCTCGGAGTTCATCTTTAAGTTGTCATATACATTCTGTACCTACTCCCAGACTCCATTGATTGTTCCTGTAGACTAGAGCCAAGCCATTGACTTCCAGCATATCCTTCTTGGCACCTTGACAGCATCATGAAAAAAGCTTCTTAATAAAAACGGGCCCTGAAATTCAGAGCACACGTCAACAAGATAATTATGAATCAATTTACAAATGTTGATTTGATCCGGGCCTCTGGTGTCTGCCAGACCAGGAAGATTTCATGGCAGAAAGCCATTTAGCGAATGTGGGCCACGGGAAAATTTAAATACTTGACTGGCACCTGGGAAGGGATGCAAAGACACTGCAAGGAATTAAGGAACATTCTCATTCTGAGCAAATAGAATTCGGTTCTGAAGTGAAAGGCAGCTGCTGTATGAAAAATGACACTGCGCTCATTGTCTGAAGACTATTTTTATAAGTGGTGTGATTATTCTGATGAATGACGGAATTATTTATGAGACAATTTAGCAAAACATATGGAAGCGAAAGATCTAAAAACACGACAAAACACAACGTACAGTCTGAATGAATCCCACATCATATATTGTGTTTTATTCATAGAAACAACAGCCTTCAGCTTCTTTATGCCTGTATTGCCCCCCCCCCCCCCTGACCCCCGGAATCAGGGAGGGCTGACATTTCACCTCAGGGTGCTGGTTCTTAGCAGTACTGTATCTTGGCCTATGCCAACAAGGCCCAGGCCTAGGGAAGCACTTTGCAGGGGGGGGGGGGGGGCAGCAAAAAAAAAAAAACAGCTTCCTCCCGACTCCCACATGAAAAAGGGTCCCTGCTGGCTTACCCTACACTTTTAGTATAGTGCCAGTACTATGGGGCGAATTGGGCTGGAGGGCAGGGTCCAGGGGGCAAGTCAGTCAGGCACCCCCATAAAGCGGTCACATTGCTACCCGTAGGTAAGATAATACCGGCCGGTGAGGACATTCGGACAGACCGCAGGCCGCCGACCACACTTACTACAACCAATGCTAATAAGTGTGGCACTGCAGCCTAATGCTCTGCCTACCCCCCTCCGCCCCCAGGTATGGCAGGCATCATGTCAATAATATAATTTAATTTGTTTAAACATCCTTGTCCTTGAGAGAGAATATTGAATTGCATCATATAGATTTACTATACAATTATTATACAGTTGTGGTACACTATTCCACTATAAAGAGATACTTGTACAAATATGGTCTTCATGGAAGAGTCATCAGAAGAAAACCTCTTCTACGTCCTCACCACAAAAATCAGCGTTTGAACTTTGCAAATGAACATATAGACAAGCCTGATGCATTTTGGAAACAAGTTCTGTGGACCGATGAGGTTAAAATTGAACTTTTTGGCCGGAATGAGCAAAGGTACGTTTAAAGAAGAAGGGGCACAGAATGTAATGAAAAGAACCTCTGTCCAACTGTTAAGCATGGGGGTGGATCAATCATGCTTTGGGGTTGTATTGCAGCCAGTGGCACAGGGAACATCTCACGAGTAGAAGGATAAATGGATTCAATATAATTTCAGCAAATTTTGAATGGTAACTTGATGGCATCTGTGAAAAAGCTAAAGTTAAAGAGGGTGGCTTCTAGAAATGGATAATGATCCTAAACACACCTCGAAATCCACATCAAGAGGCATAAACCGAAGGTTTTGCCATGGCCTTCACAATCTCCTGACCTCAACATAATTGGAAATCTATGGATAGACCTTAAAATAGCAGTGCGTGACAGACAGCCCAGAAATATCAAAGAACTGGAAGATTTTTGTAAGGAAGAATGGGCAAAGATACCTCAAACAAGAATTGAAAGACTCTTGGCTGGCTAAAAAAAGTGTTTACAAGCTGTGATACTTGCCAAAGGGGGCAGTACAATATATTAACTCTGCATGGTGCCCAAACTTTTGCAGACGCCATTTTGTTGTTTTCTGTTATTTTGAAAGTGTAAATGATGGAAATAAAATCTAACTTTTGTTGACATATTATTATGATGATTATTATTATTATTATTATTATTAAATGTCTAATCTGTAATTTGATGCCTTTTGGATATTTTTCCATCTTTCCTTGGCTTCTTTATGCACATTAATACAAATTTTTACCTGGGGTGCCCAAACTTTCGATCCCCACTGTATATGATGGCAAGAATATTTTGGACCCCTCTTGGACACCTCATATGTGCTATTCCAACATGTCACTGATTACTCCAATCTTATAAGATATTTGGACTTGTTTTTGCTGCCACTGATTTTATCATTTATTTGTAGAATGACTCTGGATTTCCTAGTCGTCATACAAATAAGTGACATAATTAATATTTATATTAATAATAATAATATCACAAATGTCAGAAATTACAATCAGTGGCAGCAAACACAAGCCCAAATATCTTAAAAGAACTGATGGGGCTGCACTGATAAGGCAGCACTGATATGCTGCACTGATATGCTGCACTGATATGCTGCACTGATATGCTGCACTGATGGGCACTAATATGCTGCTCTGATGGCCACTTATGAGTTGCCAATGGTGGGTACTGATAAACTGCACTGATGGGCACTAATAAGGCTGCACTGATAAGGCAGCACTGATATGCTGCACTGATAGGCACTGATGAGGCTGCACTGATGGGCACGAGGCGGCACTGATAAGCTTCACCGATGGGGCTGCACTGATATGGTGCCCTGATTTACAGGAAGGGATGGGTCATATTTCAATTAGGGGGTGCACAAGTTTAGTCAGGCCTAGGGCAGCACAAAAACTAAATACTCCACTGGTTCCTAGGCATGGTGGGTCAGTATGGTTGCAGAAAAGATGGACACCAATCTCTTTTGAAATAAACAAGGAAAGTTTATTGCTCACAACACAAAAAAAAATGCAGAGAGAGAGGGTTAGGGCACAGGATACCCTAAGACAGTATGCAGATTACAGACTCCAAAATCCAAAACAGCAATACAGAATAAGGGCCATAGGCCTGTACCCAATGTTCTGTATCTTCATAGCAACCACTGTCTCCAATAGCAACCAAAACTCAGTGTCATGCAGGGTTTCTTTGGATATGTCTCTTGATGCTTTCTCAGCCTCTTTGTGCTTTGTGGATAATCAGCCTCTGGTACTTTATCTCAGAACTCTAGTGAGTTCCACTCAGAACTTTCCTCGTGCCTTTAGGCAGCACCCAGGCGCTCCCTGTCAGAGCCTTCCCTGTGCCTCCAGGAAGCACCCAGGCTCTCTCCGCCAGAGCCTTCCTCGTGCCTCCAGGCAGCACCCAGGCTCTCTCCCTGCCAGAGCCTTCCCTGTGCCTCCAGGCAGCACCCAGGCTCTCTCCCTGCCAGAGCCTTCCCTGTGCCTCCAGGAAGCACCCAGGCTCTCTCTGCCAGAGCCTTCCTCATGCCTCCAGGCAGCACCCAGGCTCTCTCCACCGGAGCCTTCCCTGTGCCTCCAGGAAGCCCCCAGGCTCTCTCCACCAGTGCCTTCCTCGTGCCTCCAGGCAGCGATCCAGGCTCTCGCACACACACTATATTGCCAAAAGTATTGGGACGCCTGCCTTTACACGCATATGTGTAGACATGGGGGTCTCCCTTCGGGGGAGCTCTACCTAGTACTTGGGGTGGGCTTTTTTGGCAGTCCTCCCAGAGAACGGGGTCTGCCTGGTTTCGGCCAGGTGGACCAGTGAGTACTTCAGTCTCCGTCTAGAGTCACGTGCTCCAGGGGATCAGGGTCAGGGTTCGCCCTCTTCGGAGTCGCACTTCTTGTGCACTTTTTTGTGTTCTTACTTTTTGTGTGTGCACTTTTTTTTGCACCGGGTGTTAGTCTGAGTGTGTTTAACACACCACAGGCTTTTAAAAAAAAAATGTGTAGACATGTTGGCAGGGGCGTACCTAGAGCATTTGGCACCCAGGGCGAATCCTATATCTGGAACCCCCCCCCCCCCCAGGCGGCAGGTGACGTACCATGATGTATTGTCAAGTAAAGTCACGTGTAGGGCCTCTGCGCACTGCGGGCCGAAACCTGAAAGAATTCTCCTCCCTCTGCTCCCCACCGGCAGCCAGGCACCCTCCCCCCCTCCTCCTCTACAAAAACGCAGCAGACTAACCTGAGGCACCAGACAGAAAAACATGTAACTGGCAGTGGCGTCACTAGGGTTGGGGTCACCTGGTGCAGTAAACCATGGTGTCACTCCCCCCCATAAAAAAAAGACTTTCATGTTTTATGAAAGTGTGCCAAAGATGCAGCATGCAGGACTTTTGGTGCGCTTTCAGAAAATGCCGAAAAAGAACACGCAATCTAATAGAAATCTATAGGACTGCAGCTATAACTTTGAGTAAAATGTAGGAAGACCCCCTTTACATTACACAGCCTCTGTACCTCTGGGCCCCTTTACAATACACAGCCCCCATACCTCTGGACCCCTTTATGATACACAGCCCCCCGTACCTCTGGACCCCTTGACGATACACAGCCCCCATACCTCTGGACCCCTTTACATTACACAGCCCACGTACCTCTGGGCCCCTTCACATTACACAACCCCCATACCTCTGGACCCCTTTACAATTCACAGCCCCCCAATGCGCCCCTTTACTTTATCCAGCCCCTCCATGGACCCCTTTACATTCACACAGCCCCCCCATGGAACCCTTTACATTATACAGTCCCCCCCATGGGACAATTTACGTTATCCAGCCCCGCCCCCCATGGAACCATTTACATTATCCAGCCCCCCCCCATGGAACCCTTTAAATTCACACAGCCCCCCCCATGGAACCCTGTACATTCATACAGCCCCATGGAACCCTTTACAATATACAGCCCCCCCATGGAACCCTTTACAATATACAGCCCCCCCGGGAACCCTTTACAATATACAGCCCCCCCCCCCGGGAACCCTTTACAATATACAGCCTCCCCCCCCCCATTGAACCCTTTAGATTATACAGGCCCCCCGCCATGGAACCATTTACATTATACAGCCTTCCCCCCATGGAACCCTTTAGATTCTACAGGCCCCCCTATGGAACCCTTTACTTTATACAGCCCCTCCCCCAGGGAATCATTTACATTATACAGCCCCACCCCCCAGGAACCATTTACATTATGCAGCCTCCCCCTCCTATGGAACTTTTTAGATTATACAGCCCCCCCTCCCCAAGGAACTATTTACATTACACAGCAAAAGCCCCCCCCCCTCCTCCTCCTACCTACCTACCTGAATTAACTTTGCTAGTTAGCAGCAGGTGAATCGTTGCTAGGGGGGGGTCCTAGCAACCAATCACCTGCTCATTAACTTAGAAAGTTACCTCCGGCTGCGCCCACTGTTTATTCAGGGCTGGTGATTCTCCTTGTCCCGTTCTGCTTTAGACTCACTGCCTCCTGCTCCGCTCTCCTGTGTCAGTGAGCAGCAGAGGCAGTCCGGCGGCTGTTGGTACGCCACTTCATGTTGGACAATTTCATGCTCCCAACTTTGTGGGAACAGTTTGCGGATGGTCCCTTCCTGTTCCAACATGACTGCACAAAGCAAGGTCCATAAAAACATGGATGAGGGAATTTGGGGTGCAGGAGCTTGACTGGCCTTCACAGAGTCCTGACCTAAACCTGATAGAACACCTTTGGGATGAATTAGAGCTGAGATTGCGAGCCAGGTCTTCTTGTCCAACATCAGTGTCTGACCTCACAAATGCGCTTCTGTAAGGATGGTCAAATATTTCCACAGACACACTCCTAAACCTTGTGGACAGCCTTCCCAGAAGAGTTGAAGCTGTTATAGCTGGAAAGGGTGGACCAACTCAATATTGAACCTTACGGACTAAGACTGGGATACCATTAAAGTTCATGTGTGTGTAAAGGCAGGCGCCCCAATACTTTTGGTAATATAGTGTATGTGTATATATATATACACTGTGTATATATATATATACACACACATTGTATATACAGTATATATATATATTTTTATAGCACAGTACTACAGTATGTCAAATACTATATTTTTTAAACACAGTATGCCATATACATAGCAGGAATACATATATAGGAGTTGTCTTACCTGCTACAGGATTTATAATTTTGTTCAGCCAGCCTTGTGATCCAGGCACCCCTGCCAAAGCCGGGTTGATGACCTCCCTCACTGATATCCACTGCAGTTTAAGAAAACCTATAATGTAAGAAAAACAAAGGCTGTAATTTCTGACATTTGTAAAATGCAGGTTGGTTGTGTTACCTGTCCTTTGGTCTCAATTCTTTACCTATGACAAGTATACTGGTCAGGAAAGTCAGATGTCCTCAGTTTACTTGTTATAGGTCAAAGACTCCAATAGTATTAAGGCCAAAGGATCAGTATAATAAACAGACTTTATTTTACCTGCATGCCTCCCTCTGCATGCCTTCCAACATTCTTTAACAACACAGTGGCTAAGTGGTTAGCACTTCCACCTAGTAGCACTAGGGTTGCTGGTTCAAATACCAACCACAACACTACCTGCATGGAGTCTGTATGTTCTCTGTGCGGATTTCCTCCAGGTACTTCCTCCCACACTCCAAAGACATGCTGGTAGGTTAATGTATATGTATGAATGTGGGTTAGGGATCTTAGACTATAAGCTCCTTGAGGGCAGGGAGTGATGTGAATGTACAAAATACTGTATATGTAAAGGGCTGCGTAAATTGACAGCACTATATAAGTACCATAAAATTAAAAAAGGGATACTTTTAGGCAAAAACTATGTGTGCAAATTTGAATTCGGGCTTTAAAGGGCGATTCCTGCTTTAAATACAAAAACAAAGGATCCTCCAGCAGCTCTTTAAAAGTTGGGCTCTTGCTCATCCAAACAGAACCTCCGACTCATCCTGGATGCAGCCAATTTGCACCCAGGGTCGGCATTTCAGCAGAGCTTTGGCCGCTAATAATTGGTCAGTTTGTAAGTGGCCATAGCAGTGTTGCTGCATCCAGAGGCGTTGTTTTTTCCTCTTAACACTGCAAACTATCTGGTGCTAAATGGCTGCGTAAATGTAGCCTTATTTCTCAGTTTTAAGACGGTGGGTGGGGCCATGCAAACCATTTCTTTACGCTCTGCCGGCCAGCTGGTATTTGGATTTACTGTATACCAGGAAGTGACGTAGATGGTTAGAGTACACCGGAAGTTGCACCAACAATGTCCTTTGATGACCCTCAAGGAGGTGGGTGAAATGCGTTGACAACTTCCGGTGTACTCTAACCATTTACGTCAATTCCTGGTTCTTGGTGGAATGCAAAGACGGCGTTCCAGGAAGTAGCTTGCCATTTGTTTGACTACTTATTTAATCCTACTCATTTGTATTTTATCCTACTCATTTTCTGCCTACATTTTATTAATAAAACGTCACTATCATCTATCCTTTTTAATTGGGCTCAGCCCGTTAAGGAACCAGTATCCATCATTTGAAGAGAGCATATTGCTTGGACAATATTGACCAGATACCCAGGACCCTGTACTCACCTCGAATTCGCCACATTTGACCCAACAGAGGGTCTTTACTTTTGGTGAGAAGGGGTGCAAGAGGGGAGTGTGGCACCTTGGCACCGATGAGCACTTTATTCACCATAAAGAAATTAAAGGAACACCAACACAGTCTGAGCACATTTGCACTGGTTGTTGGATAATATATGGACATTCATATTGAACTAATATTGAAGTCATTTGAAACTTTTTTGTATTTTTGCACATTCATTGATGTATGATGAATGATTCATTCATGTATGCATTTGGCACTTTATTTGTAGAATTTCGATCACTTTATATTTATTATATACTCCATATATTTATTTACACATTCTTTAATATACACCTATTGATGCTTTGGAGTTTCTCGAGCACAGAATATAAATATATTCAATATATATTTATCAATAAAATCTTTATATATATATATATATATATATATATATATTTATTATTTTTTAAATGAAAAAATACTAAAACATAATGAATATTTTTAAATATTTTAAATATAAAATTATTAAATATAAAATTAAATATTATTACGAAAACAAAAAGGTAATAGAATTAGAATATATACATATCTAATTATTAGTATTAGAATATTACAATATATACACATTACATACTTCATACCTATAACAAAAAAAATACATTAAACAAAATGTACATATATATATATATATATATATATATATATATATACACACACATACATTTTTTTTTTATTTGTTACAGGTATGAGGTATGTAATGAGTATATTGTAATATTCTAATACTATTAGATATGCTGTTATATATATTATATATATAATATATTATAATTCTATTACCTTTTTATTTTTGTAATATTATTTTTAATAATATTTAATATAATATTTTGTGTATATTATTATATAGGATTTAAATAGCGCCAACAGTTTGCGCAGTGCTTTACAATGTGAGTGAAGACAATACACAGTTACAATACAATTCAATACAAGAGGAACTAGAGGGCCCTGCTCGTTAGAGCTTACAATCTAGAAGATATATATATATATATATATATATATATATATATATATATACATACACACACACACACACACACACACACCTCTATCTATCATATATATATATATATATATATATATATATATATATACATACACACACACACCTCTATCTATCATATATATATATATATATATATATATATATATATATATATATATATATATATATATATATATATCAGTTTTGTTTATGTGTTTTAATATATTACTATTATTGTCAATGTTATTATCATTATTACCAGTATTATTACTGTAATTATTTTTATTATATATTATGCATTTTCTTTCATTGTTACCGGTATTTATATTATAAGAAAAAACAAAAAAAATTATATATATATATATATATATATATATATATATATATATATATATATATATATATATATATATAGTAAAAATAATACTAGTAATATTAATAATAATAATATTAATAATAATACATTATTATATTATTAAAACACCTAAAAAAAACTCTATCACCACAAAGTATATTTGGTGATAACAGTCCTTTCATTAGAATATTTATTTCTAATTTGGGGTTTCTAGCAGGATAATAGGACAGTTGGTGAAGAAAGAGGGACTGTCTCCTCTCTACAGTTAGAAAAAGGGGAAGCAACATTTATTTTTGTATTTTTTTACTTCTGCAAATGCTGCTTTCCTTCTTCCTATGTACAATCCTCACTCCTCCTCCTCCTTGGTTTCTGTAGGACCAGGTCTCTTCCCCATCCTCTTGCTGTCTCCTCTCCAACCCCCATCCATCCTCCTCTCTCTCCCTCTCCTGCTCTCACATCCTACCCACTCTCATCATCAGGAGCCCCCTCGTGCGGCTCCGCGCATGCGCGTCCCCGCTTCCCCCTTTCATTCAGTCTGGCAGTGAGAGGAGAGGAGCTGCAGCACAGCGGGAGGGTGTGCAATCCAGCGCTGACATCCACACACCCGCATAGCCATTCACACAGCACAGCGCACACTGACACCGCACTGCTCAGCCTGAACTGCTGGAGACTTCCAAGGAGAAGAAAACTGCACAAACTGGAAGGCTGGAAGTACACTCACTGAGAGCCCAGCACTATCATAGCACCACACACCCCATACAGTGCACCCCCCACACAGACACCTCACTCAGTGCACCCCCACAGACCCCTCACTCCACACACACTCCACTCAGTGCACCCCCACTTACCTCACTCCACTCAGTGCACCCCCCCTCACGCCCTATACAGTGCACCTCACTCCACTCAGTGCACCCCACTCACACCCCATACACCTCACTCCACTCAGTGCACCCCTCACTCCACCACACTCACACCCCATACAGTGCACCCCCCACACACACTCCACCCCATACAGTGACAGTGCATACCCCACTCCACGCACACCAGCACCATGCCTGAGCTCATCAGCGTAGAAGAGTTTATAAAGGAGACTCTGGAGGACCACAGCTCACCTACCACCTCCTCCTTCACCACCAGGATGGGCAGCTGCAGGAACACAGTGAACACCATCGAAGAGGTAAGGGAAGGGGCACCTGGGACCATAGCAATGATTGCATTTAGAGCGATGATCTGCAGCTGCTGCTTAAAGGGGTCAGAATTTCTGGCTAAGTACCTGTTCCGGCAGGTGATCGGCATTTGGTATAAGGTGGATAGAATTCTGTTTAAAAACTGTATTGAACTCAAAAGCAAACATTTGCAGCCTACATATTCTTAGATGTGACGGCTGCATTTGTTTTCTTTTTTTTTTTTTTTAAGACTTTCTTTTTGTTTATTTTAACCTGGCGATCCTGCCAGTAAGAGCCCATTCACACTAGCGCAGCACGACTCTGTACTACTTAGGGGGCGACTTGTGAAGTCCCGTGCACCACGACTTTGGCGCGACTTGCAGGGACTTCACATAATGAAAGTCTATGCAAGTTGCTCCCAGGTCGCCCCAAAGTAGTACAGGACCCTTTTTCTAAGTCGGAGCGACTTGTGTCGCTCCTATTAGACCGGGTCCTGTGGCCCGCGACCGAGCGCGACTTGTCAGGCTGACAAGTCGCGGTAGTGTGAATGGGGGCTAAGTCTGTTGCTTTTCAACAGAACAAGCTGTCCTGCAGATGTAGCAGTTAGATTGTTGAGTCAAAACATCTACCATTGTCTGGGGTGCTTACAATGATCAGCTTTTATTTATTTATGCAAAACCTTTATCCCAAAAGGAAAAAAACTGTTTGCTGTAACTGCTTATAAAATGTAAGCTTGAGTTTGGCTTCAGTCTGCTGGTGTATTTAAATCTGCTAGTACATCTAACACTTCCCCCAGACTGAGGATGCCGCTGTCCAAAGGTGCCACCCGTGCTCCTTCATCCAGTGGGGGATGCTCTAATATAGGAGGTGTTTTACTGGCCGGATCATGAGGAGAGGGGGAGGGGCCTTAGGCTGGGTTTGCAGTCTGGTGCGGTTTTGTTCACAGGTTTAGGTGCCATTCAGATTTAAATTCTTACTTGAATTCGCACCTAAACTGGACCCAAAATCGCACAGAACCCTTTTTAGAAATGGGCCGTGGCCGCCCCGGATATGTGTAAACTGGCTCCATTGAAAGCCAGTCCGATTCGCGTGTAATGCGAATCGGATGCAGTTAAAAACGTATATGTGAACCGAGCCTTAAAAAAAAAAAAAAAAACGTATGCAGCCACCACATTTAATGATTGGTAAGCTGCAGTATATTACAAGTTTGGGTTTGATAAGTGTTCGATCACACTGCAATGTGTGCATTGAACGCAGGTAAATGCACGTGTGTGGTGCGTTCCATTGTGTTTTAACATGAACTTTTCTTCTCACTTCCTGGACCATGCAAAGGGTCTTCAGCACGGATAAGGAGCAAAACTTGTGCTGGCCTCTGCTGTTTGTCATGCGTTGTGCGCTAACACACATTACTACACCTTATGTCTACTTTGACGCAAATCAGCGCAATGCCTCAGTGCAGGCTCTTCTTGTTAGTGGTGCACCGAAATGAAAATTCTGGACTAAAACCAAAAATTTAGGATGCACTTGGCCGAAAACCAAAATGGACTGTTTTAAAAATATACCCTGATTATACGGTATATATATATATATATATATATATATATATATATATATATATATATATATATATATATATTTTTTTTTTTTTTAAGAGGGAAGTTTCAGGAAAAAAAAACTTACATTTTAAATAAAGATCTTTGAAGCAAAATAAAGGTCAGTGCCCATCAATGCAGCCTCACCAGTGGCCATTAATGAAGCCCGATCAGTGCCCATTTGCAGCCTCACCATTGCCCATCAATGCAGCCTGATCAGTGCCCATCTGCATCCTCACCACTGCCCATCTGCATCCTCACCATTGTCCATCAATGCAGCCTTATCAGTGCCCATCTGCAGCCTCACCAATGCCCATCAATACAGCCCACTCAATACCCATCTGCAGCCTCACCATTGCCCATCATTGCAGCCTTATCAGTGCCCATCTGCAGCCTCACCATGGTCCATCAATGCAGCCTTATCAGTGCCCATCAATGCAGCCCACTCAATACCCATCTGCAGCCTGATCAGTGCCCATCTGCATCCTCACCACTGCCCATCATTGCAGCCTTATCAGTGCCCATCTGCATCCTCACCACTGCCCATCATTGCAGCCTTATCAGTGCCCATCTGCATCCTCACCATTGTCCATCAATGCAGCCTTATCAGTGCCCATCTGCAGCCTCACCAATGCCCATCAATACAGCCCACTCAATACCCATCTGCAGCCTCACCATTGCCCATTTGCAGCCTCACAATGGTCCATCAATGCAGCCTTATCAGTGCCCATCTGCAGCCCACTCAATACCCATCTGCAGCCTCACCATTGCCCATCAATGCAGCCTGATCAGTGCCCATCTGCAGCCTCACCATTGCCCATCAATGCAGCCCGATCAGAGTCCATCAGCATCCTCACCATTGCATGGAGATTAGAGCCGCCGGATTACACAGAGAGGGGATCTTCCGCTTACTCGGCTGTCGCTGTTATACGAAGTCCCACCTCATAGGACTGACTCCTATGATAGAGGTCACATGTCCCGGCATGGGACCAGTGTACTGTCTATCATAGGAGCAGGTCCAGGAGGCGGGAATTTGTATAACAGCGACAGCCGCGTAATCGGGAGATCCCCTCTCTGTGTAATCCGGCGGCGCTCCTTTCCCCTTTGAGGCAGCCCAATAGAAAATATCGGCGTAAAACATGCACACATTATTTTCACTCAGGGTGAAAAGTGCGTGTTAAATGCCGATAAATACGGTAATTGTATTGTAATCAACTCTGTAAAACATTGTAAATAGCGTGACATTTTTTTTTCTTTTTTTATCATACCCTGCAAGGTAAGGTCATAATGTGCTAGCTACCAGTTTTTCACACCAAAACTCATAGGAAAACCGCGCAGCTTTCACTTGCAGGTACATCAGTTTCACATCATGTGAACGAACCAGTCCTAGAAGAGTAGACAACTGTAGACAACTGTGAAAAATAAAGTGCTGGGAAAATAATAACTAAAGGCTTCCCAAAACAAAATTTACATAAACTGCTGCAGTAGTGCACTGTCTGCAGTGCAAAAGACAGTGGACTGAACACTACCGTGTTTGCCTGAAAATAAGACCTTGTATTAATTTTGGCACCAAAAGACACAGTAGGGCTTATTTTCGGGGTAGGTCTTTTAGCTGTAATGTGCGGTCTTCCCTTCCCTCCCTGCCTGCCAGGACTCCGGTGTGAACCTAAATTAGTGTAATTAAAATCCTAAAATCCACTTTATTAGTGTTTTATATAATGTCCAGTGTGTGTTTTTGTAATAGAATAGTGGGAAATACCTTCATTACATCGCTGCTCCGGACTCAGCTGATTCCCCGCTCTGCTGTTTTCTTCTCTCATAGCTCTCAGAGATCTCAGCCCCTCCCCTCTGCAATGTACGCAGAAGCGCTGGGTATTAGATTAGAATAGTGTGAAATACCATTCGTTACATCGATGCTCCGGGCTCAGCTAATCTCCCGCTCTGCTGTCCTCTTCTCCCCCACTGACAGCTGGGGGTCATAGAAGGGCCGTGCGGCGATGTAACAAAGGTATTTCACACTATTTTAATCTAATACCTGGCGCTTCTGTGTACCCTGCAGAGGGGAGGGGCTGAGATCCTCCTCTGACAGCTATGAGAGGAAAAAGACAGCAGAGCGGAGAATCAGATGAGCGCCGATATAAAAAAGGTATTTCACACTATTAGATTACAAAAGCACACACTGGACATTATATAAAACACTAATAAAGTGGACGCTGGGACTTTACATACACTAATATCGGCAAGTTCCGGGGCCGATACCGATATATCGGTAAAAGTGAATATCGGCCCTCCGATAATCGGTCAATCCCTAGTTTCTAGTTTGGGGAATACGTCGTAAACGCCAGTGCAAAAAAGCGTTAGTACAAACCCTTATATCTATTCACCTCTATGGATAGCTGTATCCATCACCTGGGGTTGGGCATTAAAAAATGATGAACTTTTAAAACCAGGCTCTGTCTTCACCTCCAAAGGTCAGTGCGAATGAGGCCTTAAAGTGTGTTTCCAGATGCCTTCCAACACCTAACACCAGATTTCCATGCTATTCTATTGTGCCCATTCTGTGCTGCCGCTCGATGATCCAAAAAAATACAGAAGCCTCTTTGGGGCATTAGCGCTCGTTTTTGGCCACAATAGACTTTGGAATGTGTTGAAAAACGCGTGTTTTTTTGTTCCCAACAGCTGTCTCATTCACTTAGTTACTAGCTTTCCATTGATTATTACAAAAATGACAGAAAAAACACCTGAAAAACGCAGAAAAAACACAAAAAAGTTGCAAATAAAATCCCCAAAAAGCTTGTGTGAATACAGATTTGGGTCACGATCAGCCAGGCGACAGCCCTTGCCACCCTCTGAAAAGTGACACATGGTGGTATCTCATCTCTTCACAACCTGTTTTAACTCTGGAAAGGCTGAACCGCCGTGTTGCAACCACATGCACGGTACTGCCCGCCAAACGCAACAGGGGGTCTAATTTTTGCCGGAAGTTTTCGGTTCATATATACGCGAATTCGGATGCATTTTTGAAACACACCGATTCGCATGACGTGTGAAACAAAAGGCTTTCCTTTGGAGCCCGTTCACATAAGTGCGGCCGGCCTCAGTGAGGTTTTTAGAAAGAGTCTTGTGCAACTTTCATTGCAGTGCAAGTACAATTACTAATCTCATACTTTATACGCTCATACACATAACAATTCGCATCGGAATCTCACCTGCACCGCATGAATAAAATTGCAGTGCACCAGGCTTAAAATTGCACTGCAAACTGGTCCACACATATGTGAACACAGGCTTAGGTGGTTGGTTGGGGGGGAGGGGGGGCTGTGGGGAAAAAGTACAGCTAAATCGCCTATTTTTATCTACTGGACTGTGTGAATAAGCTCATAGTTTGCGCTAGAGTTGCATGATTAATTAAAAATCTCGATACAATCCAAAATTTCCATGATTCATGTAACAGTGCAGAACCGTCCCGTGCTCACAGTTGTCAAAGAAAAAAAGTTTATCACAGCATTGCTGAGAGATAAAGGGAAACATTGTATCATTTGGTTCATTTAGATCAAAGGGATGAACTTTGGTCTGTAAGTGAGTGCATTCTAACCACTTACCTTTTTCTGACATTTGTTGCTTACAAGGTAAAATCTGTTATTTTTTGCTGGAAAATTGCTTAGAACCCCCAAACAGTATATATATTTTTTTAGCAGAGACCCTAGAGAATAAAATGGTGATCGTTGCAATATTTTATGTCACACTGTATTTGCGCAGCAGTCTTTCAAACACAACTTTTTGGGAAAAAATACACTTCAATTAATTTAAAAAAAAAACTAAACTTTACATTTTTTTTGTATAATGTGAACAATGATGTTACGCCGAGAATCGTGATTTTTATTTTAAGCAAAAAAATTGTGATTCTAATTTTTAACCAGAATCCTACAGTTGTAGTTTGCGCTGGGGAAAAAAAAGACATTATTATTATTTTGAACATTCTATTGCATTTGATTGGCTGCTGTTTATTACCAGTTCAAGTATTGAGAGAATCATGTTTAATCATGGTATAGCTTACGGGCAGCAAAGTGACCCTGGAAGTGAGAAAAAACCAGTGGCAGTTGCCTGTAGAACCTCAGCAAGCTTTTACTTTAGGAGGGCTTCTCGGGGAAGGAGGGCATGCATATAAACCCAACATTGGTAGGTCAACTATAATACGTTGCCTTATATATATATATATATATATATATATATATATATATATATAATGATAAATATAATATGTATATGTCTATAATATGTTGCCTTATATCAAATACTGATAGTCACAGAAATATCCCTTCAAAGCATCCATTCCATCCGCTCACCTTGTGATTATTTTTACGCTGTTTGAATACACGGGGGATCTTACTGCATACTTTTTGATCTATATTGTCACCCAATTATGGCTGAGAGGATCAGCGCTTTCCATTGACAGGAAGTCTGCTGTGTGCAGAAAACCATTGCTTCGGAATCATATTTATTTCCGAGAAGTCCTTATAAGGATTAGATAAGCTGTTAAAGGCAACTATTGTCCAAATACAAGTGGCATGTGGCACAATGTGTGCTCTGTGTAATTCTTCCACATCTGTGCAGTAATCCAGTGTTAAACTTTACCTTTGTGCAGGAACTTCCTGTACTAAAGACTGCTTACTCCGGTTCTCACTCCATATGCAGAGTGACTGGTCTGGTCTCCGCCCCTCCTGTAGTTTTCTGCAGGCAACCTAAAGTGGGTGGTTCCTGCTGGGCCCCTCCCACAACTTGGCTGTCTGCCCTAGCTATGTTCAGCACAGTGATGATGTCACTGCTACTTTTTCAAGGTAAGAACTAAATCTGTAAAGGCTTTTGGCCGATTTACAGTATATTCTTTGTGGATATGGAGGAATATATGTAATTGAAAGTTTTGTGCCTTGAATTAAGTTAAAGGAAGGAAAAAAATATATATACTTTTTTTTGTACTATTTATACTTTTAAAAATATTATCTTTTTTTTTTTCTAAACAATTTTTTATATAGTAATTTTCATGGTATTATTTATTTACACCTCCTGTAAAAGGAAAGAACATACTTCTGCTATAACAATATTTACTGGTTAAAGCTTCAGTTATATTGCAACATTGTACAATTTTGTAATGTGAAGAGGCGTTAAACAGGAAATGCACAGCAGTTAGCTGGACAGTCACAGCTATGTCAATTGTTTCATGTGTCTGTGGATAAATATCATATATTTATTAAACTGGACATGAACTCCTACAGCATACCATTTTTGGTTTGCTTCTGCCATGATCAAAATTTCAATTTTTGTACCAATTACCGTGTTAATGTAAATTCAAAGAGTCTGCTTTATTATTATTTTTTATTTTTTTTTGTTTTTTTAATCTGAATTGTTTATTGCAGTGCAATAATGCTTGGTGACCCTGCCATGAAGGATTTTGTTCAGGCACTTCCTGTTATGGGGTGACAGTGCTCTGCCCCTGTGTTACAGTTGTGTTTCTGTGTTGTCACCCTCTCATATTTCAAGTCATATTATGGTGCGCAGTCATGTTGGAACAGGAAGGGGCCATCCCCAAACTGTTCCCACAAAGATGGGAGCATGAAATTGTCCAAAATGTCTTAGTATGCTGACACCTTTAGACCCCGTTCACACTGGGGCGACCTGGTCGCCTGACAGGTCGCCATAGGTCGCCTGCCATAGAGAAGCTGTGGACCCGTTCTAATAGGAGCGACACAAGTCGCTCCGACTTAGAAAAAGGGTCCGGAGCTTCTTTGGGGTGACCTGGAGCGACCTGCATTGACTTCAATGTTATGAAGTCCGTGCCGGCCGCTCCGAGGTCGCGGTGCGAGCTGCGCGCCGCGACCTGCGCGCCGCGACCTGTGAGGTCGCCCTGGCAAGTCGGATCGCCCCAGTGTGAACGGGGTCTAAAAGTTCCCTTCGCTGGAACTAAGGGGCCAAGCCAAACCACACAGCATAATCCCCCCCCCCCCCCCTCCACCAAATTATTTGGACCAGTGCACAAAGCAAGGCCCATAAAGACATGGATGAGCAAGTTTGGGGTGGAGAAACTTGACTGGCCTCAAGCCGATAGAACACCTTTGGGATGAATTGGAGCGCAGACGGCAAGCTAGGCCTCTCATCCAACAAATGTGCATCTGGAAGAATGGTCAAACATTCCCATAGACACACTCCTAAACCTTGTGGACAGCCTACCCAGAAGAGTTATAGCTGCAAAGGGTGGGCCAACTCAATATTGAACCCTACAGACTAAGGCTGAGATTCCAATAAAGTTCATAGGCATGTAAAGGCAAGCAACCCAATACTTTTGGAAATATAGTGTACAGTGCATCCGGAAAGTATTCACAGCTCTTTACTTTTACTTTTTCCACATTTTGTTATGTTACAGCCTTATTCCAAAATTGATTAAATTCATTATTTTCCTCAAAATTCTACAAACAATACCCCATAATGACGATAAGAAAGAAGTTTGTTTAAAATCTTTGCAAATTTATTAAGAATAAAGAAAACAAAAGAAATCTCATGTACATAAGTATTCACAGCCTTTGCTCAATACTTTGTTGAAGCACCTTTGGCACCAATTACACCCTCAAGTACTTTTCAGTATGATGCTACAAGCTTGGCACACCTATTTTTGGGCAGTTTCTCCTGTTTTTCATGGCAGGACCTCTCAAGCTCCATCAGGCTGTATGGGGAGCGTCGTTGCACAGCCATTTTCAGATCTCACCAGAGATATTCAATCAGGTTAAAGTCTGGGCTCTGGCTGGGCCACTCAAGGACATTCATAGAGTTGTTCTGTAGCCACTCCTTTGTTATCTTGGATGTGTGCTTAGGGTTGTTGTCCTTTCGGAAGATGAACCTTCCCCCTAGACTGAGGTCCAGAGCGCTCTGGAGCAGGTTTTCATCAAGGATATCTCTGTACATCATTGCTGCATTCATCTTTCCCTCGATACTGACTAGTCTCCCAGTTCCTGCCGCTGAAAAACATCCCCACAGCATGATGCTGCCACCACCATGCTTCAATGTAGGGATGGTATTGGCCAGGTGATTAAAGGTGCCTGGTTTCCTCAAGACAGGACACTTGTCATTCAGGCCAAAGAGTTCAATCTTTGTTTCATCAGACGAGAGAATTTTGTTTCTCATGGTCTAAAGCCTCGTACACACGTGTCGAAAATTGGCAGGGAATTTTCGGCCAATGTCCGATCTGCTGATTTTCGGCTTGTTAGTATGATGCTTCCGACAACCAACTCCGACTTTTTGGCCGAAAAAATCTGGTGTGCAGACTATAACATTTTTGTTGGCCGTCAACATAACGGCCGATTTTCGTGCAGTCAGTACAGATTTCGACAGGGAAAAATCTGATGAGCAAGTCTGGGCATGCTCAGTGAAGAAAAAACACAAAGAAAACAAACCAACACATGACATCACTTCTGAAGTAGAATTTTGTTGGCCGAGAAAATTTGTGTGCAGTCTAGGCACATTCCAACCAACAAAACACAACTTGGACAAAAGTCGGACGATCGGTTGGCCGATAATCGTTGCGTGTGTACGAGGCATTAGAGTCCTTCAGGTGCTTTTTGGCAAATTCCAAATGGGCTGTCATGTGCCTTTTACCGAGGAGTGGCTTCAGTCTGGCCACTCTACCATACAGGTCTGATTGATGGAAAGCTGCAGAGACGGTTGTTCTTCTGGGAGGATCTCCTCTCTCCACAGAGAAACGCTGGGACTCCGTCAGATTCTTGGTTACCTCCCTGACTAAGGCCCTTCTCCCCTGATCGCTCAGTTTGGCTGGGTAGCCCTCTCTAGGAAGTCCTGGTGGTTCCAAAACTTCTATTATTTATGGATAATGGAGACCACTGTGCTCATTGGGACCTTCAATGCTGCAGAAATATTTCTGTACCCTTCCCCAGATCTTTGCCTTTATACAATCCTGTCTTGGAGGTCCACAGATGGACTTCATGGCTTGGTTTGTGCTTTGACATGCACTGTTAACTGTGGGGCCTTATATAGACAGGTGTGTCTATATCTATATTTCCAAATCCTGTCCAATCAACTGAATTTACTCCAGGTTTGTATCAAATCAAGTTGTAGAAACATCTCTAGGATGATCAGTGAAAACAGAATGCACCTGAGCTCAATTTTGGGCGTCATGGCAAAAGCTGTAAATATTTTTATTTTTATTAAATTTGCAAAGATTTCAAACATACTTCTTTCTTATTGTCATTATGGGGTATTGTTTGTAGAATTTTGAGAAAAATAATAAATTTAATCAATTTTGGAATAAGGCTGTAACATAACAAAATGTGGAAAAAGTGCCAGTTAAAATTGCCAGTGGGTGGTCAGAAGTGTAGTATAAAGGCTCATCTACTGCTTGTTTTGCCGCCCGTGTGAACGAGGTCTAATAGCAGTAATGGAATACTTACCTGTCCTAGAGAACATACTCCCCAAATGACCAAAGCCTGGGCTTTTAGTCACATAATCTCTTCCGAAGAGGGAGAATTAGCCAATTGGCACATTCATTTTTCTTTTAATATGGATATCATAATACCTAGGCTTTGGTTGTATAAATAGTACTGAAGGAAAAATTGAGCAGCAGCTTCTCCAGGAAGGGCTAGTACTCCAGCCTTGCTATCACCAGTCAAGTACCATCTGATTGTGACTGTTAGCATAGCTTTATGTGAACACACATAAAGAATGAGCAATAGTATGCGGTTTCCTATACAATATGATTAACCATTACAGTTAGCATTGAACTTGTTTAGTATGTAATGTAAAGTCAGATCTGTTAAGGGACCACATACAAGACTTTAGTAATGAAAATGGTATTATTAGTAGTGATCAGCATGGATTCATGAAAAATCGTTCTTGCCAAACCAATCTACTATTAACCTTCTACGATGAAGTGAGCTGCCACCTAGATAAAGGTAAGCCTGTGGATGTGGTGTATCTGGACTTTGCAAAGGCCTTTGACACCGTTCCCCACAAACGCTTACTGTACAAACTAAGGAAGGTAGGTATGGACCATAAGGTGAGTACCTGGATAGAGAACTGGCTCCAGGGGAGAGTACAGAGGGTGGTGATTAATGGGGAGTACTCGGATTGGGCGGGTGTGGAAAGTGGGGTCCCCCAGGGTTCTGTCCTGGGACCAATCCTGTTTAATTT
This sequence comes from Pelophylax lessonae, assembly GCF_965119305.1. Taxonomy (NCBI): domain Eukaryota; kingdom Metazoa; phylum Chordata; class Amphibia; order Anura; family Ranidae; genus Pelophylax; species Pelophylax lessonae. The sequence goes on along the minus strand of NC_138778.1, from coordinate 51,834,456 downwards.
ATTCATAAATGATCTAGAGGAGGGGATATCTAGTACAATCTCAGTATTTGCGGATGATACTAAACTAGGCATGCCAATATCTTCTATGCAGGATGTGGAAACCTTACAAGCAGACCTGAACAAAATAACGGGGTGGGCAACTACATGGCAGATGAGGTTTAATGTTGAAAAATGTAAGGTAATGCACTTGGGGGCCAGAAACCAGAAAGCAAGCTACTCACTGGGGGGGGGGGACCTCTGGGTGAGTCTAGGATGGAAAAGGACCTGGGGGTACTGGTAGACAACAGGCTTGGCAGTGGCATGCAATGCCAAGCCGCTGCAAGCAAAGCCAACAGAATACTGGGTTGTATAAAAAAGGGGATTCACTCCAGAAATAAAGAGATTATTCTACCACAATACAAGACTCTGGTCCGGCCACATCTGGAGTATGCTGTCCAGTTCTGGCCACCGGTCCTCAGGAAGGATGTGCTGGAATTGGAAAGAGTCCAGAGAAGGGCAACAAAAATAATTGGGGGAATGGAGGACATCAGCTATGAGGAAAGACTACAAGCACTGAACCTATTCTCTCTGGAGAAGAGACGATTGAGGGGGGATATGATATCAATGTACAAATACTGTACTGGCGACCCTAGCATAAGGAACAAACTATTCAGAGAAAGGGAATACAATAAGACACGTGGCCACTCACTAAAACTAGAGGAAAGGCGGTTTAACCTTAAAATGCGTAAGGGGTTCTTCACTGTAAGAGCGGTAAGGATGTGGAATTCCCTTCCACAAGCAGTAGTATCAGCAGGGAGCATCGATAGTTTCAAAAAACTATTAGATGGGCACCTTAAAGACCACAACATACAGGGGTATACAATGTACGGTTAACAGCAAACACACACTCACATCATAGGTTGAACTGGATGGACTGATGTATTTTTTCAACCTCACTAACTATGTAACTATGTAAGATCTCAATCCTAGGTAAAGATCTCCCTGTGTATGGCCAGCCTATTGAAACCGATGTCTAAATGGATCAAGATGGGCCACTCGGCCCACCCCTGTGGTAGCTTTCAAGTACTTTCTGATCAGATATAATGTTTGTGTTCTGTTGCCCTGAGATGACTGTGGGGTACAGCCCTTGTCCACCCTACAGCCCCATCCTCAGTGGCCATTGTGGCCTTTTCAACATTGGGTCAAACCTAACTCTGGTGTGTACAACTCTCCCCACCATCGCTATGTTATTTCCCTCATACCACTTCCCATTGTTCATTAATAAGGACCATTGTGTACATTTAATTAACCAATATGATTACTGCCTAGAGCAGGCATCCTCAAACTATGACCCTCCAGGTGTTGCAGAACTACACATCCCATGAGGCATTGTAAAACTCTGACATTCACATAAATGACTAGGCATGATGGGAATTGTAGTTCCTGAACAACTGGAGGGCCATAGTTTGAAGACCCCTAGCCTAGAGCTTTATTTAATATATTTAAAGCCTTCCCTCATTGATTTGTCACTTTTTACAGTTGTGCACCCTATCAATTAACTGTGAAATGGCTGTATGTCTGTAAAGCTGCCCCCCCCCCCCCCCCCCACAAAGGACAGTCATGCCTTTAAGTCCAGGCAGCACACAGCTAGACTGCTGCCCGATCTGGGCACGTGTTGACCCCATAGGGCTCATGTGTGCAGGTGAATTGATGTGACTTGACAGACACATCTTGAGGCTCAGTAATCGGACTCGTTAATGCGTGCATAACAGCCCCTGTTCACCTTTATGGTGAACTTTAATTCAGTGGAGCGTAGGCGCAGGTTGTACTATCTTTCAGCGGCGCTCTTTACAATTTGTTCTAATGCTGCTCCCGAATGGTCTTGGGAACGGAGTTTATTGCCTGCATAGAGCTAAATGTCTCTGTGTCTCATATACCGTATTACGAGTTGTGCCCAATCAATGCCCCAAACATAGAAAGATTTTTCTTAAAGTGGAAGTTCTTGCTAGAATTACTGTATGAACAAAAAGCCTTTTAATGCATGTTCCTTAATAAATGCAAAGCACTATGTTTGACGCCATGTAGATGGCTGGAGGGGGCTGAGCAATACCATGTTGTATGATGTCACTGGTAAGAGGCCAGCAGTTTCCAGTGCTATTTGGTAGGGAAACGAAGCACAGACAGATGTCAACATTTATCAAGATACATGTGGTATATAACTGTTTAGTAAGAGCAGTGGTCTCCAAACTGCAGCCCAGGGGCTGGATGTGGCCCATAACCTGCCTTTCTCAGGCCCCTTTGACACTATTCCTACAACACCATCAATGCAGCATAATTCCTGTCACTGATACCAACATTAGGTCAGTATTACTACCACTCTCCCCAACAATGGGGCACTATTCCCCTCACTGACACCAATGATGGGGCACTATTCCTTCTCCTAATACCACCAATGGACACTATTCCTTCCATTGACACATATTATGGGGCATTCTGTACTATCGTTGACACCAGGGCATTTTCTACTCACACTTCCACCAGGTGCAGCCCCCTCAAAGTTTGAAGGACAGTAAATTGGCCTTTTGTTGAGAGTTTGGAGACCCCCTGACTTAGAGTAAACATGTTCTGCCCATATTCAGAGTGTAAAATGTTACAAATACACCGGCCCCTGTACTTGCCTGTTTTGACAGCTAGTGGGGAAACTTCTCCCCCCGCTAGCTGTCACAAACTAAAAAAACGTGGGGCTCCATCCAGCCGCGTCATCCATTGACAGTGTTCTGTGATTGGAAAAACTACAAGTCCAGGCTGTCGGCTTGTAGTTCTCAACTTATCAGTGCGATGTTGATCTGCCTTGGTAGTTCACTGAGCTTCATGTCCGAGTATAACTGCCTGCCTGTATCAGAGGTACGGGCAGACAGATACACAGACAGTGTGCAGGGCCGTAGCATTAAACCCACAATCTGCTGATCATGGGTGCATGCTTTACATGTCCATAGCAAAAAAATGTAATTCATATATTTTTACCTGCATTTTGTTTTTTGTTTTTTTAATGTGAACTTATCCTTTAAGTATCTACACAAGCTGAAAATCAATCTAAAAATTATTTTAGGCATTTGTGTCTATTAAAGAAACCATTAAATTAACTTTTAGTCTTGAAATTTAATGTTTTGTAATTTATTTTGTTTTCATTTATTGAAATATTTGCCAGGAGTTGTGTTTTTAATCCCGCAGTGGGTAGGGGTTGTGATGAAGTATATGCGAGGCTGCATCTCTGCGCCGGATGGGCTGCATGCTTGATAAATGAAATTGGACAGATACATTCTTTCAGTAGGCCCTTTCGAAATAATGAGAAGGACCTTGTGTTACCTGTCAAACCATGATCATACACACAGGGACAGATGCAGATAACAGGATTTTCATTCTTGAACCATCAATCATGTTTTATTACTGTCACTTTATTGCCTGAATGCAGGTGAATTTCAGGAATTCTTACTTGCATCTTCAGCCTGGAATGCTGTTTCTTGCCCAGGAGACAGACTCAAATTGTCCCCTAATCATGGGTGGTTTATGCACTTCCTGGAGTCACATCTCCGCGAGGAAGCCTGTTATTTTCCCTGGTCATATATTACCTTCGCCACTCCAGATTCTCATTCACAGCACACACTCTTCTATCCTTTCCTCAGTTCTGTGCCTATAGGCAATATCCGTCATACCGTCCTCCTTGTTTATTACCTCTGTATCCCTGTTTCATATACTGTGTGTATGGTTTAGTAATACCTTAAAGCCGAGTTCCAGCCTCAAATACCTTTTTTAACTAAAAATGCCCCTATAATCCATCCTTTACAGAACCGCTATTCTCATACTTACAAGGTGTACAGTATTGGATTTTAGTCAAAATCTTACTTTTAAAATCGCTGTCTGAGCGCAGCCATCTTGGATGTGGGCATCTGAAGCCGCAGTGTAATCTGCTGTGTCCTTCTTCCTGATTCCAGGGAGTGTTCTGGGAGTTCTTCCTGATTCCAGCCTCCTGGGAGTGACGACAAACAGCTCCCAGGATGCAATGCAAAGGCGGAAGTGATGTCGGTGGCCGCGGCCACAGAGGGGGGAGAAGGAGGAAGTACAATCAAAAATACCCTAAGGGTAAGGTAAGGGACCCCCAAAAAAAAAGGAAAATGCCCAATTGTTGATCAGCATAGCGAGCACTCCAGGAATCACTAAAGTTGCAAAATAGGCCGGAACTCCGCTTTAACTACTTGCCTACTGGGGCACTTTTTTTTTTTTTTTCAAATATAAACTTTATTAAAGCACGAAGAGGGTACAACCACACAAAAAGGCAGATTTCCGCATAAGACATACATGGCTTAACGTATGTTCCGGCTCAGGCCATACCTCGTGTAAGCAACCCATACCCCGTACTGTTTTGTCATTATTGGAAAGAGGAGGGCGGGGCAGCAGGGTGCCGACCCTCCAAGGAGGCGAGGGAAAAGAAAAGAAAGAGAAGAGACAAAGAGGGGCGAGGAAAAAAAAAAAAGGGGGGGGTGGGAGGTTAGGGAAGCAAGGAAGTAGTTCACGGAATAGCTTATCCGGTTGGACTCCTAAAGTGAGTGTTATCTTCCAAACATGGCCATGCCTTCTGATAGGATAAACAGATTTTATAGATCCCATGTCCTAGAATATTGTTCCCTCTTGTATTGGGCCATGAGAACCAGGTCCTCCTTATTTATCTCTTCTACTTGCCGTAGCGCTATGGTCGGGGGCGAGGGTTTTTTCCAAAGGAGGTCCTGGGCACTTTGACTTGGGCAGGAAGGGGGTAAATTTTTAGCTTTCAGCGCTGTCGCATTTTGAATGACATTTGCGCGGTCATGCAACGCTGTACCCAAACAACATTTTTGCCTTTTTTTTTTTTTACGCAGAGCTTTCTTTTGGTGGTATTTAATCAGCACTGGGTTTTTGATTTTTTTGGTTAAAAAAAAATAAAGACTACATTTTGAAAAAAAAAAAAAATAAGTTTCTTAGTTTCTGTTATAAAATGTTGTAAATAAGTAATTTTTCTTCACTGCTGTGAGCTGATAGGCGGCGCTGCTGGGCACTGATTGGCATCACTGCTGGGCACTGTTGGGGCTGTGCAAATAACCATGGCACTGATGATCAGTGCCTGATTATCTGTGCAGATCTCCCCTGTGAGGAAATACTGCTGCCTGGCATTTCCTTGTTTACATGTCATTGGACACAGCTGATCACATGGGTAAAGAGCCTCGTCATTGGCTCTTTACCGAAATCGGTGATGTGCCGTGTCCCAAGCGCAGCAAGAGTGGGATGATGTAATTTGTTGTCGTTCCAGAATGAGAGAGCCACCTTGCGCCCGTCATTTAACAATACGCCGGGTGGGAGGTGGTAAAACCAGCCTTCCTCAACCTATTTATCCTAGAGGAACCCTTGAAATAATTTTCAGATCTCCGGGTTACCTCTGCTAAAACCTATTCATTGGATGTCAATGGGGAAAATGCCCCTTACATTGGAGGCCAGTGAGAAGAATGCCCCCTTATAGTGGTGGTCAGAATGCCCCCCCCCCCCCCCAATGGTCAGCTAAAAAGATCATTGATGTCATACAGCCGGCTCTGCTAAGTGTTTTTGGCTCCGAAACTATGTAGACGCCATTAAATGGGGGGTCAAACAGCCCCATCTCTGGAGCAACCCTAGGATTCCACAGAAACTTGGCTGGGAAAAGCTGCTTTAAAGGCTTTTGTTTTAAAATGTTCCATAAAATGTACCCTTATTGTGGGGAAAAAAGGGCAGCCCCATGAAGGAGTCAAGTCTCAAATGTTTGCCCAGGGACAGATGTTTCAAGCTGAACTCTGGGATAATCAAACATTGCCTGAATAGGCATGTGTATTCTTTCTTGAATCCAGGAGGGGGGGGGGGGGGGGGTTTGTGTATTATACCCCGTACACACGTGCAGATTATCTGAAGACTTTTGTCTGTAGACTTACCAAAACCATATAATATGAAGTCAAACCTAAACACTTTCAACTTGTATGCAATCCGGCAGGCCCTTGCACTACATAGAAAAGGTAAATCTGAAGACAAAAGTCTTCAGATAAACTGCACGTGTGTACGGGGCATTCGTTTCAGATCTGTGCAGTAATCCAGCTTGAAACTTTGCCCCTGTTCAGGAGCTTCCTGTAATAAAGACCGGTCACTGCTGCTCTTTCTTCTAGTGCAGGGTGACTGGTCTTGTCTCCACCCCTCCTGTACTTTTCTGCAGGCATCCTGTGATGGGTGGGACCTGCTGGGCCCCTCCCACAGTTCTGCTCTCTGCACAGGCTATGTACAGCACAGTGATGATGTCAAGCTGGAGTGTCAGGTGAAGAGTTGTGAAATGGCTGCCGGGGAGGGATTAGGTGAATAAAATGCCTTTTTATTGGTACCCTAGGCATAAACGTAGTCTCTAGTGCTAAGAAATACCCAGAATGCTCATTGGTAGCCAGAGATCACGTGGTCAAGGCTGCCTAAACAGGGAGTAAGGTTAGATGCTGATTTTTGACAAGGAAGAGGTGAGTTTATTTCCAAAAAATAATTACTAAATTTTTTGGTAAAATATAAAAGTAAATATATACCCAACATGCCAAACCTTAAACATGTCAGTACCATATATTTTCCATAGGCGACGGTTTAAAAGCCCTTTGTAAGTCCTCAGTTTAGTATTACGAAGGATGTCTAGTGCTAGAGTTATTGCTCTCGTTCTGGCCTGCGCAGCAATATGTAACGTGTATCGTAATCTAAGTTTTCAACGTGCAGGCGCCCCGTTGCGTGCGTTTACATTTGTGCGTGTATTTGGTGTGGGGGGCCTCATTTTTTTTTTTTTTGGGGGGGGGGGGGTGATTGTATGTGCTTTGGTGTAACTTTAATTTTTTTACAATTACATTTTTTATTTTATTTAATTGTTTTCCCCCATCACAAAGGCATCAAAAAGTCCCCTATGGTTTTTTTTTTGGTTACAGGTTCTCTTTAATGAGACCTCAAGAGTCTAAAAGACCCAACATATCTCCCCTATGCTCCACGGAATCTAATGAAATGCACATCGCACTTCATTTCATTCTTTCCCGGCCTTAAATGCCGGGGGAAACAGCCAACGGGGACCCGGAAATTACATCACACCTCACTTCCTGGGTCGACAACGTGAAGGGGAGGAGCGCTGACGTGTGTCCATTCACATCCCTCCCCTCTACCCAGCGGCACTCTCTATGCCGGTCCCGCAGATGGGCAAGCATTATGGGGGGTATGAATCAACTGTTATGGGTCAGTATGTGGATTGCATATGTGTGGATGGTCATATGGTCTGGTATGTACTTGTTAGCATTATTATTGTTGCAATTTTTCATATATGATATGGGCAAACAGGTATTGAGGTAGGAGCACAGTACCCATGTATATATAGAGATCTATGGTTTTGTACAAACACTTGTCTGTACTATGGTTTGGTTATAATTGATTGTGTAGCCAAGCCCACAAGGGTGGTATCTCCTCCCCTAATCTCAAAGGTCATGTGGAAGTTTTTTTCCACTAATATATATATATATATATATATATATATATATACACCAAGGGTTTAGTCCTGGACCTTAGGCTCTGAGGAAGAGGCACTACCTCGAAATGCGTTAGCCTTTCGTCTGTACAAGATATTGGACTTTTACAACACGGATGTTGCTCAATGGAATTGATATACTGGTTTATATCGCATGTTTGTGAGTAGCCATTTTTAAATATTTTATTAATAAAAGCCTACTGAGGATAATGCGCTAGGCTGGTGCGCCCTTCTTTTTGTTTATGTCTACAGTGTTTTGTCGACCACCCTGGTCGTAGAGGGCAGCAAGGCATAGCCATAGTGGATGCCAAGTGAGAGTTCCGGGATAGAGGCAGCCTGAGAACCTGATTCTGAGCGCAGGAGCAAGGTGCCTAGCATCGCTATTTTCTTTTTGATGGGAAAGCAGAGCCTGGGATACACCATGGCGCCTGGGATTTGTCGAGCCCTGCTTAACCTAATGCACATTGATATGTGTTGCAGTATTATAACCTATTTGTTTCAGCCAATGCACATCACAACGCATAAAAAAAAATCAGAAATTCATCGTTTTTGTTTTCAACGTTCAGTAGTTTCAATCTGTGTGATGCGGTGTGCTGAGACATACGGGCGTTTAGGTGTACGGATGGGAGCCCCAGATCTGCCGTGCTGAGTTACATCCTATTAACCTTACAGTATGACGAAAGGTGACAGATTTGCATGTAAATAAATTTAAACATAGCGTCAGATTGTCATGAATAAGACTTCCATCTGCCTCTGTTCATTTGAGATTTCGCCTTTCCTCCTACCACCAACTGTTCTTGTGACTGATCAGTGGGGTTTAAAGATGGCTAGGTTTTATAGAGAAAAAAGAAAAAATCTATGTTAAAGTGCAGTTTCAGTATTCTATGTACTAGTCGGCATACTGCAGGGCATGTTGTGTGCTTTAATAGGGGGGAGATTTATCAACTGCAGCACAGCAAGGCCGTGCAAAACAGGAACAGATTATGACAGATGTACATGAGATCCCAGCTGGGTCCCTAAATCCCCTATTGCTGCTGAAGGATAGAACTATACTTCTAGAAATATACCCTGACCATTTCTTAAAGGGGGTGTTTCAGTAACATTGTAAGTCTAGTTAAATCAATTCCTGACTTGTCACAATACAGTATGCAATGATAGTTTTGTTTAAATGAAAGCTGAACATTTTATCATGAAATAGCAATCCCTGTGCTAGGCAGTGACTTTTAGCTTGGGTTAGATCCAGGGGTCTCCAAACTTTCCAAACAATGGGCAAGTTTACCGTCCTTCAGGCTTTAGGAGGATGGACTGTGGCCAGAGGGAGTAGAAAATGCCCCATAATTGGTGTCAGTGGAAAGAATAGTGCTCTATCATTCGTGTCAGTAGGAGGAATAGTGCTCCATCATTGATGTCAGTGGGATGAATAGTGCTCCATCATTGGTGTCAGTGGGAGGAATAGTTCTCCATCATTGGTGTCAGTGGGAGGAATAGCCCCATCATTGTGTCAGTGGGAGGAATAGCCCCCATCATTGGTGTCAGGGGGAGGAATATTGCTTCATCTTTGGTGTCGGTGGGAGGAATAGTGCTTCATCATTGGTGTCAGGGGGAGGAATAGTGCCCCATCATTGGTGTCAGGGGGAGGAATAGTGCTCCATCTTTGGTGTCAGGGGGAGGAATAGTGCTCCATCTTTGGTGTCAGTGGGAGGAATAGTGCTCCATCATTGGTGTCAGTGGGAGGAATAGTGCTCCAGCCACTGCCTGCGGGTTCTGCTGGGAGCTGGCCACTGCCTGCGGGTCCTACTGGCCACTGCCTGTGGGTTCTGCTGGTTGCTGACCACTGCCTGCAGGTACTACTGGCCACTGCCTGTGGGTCCTACTGGCCACTGCCTGTTGGTTCTGCTGGGAGCTGACCACTACCTGCGGGTACTACTGGCCACTGCCTGCGGGTACTACTGGCCACTGCTTGTGGGTCCTGCTGGGAGCTGGCCACTGCCTGCGGGTACTACTGGCCACTGCCTGTGGGTCCTGCTGGGAGGGAGCTGGCCGTTGTCTGTTGGTCCTGCTATGCAGGCCATTGCCTGTGGGCCTGCTGGGAGCTGGCCATGGCCTGCGGGTCCTGATGGCCACGGCCTGCGGGTCCTGATGGCCACGGCCTGCGGGTCCTGATGGCCACGGCCTGCGGGTCCTGATGGCCACGGCCTGCGGGTCCTGATGGCCACGGCCTGCGGGTCCTGATGGCCACGGCCTGCGGGTCCTGATGGCCACGGCCTGCGGGTCCTGATGGCCACGGCCTGCGGGTCCTGATGGCCACGGCCTGCGGGTCCTGCTGGCCACGGCCTGCGGGTCCTGCTGGGAGCTGGCTATGGTCTGTGGGTCCAGCAGGGAGCTGGCCATGGCCTGTGGGTCCTGCTGGCCATGGCCTGTGGGTCCTGCTGGCCATGGCCTGTGGGTCCTGCTGGCCATGGCCTGTGGGTCCTGCTGGCCAATGCCTTTTGGTCCTGCTGGCCAATGCCTTTTGGTCCTGCTGGGTGGGCCATGGCCTGTTGGTCCTGCTGGGTGGGCCATGGCCTGTGGGTCCAGCATTACCCACCAGCAGTAACCGCCAGAAGGACCCGTCAGCAGTAACCACCAGCAGTCTGCAAAATAAGTAGAAAAGATATGTGCATTAGCGTGTGTAAATTGTTGCAATATGTTTTTTATTAACTAGTTGTGTTTTATCATAATATGTCATGTCCTTGTTCATACATGTATGAATAAGGACATGCCATTTTCTGTCTGCCTAAGTCATAGGTGCTAGAGGGGCAACTATCCCCCAGCACATAACTGTAAGTATCCCAGCATATGCAGTGTTTCTGACTCCTACCACCATGACCACTTCAAATCACTGACATGGTCATGGTGGTTAGAGTGTTCCTTTATTATCTCTCAGAAGTAAACCTCTGTATACTGATTCCATTTCATGTGATCATCCTCTAGTTGTGTTAAATTAGTGTGTGGGGGTGGGGGGGGGGGGGCACGGGAAAGGCGCAACGGCGTTTTATTACTTATATACCTTAACTATAGTATATATTTTATATGCGGCCCGGGAAAATTTCTCTATACTCAATGTGGCCCAGAGAAGCCAAAAGGTTGGACACCCATGGTCTAAGGTTATCAGTGGTGTACCCCAAGGTTCAGTGTTGGGAGCCTTACTATTGATAAATGATATTGGGTCTGGGATTGGAAGTACCATTTTGGTGTTTGCAGATGACACCAAGCTATGCAGTGGAATAACGTCCTTTTAGGATGTTTCCACTTTACAAGAATTGGGCGAATATGTGGCAAATGAGGTTTAATGTTGATAAATGTAAAGTTATGCACTTGGGGGCTAAGACTATGCATGCATCATACATACTAGGGGAGAATCAATGGTAAAGGAGGATCTGGGGGTTATGGTAGATCCTAAGCTTAATAATAACATGCAATGCCAAAGCAAGCAAAGTCCTTTTTTTGTATTGGGAGAGGCATGGACTCCAGAGAGAGAGATCTCATTTTGCCCCTGTACAAATCATTAGTAAGACTTCATCTGGAATATGCAGTTCAGTTTTGGGCAGCAGTTCTCAAAAAGGATATCAGGGAGCTGGAGAAAATGCAGAGAAGGGCAACCAAACTGATAAGAGGCATGGAGAAGCTCAGCTATGAGGAAAGATTCGAGGAACTGAATTCTCTCTTGAGAAGAGGAGATTAAGGGGGGATATGATCAACATGTATAAATACATAAGGGGTCCATATACTGAATTTGGTGTTAAAGCAGAGTTCCGGGCACAAAAACGATATTTTTTTTTTGTGCCCGTCCGCTAGTTCAGCCTAACCTGAAAAGGAATTGGATAGTTAGATTTTTTTTTTTCAAAACTCACCTTGTAATTGACGATCGTAAATACTCACCTCAGGGTACTTCCTCCCTCGGAGTCGCGGCTCACCCCGTCACTTCCTGCGCTGCGATGATTCCTGGGAGCTAAACGTCATCGCTCCCAGGAATCAATGCGCCGGCACCGGCCCCGCTCGTCACTTCCGGGCGACGCCGCATTCCCCTGCTAAACAGCTTCTGGGCATGCCCAGAAGCTGTTTAGGAATGCGGCGCCGCGCCGGAAGTGACGAGAGGGGCCGGTGCGGCGCATTCTGGGAGAAGAAGACGCGGAAGAAGACGCAGAAGAGGACCGCGCCGGCTTCAGCTGCCCACAAGAGAGATGGAAACGCTGTGGAAGAAATTTTATAAGTAAGTATTTCTTCTAAAAGGTAAGTGCGAACCGGGACAGATCAGAGGCTAGCCATTGTGGAATGTGCTAGCCCTGACTGTCCCGGGGGTATGTTTAGTAAAAAATGACTTCTGTGCCCGGAACTCCGCTTTAAGTTATTCACTGTAAGCTCATCACAGAGGACAAGGGGGCACTCTTTACGTCTGGAGGAAAAGAGATTTAATCTCCAAATACGGAAAGGTTTCTTCACCGTAAGGCCCTGTTCACATACGGGCGACGCTACTTCGCACCGCAACCTCCGATGTCGCGGTGCGAGCAGCGCGCCGCGACCTCAGAGCGGCCACCACGGACTTCATAACATTGAAGTCTATGGCGGTCGCCTCCTGGTCGCCCCAAAGAAGCTCCGGACCCTTTTTCTAAGTCAGAGCGACTTGTGTCGCTCCTATTGGAACGGGTCCACAGCTTCCCTATGGGAGGCGACCTGCGGCGACCAGGTCGCTTCACAGGTCGCCCTAGTGTGAACCGGGACTAAGAGCTGTGAAAATGTGGAGTTGACTCCTTCAAGAGGTGGTTCTGGCTAGCTCACTAGATTGCTTTAAAAAAGGCCTGGATTCTTTTCTAGGTGTACATAATATGAATGGGTACTAATATTTATAGGTAAAGTTGATCCAGGGAATATCCAATTGACTCTTGGAGGATCAGGAGGGAATTTTTCCCCCTTGCTGGAGCAAATTGGATCATGCTTTGCTGGTTTTTTTTGCCTTCCTCTGGATCAACTGTGGGTATAGGATTGTATAATTATTTTTTTCACCCTTTTTATTGGTTGAACTTGATGGATTTTTATCTTTTTTCAACTAGACTAACTATATAACATGCACTGATGTAACATATACATCTTCTGCATCGTATATTAGATCTACTTTACATCTACATACATATACATCTTCTGCATCTTATGTTAGATCTACTTTTCATTCAGATGGGTTGTTAGAGGCACCTGGTCAAAGCATTCAGATGCGGCTAAACTCTCAACTGGATGCAGCAGCACTCTGTGCTATGACCGCATATAAAATGGATTCCTAAACTGGATGGTAAGAAGGTAAGTATTATGGCACTTACTTACCTTACCTGGAGGTGCTTTTATACTATGGCTTCAGTCTGGTTCTGAACGGAACGCCAACTGTCTGGTCAGAAGCCTGATTTGCATGTAACTGTTGGTATAAAGGTTGTCAGCCATTGATTTGTACATTATTGCAAATTTGGTTATGTTTTTTTGCACATAAGTATGGATGGGTCTGGGTCATGGCAGATGTGTGCACATGGACCTGGCAATCATACATTATGGCTAGAAGCTGGCTAATGTTTTATCCTGCCTATTAAAGTACCCCACCCCCAAGTAGCAGTAAAGGCAAAACTTTATTTCCTTTTGTACAGAGTGGTGAGGGATTAGAACCCTTGTCATGTTTTTATTGAAATCTGCCCCCCCCCCCACACTTACTTGTCCTGTTTACTGTTATCACCAAAGCCCATGTTCACATCGGTGCGACTTGTCATGCGATTTGACAGGTCGGAATCGCATGACAAGTCTCACCCTATTGCCGCCATTGGAAATGTTCAAATTGGTGCGAAGCCAACTTTGTGGTGCCGCACTGATTTGAAAAAGTAGTTCCTGCACTATTTTTGGTGATATTAGGTGCAACTTGCATAGACATCCCGGCATGAAGTCGCACACATGTCTGCCAAGTTACACCTGAAGTCGCATTGACATGTGGCTTAGAAATCGCGCAGTTTCAAGAGAAAGGCGAGTTCCACCCATTTTTGTGTTTATTAAAAGTCGTCCGCTGCAAAAAGTGTAGCTGCTGACTCTTAATAAACACACTCACCTGTCCCACGATCCAGCGATGCGGCCGGCGGGAGCAGCGCCGACATCACTAGTGTGGGCACCTGGCTGTGACAGCTTGCGGTTTTACAGCATGCCCACACTAGTGATGCCGGCTTATAGCATGTGCAAGCCCTGAGTGGACAGGCAATCTTCTGGGACCTGTGACGAGTCCCAGAAGATTGGAGGGAGGGGGAGCGGAGAACTTCCGCACGAGCCGTCCTAGGCGACCCGAGTGGAAGTGGGAGCGGGTACCTGTCAAATCTAGGTACCTGCACCCCCCCCCCCCCCCCAAAAAAAAAAGACATGCCAAATGTGGCATGTCAGGAGGTCAGGAGGCCTTAAAGCGAAAGTTCCACTTATGGGTGGAGCTCCGCTTGAAGTTGCTCGATTTCAAAGCCGCATTCCAATGTGAACCAGGGCTAAGGGTGAAGGTAAAAGAGAGTCCCAGGTTTTGGGATGTTATAGGGAACAGCAATAGAGGGGAAATCTTCCAATGGGGAAATTTTTTTTTCCCCCTCCTTTTTGAAAGGATTTTATTGGCTGTGGGCTAGGAAGTGAAGGGATTACTCCCCAATAGGAAACCGGTGTACTTACAGTTTTACAATTTACTCAACTCTGCCACACAGCACACCCCATTTTTAGCAGGACAGAAAACCAGATTTTTCTATGATGTGGTTAAGTTGCCCTTACAGGTCTTGTCCCTACCCCAGCCTGTGACTTGACAGTGAAAGGAGAAGCAGCAGACCGATAAGCTCATCTTTCTATCACTCTTTCTTTCTCCTATCTGTATGTTCCTTGTTAATACTCGAGCACTGCAGGAGCATGATTAGTGGCTTGTGCTGCTTCTGCTCTTCCCAGTCTGAGCTTTGCTGTAAAGGGATTATAAGAGGCTTAAACCTTGACCAAATCAAAGAGGCTTTCACTAAAAAAAAAGAAACTTAAATGAGGTTTTTGTGATTTGCTTGAAAGGGTAAGGGCTCTTTCACACGGCCGCTCCATATGTCCGTATATCACCCCATCCGTTTGCGGGTGATATACGGACACAATGCTTGTCAATGGGATTGCGGATGTCAGCGGATGATTTTGTCCGATTTGTGTCCTTTCAGTTCTGTTCCGTTTTTTGGAACGGAACAGAACCCTATTTTTCTTCCGTTAAAAAAACGGAACGGATACAAAATCAGATGTCAGTGGTGTCATCCATTGACATCCGCAATCCCCATAGACATACATTATGTCCGTATATCATCCGCAAACGGATGAGATGCGGACATACAGAGCGGATGACACAAGTGTCACCTGTGTCCGTCAAAAAAAAAAAGTGCCGCAGCGGAAAAAGAAATCGGAGCGGCCGTGTGAAAGAGCCCTAACTCCAATTTTGTGGGGGAAAAAAATAGCAAATAAAGAAAAAAATAAGATAGCGTATACAATTGCGACACAAATCCTATATTGAAAATTGATTGTTATAAATTGTTATAAATTGATTGTTATAAATTACCTTTCCTTTTCAATCTGTAACTGTAGTTTTCTTAACCAATTCTGGACTAGAAGGTTTTACTCCCCTTAATGACCAGACCATTTTTTGCAATACGGCACTGCATTACTTTAACTGACAGTTGCGGTGGGGGTATTTGATCGCCTCCGCGATTTCTATTTTTTGCGCTATAAACAAAAAAAAGAGCGACACTTTTAAAAAAAAAAAACAAGATTTTTCACATTCTTCTATATAACATTCCCAATAAAAAAAATTAAAAATTTTTATTTTTTCATCATTTTAGGCCAATTTGTATTCTGCTACATATTTTTGGTAAAAAAAAAAATCCCAATAGGCGTATTTTGATTGGTTTGCGCAAAAGTTATGGTGCCTACAAACTAGGGGAAAGACTAGTAATGGCGGCGATCTGCGATTTTTAGAGGGACTGCGACATTGTTGCGGACAGATTGGACCCCTAAATTACATTTTTGAGAGGAGCAGTGGCATTACTACAGTATTCAGTGCAAAAAATATGCATTGTTACTGTAATAATGACACTGGCAGGGAAGGGGTTAACCCAGGGGCGATCAAAGGGTTAAGTGTGAGCTTAGGGGGTGTTTTCTAACTGTGAGGGGGATGGGCTTGTGGAATTAACACAGAGACCTGTGATCCTAAATAGGAGGAACACTGGCACTCTATGTTCATTCCAGAGAGAACAACGGTCTGCTGTGTTTACAACAGCAGACCGTCGTTCTCTTTGCATGGGGAGCGATCACGGGTGCCTGGCGGCAATCGCGGCCGTGGATCGGCTTTACCGCTGCCTAATGGGGGCAGGCACACGTGCGCCCATAGGATCGCTGCCGCAAACCAAAGTACCTATACGTCGGTTCGCGAAGCGAGCCGTCCTGCCGCAGTAGATCTGCGGCGGGCGGTCGGCAAGTGGTTAAAATGGAATATGGCTACCTGGAGCTGTTCGATACACAGAATGTATACAGAACGCCCCCAGAAACATAATTTCCTGCTTGTGTGATTGGCTCGCTGATTTTCCCAGAAGTCTGCACTAAGATACAAGTCAGATTTCAGGCATCCCCTGCAAAAAAAATATAATTTTTGGTAAAATACTCCCAATAGGAACACGTCTAAAGGGATGCAGGCCCAGCAGATTTCCTAATCAGTGCCCTGCAGGTGCACAGCTGATTGATTATTATGAAACCACTTACTTTCCCACATGGCCACTTACTTTCCCACATGGGCACAGAGAAACACACAGGGATTTCTTCAGAATATCAAAAGGTAGGAATCTGCAACAAAGGTTGTTATAATCCTTGCAATGTACATAGATCACCCAGAGGGGAATGTTTTTTTCTCAACAAAAGTGGAGTTACGCTTTAGTTTATCTCTTTTATATCTTGTTCAGGGTTTAGCTAAGGGCACATTTCTGTGCTGGGTACAGCCAGGTGTTTCTGATTAGCGTATCAATGACAGGCTGACAATGTGTGCCACTTAAAGAACGATTCTGCAGCTAGGGACAGATTTGTGGTCCTTTACGCAGTTTGTTTGTGTTCAGGTTTGCTCATATGTCCCTAATCAGAGGTAATCCATATGCAATTAAATGCGGATAGCTGTTGAGCCTCTCAACCTGGTATTGATTTGTAGAGGCTGAGTGGCTGTGGCTAACGAGAAACACCTGGTCGTACCCACTACAGAAATACGCAGATTATGGCCAAGTACAGCCAGGAATGAATCCTTAGTGTTACTAAACCCACAACAGTAAAATTTGTGTTTTTTTTGCAGTAAAGCATGTTTGTTATAGTCACTGTGGAACCTAAGGGGTTAATCCTCTGCATTGTGTAAAAAGGTGGTTTGATCCTGTCTTCTCTGATCCTCCCCTTCTTCCACTGTCCCCAATCCATCTCCTGATAGTACAGAGCCTTAGAGACACTCTGCACATGCTCAGTTTGGTGTGTATTGCTAGAGAGTTTTTTAGAGTGTTACTAGAGGTTGCATTGTGATCGGCACAGGGCCAATCGGCACTGTCCAGATAGAGGGTCAGGAGCCAAGCAGCCTCATAGGACAATCAGAGTAGAATGAAAACTCCTCCTACAAGCTTTAACCAGACACTGATAGTCACATGACTGCTATATACTGCTGATGAGTAAAGGTATTAAGCAGTTCATCTTTACTAAAATAATTGCATTCCCATATTCTGTGTACTGTGGGAGACCAGAGATATGAATGCAGGCTCCTGGGTTTAGTAACACTTTAAAGTGTAAATTCAAAATTTCAGAAAAATTGAAAAGGTGAACTAACACTGTACACCCTCCCCATCCCCGGTCCCCGCTGTACTTACCTCTGTGGGTTATGAGCTGTTAGTGCCTCTGCAGTGAGTGTATTCTGATTGGTCAATGCTGGCACAGAAGTTGCTGTGATCTGTTCCAGAAGTGCTACAGAGAAAAGGGGGAGAAGAGCGTTGATTTCAAGTCCCCCGACCGCTACACTGGCTGTATGGGCAGTGACCGTGCTTTTCCCACTGAGGCAAGTACATTGGGGGCTGGGGGTGGGGGAGGCCAGTAATGTCAAAACTGTGGCCCTTTGCTTGCCTTTATTCGGCCCTTGGGGCACTATTCCTCCCACTGATATGAGACACTATTCCTTCTGCTGACACCAAAAATGGGGCACTATCCCTGCCCCTAATGTTAAAGATGGGGCACCATTTACTCCCACTGATGCCTGGACCCCTTCTACTGCCACTGGCCACAGTTGCTCCCCCCCCCCCCCCCCAAAGTCTGAAGGACAGCAAACTGGCCCTTTTTGTTTTAAAGCTTGGAGACCCCTGGTGTACAGTCTTAGTTCACCTTTTAATTTTTCTGAAAAGGTGAACTTTCCCTTTTAAAACTAATTAATATTAATAAATTAATAATGTGCTAGTATGCACCATATGCAGAATTACATGTTAGATGAAGCCCTCCAGTGCTGTGCAGTCTCTCTCCCACTGGTCCCGGGTGCTTCCATCTTAACTCTGTCTTCTTCCAGGTTCCATCTCTTCAGCCACTTAAATGGTAAGGCCACAATGACATCACTCCTGTGGATGAACACAGGAGTCGCATCACCGCAGCACAGATCGGATGCCATAAATATGCACTGGGCTGCACATGCACGGCTCAGTGTAGATGACAGCTGACAGGCAGGGGTCTCTTCTGTCATAAAAACTTTACGTTTAAAAATGAGAGTTTAACCGCTTCTGGACCGAGCCCATTTCTGACACTTGTTGTTTACAAGTTAAAATCTGTATTTTTTGCTAGAAAATTACTTAGAAACCCCAAACATTATATATATATATTTTTTTTTAGCAAAGACTCTGGAGAATAAAATGGTAGTCGCAATATTTTTTTTCATGCGGTATTTGCGCAGCGGTCTTTTAAACGCCATTTTTTGGGAAAAGATAAATTTCACTGCATTTAAAAAAAAAAACTAAACAGTAAAGTTATCCCATTTTGTATATTGTGAAAGATGATGTCACGCCGAGTAAATAGATACCTAACATGTTATGGTTTAAAATTGCGCACACCCTCAGAATGGTGACAAATTACAGTCAATAAAAATCTCCATAGGCGACGCTTTAAAAATTTTTAACAGTTACCAGTTTAGAGTGCAGCTTTTTTTTTTAATTATTGCTCTCACTCTGGCGATCGCGGCGATACCTCACATGCGTGGTTTGAACAGCGATTTCATTTGCAGCGCAACTTCTGTATAGGTTTTCTTTCGTACGCGAGCTCACGGCGACAGGGGAAGTTAAAATTTTTTTTATTTTTTTCCTATTTATTTTATTTGTTTTTTTTTTTTAAATTAGCACAGGTTTTTTAAAAAAAAAAAAAAATCTGATCACTTTTATTGCTGTCACAAGCAATGTAAACATCCCTTGTGACAGCAATAGGCAGTGACACGTACTCTTTATGGAGGGATTGGGGGGGGGGTCTAAAAGACCCCAAACCCCTCCACTACACTTCCATGTATTCAAAATGCCAAAAACTGCATTTTTGAATACATTCACTTTTTAAATCCGGCGCCTTTAGCAGCCGAGTAAGCCGGATGTGACGTCATGGACGCCGCCTCTGGGTTACGTCATCGGAGACCTGATCGAAGCCGAGGTGCCGGCTGGTGGCTCGGGTTTCCCGGTGGGACGGGAGCCCTGGGCAGAGCCGCAGAAGGCGGCGGGAGGGGGGGGGGGTGTCCCCTTCTGCTCGCTGGGGTAACTACCGAGCGGCTCCTGATCCTCATCGGCTGTTACCACCTGAAAGCCGACCGCCGGGTCAAAAAAAATGGTACCAGGATGATGCCTCTAGCTGCAGGCATCACCCTGGTGCAAGCACTTCTTGCAGCTGACGTAGAGCTACGTGAGTTTGCGGGAAGTGGTTAATACCACTTTAAAATGGACCTATACCTTACCCTAAGGGTGCTTTGACACGGGCTTTCCTGCCCGGCGGAGACTGTTTTGTCAGCGGGGTTCGATCCGCCGATCCCCACGCTGAGCAGGCAGATGACCTCACTGTGCAGAGATGGACCCGTCAGAGTCCCGCTCTCCTCTATGGGAGATTGGATGAAAAAGGACTGCCTGTCCTTTTTCATCCGATCCTCCAGACAGATGGAAAATAGGGTTACCATCCATCTGGATTTCACGGACAGGATCGGATCGGATAGCAGCGGCTGACATCGGCTGCCCCATAGGGATGCATGAAGCATCCGATCAGGTCCACCTGATAAAACTGACAGGCGGACCTGATCGGAAAGGCCGATTGAAAGGGGCCTTATGCGTATAGTAACAGGTTAATTATACATAATAGAGTACAGGTTTTCACCTGGAGATGCTTCTATAGTTTGACTTCAGGAAAGTTTTTTTAAAATAAATATTACCATTTATATTTTTTAAAATAACATCCAAAGAATTCTGTGGTGCAATATTGGTTTTCTTCTATTTGTATTGTATGAATGCGGGCACTTCATGAAATGACTGTGTAGTTTTATTGATGGATTTTAGATCTTGAGCGAACACCTACACACAATGCTCCAGATGTAGTTAGGGGGAAGGAGCGAGTTCACACCAGTCAATTAGCAATCTCTCTACCCAGCCAAGCTTATGCTGATGGGCAGAAAGAGTTCTGAGTCTACACTTTCTATTCACGCTGCATCTGACTTATTTGTTCTTTCGTATTGATGGCCCTAAAGAATCATTACAACTGGGGAGAAGGGCTGCGTGAAAAAGCACTGCCATTTAAGCTTTGTACAAACTGCTTGAACAAGGGAAATACAAAATCCCCTTTAACCATTTCAAGTCTCCCTGAGGGGTGAGCAAAACCTTAATGGGGAGACCAAATTTTGAGGTTTTAGTTTGCATCAGTTTGCGCAACAGTAACTTTTGTAACACTTTGCACACCAAATGCATTTTTTTTATTTAGGAAAACAGGAAGGCATACAGTAGGGTATGAACAATAGGCAACAGTAAGGTATGAAAAAGTAACAACGGTCCAATACCATAGTACAAACAGCGATTCTAAAATCAAGCAATCATCACCAACATGACAGTGTAGGAGATCGTGGAGAGGAGATAGACCATCGTTTGGACCCCAACGGTGGAAGGCACTATAGCATAAAAAATATCAGTAAGCCCAGAGGACATAGCTAGGGAGATCCCCCCCCCCCCCATCCACCGGCATCTATCTCTTGGCCGGCTACTGGGAATTGGGTCAACGTGGTAGTCACCGAGGGGCCTAGCGTAGGTATGCCCCCTAGGGGGAAGAGCATGATGCAGGCCTGGGAAACAAGCTAAACGTTGTAGAAAGGAGCTGGTAAACTGTTAGCAAACTCCCAGGTCAAGTGAAAGAGGGGGAAGGGGTAAAAAGAGGAAAGATGTATAGAGCTGAAAGAAAGAAAAAGATAGAAAATGCATTTTTTTTGCTAGCACATATGGGGCCTTTATTTGGTCATTCGTTTTCAAAAAATGTCCAAAATTTGTCACATACTTGAAAAGTTTTGCTTTGTTAAACTAGCCAAACTACAAATACAGGCAGTCCCTGAGTTACAAACTAGATAGGTCCTGTAAGTTTGTTCTTGAGTTGAATTGGTATGTAAGTTGGAACAGGTACATTTTGTAAGTGTAACTCCAGCTGAAAAAAATAATTTTTACCTTTTTTTGGATAGCATAGAAAAGGGTTAACACCCCTGTAATGTTTGTTTCCTGTCTGCCCCAGTTCAGAAGATTACACCTTTTGCTTTCTATTCCTGTGACAATTGGATTTTGAATATTTTGGGTTGTCAAACAAGGATTGGTGATAAAGCTTCAGTGGAGACACCTTTTTCCCATGTTAACTCTTAACAGGAGTGAGTTTCCCTTCCTAGGGGTAAATTCCCTCTCACTTCCTGTTTCTCCATCCGTTCGTAAGTACGAGTCGTTCAAAATTTGAATGTTTGCAACTTGGAGACTGTAAAATGATTTTGGAAACAAACCAGGTAGGGGTTAGAGTACAACTGTCAGAATTCCCTACCCCATAAATGATAGAGCTACCAACTCGGGTGTAGATCTCGTAACCGTGATAACACAAAAACATTTCTTTTACTCATGGTTAGTGTTTGGCTGAAGCCATTTATTATCAATCAACTGTGTTTAATCTTTTTATATCATCATGACAACAGAAACTACCCAAATGACCCTGATCAAAAGTTTACATACCCCAGTTCCTAATACCGTATATTGCCCCCTTTAACATCAATGACAGCTTGAAGTCTTTGGTGGTATTTGTGGATGAGGCTCTTTATCTTCTCAGATGGTAAATTTGCCCATTATTCCTGGCAAAAACTCTCCAGTTCCTGTAAATTCTTGGGCTGTCTTGCATGAACTGCAAGTTTGAGATCTCCCCAGAGTGGCTCATGGATATTGAGGTCAGGAGACTGAGATGGCCACTCCAAAACCTTCACTTTATTCTGCTGTAGCCAATGACAGGTCGACTTGGCCTTGTGTTTAGGATCATTGTCATGTTGGAATGTCCAAGTACGTCCCATGCGCAGCTTCCAGGCTGATGAATGCAAATTTTCCTTCAGTATTTTTTGATGACATACCGCATTCATCTTGCCATCAATTATGACCAAATTTCCTGTGCCTTTGTAACTCACACATCCCCAAAACATCAGCAATCCACCTCCGTGTTTCACAGTAGGAATGGTGTACCTTTCATCATAGGCCTTGTTGACTCCTCTCCAAATGTAGCATTTATGGTTGTGGCCAAAAAGATACATTTTGGTCTCATCACTCCAAATGACTTTGTGCCAGAAGGTTTGAGGTTTGTCTCTGTGCTGTTTGGCGTATTGTAAGCGGGATACCTTTGGCATTTGCGTAGTAATGGCTTTCTTCTGGCGACTCGACCATGCAGCCTAACCTTCTTCAAGTGCCGACTTATTGTGCATCTTGAAATAGCCACACCACATGTATTCAGAGAGTCCTGTATTTCACCTGTTATTTATTTGTGAGTTTTTCTTTGCATCCCGAACAATTTTCCTGGCAGTTGTGGCTGAAATTTTAGTTGGTCTACCTGATCGTGGTTTGTGACCGTGGTTTGGTTTCAACAGAACCCCTCATTTTCCACTTCTTGATTAGAGTTTGAACACTGCTGATTGGCATTCTCAATTTCTTGGATATCTTTTTATATCCCTTTCCTGTTTTATGCAGTTCAATTACCTTTTCCCGCAGATCCTTTGACAATTCTTTTGCTTTCCACATGATTTAGAATCCAGAAACGTCAGTGCAGCACTGGATGAAAGATGCAAGGGTCTGTCAGGAGTCCAGAAACTCATTTTACCTTTTATACACACACTAATTACAAGCAAACAGATCACAGGTGAGGATGGCTACCTTTAATAGCCAATCATACCCCTTTGTGTCAACTTGTGTGCATGTTGTAAGGCCAAAATCACCAGGGTATGTAAACTTTTGATCAGGGTCATTTGGGTAGTTTCTGTTGTCATGATGATATACAAAGATTAAACACAGTTGATTGATAATAAATGGCTTCAGTCAAACACCAACCACGAGTGAAAGAAAAGTTTTTATGTTATCATTCATATTCTCTGAAAAATGGCCAAGAAATCAAAAATTCTGCCAGTGTATGTAAACTTATGAGCACAACTGTATATCTATATATATTTGGACACCGGCACAATTTTCATACTTTTGGCTTTTTATGCTACCAGAATAAAATTAAAACAAAACAATCCAAATGAATTTGAAGTGCAGACTTTCAGCTTAAATTCCAAGGGTTGAACATAAATATCAAGTACAAATGTTAGGAACTGCAACCATTTTTATACACCGTCCCCCATTTTCAGGGGCTCAAATGTAATTGGACAAATTAATATAATCATAAATTAAATGTTAATTTTTAATATTTTTTTGAGAATCCTTTACTGGCAATGACTGCCTGAAGTCTGGAACCCATGGACATTACCAAAGGAACCCATGGACATTACCAAAGACTGCAACAATATTCGGTAATTAGAATCAGCACAAACCATATATGTGTACAGATGTGATGAATAATTAAACGCACAAGGCTGCAAACAATCAGTGCAATACACAAAACACCATAGAATAAAAATACATAAATAGTGCTGCGCCAAGCGAAAATAAACAAATGATAATCGTGTATAAACTGGATCAAAAATATATATTAAATTATTATAAAAGCAAATAAATGCTAATATTAAGTGCAAAAGTGCAACAAAAGTCCCAGTGTTTGGTGATCAGGTGAAATAATAAATTCCAAAAGTTCAAAAATAAGTAACCAAAAAATCAATTCAAATAAAGACTCTTTCGATCTTCATCTGTATTTCATGGTTAAGGTGCCAGTACTCCACACATGTGCTCCCAGTGACTTGTGTTAAATTAGCAGCTCACCTCAAAAATAGACTCCGAGGAGTCATACACGCATAGATATCGTTTAGATCAACAATCTGTTATCTCCACTCTCTCCACCTGGCCTGCCCTCCGAGTGTGGTAAGGATCACAGCAGTGCTCAGCAGAAAAAATAAAAGGGAGATACGATCTAATGCTCTCAGTTTGAAAAGCTTTATTGCCAAAACCAAAAGGTAAATGAACTCGCATTCCCTTGCACTTAAGCAAGGCGGGCTGGAAACAGCAGATCATTCGTATTGATAGAACCTCCTAGAGACAGATGTGCTGCGAGTAGGCTCCTCCCCCCATACGCGTTACGTTGGATGACTTCGTTGCTGACAATCAGATGGCCGGATGCCGCGATCCCGGAAGACGGGCGACTAAACATGTTGCCCGTCATACAGGTAAGCAGGCGGCACAGCGGGGGCTTGTTCTAAGGTAAGTATTTCATAATGAGCTAGTATGCGATGCATACTAGCTCATTATGTGTTTCTCTTTCAGGTTGAAAAAAAACAAAAAACAATTTTAATGGATTTACAACCTCTTTAATGCATAGAATGCATTAAGATAAAAAACCTTCTGACTTTACAACCCCTTTAAACTAATTGCTGGGAGCTAACTCAAAAGTGCCTTTTACTTCTGTGTGCTATCATCTTGCTTTGGGGTCTCTACATTGCTCGGTAAACCAAAAACAGGCAACGCAAATTTAATATGTCCCATCCCCTATGTGTTTTACCAGGCACGGTTCTTTAAAACCAATTCAGAGCTCTGTCACAGTCAAATTTATTTCTGGTAGAAATCCAAAGACCTATTTTCCAGCGCAGTCTTTATACATTCAGACACTGTAGAAAGGCGTGAAAGAAATTAGCTTGTTAGGAATCACAAGATGTATCCTTTAAAGCTAAATTCCGGAATGCGTGTTGATGCATGCATCTGACTTCTGCTGTTCCCCTTGATGCCTTTATCTTGGGCTTTTCAAAATACCCTAAAAATGTATATAATATGGGGGTAATGTTACTGGGTAATCCCCATCTTCCAGCTACTTGCCACTGGCTAGAGGAAGAAGAGAAATGTTGCACCTTAGTAACACGTATCACTGCTCTGGGATTAAATGTCCCAAGAGGCATTGCTGCTTCCTTAGTTGTTGAAGGTGTCCTCCATTTGTAATGAGTGTTACTAAAGCCCCGTACACACGCGTCAAAAATTGGCAGGGAATTTTCGGCCAACGTCCGATCTGCCGATTTTCGGCTTGTTAGTATGGTGCTTCCGACAACCGACTCCGACTTTTCAGCCGAAAAAAATCTGGTGTGCAGACTATAAAATTTTTGTTGGCTGCCAACACAACGGCCGATTTTCGTGCAGTCAGTACAGATTTCGACAGGGAAAAATCTGATGAGCAAGTCTGGGCATGCTCAGTGAAGAAAGAACACAAAGAAAGCAAACCAACACATGACATCACTTCTGAAGTAGAATTTTGTTGGGCGAGAAAATTTGTGTGCAGTCTAGGCACATTCCAACCTACAAAACACAACTCTGGACAAAAGACGGACGACCAGTCGGCCGATAATCATTGCGTGTGTACGGGGCTTAAGTGAATTGCATAGGCTTGCACATGGCATCTAGTATTGTCAACATTACAAAGTCTGCATGAAGACTGCACCGCTCCTGGGTTTCAGTGGACCAGGGGTGTGTCCGTGACAGCCTGGCTGCAAAATGAGGGGCTGGGTGATGCTGGTGGTCCCATAGCCTGGAAATTTTAGGGGAGCAGGGAAATGCAAAAAAGTTTGGCGGCACACAATGGGGAAGAAATACTGGACATTTAGGAAGTAATTTTAATATAACCTTGTGAAAAGGTATATATGACAGCTAAGTTTTTTGCATTAGTATAGGATGAAAGTTGAGTTCTTCTTGGCTATATTCCTTAATAGACTACGTTCATGTGTCTTATCCTGTGCATGTCAATAGTGCTGTGTCATTATAACCCCCCTACACTCACCGGCCACCTTATTAGGTACACCTGTTCGATTGCTTGGTAACACAAATTGCTAATCAATATGGCAGTAACTCCATGCATTTAGGCATCTAGAAGTGGTGAAGACGGCTTGCTGAAGTTCAAACTGAGCACTAGAATGGGGAAAGAAAGGGAGTTTAAATGACTTTGAATGTGGAATGCTTGTTGGTGCCAGACGGGCTGGTCTGAGTATTTCAAAAACTGCTGATCTTCTGTCGATTTTGGGGCCGGAACTCCACTTTAAGCTGAATACCCAAGTGTGAGATTGGAGACAATGACCATTCCGGCATCTTTAGTTTGTTTTGTTTATTTGATATTGGGAATGGGAGAAGGGAATGAGTGGGATACTCCTCTGGCTCAACTAGGTACAACTGGGACACTTTGTAGAAAAAATGCCTTTCAGCGCTGTCTTGACGCCGGCTGGATGCCGACCAACGCTTGCTGGCGCTTGAAAAACACTGACTTGCGATACTGTACTTAAACTTGACTTCTGACCCTCTGGTTAGCTCAAAAGTCCTGGACTGTACTGAGAACTGACTCCTGACGCTCTGGTTAGCTCAAAAGTCCTGGAAACAGCTCCCTCCAGTCCTTCCTGACTAAGGTAGCTTCTTGTAACTGCTTGTGCTGCTGCAACTCTTAACACTGTACACTTTAACACTTCAGGGTCCAACCGCTGGTGCCCCCTTTGCACTTTAGTATCCTCTCACTAGGTTCCCCCTTTACACTTCAGGGTCCTCTCACTAGGCACCCCCTTTATACTTCAGGGTCCTCTCACTAGGCACCCCCTCTGCACTTCAGGGTCAACACTGGCACCCCCTTTACACTTGCTCCTGCACCAGCTAGCTAGCTCCCGGATCCCTTAGACCTGCCCCGCAGTGGTCCCCTCTCACTAGGCAGACCCCCAGGGGCAGTCTGCAGTATTCACGAAACTGGGAATGCTTTCCTGGAACTGGACCTCTCTTAGCTCCGCTGGTCCTTGGAACACCGGATCCTCTCTGCAGCTCAGCTCAGCCCTCTGTCACCTCAGGGAAGCCGCCTGGGACACCCGATCCTTCTGACAAGAGGAGAGACAGCCGTACTCTCCCTCCTGGGACTCTGCTTCCCTCCAAAGACGTCATGCGTTCCCCTCAAACGTATACCCACTCCCAGAATGCTGTGTGGCAGAATCTGCCTTTCTGGGGTAGATACAGGCCTGTGTGTACCATTGGCTGGGTTTCCTCCACTGCCCAATGAGAACCCTCTCATGGACCACAGTGGGGAGACTCCCCAGTCTCAACAGCTACACCTAGGAGACATGACAGCCCAGCTGAAAATCTTGGCCCTGCTGTTAGGCAGCCAAGGCCCACTATACTTACCTAGCACCTACCTTGTAGGGTGCCTCATTTCGTTTATAGCGCAAAAAATTTAAATCGCACAGGTGATCAAATACCACCAAAAGAAAGCTCTATTTGTGGGAAAAAAGGACATAAATTTCGTTTAGGTACAGCGTTGCACGACCGCGCAATTGTCCGTTAAAGTAACGCAGTGCCGAATCGCAAAATAGGGACTGGTCAGGAATGGGGTAAAATCTTCTGGGGCTGTAGTGGTTAACTAAAAGGCAGGCTTAAACCACATGCTGGCTTGTACACATTTTGATCAATATTTAGGCATTTTGCCAAGGCATCCCTGAAGAAAAAGGCTGGTCTAAACAATATATACCTTGCATAGCAAAACCTCTAAATGGTGCTTACCCAAATATTGTAAACCTTTGCTGGTCCTCTAAATGATGAATACCTTAAAACCTCCACGGTCCTCTAAATAATGTGTATACTACAGATGACAACCTTCATAGTCCTGAACCGGTGGAACTTTCTTAGTCTTCTCAACCATTGGGTTGCCTACTGTACATGTCAAATCCTTTTTTGCCTTCTTATCAATGCAAACCCTACTGGTGACAACCCTCATGGTCCTCTAAATGATGCATACCTAACATGTGGGAATCACCCTGGTCCTTTAAACAATGCATAACCTACAGAATACCTTCCTGGTCCACTAGGATGCCACCCCTACAGGTGAGAACCTTATCCCCTGAACAATGCGTACCCCACAGGTGAGAACCCTCTTGGTCCTTTAATCAATGAGTATCTTACAGGTATGAACCTAAAGCCCATACACACAGGCCGAAAATTATCCGGTATCGGGCAGTTCAACAGAAACCGTCTGACATTTTACCCATGTGTACGGCAGCCTTTCTGTCGAAAGGCCATGTATGAAAAACATCTGCTGAAAAGATTTTTGTAATTTTTGTTGTTTTTTTTTATTTTAACGCGTAATGGCGGCGATCTGCGATTTTTTTTTTTTTTTTTTGCGGTACTGCGACATTGCGGCGGACAGATCGGACCCTTGACTGACATTTTTGACACTTTTGGGGAACCGTATGATCACTGTTCATACACAGGGGAGAATGACAGGCAGCTTGTTTACATTAGCCGCCTGCCTTTCTCCTGCTCTAACGGACCATTCGCGAGTGACTGGCGTACATCGGGTCCGCCCGTCACACGCGCGGGGGGGTCCGTGACTACGTCGCTTTGCCTGTGAGGGGCTGACCGCTGCAGTAAATAGTCGTGTGGCGGTCGGCAAGCGGTTAAGTGAGAACCCTCCTGGTCCTTAAAACAATGCATACCCTATATGTGAGAACCGTCTTGGTCTTCTGATCTTACAAATGAAAATCATATTGTTCCTTTAATCGATTCGTATTGTACATGTGAAACCTTCTCGGTTATTCTAAAAGATACACGTATCATACAGGCGAGAATCCTACTTGTCCACTAAACAACACACATCCTACATTTGAGAGCCTTCCTGATTCTTTTAACCTCAACAGTAAAAAATAAAGGAAAGCCTGCCCAACCTAAAGATTCCTAGGACTTGTAATCAATGTGTCTGAAGGATGGCCTACAGCAGACAATCCCATTCTTCCTTAATTTTTCCAGTACAGTTTAGGACAAGGGTATCAAACTAATTTTAATCATGGGTAGTATAAGCATTATAGTTGCCCTCAAATGGGTTGGTCGTATCTGAAGGACTGTATAAATGTATCCAGCGCTTTTTCTCAGGGAATGGGTGCAGGAACTCAACTACACCCCCTCCGCAGAACCACTGAGGTGCGTGTGGCCAAATTGCAAGGTGGAAGGATTTTAAAGGGGCAATAAAGGCCAGGAGTTTTGTTATGTGAGGAGTTCAGGGATGTGCTATGTACAGAGTGCAGTTTCGGGGGTGCGCTACATGCATAGCACAAAATTCAGGGGTGCGCGGCGTGCAGGGGTGTGTTGGGTGCAGGGTTCAGGGGTGCACTACATACAGAGTGCCTTGATTCAGGGGTGAGTTACATACAGAGTGCAGGGTTCAGGGGTGCGCTACATACAGAGTGCCTTGATTCAGGGGTGAGTTACTTCCAGAGTGCAGGGTTCTGGGGTGCGCTATATACAGAGTGCTTTGATTCAGGGGTGAGTTACATACATAGTGCAGGGTTCAGGGGTGCGCTTCATACAGAGTGCAGGCTTTAGGGGCGTGCAATGGACAGTGTTCCGGATTCAACTCCTTCACAGGCTGTCCACATCTCACTTCCACCCCTCCTCTGACCTCTGCACCACTTCCTTGCATCTCACCTACCTGGCTCGGGTCTTGTACCTCCCGAAAGCGTAGGCGGCTTTGTGTCTCTCTCCCTTGCAGGGAGATCATTGGTCGGGATCTGTGCACCCGGGCACAGATGGGGATCCCAGTGCAGCTTACCACATGATGCCCCACCCCACACTGCACCTGCATCTTCCTTGTCCCCGCCGTGAGTGCAGAGCAGGCAGGAATCTGTGAGAGCTGCCAAGAGGAAAGCTGCCCTTGTAAACACAGAAGGTTCCTCTGTTTACAAGTGACAGTGGTGAGGAGGGAGTTGAGGTCGAGAGTTGGAGGTGGCAGAACAGAGCAACGCCACGTTCCTGCTGAGACTAAGCCCTGGGTGCGAGGACAACATGAAATGGCTTGGGGGTCTTGTGTTTGACACATGTGGTTTAGGAGATTGAGAATATGCTTTCAATCATAAATCCCAACGTGGCATATTGGAGCTTTTTTATGGAAATCCCCTAGGGTTGTCAGAGGTATTATGGTGATTTTACAGAAGCACATAAACATTTTTTACCTTTGCCACGTGTATATAAAAATGTGTGCAGCCCGTTTTTATAGTTTTAAAACTTCCTCATTTAAAGCACCCTGGGTGAGGAAGTATTGGTCAGTGTTATGTAATGCTGATTTTAACATGTTTGCAGCACTTATGCTCTATTTAAACACTTTACAGATGTGGACAGAAAAATATTGCTATGCTGAATGTGTAATTGCAACATGTCAAGGCATTTGGAAAGGTTAAAGGAAGTTTTCATATTGTGATGTACATTTTCCACCTCTCCGATATGCTCTGAATTTATTAATGGTATGAATGTCATAGGAAGAAACCCTTAATGGTTTTCTGTAGAAGACTGTGCCAGCCTCTAATCTGTTTTCCACTCACTGACTCTGTAATGAATTTGTAGCAGTGAAGGGTAATGTCTATATGTTGAGAGTCTACAAAATTATTTAGTTATAAATTCTAACAGTCCAGCCCCCCCCCCCCCCCAAATGTTTTTGAGGGTGTTCAAATTTCTATAGATAGCAAAAAATAGGGTAATAAGCAGTTGAATGGGTTTTGGAAGTTCAGGAAGTGACTTCTTTAACCAATGGGCTATTCAACTGCAGGTGGGGTCCCTGGAAATTTGGGGTTTTAAGTTGGGGATTCCAGTACTTCTAAACATATTAACAATACCTCCTCTTACATTACTTGAAGTGATTGTAAATGATTACCTTGTAAAACAACCCATTCCGTTTAACAACTTAGGACCAGGCCTATTTCTGTATTTTTCTAGTATTTTTTGCTAGAAAATTACTTAGAACCCCCAAACATTATACATTTTTTTTAGCAGAGTCCCTAGAGAATAAAATGGAGATTGTTGCAATACCTTGTCACACTGTATTTGCGCAGCGGTCTTACAAACGCAATTTTTTGGGGGAAAATAAACTTTTTTGAATAAAAAAAATAAGAAAACTGCAAGGCTACGTTCACATGTAGGAGTTTTGGGGCGTTAGGCCAAATACAGCCTAACATATGCCTATGGCGGGCCATAGACCCAAGCAAATTTCTGTCCTGCAACCACGGCTTACAGAAAAGAAATCCGCTCTATTCCCCCATTAACACATACAGTTGGGGGGAACCATCCCTGCTGGCAGAAGACAGTGAAAATATTGCTAGTGGCTATAACAGCCGCTTGCAATAATCGCATGTAAAATCTGGCAGGCTGGTTGTACCCAAATTGATCGATTGACCAATTAACTTGGGTACATTCAGCCTGCCCATACATGGTTCAATCTTTGACTGTTCTGCTGAGCTGGCCTAGATTCAAGCCGTTGCTGGTCGGCATAAAGTGGTAGTAAACTCTGTTACACCACTTTTATTTATAGGTAAGCCTATATTAAGGTCTACCTATAGGTACTGTGAATATCTCCAAAACATGCACCGTTTAGGAGATATTCAGAGTGCATGCAGCAGGTGACGTCACTGGCACATGCGCTCTGAAAGTCCGTCATACAGCTGGAGGGCATGAACCTGGAAGAAAGACCAGGGGAGGATGTCAGCCCTCTCAGTGGTGACAGCACGGCGATGGAGGGCTTAGTTCTAAGGCGTGACTCTCATAATGTGCTAGTATGCGTTTCATACTAGCCCATTATGACATTGCCTTGCAGGGACATTTTTTTATTTTCCACCAACTGCGGTTTACTACCGCTTTAAGTAAGTACTTTACCTGGAGATGTTTATCTTACTAAGCATGGGTTGGTGACCAGTTTGGTTTACGCTAGAAGCTGATGACCCAGGAAATCTCAATCCTGTACCTTTTTGGTGACACAGTAATGTTGGTGAGCCTAGGGCAGTGATGGCGAACCTTGGCACCCCAGATGTTTTGGAACTACATTTTCCATGATGCTCCACTATACTGCAGAGTTCATGAGCATCATGGGAAATGTAGTTCCAAAACATCTGGGGTGCCAAGGTTCGCCATGACTGGCCTAGGGGAACGAGTCAGAATTCTTGACATGCAGACCTAATATAAAATGATACATCCTTCCCAGCCGCCTTGTTCAGATCCAGTACCAAGGTGGACTGGCAGTGGCAAGCACCATTTGCTATGCTCCTCTGTCTGTCCGAGTCTGATCTAGGATCCAGCAACCTCAGTCTCTAGTTTTATGTTGTACAGGCAGTAATTCAGTTTTATCCATACAGTTTGGTTGTTGACTTTTTGCATGTAGTTCTCCTTTCTGAGTGGCGGCTGCTGCGGCATTTGGGGAGGAAGTTTTCAGTGCTACAGAATGACAACATGGAAAATTATGCTAAGTAATAAAAAATATATATATATTTTTTAAATTAAGAATATTTTTATTGAAAAACATACTTCCCACATTTCCAGAATAAGCTAATAGAATGACATATGCTTTTTGGATCATATACAAACTGAAACCCATCAGTAAATCTAAGCATGGCATATTACACCAGAAATGCAGAACTGATGGCAGACCATGCATGTATCACACCCTAGCAAATTCATTTGTCAGTTCAAAGTACCACTATTGGTATTCTTCCAGACATATAAAGCAATATACTACAGGGGTGTGTGTTCTCCTACAAGCAGTCCATCCATTACCATTACCAGGTCAAGTGGGCTCAAGCATTTCCAAGGGACCCCAGAGGTTCTCATAATAAATAAAATATTTTTAATTAGGTAAATGTAAAGCTTTAGGCCCCTTTCACACCAGCGGACCAATTGGGTCCGTCTGTCTGGTTTTCAGGCAGACCTGATCAGACCATCCATAGCTCTCTATGGGGTGGTGGATGTGTCCGCCGCCACCCACTGGGATCCGGCGGATCAGATGACAATTGGATGGAAACAGACATGCAGTCTGTCTTCATCCAACCGCCCCATGGAGGAGAGTGGGCTCTGTCTGCGTCCACTTTGCATTGCGGACACGGACCGGTCATCCGCCTGATCAGCAAGGAGATCCCCAACTGAGCAGACAGATCCACACCGTCTGAAAGTTGCCTTAGTTTACATCATATTTTAGTTTTAGATAGAATGGGGAAGATTAAAATTTCCATCAAGATTTTATCCCTAATTTCTATGTGTTTTTTTTCTTTCTGTGTCCTGGCTGTCAAGGTCTTACCTTGCCTTCCTGTTGGCAGCCATCTTGGAAATGTGCAGACTGCTGTCTCTTATAAACTCTGTTTGGATCATCATTTGCCTGCTGCCTGGGCGTCGCTCAGTGATGATGTTGCACACCTGACTATTTATATATATATATATATATATATATATATATATCTCACCTTAGGGCTTGCAGTCCTTGCCCTTGTGTTTGTGCTCCAAGGTGCATCACTGCTAGCAGTCTTCTGTTCTCCCTGTTCCTCCAAGTATGATCTGGCCTGGCTGATGACTTTCCTGGCCCTCGATCCCGCATCAGCAGACTACCTGGTTCTGGACTCTATCCCGGCTTGGATGGCTACCCGCTTCTAGACTTCACCCTGGCTTAGATGACTACCCGCTTCTGGGCTTGACCCCGGCTGTTCCTGATTTCGCTCCTGACTCTTGCTGTGAGTTTCTTATTGTTGCTCTAATAAACTGCTTTATTTTACTTGCATCTTCGTGTGGTCTGGTCTCCTGCAGTGTTAATTTCGTCGACTAAAACCGACTAAAACGTTTTCGTCGACTAACACAATTCAGATGACTAAAATACGACTAAAACTAAAATGGCATTTTAGTCTTAAGACTAAAATACGACTAAAACTAAAATGGCATTTTAGTCAAAAGACTATAACTAAAACTAAATCGAAATTTGCTGCCAAAAATTAACACTGGTGCATGCTCAAAGCATAAATAATAACATATTAGATTTTTCACTCCAGGACCAGCAGTAGTATATAATGAGTTTGGAAATTGTAGAGAAATGCTTAAATAATGCATTACAAATTACAATTGAACTACACCCATTCCATTATAGATGACTAAAATGAGTTTTAGTCGACTAAAATGTAGGGCGTTTTAGTAGACTAAAATATACTGGAGTTTTAGTCGACTAAATACGACTAAAACTAAAACACTCGCAGAAGACTAAAATGGGACTAAAACTAAAATGCCATTTTAGTCCTAAGACTAAGACTAAAACTAAATTGAAATTTGCTGCCAAAATTAACACTGGTCTCCTGGCACCCTGACAGTGGCAGGAGCTGAGGGGGAATCTAGTGGGAATAGAGACCGCAGTAAATAAGTTAGAGAGATCAGATTGCACATACAGCTGATAAGCCTCATAAGAGGGGCATACCCTCTATATTTTATGCAAAAGAATTAATCTGTTTATATATTGCCTTCCCTGGTTCCTCTTTTCTCCAACCATCAACAAGCTCATGATGTTTTTAAATAAAACATTTTTTCTCATGACCAAACATATTTTCGACCCACTGATGGGTCTCACTGGGTCTCTTTATTTATTCTCTGTGGTCCAGTAATCCCTAACCTCTTTTGGCACCAGGGACCAGTATCATGGCAGCCAATTTTCCCAGGGCCCAGAGGTGAAGGGTGGAAGGTCGGTGGATGGAATATATCACAAAGTCTGCCCTCAGCCCCCTTTACAGCACAGTCCCCCTTTTTTATTAGTGGCCACAGTCCCCCTTTACATCACAGTCCCCACTTTAAAGCAGTCTCACAGTGTCCTCAGTTCACTTTCACATCCCAGTCCTCCTTTACATGTGCCCCTTTACAGTGCAGTCCCCTTTACATAGTGCCCCTTTACAGTGCAGTCCCCTTTACATAGTGCCCCTTTACAATACAGTCCACTTTATAGTAATGTAAAGGGGACTGCTCTGTAAAGGGGGGGGGGGCACTGTGATGTAAAGGAGACTGCTCTGTAAAGGGGGGGCGGCTGTGAAATGAAGAGGACTGCACTGTAAAGGGGGCACTGTGATTATAAAGGTGACTGCTCTGTAAAGGGGGCACAGTAGTCTCCTTTATATCACAGTGCCCCTTTACATTACAGTGCCCCTAGCAATCACAGCCCCCCCCAAATCACAGGCCTCTTGCAATCTCCCACTTTTACCTCTATAGTATCACTGCCCCAATCTAATCACTGCCTCCCTTGCATAGGACATCTACCTTTGGCAGGGCAGAGGCTGTTATCAGTTTGCGTATCCTGTCCTGGCAGACAATGTCATCCTTATCAGCAGGGCAGGGGGTGGGAGGAGCTGCAGATCTGGAAGGAGGATGGGAGCTGCCCAACCTATCATGTTAACAAGTGGGTGATTACTGAAAAGACTCCAGCTCTCCATTTCAATCTGCAGCACCTCCCACCCTGCCTGCTGTTTGGATGACATTGTCGACTGGGCAGGCATGGGAGCCGGGAGAGCAGACATGGGCATGGCCGCACAGCAGGGGGTAAGCGGCGACCGCGGTCTGTGATAGCCCGGTGCAGACTGTGCTCGCTGCTCACCTTCTGCTTTGAGTCTCGGTCATCAACAGGCCAGGGACCTGTCTGTGGTCCGGGGGGTTACGGGCCTCTGCTCTATGCAATGTAAGAATGTCATTGCTGATGGGAAGGACCTAGTGCCTGTGATGGAACTGTCCCACACTCCACTTGAGTGCTTCCATCAGTATACCGCTTCCCCCAGTCTGAACATAGATATCAGATATTATAGCCGCATATTGCAACCAAGAACTAAATGGGACTAGCTCAGCTGCAAAACTGGAACTGTTTACTGGACAAGAATACAGGCTTTTCATACACTTGAGTAGTAGGTCAGACACCACATTAACAATGACCCAAATATTTACCCAAAATATCACACAATGGTTTATTAACGAGGTACAGCTGACTCATGGTTAATCCCATCATAGAGGATCCTTAACTCAAGAGTTTAGTCAAATTAGCCAACATGTACTAGAAACATTAAGTTGATTAAACCACTAGCTACCTGGACACTCAGAGGTCTCATTCCAGGTCAGACTTGCTGGTTTCAAGCTCACAAAGTACAATACACATTATTAGAAGTATAAACACATACCTGCAGTAGTTTTCTAGCAGACAATAGATGTGTTAATTGGCACAATTAAAATACTAACAGTGATCTTCCCCCTCCTCAGACTAGTAGGCAACTGACTATAGCAGGAGACCTACTTGCAATACACAAATTATGACAGGGGACCCCCAGTGGTTTGAGTGGACCACCCCAACATCTACAGTCATTGCTGGTTTGAGACATAGAGGCCCCAAATATGGATATGGAACCTTCAATTCCCAGTGTCTGTGTGTTTTGGGGAGATTTGGAGTTGAATCCAAAGCAAAACCACTCCAAGGGTAACCCAGGCACACAGCTCCCAAAGAGTAGTGTTCCCTTAAATGCCAGGGTCCATAGTTGGTGGGTAAGAGGCTTGCTCCCAGTACTCTCCAAAAGCCCCTGTCCCAGCTAGGTCTGTCATAGTGCCCTAGTTAACACCCACATGGTGCTGAGCTGACTCTTCATGATTGAAAGGATCCAATGAATGAAATGGGCAGGCCAACGACTGTAAGGGTGGGAAGAAAAGAGCTAGATGAGGCTGAATGCACTCCATGAGGCAGGCTTTGTCTGACGCTGCAGCTTCTAATACACACTGTGAGAAGTTCACAGTGTGCCGTGCAATCAGAGTAAGCAGTAGAGGAGAGGAGCCTGTACAACTGCAAGGATGAAGGAAAGATCGGAGTTCAGCTTTAAAAGAAAATCTACAGAATATACATTTATAAACTTTACTTTTCAAACTTTCTACAGTATATTTAAAATTAGAACACATATGCTGCCCATATTTACAGTTCTCTTTGAATTGTCATAAGGTCAAGTTATCCTGCTGTAGAAAGAACCTTCAGATTAGCTTGCATGCGCTGTTCCAGGGAGATGCACTTTGCGTGACTGGCAATTGCAGTCAGATTAAGGCGATTCCGGGAGCTATTTTGTTCCATACACATAAGGGCTGCATCTCTGGACAGATTTCACATGGCAACCAGCAGAATATGAAAGAACTGGAAAGGTCAGAAGGACACGGCAAGGGAAAAAGCCATGAAAAAAGGAAATCTATGTATAATGAAATAAGCAGCGGTTTCAGATAAAGAGAAGAATTATGACCTCTAATCTTTTTATTGCCTGTTGTGACTCCTGTCAGAGGATTTTTCTTTACTTCCTGCCCTAGTTCTATCCCATCACAATCAGACACATGAGGAGCCAGCCTGATAGGAAGTGAGAGCACGCCTTTGAGGTTCTAAACCTTTAAAAAAAATATATATTTTTTTTTTCCATTTTTTGCATACGTTTTTTTTTTTTCTTTTTTTTAACCCCAAGTCACATGATATTTGTGCAACTGTTATCAAACATATTTTCAGGAACAAATACTAGTTGTACACTGAATTGAAAATTCTGGACCGAAACTGAAAATTCAGGATGCACAAAAACAAAACAAAAATAGACTTTTTCTAAAAAAATATATATATATATATATATATATATATATATATATTTTTTTTTTTTTTTTTTACGATCAAAATGTTTTATTTATTTCAGCATAAAAAAAAAAATCAGGAACTTTGACGACAATTTTGCATTGTCGAAAGCCACACACGTCTCATAGTTCCATAACACAAGGTTGTAGTTGCAAAAATACTAACCTAAAATAGGAGGCCTGAATTGAATACCAAGAATCAATAACTGGAACCTAGAAATGCATAGGAGTGTATATTAAGGCCCTTGGTACTGCTACAGTGCTGTCTACACAACAAGTTATTTGTAAGGCATTCCTGATCGGTGCAAAATAATATTGAGCACTATCAATTAGGGCTGAACGATAGTCGATGTGATATCGACTATCGTTCTGCGGGCGTGGGCGATATTCATATCGCCGAAGACATGATATTTAGCATTAGGCAGGGAAAAGTCGGGACTCGGGGGGAGGAGGAGGACTCACAGTGATTGCACATCCGTCCCACACGTTCAGCGGTGAGCAGCGTGCCGTGGGCAGCTGCACAGCTAACCAATCACGCGTGCCTGCACACCTGATTGGTTCCCTGTGCCGCTACTCACGTGATTGGTTCGCTGTGCCTCGCTCACCGCTCGGTCAAGAGAACTACCTGCAGGGCGGCAGACTGAACGTGTGGGACGGATGTCATGTTGGGCTGTGTTCTTCTACCTCCTACCACCACTGTGAGTCCCGACTGTGCCTTCCACACTGTCAGTGTCTTCTGCATTCCACCCAGTTAAATATCGCGATATATATTGTTGAAAAACGAATATCGCAATGTACTGTTTTTCCCAATATCGTGCAGCCCTACTATCTATATAAAAAAAAAATATATAGCCTCATGCACACAGGAAGTTTATTTAACTTTCCTAGAAGCCAGAAGAGTTCCATGGTGCTATGCAGGTCTCCTGCAGACCTGTCAGTGTATCTGTGTGCCCGTCTGTGTACATCGTATGGGCAAGCAGGTACAATCTGACAGAAAACATGAATGAACTACCACATCGCTTTACAGCGCCATGGTAGTTAATTGAAAACTACAAGTCGTCAGCCGCAAAGACTGTTGTGATTTTGTGAATGGAGTTTTCCAAAGGACTGTGAATGAGTGACGCGGCCAGGTCACAGCGAAAAAGTGACTGCACTACTTTGATGCAACTTTGATCCATAGAATGTAAATTTGGATCAGAATTGCACCAAAAGTCGCGCTGGAATTAGCACGACTTTGGAGACACCCAGTGTGAATGGAGCATTCGAACACTGTGTCCAGTTTTGGAGACCTAAAAGATACTGATGAGATAGAATGAGTCCAGAGGTGGGTAACGAAAATTGTGAAAGTTTTATCCTTCAGACTTATCAGGAGCAACTTCAGGAACTTAGTTTGTACAGACTGGAGAAAAGAAGGGAAAGGGGAGACATGATTGAAACCTTTAAAATTCATCAAGGGGGTGAATAAGGTTCAAGAAGGCAGGATTAATGCTTGGAATAAAAACACAAAAAAAGAGAGCGCACAGCTGCCCTAGTGTAACTCAGCTTTAATATGGTAAAATTAAAAACGCTACATTGGTCAAACTCATGTTGTGTGAAGATAGATACAGCATAAGGATTCCACTATGGCCGCACTTCTAAATCCACCTCAAGATCCCGACAGTGGAAGGGGGAGCCGTGGATGTTCAACCTAGCTGCCCTGATCCTGGCAACACATCCGTGGCTATTTCCCACCACGCCCGACCTACAAATCCGGGTGGCCTCCAAAACGCGTTGTCATGGCAACTGTGTGATGTCCACACTCTCTCTTCCCCCCTCTAGC
The DNA here is from genome assembly GCF_965119305.1 of Pelophylax lessonae. NCBI lineage: Eukaryota > Metazoa > Chordata > Amphibia > Anura > Ranidae > Pelophylax > Pelophylax lessonae. The sequence continues at coordinate 51,794,918 of NC_138778.1, read as the reverse complement.
CTGCTCATGTGGGTTTGTGTGTCCTTGGAGAGCAGCGCCGGCTGGACCGGGCGCATCCACATTTAGGATCTGCACCTCGAGCGTGGTGGTGGATAGCCTCAGATGTGCTGCCAGGAGCCCGGGCAGCTAGGTTAAAAATCCATGGCTCCCCTTTCCCCTGTCGGGATCTTGAAATGGATTTAGGAGTGCGACCACAGTGGAATCCTTATACTTATCTATCTTCACACAAAGTGAGTTTGACCATTGTAGTGTTTTTAACTTTACCATATTAAAGCCGAGTTACACTAGGGCGGCTTTGCGCCCTTTCTTGTGTTTTTGCCTAGATGTGTTCCTGCCACCCAGAGGATCCATAGAGAGCAGCACCCTGTGACTGTAATTCTCACCGATAGCTAAGTGGAGGGCTATACTTAACTGTTCCTGTTTTTTTTCTTTTGTGTGTTATTTTTGTCTTAATGCTTGGAATAAACTTCCAGTAGAGGTAGTAAGTCAGTCAACAGTAAATGGTTGCAAACATGCTTGGGACAAATATAGATCTTAAAAAAAAAAGTTAACGATAAAAAAACCAGACGTATTTAAAAAAAAAAAGGGCCCCTCCCTTTTTTTTTTCTGCCGTCACTTTTCTATGTTTCTAAACGTGTGAAGATACAAACCATGGTGGCGAGAGGACTAGGCCCAGGGTCCAGTGGAATCCTAGAGAGATTGATGGAGTAGTAGCACATTCCAGTGCCTCGGGCTTGGTGGTCAGTGGGAGGAATAATGCGCTGTTGCTGGTGTCAGCGGAAGGACTAATGCCCCTTCGTTGATGTCAATTGGAGGAATAGTGCCCAGTGTTGTCATTAGAAGGAATAATGCCCCATTTTTTGTGTCAGTGGAAGAAATAGTGCCCCTTCCTTGGTGTCAGTGGGAAGAATAGAACCCCACAGGGTGGATAAAGGCAGGCAAAGGGCCCCAGTTTGGAGAGTGCTGCTTTATTGCAATAAAACCATGCTGTTAAGAGGAGTACTGTGAGTCCAGGCCAACGTAATGATATATTGATAGCAGTCATATCCAGCCTCTTGCAGGCCCTGATCAGTAGAATTTAGAATAAGACAGATAGAAGACAACCTGGAAGCCAATTGGTTCATGTCCTTAAAGCTCCGTTCACATATTGGCATCCCAGATCAAGGGCAGAATTGCCGCGATTCTGCCTGTGATCCTGAAACGCGGCAAATCGTGGGATGCCTGTAAAATTCCCGTCACTTCCAATGGCACCCCAAACGCGGAGCGACAAATCGCAGTAGTATTGAGCGAATAGAATCACGGGGCGCCAGTCGCCTAAAAGAAATTCTTGTACTCGTACTATTCATTTTTGTTTTATTATTTTTTACTTAATTTTTTCCTTGTTGTACTCCCTAATTTCTAAGAATTGTACTTTTTTCACATTTATATGGGCCCAGATTTTGTATACAATTGTTAAAAGAAAAATCTCACTTGTTTACAGAGCATGAATTAATGAATGAATATCTTTAAATTTCTTTCTGTTAGGTTTTGTATTTTGAATCTTCCAGATCTTTAATAGAACTGAGCTTGTTCCTGCTTCTCAATTTTCACTGGAGAAAAATGACCAGACATTACACAGATCATGACTGTTTAGTCTAGTTTTGATTTTAGTCATTTGTTACATTTTTTGCTGCTGTAAAACACCTAGGTTTCTTCTGAACTCCAGGAAGGTGTAATCTACAGCAGTGTTTTTCAACCTATTTTCAACCAAGGCACCCTTGACAATCTGACAGAATCTCGAGGCACACCAGCCAAAAATGTCGAAAAAATTGAATTGTTACTTACATTAATGGGATACTTGAGCCTGGGACGATCCACACAACTGCTCTATTCTATGGAAACTGCACTTCTTTTTTATGGTGTATTCCGCTTGCACATCTGCTTCAGTTTGGCCGCAGCGCAGGTGTAGCGCAGGATACCCTCGGTTTTCATGTACGCTTCCTGTGGTTTCCTATAGACTTCTATTTCGTCCCTCATTTTTGGTGTGCTTTCAGAAAATGCACCAAAATTGGGGTCATTTTGCCGTGGCACACCTGGGGACTCATTGCGGCACACCAGTGTGCCGCAGCACACTGGTTGAGAAACCCTGATCTACAGTGCTATCATAAGTACACATAATGTGAAATTCTGGACTTACACCATTGACGGCCTTTGCAGGGTATCCTGCTGTGAAGACCCCCTACATTACATTACCCTAGGGTCCTGGGGATTACAAGTTCCTCAACCTCTTTTTATTGTTAAGACAATCAAGAAACTTTGCAAATGTAAAATTTCACTTTTTTATTTAACCACTTCAATACCGGGCACTTTTACCCCCTTCCTGTCCAGGCCGATTTTCAGCTTTCAGCGCTGTCACACTTGGAATGACAATTGCGTGGTCATGGAACACTGCACCCATATGAAATTTTTATAATTTTTTTCACACAAATAGAGCTTTATTTTGGTGGCATTTAATCACCTCTTGCTTTTTTTTTCTTGCTAAAAAAAGGAAAAAAATGTTTAAAAAAATGCGTTTTTCTTTGTTTCTGCTATAAGATTTTGCAAATAATCTTTCTTCGTATATTTAGGCCAAAGTGTATTCTGCCACATTTGTTTGAAAATAACCTAAATCGTGTATATTATTTAGTCTGTAGGAAAATTTTAGGCTGCGTTCACGGCTCACAGCAGGGGGTCCAATGCGTCCCTGTTCACCGTTTTCAGGTGCAAATCTGGTCCGCATTTTTGCCTGAATTTAAACCTGAGACAGACCAGAAGACGCACAGGACCCTTCTGCATTTCGGGCCTCAGCCTCCCCCTGTGTGAACCAGCTCCATTGAGAGGCGAAACCCACATCCGGTTTGCATCAGTGTGAACCTGACCATGGAGTCCACAAACTGACGGCCTATCTCATTTCTTGAGACCCGAAACTGCCAGGACAGTACAAATACCACCCAAATTACCTTTTTGTGGGGTGTGAACATCCATGCAATCCGATTCCAATGCGAGAAATAAAAAGGTTCCTGCTCCTCTTTCATGTAAATCCAATCTAAGTTTAGCCATACAGAATACATAGACTGAATTCGCCTTGGCACAGACATGGCATGTGATCTGCAAAGCAATGTGTTGCGAATCCCATTCGATGTCTAACATCACATAGTTGTGAACCCAGGCTGAAGGAGGGGGCGGATGGAAGTCACAATATCCCTTCATTCAATCACAGAAAATATTACAAGGCTTTTACTAAATAGAGGAGGTGTACAATGAGCGACCTGCTATGATCAGGGTACTATCACCGGAACTACAAGTCTTAGTGCCAGACATACGCACCTATACTGTGGGGTCTGAATGAAATTTACAGTTTTACCAAACAGAGATGAAGCCGGACATGGGTCAGACATTAATAGAGGTAATTGTTTTTAAAGCCTAGTACACCGGATCAGAAAATCATACAAAAAATACCGCTTTTGAATCTGATCGTTAGTACACAGCTTTCGAGAGCCAAACGAGACAGTTCATTCGAAAGGATCCTAAGAAACAAATACAAACATTTTTCTCCTACTTTACCAGAACGTCAAATTTTCATTTAATCAGTAACAAATTTGTCCGGAAAAAAAATCGGAAGAGCAAGACTACGCATGCTTGGCAATTCGAATACATTACAATACAATACATGACATCACTTCCAAA